>NC_073378.1:15864991-16464991 GCF_028641065.1 Leucoraja erinaceus
TCCCCTTAGCCACAAGGGCCACATCTAACTCCCTCTTAAATATAGCCAATGAACTGGCCTCGACTACCCTCTGTGGCAGAGAGTTCCAGAGATTCACCACTCTCTGTGTGAAAAAAGTTCTTCTCATCTCGGTTTTAAAGGATTTCCCCCTTATCCTTAAGCTGTGACCCCTTGTCCTGGACTTCCCCAACATCGGGAGCAATCTTCCTGCATCTAGCCTGTCCAACCCCTTAAGAATTTTGTAAGTTTCTATAAGATCCCCTCTCAATCTCCTAAATTCTAGAGAGTATAAACCAAGTCTATCCAGTCTTTCTTCATAAGACAGTCCTGACATCCCAGGAATCAGTCTGGTGAACTTTCTCTGCACTCCCTCTATGGCAAGAATGTCCTTCCTCAGATTTGGAGACCAAAACTGTACGCAATACTCCAGGTGTGGTCTCACCAAGACCCTGTACAACTGCAGTAGAACCTCCCTGCTCCTATACTCAAATCCTTTTGCTATGAAAGCTAACATACCATTTGCTTTCTTCACTGCCTGCTGCACCTGCATGCCTACTTTCAATGACTGGTGTACCATGACACCCAGGTCTCGCTGCATCTCCCCTTTTCCTAGTCGGCCACCATTTAGATAATAGTCTGCTTTCCTGTTTTTGCCACCAAAATGGATAACCTCACATTTGTCCACATTATACTGCATCTGCCAAACATTTGCCCACTCACCCAGCCTATCCAAGTCACCTTGCAGTCTCCTAGCATCCTCCTCACAGCTAACACTGCCCCCCAGCTTAGTGTCATTCGCAAACTTGGAGATATTGCCTTCAATTCCCTCATCCAGATCATTAATATATATTGTAAATAGTTGGGGTCCCAGCACTGAGCCTTGCGGTACCCCACTAGTCACTGTCTGCCATTGTGAAAAGGACCCGGTTACTCCTACTCTTTGCTTCCTGTTTGCCAGCCAGCTCTGTATCCACATCAATACTGAACCCCCAATGCCGTGTACTTTAAGTTTGTATACTAATCTCTTATGTGGGACCTTGTCGAAAGCCTTCTGGAAGTCCAGATACACCACATCCACTGGTTCTCCCCTATCCACGCTACTAGTTACATCCTCGAAAAATTCTATAAGATTCGTCAGACATGATTTACCTTTCGTAAATCCATGCTGACTTTGTCCAATGATTTCACCACTTTCCAAATGTGCTGCTATAATAATAATAACCATTTTTAATAACTGACTCTAGCACTTTCCCCACTACCGATGTTAGACTAACTGGTCTGTAATTCCCCGTTTTCTCTCTCCCTCCCTTCTTAAAAAGTGGGGTTACGTTTGCTACCCGCCAATCCTCAGGAACTACTCCAGAATCTAAAGAGTTTTGAAAGATTATTACTAACGCATCCACTATTTCTGGAGCTACTTCCTTAAGTACTCTGGGATGCAGCCTATCTGGCCCTGGGGATTTATCGGCCTTTAATCCATTCAATTTACCCAACACCACTTCCCGGCTAACCTGGATTTCACTCAATTCCTCCAACTCCTTTGACCTGCGGTCCCCTGCTATTTCCGGCAAATTATTTATGTCTTCCTTAGTGAAGACGGAACCAAAGTAGTTATTCAATTGGTCCGCCATATCCTTGTTCCCCATGATCAACTCACCTGTTTCTGACTGCAAGGGTCCTACATTTGTTTTAACTAATCTCTATCTTTTCACATATCTATAAAAACTTTTACAGTCAGTTTTTATGTTCCCTGCCAGTTTTCTTTCATAGTCTATTTTTCCTTTCCTAATTAAGCCCTTTGTCCTCCTCTGCTGGTCTCTGAAGTTCTCCCAGTATGCTGCTTTTTCTGGCTAATTTGTACGCATCATCCTTCGCTTTGATAGTATCCCTGATTTCCCTTGTTATCCAAGGATGTACTACCTTCCCTGATTTATTCTTTTGCCAAACTGGGATGAACAATTTTTGTAGTTCATCCATGCAGTCTTTAAATGTCTTCCATTGCATATCCACCGTCAACCCTTTTAGAATTAATTGCCAGTCAATCTTGGCCAATTCACGTCTCATACCCTCAAAGTTACCTTTCTTTAAGTTCAGAACCATTGTTTCTGAATTAACAATGTCACTCTCCATCCTAATGAAGAACTCAACCATATTATGGTCACTCTTGCCCAAGGGGGCACGTACAACAAGATTGCTAACTAACCCTTCCTCATTACTCAATACCCAGTCTAAAATAGCCTGCTCTCTCATTGGTTCCTCGACATGTTGATTTAGATAACTATCACGCATACATTCCAAGAAATCCTCTTCCTCAGCACCCCTGCCAATTTGATTCACCCAATCTATATGTAGATTGAAGTCACCCATTATAACTGTTTTGCCTTTGTCACACGAAGTTCTAATTTCCTGTTTAATACCATCTCCAACTTCACTACTACTGTTAGGTGGCCTGTACACAACACCCACCAGCGTTTTCTGCCCCTTAGTGTTTCGCAGCTCTACCCATACCGATTCCACATCCTCCAAACTAATGTCCTTCCTTTCCATTGCGTTAATCTCCTCTCTAATCAGCAACCCTACCCCACCTCCCTTTCTGTCTATCCCTCCTGAATATTGAATATCCCTGGATGTTCAGCTCCCAGCCTTGGTCACCCTGGAGCCATGTCTCCGTGATCCCAACTATATCATAGTCATTAATAGCTATCTGCACATTCAACTCATCCACCTAATTACGAATGCTCCTTGCATTGAGACACAAAGCCTTCAGGCTTGTTTTTACAACACTCTTACCCCTTATACAATTATGTTGAAAAGTGACCCTTTTGTTGGTAAGACATTGAAAATATATATTAAAAGCATAAAGAAAACAATTGCTTTTTTTTTAGTATTTATCAAAGTACACTGTAGTCAATAAGTACTTGAAATGTATTGGTTGTTACATGAAGTGTGGGAACAAAACAAGATCCCACAAATAGCAATTTATTAATAGATTTTTGATGAATGATTATTAATTGAAGAATGAATGTTTGTCTAGAATTAACATCCCAAAGCTCTTTAAGTCTGAGAGGACAGTCAGTAGCTTAATTTCAAATCTCACCCAAAAGAAGATTACCCTGCACTTTATAACAGAAAATAGTGTCACAGAAAGATTGGGAGAGGGAAGGAGAGATACTGTATAGTTATAAAAGGAGGAGAGTCAAGAACAACTAATGAAGGTCGAGAGATTAACAAAAAGGGTACATGATAAACAAATCAAGGTAAAATGAAAATTTGCAGGTAATGACATTAAAATGTTGAGGACATTTTGTAACCATCTTAAAATCTTTTTAAAATCATGTAAAGACTGCAATTTAGTTTAAGCTTTGACATAAAAGCTGATTTAACAGCTCATGATTTAATTTACAGGTATTGGTGTAGACAATATGTTTATTATGCTTGCAAGCTGGCAGAAAACAAATGTGGATGATGATGTTGAAAACCGCATGGGCGAAACCTACTCTGATGCAGCCACCTCCATGACAATCACTACTCTGACTGACACGTTAGCTTTTTATATTGGCGCAATGACTCCTTTTGCATCAGTGCAATCATTTTGTATTTATACTGGTACAACTGTTTTGGTGAGCTTTATCTACAACCTTACATTTTTTGGAGCTGTTCTCGTATTGAATGGAAAAAGAGAATCTGCGAACCGGCACTGGCTTACATTTAGAAAAGTTGAAAGCGAGCATTTACCAGAAGAATCCAAATGTTATGGAATGTGTTGTGTGGGCGGGGCTTACAATGAGGAAACAGGTGGAGAGATCGACCATCCAATGGTTCGCTTTATGAATGAGTATTATGGTCCATTTCTTACAAAGCGTTGGAGCAAAGTAGTTGTGGTGGTCCTATATTTAGCATATCTGGGTGGCAGTTTTTATGGCTGTATTACCCTTAAAGAAGGAATTGATGTCAGAAATCTGGCCAATGATTATTCATATGTGATTAAATACTATGACGATGCATCTAAGTATTTTTCCATGTTTGGACCACGTATTATGGTTACTGTCACCCAACCTGTAGATTATTGGAGTTCACATGTTCAGAATGAAATTGAACAATGTTTGCAGAACTTTGAAAACATCTCCTATGTAGATAGTACATTCTCAGAGTCATGGCTCCGTATATACAATGGTGTTGCCAAACAAATGCATCTTGATATAACAACTAAAAATGCATTCATAGGGACTTTAGATAATTTTTTTAAAATTGTCCCATTATATAGACAAGATCTTGATATTTCAGATAGTAAAGACAGTATTACAGCTTCACGTTTTTTTATTCAGTCTGTTTACGTCAATGATTCAACTGCTGAGAAAGTATTGCTAAAAGATTTTCGAAATATGGCAAAGGTATGTATCATTCCTATGGAAGTGTATCATCCTGCATTTATCTATTATGATCAATATCTTGTGATAATATCCAACACAATACAGAATGTAGCTGTTGCTGCTGGTGCTATGCTAATCGTTTCCCTTATGTTGATTCCAAATCCAATCTGTTCTATCTGGGTTACATTTGCTATTGCATCAGTTTTGGTGGGTGTGGCTGGGTTTATGGCTTTCTGGGGTGTCAGTTTAGATTCCATATCCATGATCAATTTGGTCATTTGTATTGGTTTCTCAGTGGACTTTACAGCTCATATTTCATATGCATACATTGCGAGTGATAAACTAACTAGTAATGAGCGATCTGTTGATGCATTATACAGACTCGGCTATCCTATTATCCAAGGGGCCCTTTCAACTATAATGGGTGTTATCGCATTGTCTGCTGCAGCAAGTTACATATTTAGGACCTTCTTTAAGATCATGTTCCTCGTCATAACTTTTGGTGCAATTCATGGACTAGTTTTAATGCCAGTATTTATGACATTTTTCAAGCTGTAGAGTAAAGACCAGACAACAAATAAGAGGTAGTAGAAACAAAGCTAACGTCAAATTATGTTCCCCATGCAAATATGTGGTAAACAATTATCAGCTCTACCCATAATAATTTAATTTAACACAAGTACTATAATTTAGTGGTTAAGAGCTTAATTCTTTTCCACCTTGCCAAGTTTTGTAGTCGTATTCCAAAAACTGGCATTTCGCAAATGAATGCCTTACAAAAGGTGTGAACAATTCTGGATTGACATGATTATGTGTAACGGCACCCATACCCATACCGTCAAGGTACACAAAATTGCTGGAGAAACTCAGCGGGTGCAGCAGCATCTATGGAGCGAAGGAAATAGGGGAAAAAATTCAGACTGAAGAAGGGTTTCGACCCGAAACGTCACCTATTTCCTTCGCTCCATAGATGCTGCTGCACCCGCTGAGTTTCTCCAGCAATTTTGTGTACCTTCGATCTTCCAGCATCTGCAGTTCCTTCTTGAACACCCCATACCGTCAAGGTTGTGCAGATGTTGACAGTGGATTATGGACCCTTTCTCAGTGTATTAGCTAAAATTAGATATGTTCCTTATTTGTATTTATCTTGATATTCATTTTTGGTATGGAATCCATGTAAAAAAATGTATAATATTAAGTGCTCGTCTTTTAAAGCAGTGCAAAGAATGACTAGAAAGTGTGATGTACAACAACAAAGGCGGCAATAAAAGTGCATGTTTAATGACATATTGTAGGTGAGTTAGAAATCTTCCTGTGGCAAGTTTGAAATTAAATTCAATAAATTTGGTAATGGCCACAAGGGTTACTGGGACAGTGTAGAAATGATTTGGTTATGGAAATTGGATTATGAACTGAGAATCATTTAAAAATAATCCAGATTGCTTCTAATAATGCCTTTTTCATGAATACGTTTTTTTTCATTCTCCCCTGTGCAAAGTAAAAATGTTATTACATATTATCCAAAACCAAAGTTGCCTTTATATTTTTCATCTGGAAAATAAATTATTTTTCTTCTCTTCTGGTTACAAGAAAGGAAGCAGCTGACACCAGCCTGAATACTCATCCCTTTGTTCCTTATTCCAGCAAGGTAGTATTTATAACAAATCAATTAGATACTGGAAGGCATTTACAATTAACCACATTGTGTAGAACCAGTACCACAATTACCAGAATTGAAGGTAGACACAAAATGTTGGAGTAACTCAGCGCGTGAGGCAGCATCTAAGGAGAGAAGGAATGGGTGGTGTTGGGGGGGGGAAGGTAGAAAGTAGGCGGAGACAGTAGGACTAGTAGGAGAATTGGAAAAGGGGAGGGGAAGGAGGGAGAAAGCAAGGGCTATCTGAAATTAGAGAAATCAACGTTCAGACCGCTGGGGCGTAAATTACCCAAGCGAAATATGAGGTGTGGTTCCTCCAATGTGCACTGGGCCTCACTGACAATGGAGGAGGCCCAGGACAGAAAGGCAAGATTGGGAGGGGGAGTTGAAGTGCTGGGCAAATGGGACATCAGGTAGGTTGTGACAGACTGAGCGAGGTGTTCAACTAAACGATCGCCGAGCCTGCGCTTGGTCTCACCAATGTAGAGAGATTGACACCTGGAACAGCGGATGCGGTAGATGAGGTGCAAGTGAACCTCTGCCTCACCTGGAAAGACTTATTAGGTCCTTTGATGGAGTCGAGGGGGGGGGAGGTAAAGGGAAATGTGTTGCATCTCCTGCGGTTGTAGGGGAAATTACCCGGGGAGGGGGTGGTTTGGATGGGAAGGGACGAATTGACCAGGGAGTTACGGAGGGAATGGTCTCTGCGGAAAGCAGAAAGGGGTGGAGATGGGAAGGTGCGGCCAGTAGTGGGATCCCTTTGGAGGTGGCGATAATGTCGGGGATTATATGTTTTATGGGATGGCTGATGGGGTGTGCACCTTCCACCCCAGGTTGGGCGATCGTTTCGCTGAACAGCTCTGCTCAGTCCGTCATAACCTACCTGATCTCCTGGTTGCTCAACACTTCAACACCCCCTCCCATTTCCAATCTGACCTATCTCTTCTGGGCCTCCTCCATTATCAGTGAGGCCAAGCACAAATTGGAGGAACAGCACCTCATATTTCGCTTGGGTAGTTTACACCCCAGTGGTATGAGCATTGACTTCTCTTGCTTTCTCCTTCGTTCCCCTCCCCCTTCTCCTACTAGTCCTACTGTCTCCGCCTACTTTCTATCTTTTACCGCCCCCCCACCCCCCCACCCATTGCTTCTCTGTTTAGCTGCTGCCTCACCCGCTGAGTTACACCAGCATTTTGTGTCTACCTTTGATTTTATCCAGCATCTGCAGTTCTTTCTCACCACAAGTGTTCAAAATAGACGCTCATTTTTTCCTTGTGCATACAAACATTACAGAGATGCAAATGAGGACGCAGCTTTGGCTCATCCACTTTGAGATAGCTAAATATTCTTTGTCACCAGAGATTTGGGAGGGTGGGGCGGAGAAAACGCTTGCAATGTGTGTTCCTCATGAATGATTAAATTGTTTGCCAAAGTTCTGCATTTCAATTTGCAAGTTGTTTTATACTTATTCAATTTTTGTTTCTTAAACACAGAATTTCCTATGGTATATTAAAGAACAATAGTGATTATTGGCAAGGGCATTTACTATCCTAAATATCATTTATGGAATGGATTTATTTAAACTAATGATTTAATGTGTACAACAAAAACATCACTTGATCATTCTAGTTTTTATATAATCATTTAGCTTGTTATTTTTCATTGTCCAATTTTACCAAGGTTTTAATGCCATTTAATGTTTAAATATAACATATTTCATTAAATATAACATTCATTTCACAGGTGTTTAATTTTACATATTAATCTTCTATATCAGATTTAAAAAAAATTAAGATGTTAATTATATAGCTTTAAATGTATTTGTAATAACCGTTCTTTTCAGTAATAATTTTTGTTAAATACATTAGTATCAGTAAAGAATACTGATTTGCAATAAAAACAAATTTATATTCTGATTTATTGGAATTAAAACATTTTAGTGAGCGATGTTTAATTTTTGCAAGGTTTGGCATTTTTGTTTGCATGTTTAAAGAGTTTGCAAATGTAAAATGAATGATGTTCTGAATAAAGGCAAATGACACAGGAAGCTTTCTTGGAATCCAAAGTAATAATATTTGAACCTCTATGTGTACCTGCTATAAACATTTTAAAAGCAGTTTCCATGCAGTCTATTTTGTATTTGGGAAATCAACAAGAAGTTGCAAAATTAGGTTCGGAAGGTGAATTATTGAAACCAAAAAAATTAGAGCTGAATTTCAAACAGAGAGCTTTGTTTAAAATTCAGAACATAGAATAGTACAGCACAGGAACAGTCACTATAGCCCATGATGCTCATACGAAACATTATGCCGAGTTAAACTAATCTCTGCCTGCATGTGATCCATATTCCTCCATATCCATGTGCTTATCCATAAACCTCTTAAATGCTGCTATCATATTTACCTTCACCACAACTGCTGGCAGCATGTTCCAGGCACTCACCACGGTGTAAAAAAACCCATACCCTGCACATCTATTAAAAAAATTGTACTCACCTTGAAGCTATACCCTCTAATCTTTGACAATTCTCTACTGGTAAAAGAGATTCAACTGCGAAGATAAGCCTTTCAAAATGTCAGACTTCTATCAGATCTTCAGCCTTTGAAACAGAGAAAACAATCCAATATTTTCCAACCTCTCCTTATAGCTAATACCCTTTGATCCAGGCAACATTCTGGTAAACCTTTTTGCACTCTAAAGCCTCCACATCCTTCCGGTAATTTGGTGACCAGAACACAATCCTACAAATGCAACCCAACCAAAGTCCTAAAGCTACATCATGACTTCCTAATTATTATACTCAACTCGACCAAGTGCAGACGCGCTGGGTCTGTTCCCCCAATGCGCGGTGGGGGAAGGGGGGGTGCTGCGGCTTCACACCCACTCTAACCACCTCCCACACACACAGGGGGATGAGGGGCAACGGGATGGGGAGGGGAGAGAAGGGGGAAAAGGGGGAGAGAGAGGATGGAGAGAGAGAGAGATGAGGAAGGGGGGAAGAAAGCAGAGGGGTAGGTGGGGAGAGAGGAGGGGGAAGGGACAGGGGTAGGGAAGGAGGGGAGGGGGTTTGGTGGGGGGGGTAGAGGGTGTTGGAGGAGGGGAGGAGGGTGGAGGAGGGGAGTGGAGGATGGGGGGAGAGGCAGAGGGGGCAGAGAGTGGGAAGGGGGAAGAAGGGAGGGGAGGGTCCCACCATTCAACGCATGGATGGGGGGGGGGGGGGGGTTGCGGCGTCTCACACACACACACTAACCATCCACACACAAACTAACCACCCCACACATACACTAACCACCCTCCTACACACACACACACTGTAACCACCACCCCCTTTGATACCCCACTGAAACCCCCCCCCCCCCCCACTTGATATTATATTAATATTGTTCATTGGCTTATTTTAACCCATCCCCGCCCTATCCACTGACGCATAGCCGCTAGCTCGCGGGCGCGTCTAGAGAGGGAGATAGCGAGCGAGCAGTGACAGAGGGGCAGAGAGAGAGAGAGGGGGGGGGAGATGAGGGGGGGGGGGGGGGGGGAGATGGGGGATGGAGAGGCAGGAAGAGGATGGGGAGAGAGGGGGGGCGGAGAGGGGGAGATGGATGGGGTGAGGGGGGATGGGGAGAGTGAGGAGAGGGAGAGGAGGGGGAGGGGAGGGGGGGGAGGGGAGGAAGGGGGAGGGAGGGGGGAGGGGGGGAGGGGGGTGAGAGGGGGTGAGGAGGAGGGAGGGGGAGGGGAGAATTCCACAGACTCATAACTCTCACTGTGAGATAAGGTGTTTCATTGTCTCTGTTCTAAATGACCGACCCCTTATTCTTAAACTGTGGGGAGGGAGGAGGGGAAGAAAAAGGTTGAAGAGAGAGAGGTGAGAATAGGGAATGCGGGCACAGAAAGGGGAGGAGAGGGGTGAAGAGAGAGGGGTGAGAATAGGGAATGCGGGCAGAGAGAGGGGTGCGGAGAGAAGGTGGAGTGGGGGGGGGAGGAGAGTGGGAGGGGGGGGGAGAGTGGGGGGGGAGAGGAGAGTGAGAGACAGAGTAGGGGGATGGAGTAGAGGGGAGAGGAGGAGAGTTGGAGGGGGGAGAGAAGAGGGGGGAAGAGGTGGAGGGGGGAGAGAAAAGGAGGGGCGAGGTGGGGGGGGGAGAAGATGAGGGGATGAAGGAGGAGCAAGATAGACCACTCCTCGAAAAACGCGTAGTATGACGTGTGTGATTGTGGACGCCATTTTTCGAGGCATTTATTGGGCTTCCCCCACACTGTCATGGCGTCCTTATCTAAATCTTCACATCACTGCTCTGCTATCAATTGTTCTAATCGTAAATCTAAACGACCCAACCTGTCACTCTAGGTTCCCGAATAAAAAAGAAAGGTGAGAAAATATTATTATTATTTTCAGTCGATATTCTGTCGTGAAAATGTTATTTTCTGTTCTCCCATCAACGGCCATTGGGAAACTAGGTTTGTCGGTACATTAGAAAGTTATTAGACTTATTTTTAATAGATCGTTACTTACCATAATAATAAAGACAATTTTAACACTTCTGTACATTTTTGGTTTTGTTCTTGTAAGGGATTGATTTCCAAAATATGGCCCGCGGACACATCAGGCCCAGTGACCACGGGATTTTTCGAGCTCAGATTCGTGTCCGAGAATGCGGCGGCTGTTACCCATTATTATATCCCTCGAATTGTCGAGACATCACAAGCAAAGATCACAAGCCCGCCGTGAAGAAGGGTGCAATCAAATATTATACAACTCTGCTCTATCATCTTTGGGTGCAATGGTGGGTCGGGGGGTTAGGCGGCGGCGGCGGCCGCAATCAAAGATACGAGAGGAGCTCTGCTCTATAATCTTTGGTCGGAATGGGACGGCTGCGCGTTATAATGTGGTATCGTTCCACTCCCTCTCTCCCTCTCCCCCCTTCTCCCTCTCTCCCCCTTCGCCCTCTCTCCATCTCCCTCTCCCTCTCTCTCCCTCTCCCCTTCTCCCTTTCCCCCCTCTCTCCCCTCTCCCCCTTCTCCCTCTCCCTCTCCCTCTCCCCTTCTCCCTCTCTCTCTCTCTCTCTCCTCTCTCTTTCATCTCTCTCTCTCTCTCTTTCTCTCTCTCTCTCTCTCCCTCTCTCTCTCTCTCTCTCTCTCTCTCTCTCTTCTCTCGATCTCCCTCCCTTCCCTCTCTCCCTCCCTTACCTCTTCGTGAGAGTTGGCAGCTCTGCTATGCCTTGGGTCCAAAAGAGGATAGAAAGAAAATACTTAATGGTCTTTGTAAGAAGATTTTAATAAGCTCTTCTACATTTAAGGTAAATTGACATATTAGAGGCAAAATACATCTTCAACATACAGATCTCCACACAACTGAAAACAATTGCATTTAAGTGATATATCATCCATTGTTCAGGCATGTAGTTATGATCATCTTTTTTCTTATTAGTTAATCCTAAATGATATCTCCTGTAATTTCAGATGTCAACAGTGGGTCCAGAATACTCATCGACAAGATCTCCTGCACCGAACTGCAGAGTATTTGTCAAATAACTGCCGTCTTATGTACATTGTGTGAAATTGTGATTTGTTAACTGCACAAAACTAATGCAAATGGCGATATATTTATTATTGTATCTACGTTGGACATTTTGCTCTTTGGTGTCAGAACGCGGGGTGGGAGATTGCAACCTTCACGTGGTCCGCCCTGTTTCGACAAATGCAATCAACCCGGTGTGCACAGTCAAATAAGATCAAATAGAACAAGTTGTCCTACAACTTTAGGCTGTGCACGCCATACGCAAGAAGAAGAAGAAGAAGAAGTGTCAGAACGCAGTCTGAAGAAGGCTTCCGACCTACAACGTCACCTATTCCTTTTCTCCAGAGATGCTGCCTGACCCACTGAGTTACTCCAGCATTTTGTGTCTATCTCTGTTTAGATTGGACTCGTGGGTGGAGATTGCGGCTGGTCTGGTGATCTAGAACGAGGGCCAAAGTCTCAGAATATGGGTCATGATATTTAGTAATGAGACAAGGAGCAGTTTCTTCACTCAAGGGCTGGGAATCTTGGAATTCTTTATCGCGTGAGATGGTGGAAGTCGAGCCCTTGAAAGGAGAGATTTTTTTTTCAAATACGAAAAGGATGAAGGATAATGGAGAGAATGTGGGAATAAGGTGTTGAGTTGCAGGATCAACAATAATCTTACTGATGGTGGTGTGAACTTAGATGGCTTATCCTTGCTTCTATTTCTTACAGAGACACAGCACGGAAACAGGCCCTTTGGCCCACCGCGTCCGCATTGACCAGCGATCCCCGCACACTAACACCATCCTACACACACTAGGGACAATTTACACTTATACCAAGCCTACAAACCTGTATGTCTTTGGAGTGTGGGAGGAAACCGAAGATCTCGGAGAACACCCATTCAGTCACGGGGAGAATGTACGAACTCAGTACAGACAGCACCCACTGTAAGGCAGCAACTTTACTGCTGCACCACCATGCCGCCCTTAATCCACTAGGGCACTAGGTTACAATAAACTTCCTACATATTCCAGGAATGCATCTCATAAAAATGGGAGAGGTTTAAATGCATTGTAAAATCTGCTCTCAGTTTCCTAGATCGGTATTGCTCTAATGGCCTCTTTGTATCATTTTCTTTGATTTAAACCATCCATTGTTTTGCATTTAGATTTTATTTTTCCCCTGTGGATCACAAGGCACTGTTTGTTTCAGGGGTGACTCTAATCTCCAGCGTAATTTGACAAGACAGCCAAGAGGGCAAACACAGGCAGTTCAGAGCTGCTGCCTGTATCGCATGAGAGAACAAGAATGAGACCAACTTGTTTTTTGCAGATCATCAACCCCTGACTGATGTTATCAATGCCGATGGTGACTCAAGGAGACTCAACCAGGTGGTGGTTTACAAAGGTCCATGCCCATTGTTCCTCATGGCATACCACCAGCCTCAACAGATCACCTAGTCATAGAGTCTCACAGCGTAGAAGCAGGCCCTTCAGCTCAACTTGCCCACGCTGGCCAACATGTCCCATCTACACTAGTCCCACATGCCTGCATTTGGCCCATACCCCTCTAAACCTGTCCTAACCATCAAATAACCTAACAGAACTGTCATATGAGGAAAGATTTAAAAGACTAGGCTTGTATTCACTGGAGTTTAGAAGGATGAGGGGGATCTTATCATATTGTTTACAGTGTACTATGTTTACAGATTCTGTTGTGCTGCTGAAAGTAAGAATTTAATTGTTCTATCTGGGACAAGCTAGATGCAGGAAATTGTTCTACATGACAATAAAACACTCTTGTTAGATGCAAGGGGATCTTATAGAAACATCTAAATGAATAAAAGGACTGAACAAGCTAGATACAGGAAAAATGTTCCCAATGTTGGGCGAGTCCAGAACCAGGGGCCACAGTCTTAGAACAAAGGGGAGGCCATTTAAGACTGAGGTGAGAAAAAACTTTTTCACCCAGAGAGTTGTGAATTTGTGGAATTCCCTGCCACAGAGGGCAGTGGAGGCCAAATCACTGGGTGGATTTAAGAGAGAGTTAGATAGATCTCTAGGGGCTAGTGGAATCAAGGGATATGGGGAGAAGGCAGGCATGGGTTATCGATTGGGGCTGATCAGCCATGATCACAATGAATGGCGGTGCTGGCTCGAAGGGCCAAATGGCCTCCTCCTGCACCTATTTTCTATATTTCTAGAACACTCATCCAGCAATCCTCGAGCCCACCAGCTCATCCCGTAGTCAATTCATCAGCTTTTCCATAAGAACTTCCATCAGTTCTTCCAAAAGAATGACAATCAGACAATCTCGATTACCCTCAGCCCATCAAGCAGCCCCTTAATTCGCACAGAAGTCTGAACTATTGAATGCTCACTGCATCTCTTTCCATGTCAGCAAGTTAATATCCAGCTGCATGAACCATGTGAAAAAGGAATAAATAGATGCATGTGGTGCAGTGATTTGTGCAGCACTATAGGCCTGGAGACCAAGAGGAGTTCACCATTGAACGGAGTTTGAACGGGGGGCTTGAGGCCCCCGACCGAGGAAGAACAAAAGGAAGGGACTTGAACTTTATTTCGCCTTCCATCACAGTGAGGAATGTGTAGGAGTCACTTTGGTGAATGTCCGTATTAAAATGTGTTTTTGAGTGCTGTTGCTTTTAATTGTATGACTGACCTGGCCAATGAAATTCCTCGTATATTGCAAAACATACTTGGCAAATAAAATCTGATTATGATTCTGAAAAGCCTTTCCCTTCCATACTCTTTCCTCTCTTTGATCTTTTTGCAGCTGACTGCCTTTCTGTACTTGTTGCAAGAGATTGTCGCGGCATCCAGCATCCTCGGAGAATGTAGAATTAAAGGCAGAGGCAATGCCAGTTTTAAAGATGGTTATTTGCCTCAAGATTGGGTTATTGTATCTCCAGAACCTCCCCAGAGGCTCTGGGAGACACAAGGTTCAAGAGGGAACACAAAAAGCCTAATTAGGAAGAATATTAAGAGTAAGATTTTCAATTAAAATACTGTAATTGATGGAAACTTGCCTTTAAATTGGTTCCTGGATGAAACCCTGATGGTTCTCACATTGTCTCTTTAAATTTACTCTCCTTTTCACACTTGCATTAAAACACACAGCCACCGCCATTCACAGTGATACTGCCTGGCAGTCTCATAATTACAGTCAACACAGCTACCTTGACAGCCACACAAAATGATGTAAATAAAAATTGTTTTCCTTGTTTAAGAAGTTCAATTTAGAATTATTTGAAATTGTGGGGGTTGGTACAAAATACTGTTGACCCACAAATGTGTTGCTATGAGACATTCACATTTAAAAAATCCATGTCTCAAAAAAAGCAAGAAGGTGCCCATGTTATTTGACCAACTTATCAGATGAATTTAAATATGTAGGTATGTATGCATTAGTTTTGCTCCTAATTCCCTTTTCCAAATCATTAATATATATGGTAAACAGTTGTGGCCCCAACACCAAGCCTTGCGGCAAAAAAATCCAGAAGATTAGTCAAACATGATTTCCCTTTCATAAATCCATGTTGACTTGGACTAATTATTTTACTGCTATCCAAATGCCCCATTATTACATCTTTTATAATTGACTCCAGCATCTTTCACACCACCAAAGTCGGGCTAACTGGTCTGTAATTCCCCGTTTTCTCTCACGCTCCTTTCTTGAAAAGTGGGATAGCATTAGCTATCCTCCAATTCACAGGAACTGATCGTAAATCTATTGATCGTTGGAAAATGATCATATGTATAAATATATATATGTATGTGTATATATGCATGTATGTGTATATATGCATGTATATGTATATGTGTATATATGTATGTATATATGTTTATATATGTGTGTATGTATGCATATAAATGTATCCATATGTATGTGTGCATATGTATCCATATATACGTGTGTATGTGTGTGTGTGTGTATATATGTATGTGTATATATGTATATATATATGTATGTGTGTATATATGTATGTGTATATATATGTATGTGTATAAATATATATATGCATATATTTATTATTACTATATAATTATATATATAATTGCCTTTATGGTTCATGCACATCATCTTACAAGACAAATGAATTCCTGTAGTGATTATTTAAATCAAAGTTGCTTCTGATCCATGAGAATAAACTTTATTATCTCTAACTTGCCTCTCACACACAGACACACATTCATATAAATATGTAAAATATATATACGTTAATTTTAATTTTGTGCAGTGTGTGTTAAAGCAATACAAGGGAAACTGCACAACACAATGCAAGGGAAACTACGCAAAGGAGGGGGCTGTTCCCGCTACAAGATACTCGAGGATCTTTGCTTTGGATCAAAGATTATAGCGGAGCTCTATAATCTTTGCTTTGGATCACAGCGGGTGGCATACCATTGAAAAATGGCGGCCGTGACGTTCCGTCACGTACTACACGCCAGTCCATTGGATTTCGAAGGAGTGGTCTATCTTGCTCCTCTAGGATCTTTGGTGAGGAGAACGTCCTTCAGCGCGTGAACGACGCTCACCTCCAGATCTGCAGAACAATGATCCTATGGCTGAGCGCAGCTATAGGATCTTTGCTGAAGAACATTCTCGTTCTTTCTGCGCCTTTTAGAAACATAGGAAACAGGTGCAGGAGGAGGCCATTCAGCACTTCGAGCCAGCACCACCATTCATTGTGATCATGGCTGATCGTCCCCTATCAATAACCCGTGCCTGCCTTCTCCCCATATCCCTTGACTCCACTTTCTAACTCTCTCTCTGAGACTGTGGCCCTGGTTCTGGACTCGCCCAACATCAGGAACATTTTTCCTGCATCTAGCTTGTCCTGTCCTTTTATAGATTTGCGACTGTGGGCCGAACAGTTCCTGTACCAGACTGTGATGCAGCTCGTCAGCAGACTCTCGATGGTGCAAATGTAGACGTTTGTGAGGATGCTGGCGTTAATGCCAAACTTCCTCAGTCTTTTCAGGAAAGAGCCGCTGGCGTGCTGTCTAGTTATTGTGTCCGTGTGCATTGTCCAAGAGAGGGCCTCAGTGACGTGCACACCGAGAAACTTGAAGCTGCTAACCCTTTCAACCTCAGCATCATCGATGTGGATGGGGAGGTGTCCACTCCCCTGCTGTCTCCTGTTGTCCATGATCATCTATTTAGTTTTGCTGACATTAAGAGGTTATTTTCCTAGCACCAGCTGATTAGTGCCTTTAACTCCTCTCTAAAGGCAGTCTCACTATTGTCTGTGATGAGGCCCAGGTTGGTTGTGTCATCAGCAAACTTTAAGATGATATTGGAGCTGTGCTTAGCAATAGTCATGTGTGAACAGGAAGTACAGGAGAGCACTGAGCACACAGCCTTGTGGTGCGCCTGTGTTCAGGATCAGTAAGGAAGAGGTATGGCTGCCAATTCTCACCACCTGGGGCCTGCCCGTCGGGAAGTCGAATATCCAGCCGCAGATTGAGATCTCCAGTCCAAGATCTAGGAGCTTGGGGATGAGTTTTGAGGGAATGAGTGTTGAATGCCGAGCTGTGGTCAATGACGAGCATTTTCACATATGTATTCCCTTTGTCCAGGTGGGGGAGCACAGTGTGAGTTGCCATGGCGATGGCATCGTCCGTGGCCCTGTTTGGTCCATACGCAAACTGAAGAGGGTCCAAGGTGTCAGGGAGAGAGGACTAGCCGCTCGAAGCACTTCATGATGAATGATGTCAGTGCGACGGGACGGTAGTCATTTAAACAGGAGATTAATGGTTTCTTTGGAACAGGAACGATGATGGATGCTTTGAAGGGAGTGGGAACCACAAACTGACTCACTGAGCGGTTGAAGATGATGACGAACACCTCTGCCAGTTGATCAGCGCATGCCCTCAGAGCCCGCCCTGGAATACCATCCGGCCCGGGAGCTTTGTGGTCATTGACCTTTTTGAAGGACCGCCTCACGTCTGCAGGGTCAGTGAGGTTGAACAAGTTAGGTCTTTATTCTTTGGAGCGCAGAAGGTTAAGGGGGAACTTGATAGAGGTTTTGAAAATGATGAGAGGGATAGACAGAGTTGACGTGGAAAAGCTTTTCCCACTGAGAGTAGGGAAGATTCAAACAAGGGGACATGACTTGAGAATTAAGGGACTGAAGTTTAGGGGTAACATGAGGTGGAACTTCTTTACTCAGAGAGTGGTAGCTGTGTGGAATGAGCTTCCAGTGAAGGTGGTGGAGGCAGGTTCGTTTTTATCATTTAAAAATGAATTGGATAGTTATATGGATGGGAAGGGAATGGAGGGTTATGGTCTGAGCGCAGGTATATGGGACTTGGGGAGATCATGTGTTCAGTATGGACTAGAAGGGTCGAGATGGCCTGTTTCCGTGCTGTAATTGTTATATGGTTAGGTAGTCCCCCTGCACACCTGCGGACTCATGGTGGGCGCTGTGTTATCTGCATCGAATCGGGCATAGAAGGTGTTAAGCTTGTCCGGGAGCGAACCAGTGGCTGGACAGTGCTCCTGTTTTTCCCCATTGTAATCCGTGATGCAACGTAATCCACTCCACATGCGTCTGGGGTCAGAGCTGTAGTGGTTAGATTCCAATTTGTCCCTGTAGGCTCTCTTGGCTTTCCTGATGGACATCCGGAGGTCATATCTAGCTGCTTTGTAGGCGTTGGGGTCTCTGAGTCGAAGGCAGTGGTCCGTGCTTTCAGTTTGGCACAAATTTCCCCTCTGAGCCAGGGTTTCTGATTTGGGTAAGTTCAGATAGTGGCTTTTGGAACAACATCATCAATCCACTTACTTATGTAGCCTGAGACAGAGACTGTGTATTCGTTGATGCTGCCTTCTGCTGCATCCTCAAACATCTGCCAGTCAGTTTTGCCAAAGCAGTCCTGCAAGACCTCAAGAAAGGGACCCCAAGAAAGGGACTTTGTAGAGTGCCTTCGTGATGGATTCTTAGAGCGGCTTGTATTGGAGCCTACCAGGGAGAAGGCAATTCTGGATTTAGTGTCAAGTAATGAACCGGATTTGATAAAGCACCTCGAGGTTAATGATTCATTAGGAAGTAGTGACCATAACATGGTCAGGTTTAATCTATATTGGAGAAGGGTAGATCGGAGGTGTCAGTGTTACAGTTCAATAAAGGGGGCCATGAGGGAGGAGCTGGCCAAAGTTGACTGGAAAGATGCACGAGCAGGGATGACAGTGAAACAAAAATGGCAGGTTTTTCTAGGAATAACACAGAAGGTGCAGGATCAGTTCATTCCTAGGAGGAAGAAAGATTCCAAGGGGAGTAAGGGACGACCATGGCTGACAAGGGATGTCAGGGACTGTATAAAAATTAAAGAAAAGAAGTACAAGGTAGCAAAGATGAGCGGGAAGCAAGAGGATTGGGTAATGTTTAAAGAGCAACAGAAGATAACTAAAAAGACAATACGGGGAGAAAAGATGAGGTACGAAGGTAAGCTAGCCAAGAATATAAAGCAGGATAGTAAAAGCTTCTTTAGGTATGTGAAGAGAAAAAAAATCAGTTAAGACCAAAGTTGGACCCTTGAAGACTGAAAAAGGTGAATTTATTATGGGGAACAATGAAATGGCAGATGAGTTGAATAGGTACTTTGGATCTGTCTTCACAAAGGAGAACACAAACAATCTTCCTGATATACTAGTGGCCAGCAGATCTGGGGTGACGGAGGAAATGAAGGAAATCCACATTCGGCAGGGAATGTTGTTGGATAGACTGATGGAACTGAAGGCTGATAAATCCCCAGGGCCTGATGGTCTGCATCCCAGGGTATTTAAGGAAGTGGCTCCAGAAATCGTGGTTGCATTGGTGATAATTTTCCAATGTTCTATAGACTCAGGATCAGTTCCTGTGGATTGGAGGGTAGCTAATGTTATCCCACTTTTTAAGAAAGGTGGGAGAGAGAAAACAGGGAATTATAGACCAGTTAGCCTGACATCGGTGGTGGGGAAGATGCTGGAGTCAATTATAGAAAGATAGAAAATAGGTGCAGGAGTAGGCCATTAGGCCCTTTGAGCCTGCACCACCATTCAATATGATCATGGCTGATTATCCAACTCGGTATCCTGCGCCTGCCTTCTCACATACGCCCTGATCCCTTTAGTCACAAGGGCCACATCTAACTCCCTCTTAAATATAGCCAATGAACTGGCCTCAACTACATTCTGTGACCGAGTATTCCACAGATTCACCACTCTGTGTGAAAAATGTTTTCCTCATCTCAGTCCTAAAAGACTTCCCCTTTATCCTTAAACTGTGACCCCTTGTCCTGGACTACCCCCAACATCGGGAACAATCTTCCTGCATCTAGCCTGTCCAACCCCCTTAAGAATTTTGTAAGTTTCAATAAGATCACCCCTCAATCTTCTAAATTCTAGCAAGTACAAGCCGAGTCTATCCAGCCTTTCTTCATATGAAAGTCCTGACATCCCAGGAATCAGTCTGGTGAACCTTCCCTGTACTCCCTCTATGGCAAGAATGTCCTTCCTCAGATTAGGAGACCAAAACTGTACACAATACTCCAGGTGTGGTCTCACCAAGACCCTGTACAACTGCAGTAGAACCTCCCTGCTCCTATACTCAAATGTATAGGATGCGAAGATGTATCTAGGAAAATGGAGAGCCAGTGGATGTACTGTACCTGGACTTTCAGAAAGCATTTGACAAGGTCCCATATAGGATATTAGTGGGAAAAATTAGGGCACATGGCATTTGAGGGTGGAGTGCTGACATGGATAGAAAATTGGTTGGCAGACAGGAAACAGAGAGTGGGGATTAACGGATCCCTTTCAGAATGGTAAGCAGTGACTAGTGGAGTACCGCAAGGTTCGGTGCTGGGACCACAGCTATTTACAATATACACCAATGATTTGGATGAAGGGATTCAAAGTAACATTAGCAAATTTGCAGATGACACAAAACTGGGTGGCAGGGTGAACTGTGAGGAGGATGCTATAGACATAGAAACATAGAAATTAGGTGCAGGAGTAGGCCATTCGGCCCTTCGAGCCTGCACCGCCATTCAATATGATCATGGCTGATCATCCAATTCAGTATCCCGTACCTGCCTTCTCTCCATACCCCCTGATCCCCTTAGCCACAAGGGCCACATCTAACTCCCTCATAAATATAGCCAATGAAGTGGCCTCAACTACCCTCTGTGGCAGAGAATTCCAGACATTCACCACTCTCTGTGTGAAAAAAGTTCTTCTCATCTCGGTTTTAAAGGATTTTTCCCCTTATCCTTAAGCTGTGACCCCTTGTCCTGGACTTCCCCAACATCAGGAACAATCTTCCTGCATCTAGCCTGTCCAACCCCTTAAGAATTTTGTAAGTTTCTATAAGATCCCCTCTCAATCTTCTAAATTCTAGAGAGTATAAACCAAGTCTATCCAGTCTTTCTTCATAAGACAGTCCTGACATCCCAGGAATCAGTCTGGTGAACCGTCTCTGCACTCCCTCTATGGTAATAATGTCCTTCCTCAGATTTGGAGACCAAAACTGTACGCAATACTCCAGGTGTGGTCTCACCAAGACCCTGTACAACTGCAGTAGAACCTCCCTGCTCCTATACTCAAATCCTTTTGCAATGAAAGCAAAACATACCATTCGCTTTCTTTACTGCCTGCTGCACCTGCATGCCTACCTTCAATGACTGGTGTACCATGACACCCAGGTCTCGCTGCATCTCCCCCTTTCCCAATCGGCCACAATTTAGATAATAGTCTGCTTTCCCGTTTTTGCCACCAAAATGGATAACCTCACATTTATCCACATTATACTGCATCTGCCAAACATTTGCCCACTCACCCAGCCTATCCAAGTCACCTTGCAGTCTCCTAGCATCCTCCTCACAGCTAACACTGCCCCCAGCTTAGTGTCATCCGCAAACTTGGAGATATTGCCTTCAATTCCCTCATCCAGATCATTAATATATATTGTAAATAGCTGGGGTCCCAGTACTGAGCCTTGGGGTACCCCACTAGTCACTGCCTGCCATTGTGAAAAGGACCCGTTTACTCCTACTCTTTGCTTCCTGTTTGCCAGCCAGTTCTCTATCCACATCAATACTGAACCCCCAATGCCTTGTGCTTTAAGTTTGTATACTAATCTCTTATGTAGGACCTTGTCGAAAGCCTTCTGGAAGTCCAGATACACCACATCCACTGGTTCTCCCCTATCCACGCTACTAGTTACATCCTCGAAAAATTCTATAAGATTCGTCAGACATGATTTACCTTTCGTAAATCCATGCTGACTTTGTCCAATGATTTCACCACTTTCCAAATGTGCTGCTATCCCATCTTTAATAACTGACTCTAGCAGTTTCCCCACTACCGATGTTAGACTAACTGGTCTGTAATTCCCCATTTTCTCTCTCCCTCCCTTCTTAAAAAGTGGGGTTACGTTTGCTACCCGCCAATCTTCAGGAACTACTCCAGAATCTAAAGAGTTTTGAAAGATTATTACTAACGCATCCACTATTTCTGGAGCTACTTCCTTAAGTACTCTGGGATGCAGCCTATCTGGCCCTGGGGATTTATCGGCCTTTAATCCATTCAATTTACCCAACACCACTTCCTGGCTAACCTGGATTTCACTCAATTCCTCCAACTCCTTTGACCCGCGGTCCCCTGCTATTTCCGGCAAATTATTTATGTCTTCCTTAGTGGTTATTCAATTGGTCCGCCATATCCTTGTTCCCCATGATCAACTCACCTGTTTCTGACTGCAAGGGACCTACATTTGTTTTAACTAATCTCTTTCTTTTCACATATCTATAAAAACTTTTGCAGTCAGTTTTTATGTTCCCTGCCAGTTTTCTTTCATAATCTATTTTTCCTTTCCTAATTAAGCCCTTTGTCCTCCTCTGCTGGTCTTTGAATTTCTCCCAGTCCTCCGGTATGCTGCTTTTTCTGGCTAATTTGTACGCATCATCCTTCGCTTTGATACTATCCCTGATTTCCCTTGTTATCCATGGATGTACTAACTCCCCTGATTTATTCTTTTGCCAAACTGGGATGAACAATTTTTGTAGTTCATCCATGCAGTCTTTAAATGTCTTCCATTGCATATCCACCGTCAACCCTTTTAGAATTAATTGCCAGTCAATCTTGGCCAATTCACGTCTCATACCCTCAAAGTTACCTTTCTTTAAGTTCAGAACCATTGTTTCTGAATTAACAATGTCACTCTCCATCCTAATGAAGAACTCAACCATATTATGGTCACTCTTGCCCAAGGGGGCACGTACAACAAGAATGCTAATTGACCCTTCCTCATTACTCAATACCCAGTCTAAAATAGCCTTTGAGAATGCAGGGTGATTTGGACAGGTTGGGGGAGTGGGCGGATGCATGGCAGATGACATTTAATGTGGATAAATGTGAGGTTATCCATTTTGGTAGCAAAAACAGGAAGGCAATTACTAATTAATGGCGCCAAGTTGATAAAAAGGGGAAGTACAGCGGGATCTGGGGGTCCTTGTACATCAGTCTAGGAAAGTAAGCATGCAGGTACAGCAGGCAGTGGAGAAAGCGAATGGCATGTTTACCTTTATAACAAGAGGAATCGAATATAAGAGCAAAGAGGTCCTTCTGCAGAGCCCTAGTGAGACCACACCTGGAGTATTGTGTGCAGTTTTGGTCCCCTAATTTGAGGAAGGACATTCTTGCTATTGAGGGAGTGCAGCATAGGTTTCCAAGGTTAATTCCCGGGATGGCGGGACTGTCATATGCTGAGAGAATGAAGCAGCTGGGCTTGTACACTCTGGAGTTTAGAAGGATGAGAGGGGTCCTTATTGAAACATATAAGATTGTTAAGGGTTTGGACAATGGAGGCAGGAAACATGTTCCCGATGTTGATGGAGTCCAGAATCAGGGGCCACAGTTTAAGAATAAGGGGTAAGCCATTTAGAACCGAGAGGAGGAAACACTTTCTGTGGAATTCTCTGACTAAGAGGGTGGTGAATACTTTTCTGGATGCTTTCGGGAGAGCTGGATAGGGCTCTTAAAGATAGCGGAGTCAGGGGATATGGAGAAACCGCAGGAACTGGGCACTGATTGGGGATGATCAGCCATGACCACATTGAATGGTGGTGCTGGCTCGAAGGGTCGAATGACCTACTCCTGCACCTATTATCTCTGGTCTCATCAGCCTCATTGTTCCATTTGTAAATGTACCTGGAAACCGGTTTTTCCTGTTTTAGTTTCTACCTGTATACAGGCAGCAGTGGGATGGAACAGTGGTCTGCCTCCCAAAAGCATGGCGGGGGATGGGCTTGTAACAGTCTCTGAATGAGATGTGACAATGGTCTAGGGTCTGCTCTCCCTTGATGGGAAAAGTGATGTGTTGGTAATATTTTGGGAGAACCTTCTTCAAGTTGGCTCTGTTGAAGTCTCCCAGAATGATGACTGCAGACTCAGGGAGGGAGTTCTCCAGCTCATTTACAGTCCTATACAGTTGGTGCAGGGCTAGGGATTTATCAGCCTGTGGGGGAATGTACACAGCTGTAAGGAGGACTGAGCTGAACTCTCTCGGGAGGTAGAATGGTCTAGCTTTAATGGTCAGCAGCTCCAGAACCGCAGAGCAGTGTGTAGTGAAAACGCAGACATCAGTGGCCCACGAAGAGTTAACCATAAAGCATACTCCCCTTCCTTTCGACTTGCCTGACTCCTTCGTTTTGTCTTGACGGTAGACGGAAAAACTCTCCGGAGTTACGGCACAGTCGGGTACGCTGGTCTCCAGCCACGTCTCTGAACACCAGAACACAGCAGTTCTTAATGTCCCAATGGTGTTCGATCCGTGCGCGCAACTTGGCCAGTTTATTGTCCAGGGATTGCACATTCGCTAGCAGGATGCTGGTCAGAGGAGGTTTGTTGTTTCTTCGCCGGCTTCTGCACAGAACGCCGGCACTGCTTCCCTCTCCGTGAGAACGGTGAGGTTGAGAAGGAGTTTCTTTCCAGAGGCAATTCGGACTGTAAACGCCCATCTCACCAGGGACTAACTCTACAGAACGTTTTTCCTTCCATTATTTATTATGTAAAAGAATATGTGTGTTATGGTTGTGTTTATAGTTTGTTTGGTTGTTTTGTTGTTTGTCTTTTGCACAAAAGTCCGCGAGCATTGCCACTTTCATTTCACTGCACATCTCGTATGTGTATGTGACAAATAAACTTGACTTGACTTGACTCTCTTTGCTTTCCTCTGCCACCACCGTGCAGGTAAGCAAAGCTCCCAGGGGAGGCTGTCGTCCGTGATAGCAATAACCTGGTTGGATAACTTTCTTACCGCCAAACGTGCTTGTCGATCATACTGAATGCACGAAAGACCAGTATGTACAAAAAGACCAAGTAATAAAAAATAATACACACAAGTTTGCTGAGATGACTCTGAGCTCTCGTCAGTGCAGCCATCTACACGGCGCACAGGAAGTATCACAATTGCAGATAGATACATAACACACTCAACAGAAAGGAGAACAAGGAGAAATGGTATGCAAATTGAAATCCCATTCGCCAGGACAGATATTTATATGAACTCATTCTTTGTAAGAACCTTAAGGGAATGGAATAAACTAGACAACAATATAGTCAAATCACCTTCACTACTGTTTTAAGGGGGCACTAACAGCACGTTAGTATGCACAACACGTCCAAGTTGACGATATGCAGAGCACTGCCCTGCCGACCACAAATTCAAACGGTTCTGTTCTGCAGTCCTGCATAGGTCGTGTTAATTTCTGAATTATGAACGGTTTGGGTTACAAACAGTTCTGCCGCAATCTGGAGGTTTCCTGTACAATGATAAACACGGACACAGACAGCCAAGTGCTTCGCATCTGAGTTGTATGACTACAGTTCTAGTAATCGACCAGCAAAAATCAACTGATTTTTTGTTATAATGTTTTCAGTAATTCTAGAACAGGGTTTTAAAGAAGCTTCAAGACACGTCTCATGACTCTAAGACAACACTGATACAACACAAGGATACCAGATATCAAACAATCCAGCTAAATGGCTAAGATCATAAATAAGATGAAGGCACAAGAAACAGTTTTCTGCTCAGGATTTCCAGCAAGTGGGGTTTCTCCAGGTGTTTTGTTTCCCTCCCATATTATATAACCATATAAAAATTACAGCATGGAAACAGGCCATCTCGACCCTTCTAGTCCGTGCCGAACACATATTCTCCCCTAGTCCCATATACCTGCGCTCAGACCATAGCCCTCCATTCCTTTCCCGTCCATATAACTATCCAATTTATTTTTAAATGATAAAATCGAACCTGCCTCCACCACCTTCACTGGAAGCTCATTCCACACAGCCACCACTCTCCGAGTAAAGAAGTTCCCCCTCATGTTACCCCTAAACATCTGTCCATTAATTCTCAAGTCATGCCCTCTTGTTTGAATCTTCCCTACTCTCAGTGGGAAAAGCTTATCCACGTCAACTCTGTCTATCCCTCTCATCATTTTAAAGACCTCCATCAAGTCCCCCCTTAACCTTCTGCGCTCCAAAGATAAAGCCCTAACTTGTTCAACCTTTCTCTGTAACTTAGTTGTTGAAACCCAGGCAACATTCTAGTCAATCTCCTCTGTACTCTCTCTATTTTGTTGACATCCTTCCTATAATTAGGCGACCAAAATTGTACACCATACTCCAGAATTGGCCTCACCAATGCTTTGTACAATTTTAACATTACATCCCAACTTCTATACTCAATGCTCTGATTTATAAAGGCCAGCACACCAAAAGCTTTCTTTACCACCCTATCTACATGATATTCCAGAAACACACAGGTTTGTAGGGTGATAGGCTTCTGTAAAATTGCCCCTAGTGTGTACGATGCGAATAACATCGAACTAGTGTACGGGTGATTGTTGGTTGGCACGGACTCGGTGGGCCGAAGGGCTTGTTTCCCTGTTGCATCTCTAAACTAAAAAGTAGCAAATAGTTGGCAAATGGGAGGAAAAAGGCAAAGCCACAAATTTTTATGTATACTCGTTTTTGACAAATAATATACAATAGCATAATATTCACACAAGATCTCTTTATTTAGCTGTCAATAAAAATGTCAAAAAGCTTTAAGGTTAACAGCAAGATCTTTATGTTCAAAATAAGGATAACCAATAAACTTTCTATACATCTTCTGGTTTCCAATTCTACAGTACACTTTGTCCTGCACCACAGCAGGGACTGGGGAGCACATTTTTCGGTCTGCATATCCATGCCCCTGTGGCTACTCAAGACATTGGCGGTGCTAATTATATTTGTATTTATTTTTGTAACTTATGCACTTACCTTCAGAAAGATAATTTCTTTATTACTAACCCCAAAAATTGAGAACACAAGAAAGAAATACCCAGCAACAACCCAGGAACATTGGATTGTATGGTTATGTGGACAAAGTACCTAAATGACCCAATGATGACACTGCAACATTGCATTCAATTTTAATTGTTTTGGGAAACACCAAACTGCAACTCAATGGTTTATATAAATAGACTTAAAATACAAAACAAGCAAAAAGAAAAATAGTTAGAGGGAATAATATTCACTTCTGGTTGTATGTTTTTACACCTTACACTAAGCAGAGTATTATGTAGAATCATTTAAAACAATAGTTTAACTGGGATTTAAAATAATCCTGAGCACACAATATGCAATTCCATTGTTTACATTATCATTTTGTAACTATGAAAATACCAATAATGTCCTCAGAATTAAAGCTTATGGTTTTATTTAGTGGGCTACTGCTGTTCCACAAATATACACATCTATGTTATTATACCAGACCAAGTCTGTTCCAATTAAAGAGGTTCTTTTACTTCTAGCCTCTTTCCCTCGAGAACAATCTGTATTTCTTTGGCATCCAGTGTCTCATACTTCAGTAAAGCTTCTGCCAGATTTTTGTGTTCCTTTGCACGAGTCTTCAAGATGTGCTTTGCCCGGTCATAAGAATCCTGTATTTTTTTTTAAAAAGAGAACAATCTTTAAAAATATTTGTTGTACTATGTACATATGATCTATGTTCTAGCCGCTGCAAACAGTGGTTTCCCTTCTACTTCAGAATTTGACTGAAAAGCAGCTGACAGAAATGCCTGGAATAAATGAGCATTTTGCCAAATGTTCAACGCATTTAAATACTTAATAAATAATGAGAGGCAAAGTTCTAAAAACACAGGTGGTTTTGCTGTAACGCGATAGTCGAGTTCCTACGTAACCTCAGGTTAGAGAAAATACAGTTAAGAGAAAAAAATAAATTAGTCGGAAAAAGATGGGTTGGGGTCGAGAGAATTTCAGACTCACAATAACAAAATTATTTTTCGTGCAGGATTTTCAAAACTATACTGTTTTGGTCAGGCTGCAGGTAACAACTTCTGAAGCACAGGCACAGAAAGAAAATATGCCAACAATCTGTTGCATCTGCATAAAGGAGGCAATTTAAGTTGAACATTCAATTTAAAGTGCATAAATGCTCTCACCCACCATCCTTTGTGTGTAAAAACTACCTCTCAGGTTCCTATTTAAACACTCCTCCCCCCCCCTCCCCCCACACCTCAAACCTATGTCCACTGGTTCTCGATCCCCCTACTCTTGGCAAAAGACCGTGCATTTACTCACTCTATTCCTCACGATTTTGTGCCCCTCTATAAGATCACCCCTCATCCTCCTGCATGCCAAAGAATAAAGTCCAACCCTACTCAACCTCTCCCTGCAGCTCAGGTCCTGCAGTCATGGCAACATCCTCGCAAAGCTTCTCTGCACTCTTTCCAGCTTAATAACATCTTTCGAGTAACATGGTGACCAAAATGAATGCAATACTCGAAATGTGGCCTCACCAATGCTTTAGACACTGTAACACAACCACAACTTCTATACTTAATATATTGAGTATAGAAGCTGGGATGTTATGTTACAGTTGTACAAGTTGTACATGGTAGAAGGAAAGACAATAGGGAACGCCATGAATAACAATGGGAACCTGGCATGATGTGACCACCATGAAGAACAATGATGACCCAGCTTGCGGGGGACCGCTGTGGGAACAAAACTTCTGTCCAGGGGATTAGTTTGTTTGCTCGTTTGTTCCGGTGAAGGTGCGGTGTAATTTCAAGTTTTCATGTACCTTGTTGTGTGTTGCGACTGTTGGCAGACCAATTTCCTTCCGGGGATGAATAAAGTTTTATCGTATTGTAAATATGGTCAGAGTTAATCATATTAGACAAGGACATTCCCCACACTTAACATAGTGGCTCAATGTACTGTTTTAGTCATGTTTGAAAAAAACTTACCCGCAATAATATTCTGATTTCTTGTTCAATTGCTGATTGAGTGTCTGGGCTTACTTTTTCTGGATCTGAATAAGTCATTACTCCAAGCTAAAATAAAACATTAAAACACCATGCTATTTAGAACCCAAGTTAGAAAAGTATTTCTTCACTCAAGATGAATTGCTAGAATGATACATTTTTGGAGCAGAGAGAAAAATTACAAAAGTAATTCAAGGGTGGGAAAGAAAAATCAAAATGGAACTGCAGGGCTCAAATTAGATGGGATTGCGCAGCCTACAAGCATCATCCAAGCCACCCCACAAAGTCTGATTCCGTCTCACACCCGCAACCACACCAGCTACTCTAGCAGTTCCCAACTACTCCAAAATAACAGCCTGTAACACATTGCAGAAGCACCAGTGACAAGACTTATTTCTAGTCCAGCCACCTACCATTCCCACTTGATGTTGGGGAATGTTGGTGGCCAGCAATCACAGCAGATATACGACAGGGCCTGGGATCTGAACAGAAGTCTGCATCTCACTCTACACGAGGCATACCATACTGGGTACAGATCCATTGAATGGAGTACAGTGCTGATAGGCACAGATCAGTTATTGGATTACAGTAGAAGTGGTCACACCTTGATGTGCTCCATCATAGTTCAATTAAGCACATGTATAAGAGTTCAGTGCTCACAATGGATTGTGGACAAGATAGAAGTGAGCAAAATTTCCAATATATAAATAGATTAATTTAAGATAAGGAAAGGGAGGATCAATATTAATGAAGCACAACAATATTTATAGTTTTAATCACATTACAATTTACAGCAAAATGGCACAAGGAAAATTATAGCTCAAGTGATGGAAACTAACTTTTCCATCCTTGTATTTAATTATAATTTCTCACAACCGGCTTGCCCCCTCCCATCTCTGTAACCTCTTATAGATTTACAAATCTGATGTTAGTGTTCCTTCAATTCCAGTTCCTTGTGCATTCTGATTTAACTCAATATCACAAAGCCTACTGCCAAATAACTTGGTTATTCAAATTGGAATTCCTACCCAAATTGGAAGAGTTCCAAACTTATTTTCTCCGATCCAAAACACAAAAGATGAGCAATACACAATATACTTCGTTACAAGCCAAGACAGCCATAGTCCAGTGCATACGAGCACTCACCCCTGAACACTTCCTCCCGACTCTCCAGCAAGAGGCTCTCAGGAAATCAAATGTGCACACTTGCAAAATCCTACAACAGATTTTAATTTGCCAAGCTTAACTGTTTAATCGAGGATAGCTCTAAGGATCAATCACAAAAAATTGTTGAAAAAGTAGAATGTAGTTGATTGCAATTTCTTGCATTTCTCATGTAATAGATGAACCTGTCCATAAGATTCAAACAGGAAAAGATAGAAACTGCAGACGCTGGTTTATACCAAAGATATGCTAGAGTAACTCAAAGCGTCACCCACCCATTTTCTCCAGAGATGCTGGCTGACCCACTCAATTACCCCAGCACTTGGTGTCTATTAAAAGGTAGATGATTAATTTATCTATTATTAAAAGTTTACATTAGGTTGTTAAGTGGGGTCTGAGTTTAGTACATATGGGTAATATGATCCACTGAAAATGGAGAAAAAAAATGCTTGAATGACACATGATTAATGGGCATTGCTAGAATTTATTGATTATGAATTAGAAAGAGGACATAAAAGTTCAAAGTGAAATAAAAACACGAACGGAATAAATTAAAATGGGCAATTGCGAAATGGAAATTAATGGCAACAAAGGTCGAGTTGAAGATTATATAGCTTAGTTTATAACGTGGATTAATTGCATCCTAAAGCCAATATTACAAATCGAACATGTGTATAATAGACTATTCCCCACTGAGAAAGCAATATTTACATTACCACTATTTAAAATATTGCATCGTAATTTTTTTAATAGCAAATGAAATGAGATTACCTTTTCGCTCATTCCAAATTTTGTGACCATCAACTTAGCTATTTTGGTGGCAGTGTCAAAATCACTTGAAGCACCTAAGTTTATAAAAAGAAAAGCACAGTAGTTCAGTTACAGAATATTCAAACCGACAAACTTTATTTAACAAATTGTGTTAGTCATGCATGTTCCTCAAATACATACGGCAAATGTGGTCAATTATCAGCAAAGTTACAAGCATCAAAATAATTCCAATTAACCATGTAGAAATGACAGCTATGTTTATACACAGTACCCACATTTCAGGGCACCATAATGTTTGGGACACAGGGCTTCGCAATTTTTCCAGGAGTGTTTAATTGCCTCAATGCAGGTACTTCCACCATTGAGGTCTTGGTTGGATTGAGACCTCTAACTCGACCTTACCGACATGGGTGGCCCTACCAGGAGCATAGCTCCAGAAGGCATCACTCTCAGGATCTCAGGTCGACACAAGCTTCTCTACCACGACAAGGTGACAATCCACGGAAAGGTGAAGACTGGATCCAGCGGAATACGCAGAGGAGACCAAAATTTGGCGGTCCAACGGGTGGGAAGGTGGACCCAGCAAAGAATCGTGGAGCGCAATTAGGGCACAATGTTCACGTAGAACACTGATGGAACACTGCATCCTGACCTATCGCCAGCTGTCTTAACTATGCCTTGCCACTGGATGCTGATAGGCCTGGACGAGAGAGTGAGGCTGATGATTTTCGCAACTTTCCCTCACTTTAATCCAAGTCAAGCACAAGTCATGACTTCAGGCCACATACCGCCCAACTGGGCGAAGCAGAATTACCACGGGAAGGGGACGCACCGCAGAAGCTCAGAGGAAGCGCGCCGCTCGCGTAGCTCGGGCCACATCGGCTTCTGCTGCGGCGCCCACCCAGCTGTGCCCCATATGCGGGCGAGTCTTCCGGGCCCGGATCGGTCTCACCAGTCACCTCCGGATCCACAAACAAAAACACTGAAGTTATGGTCTTCTTCGACTACGAAGGACGAACAACAACACACGTATAAGAGAGCTCTCAGCACCTAGTCTTTCCTCCAGTCTATCCATGGCCTTTGGAAACTTTTATTGTTATTTATCAACATGAGGACCAAAGTTGTGCCAATGGAAGTCAAATAAGTCATTATGAGACTGAGAAACAAGAATAAAATTGTTAGAGACATCAACCAAACCTTAGGCTTACCAAAATCAACTGGAACATCAAGAAGAAAGAGAGCACTGGTGAGCTTACAAATCGCAAAGGGACTGGCAAGGCCAAGGAAGATCTCCACAGCTGATGACAGAAGAATTCTCTTTAGAATAAAGAAAAATCCCCAACCACCTGTCCGGCAGATCAGAAACACTCTTCAGGAGTGGATTTGTCAATGACCACTGTCCGCAGAAGACTTCATGAACAGAAATACAGAGGCTACACCGCAAGATGCAAACCACTGGTTAGCCACAAAAATAGGATGGCCAGGTTACAGTTTGCCAAGAAGTACTTAAAAGAGCACCCACAGTTCTGGAAAAAGGTCTTGTGGACAGATGAGATGAAGATTAACATATCAGAATGATGGCAAGAGCCAAGTATAGAGGAAAGAAGGAACTGCCCAAGATCCAAAGCATATCACTTCATCTGTGAAACACGGTGGTGGAGGTGTTATGACCTTGGCATGTATGGCTGCTGAAGGTACCGGCTCACTTATCTTCATTGATTATACAACTGCTGATGGTAGTATTCTGAAATGTATAGACACATCCTATCTGCTCAAGTTCAAACAAATGCCTCAAAACATTGGCCCCCAAAACAAGCATAAGCTAAAGATGGCTGTAATACAGGCCTGGCATAGCATCACCCCACACGACACCCAGCAACTGGTGATGTCCAGGAATCGCAAACTTCAAGCCATCATTGCATGCAAAGGATATGCAACAAAATACTAAGCATGACTACTTTCATTTACATTAATTTGCTGTGTCCCAAACATTATAGTGCCCTGAAATGGGGGGGAGACTATGTATAAACACTGCTGTAATACGGTGAATCCAAAAAGTGTAAAAATGGCCTTTTATTATTACCTGACAATGTGCACTTTAACCACATTTTAATCTCCTACAAATCTCAAATTGTGATGTACAGAGGCAAATAAATAAATGGGTCTTTGTCCCAAACATTATGGAGGGCACTGTATATACATTGCTGTGGCAGCAAAGCAGCAACGTTTTATTCCAAATGCACAGGAATTTAGCGAGACCACATCGAGATCGCACCGTGCAGTTATGGTTTCTTTGTGGCAGAGACTTATTAAATTCCAGATATATGGGCTATTTTATGAGGAAAGATTGAATTCCAAACTATATAGAATCACTTTGCTTCAAAGGCTGCCAGATTCTTATTGAAACAAAAAATTGAAGGGATTCATAAAATGTAGATATTGATGGCACCGGAGCATGGTGACAGTGTGCATTCCCAGAGAAGGATCTACCCACCATCCAATACATTCATTCTTCTCATAAGTCTTTTCTACCTGTAAACATAGCTGAGTTGTCCTTCCATAAGCTCGGATACCGTCCAATTTAACTCTATCATATTGCGGACATTGAACTTTATGGAACTGGTGCGTCAATGATGAAAACCATATTTTGTTGAGAACTGTATCTTGCACTTTGCTGTATCTATGGTACTCGATTTTGATTTTATTGTTTTTATGTATAGCATTATCTGACCTGATCGAATCACTTGCAAAATGAAGCTTTTCACTGTACCTCATTAGATATGACAATATAATAAACCTAAAATTGATTGTTACCTCTGGTGGGACTTTATAAAACTAAAGATCAAGCAATACATGCATTTTAACTTTAAGCAAAGCAAGGGCCCAGGGGGAGAAAAAATAAAGAAGTCAAGACATTGAGTGAGAGAGCAAAGCACAGGATCATTTGGCCTATTCCTGTTTCTGTGTTCTAAAATAACTAAATAAAAAATGCAAACCAGTGGTAATTTGCTCTGTTCCAAAGATGAGCTCTTCTGCTACTCTTCCACCCATGCTGACATCCATTTGAGCAAGTAACTGAGCTCGAGTTTCACTCCATCTGTCATTTTCCGGTAATAATGAAACCTGCGAGAAATTTTGCACAGGAAAGACAAAACTCTTAGGAAACAACCGTTATAAAATGCATGCACATAAATAAACAAGGAACTGCTGGAGCAACTCCTGGTCAGTCAACATTGTTGGAGAACATGGGTGGGCAAAGCTTCGGGGAAGGGTCCCGACTCGAATCATCACCTATCCTTGTTCTCCAGAGATGCTGCCTGAACGCTGAGTTATTCAAGAGTCAAGAGAGTCAAGAGTCAAGAGTCAATTTAATTGTCATTTGGACCCCTGGAGGTCCAAACGAAATGCCGTTTCTGCAGCCATACATTACACACAAATAGACCCCAGACACAACATAATTACATTTAACATAAACATCCATCACATAGCTGTGATGGAAGGCCAAATAAACTTATCTCTCGAGCTTATTCGAGCAATACGAGTCCTTCACTCCAACTCTAGTTTAAGTTAATCTTAATTTTTAAGCGAATTTAGACTCCCAGTTCGGTAATGTTCAAATCCTGAAAAAGGCATGAGGAAACCAATTCAAAGTTCCAGGTACTAGAATAATTCTAGGAACCTTAGCACAAAATATAAGTTGGTATTCCAGATAAATCTGACAGTGATGTTAAGTGCTGAACATTGACATTCCAGTGCATTACTGTGAAATTGCTATGCTGCAACAAGTGCCCATCTTTTAGATTAAACAGAGATTCTGTCCACTCCCACAGATGGAAATTTCCAAATACTCTGAACTAACCAATATTTATTAGTTATCATTAAACCAGGATACCTGGCAAATTAAAATATGGCTGTTTGCAGTAGTTTCCAGTCCACATAATGGATACGTGGTTTCTGCAGACACAGCTACTCCACTTTAGAAGGACAGAGTCAGAATCATACAAAGAGAAAATATGCCCTTCAGTGCACAGGCAATCAAACATTTACTTAGTATAGCCACATTCCACCATTTATCAACACTCCCGGGAAAACTTAAAACAGCCAATTTAGTTTATAGACACAGCATGGAAGCAGGCCCTTAGGTCCACTGAGTCCACGCCGACCAGCAATCCCCACACACTAACACTATCCTACACACACTTGGGACAAATTACAATTTTAACATTGCCAATTAGACTACAACCCTGTGAGTCTTTGGAGGGCCCTGGAGAAAACCCACGTAGGTCACGGGAAGAACATACAAACTCCCTAGTCAGTACCCGTACTCAGGATTAAACTCTGGTCTCAGGTGCTGTAAGGCAGCAACTCGACCGCTGCACCACGGTGCTGCCCTACCAACCCATAGGAGCGAACTAGAGCACTCAAGAGGAAATCCCCCCTGGTCACAGAGAGAATGTGCAAACACCTCACAGAGAGTACCAGTTGCCAGTGTTAAAACCTGGTCATTGGAGCTATAAGGAAGTGACTCTTTTAGCTGTGCCATCCAACATCTTGCGTAATAAAAAGTTAGAACATCCAGACATCATGAAAACATCCTATGAATAGAAATTTGTATAATTATTCAATCTTCCAAGTATACTTTAATAACACTTACGTGTCCCAGTGTTGGTCCCCTTGGCATTATGGTCGCTTTATTAATGGGCATAGCATACTTTGTAAAATGAGCTACTATGGCATGCCCCGATTCATGGAACGCTGTGATTGTTTTGTTTCTTGCATCAATCTCAATACTTCTGCGTTCTGGACCTGTTAATAGTTGATAACAGCCGTAAGCAAATAGAAGCTTTTCAAATAAGACATACTTTGTTCAAACTCCATGTAGTACAAAATCAGCTTGAGCATCTGCCAACTAAAAAAGCTTTTAATTAACATATTAATTTCAGTGTATTTTAATTTGTTATTCCAAATTATTTTTAATATTTCTATCAAAATTACAATTTGAGGCTTAAAATTCTGATAGCTTGGAAACATCTTGAGAATAATCATATTTTTTTGTCCAGTCCCCCTTGATTGCTGTTCGGATTTTAGCATCTTTATAGAAAAGGTATATTGGGAGATAGAGATTTCACCCAAGCACGTTTTGCACAATACACAAGTTAGTAAACAGAATTTTCCAAAACACATTTCTAAAAATTATCTCAATGGGGTTAGGTTAGGTAAAGGGGAGTGGGGTTAGGTTAGGTAAAGGGGAGGTACAGCGAGACCTGGGTGTCCTTGTACACCGGTCACTGAAATTTGGCTTACAGGTACAGCAGGCAGTGAAGAAAGCTAATGGAATGTTGGCCTTCATAACAAGAGGATTTCAGTATAGGAGTAAAGAGGTTCTTCTGCAGTTGTATAGGGCTCTGGTGAGACCACATCTGGAGTATTGTGTACCATTTTGGTCTCTCAATTTGAGGAAGGACATCCTTGTGATTGAGGCAGTGCAGCGTAGGTTCACGAGATTGATCCCTGGGATGGCGGGACTGTCATATGAGGAACGATTGAAAAGACTAGGCTTGTATTCACTGGAGTTTAGAAGAATGAGAAAAATATAAAATTATAAAAGGACTGGACAAGCTAGATGCGGGAAAAATGTTCCCAATGTTGGGCGAGTCCAGAACCAGGGGCCAGTCTTAGAATAAAGGGAAGGTCATTTAAGACTGAGGTGAGAAAAAACTTTTTCACCCAGAGAGTTGTGAATTTATGGAATTCCCTGCCACAGAGGGCAGTGGAGGCCAAATCACTGGATGGATTTAAGAGAGATTTAGATAGAGCTCTAGGGGCTAGTGGAGTCGAGGGATATGGGGAGAAGGCAGGCACGGGTTATTGATAGAGGACGATCAGCTATGATCACAATGAATGGTGGTGCTGGCTCGAAGGGCCGAATGGCCTCCTCCTGCACCTATTTTCTATGTTTCTATGTTCAAACCTTATTCATCTTATTGCAGGCTCAATTTATTGACCTGGTACGGTTTACATTCCAAATTATTAAACACTGATACAACAAATATACTTTACCACACAGGTTTGGGAAAATTGAAATATGTTATCTTCCTCTACAAAGAATTTAAAAACAAGGTAACATTACAGGTAGCATCGTTATGAGAAAGTCAAAATTCAAATAGCCAGTTAGAACCTACCCATCAGGATTTTGTCCTTGGAAAACTCCAAGTCTTTCATTGTTACTTGATCTTTTTCATCTACAGCTGCTTTCAGAGCAGCCTGGTTCACCAGATTCTCTAGTTCTGCCCCAGAGAAACCCACTGTGCCTCTGGCTATAATTTCTGGATCAATTGCTGTTAAAAAATAATAATGTCAGATCATAACAAAATATCACCACAATAATTGTCTAATTTATGGAACATCTGCAGCTTACCTGGATCAACTTTAACTTTGGCAAGATACCACTTAAGTATCTCTACTCGCCCTCTAATATCTGGTCTGGGAACGGTAACTTGCATGTCAAATCTACCTGGGCGGATAAGAGCACTGCAGAGAAACAAAAGAAGCTGGGCATCAATTTGTGATACGACCAAATATATAAATATTTTCTTTTGACATTGATGTACCACTGCAAAGTTAAAATTAGATCACAGCTGTTAACTCAAGATAGATTGATACTTTCAATTCTAAAGCAGTTTTTTGTTCATTATTCAACAATAAAACTTGTCAAAAAGAAAAAAGTGACAATATTAGAAGCTACACTAACATTTTTCATAATTATGCAGGTTAATTATGCAAAAAAAAAAAAAATCTTTGAATATATATTAAAGATGACCAAAACATTCTTTTCGCAATTATGCATTTTATTTGAGGAAAAAAATACTGATTATGTCGGTCCACATTTTAAGATGGTAGTCATAGCAGCAAAGATTTCTAAAAACAGTTTTGTCTAAAAGTCCAAACTTCTTCACATGCCGTTAAATACATAAGATTTTAATAATTACAGAAGGCCTCTCCTGCTGTGCTCCATGTTCCAATGGCAGAATCCAGCTGCTGAGATTCATCAGAACTAATGTGGGTGAAAGTGGTGGCCATTCGCTGGCACCAGCAACTATTCTGAATGGGCAACTGGACCAGCAAGATCCGGCCTTCATAAGTCTTTGGAGCAGAAGTAGGCCCTTCAGCCCATCAAGCCAATGCCGCTATTTAACAAGGATCCAGCTTTCCCTCTCAACCCCATTCTCTGCCTACTCCTATAACCTTGGACACCCTTACTAATCAAGTATCTGCCTATCTCCACCTTGCAGATACCAAATGCCTAGGACTCCGCAGCCATCTATGGCAATGAATTCCACAGATTCACCCTGTGACTATAGAAATTCCTCATCTTCTTTCTAAAAGGTACGTACTTTTATTCTGAGGCTATGCCGTCTCGTTCTGGACTCTCCCACTAGGGAAATATCCTCTCCACATCTACTCTATCCAGGCATTTCACTATTCGGTATGTTTCAATGAGGTCCCCCCCTCATCCTACTAAACTCCAACAAGCACAGGACGAGTGCCTTCAAACGCTCATCATATGTTAACTCAACCATCCCCAGAATCATTCTTGGAAAACCTTCTCTGGACCCAATGCCAGCTGTGATGTTACATGTAAGCAAAGTGTATTTTAGCCCCTTCTAGTGGTTGCTTAAAAGATTGCGGCCACCTAAATTCACTCTTGTTCTCCATTCGTTGCTTGTGATCACATGATTGGACTCATGGATGAGACAGGCCATTTTGTATTGGGATTGTGGACAGCAATGTGCTCTGAAGCCCTCTCTGTTAAATCCATTGCCATCTGCCCATATTGAGCCTTGGAGAAGCTTCGTTGTAACTTTACATTTCATGTTTCTGGTTTAGGGATGACTATTGATGCATATTATGTTGTTTTAATTCATATTTTAAGAAAATAATAGATAATTCCCTAAAGCCTTTTTTGCCATGTGCAGCGTAGTCATACATCTCCATTATGTAATTTTAAGTAGCTATTTGTGTATTTACTTCATCTTTTACATGGTTTAAGGAAGTTTTCTGATGTCTTTAATTTCAGTTTCACAAAAAAAAGTTATGGAAGCATTGTAAAAAGCAAGTTGATGAAGACAAACAAATAAATGAAATTCAACTTTATTTCCACGTCTAAGTCATCACTTAACCCTTTCAGTGCCAAGTACACCCGTTTAGCTATCTGTCACTTTGTGTACAGCCACACATGCAAGGGGACAGAATACCAGCACATCCTTCCTTAAATATGGGGCCCAAAACGGCTCATAATACTCCAGGTCTGACCAATGCCTTTAAAGCCTCAGCATTGCATCCCTGTTTTTATATTCTAGTCCCCTCAAAATACACGCTATTCTATTTGAGCAAGAAAGTATATAATCTTACTTGTCCAAAGCTTCAGGAAAATTTGTGGCACCTATAATGATGACACCTTCATTTGGCTTGAAACTGATGGAAAAACAAAATATATTATTAACGATAAAACATTTTTGTAATTCACAGAAACACAAAGCATGCGAGGATACCCATTTGGCTCAATGCCCTTGCCGCTGCAGACAAAACCCAATCAGCTTACCACATACAACCACCTGTGCTCTTGAAGTATTCGCCACCCCTTCTTTGAAAAATGTACCCAGGCTGCTTTTGAACAGCAAAGCTATCTGCTTCCTTTATACCCGAGACCCATGCTGTATATTCAAGCCCTTCACCTACAAATCTTTTGGCAATATGCTGCCGTGGATTAAGGATTGTTTGATGGACAGAAGAAGAAATAGATAGGTAATATATGGGTTGGTAAGCCGCGACTTCTGGGTGATAAGGATAGTTACTAGAGGTCCACCATTCATAATTCATAATAATAACATGTTTAGTATCATTAAGGATACTAAACTAGGTGGCAGGGTGAATGACGAGTAGGATGCAGAGGTATTGGTGTATATAGTCAGGCTGTGATTGGACAAGGATATGCCAAATTAAAAACAAGGTCAGCTAATTGGATAAGAAATAAGCAGAGCATAATTTTTCACTTTTCCTTCTGACAATGCAGTCCACAAAATCTATGCTGGTTTGCAGTGCAATCCCATTGCCCAATCATTTTCTTCCAAGTTCCAGTTACAGAGTGGAGGAATTTTGCATCATTACATTGAGAGCGCTTCTGGAAGTGCACACAAGGATGGATAGACACATCCCTCATTGTTGCACTTGATCTAACGAGATTGATTGCTGGGATTTGCACTTTGTTAAACAGCAAGAAACTAAGCATACTCGGTGTTCAGGTGATTTCAAGGCTAAGTACAAAACTGAAGGAACTTGAAATGGTAGGTGCAGAGCTGATATCCCCTGTGATTGGAGTGTCTAGAATCAGAGCCCAATCTCAGAATAAAATTCATTCTGGAAAGACAACAAATTTCTCAACAAAGAAGGCCATAGAGACTCAGCTGTTAAGTATCCGCGATAAAGATTGAGATTTACAGATAAGCAAGTTCGCTATTCTGGAAAATGCAAGGAATCATGGGATTTGTCAAAGGTCCCTCACGATAAACATTCTCGGCTGCTGTGCTGCTGCATGAATACAGACCTGCGTTTCATCTGTATTCAGGATCGAACCAGCGTCTCCAGCTGTTGAATTGCTACTGAACCGTACCTGTCCCCACCCGAGTGCCCTATCCCTGTCCACGGGCAGCCGAAGATGTCCGGGGTGACCCTGAACTGACAGGACACCAGCCTGTTGCAGTGGCGGCCCAGGCTTACAGCCAGCGCGGAGAAGAAGCTAACTCCGTAGTTCCGGGCCGGTGTCTCGTTAGTTCAGAGCTGTTGGTTAACCAGGCGGGACAGGCAGAGTTGAGCTGGAGTTAGTGCTTCATCTCTGCGCTGGTTGTAAGCCTGGACCGCCACTGCAACAGGCCGGTGTCCCGTCACTCCAGGGTCAACGGACATCTCCAGCCGCCCGAGGACAGGGAACAGGGATGGGACACTCGGGAGGGGACAGGGATGGTCCATTAGCAATTCAACAGCGCTTGCAGCACCGGAGACCCAGGTTCGATCCTGACTACGGATCAAATGCAGGTCTGTATTCATGCAGCAGCACAGCTGCCAAGAATGTTTATTGAGAGTGACCAATGACCTGGGCATGCGCAGTCGGATTACCGAACTCGCTTATTAGCCTAGTGAAAGAAACTGAAAACAAGGTACAAAAAACACCATGATTGGATCAAACAGTGGAACTGATATAAGAAGCCAAAGGCCTATTCCTTTATATTTTTCTTAAATTCCCATGTTTTCCTCTCATGACACATTTGGTTCTTTTGCCAATTCGCTTCATTTTAAATCCCCTGGTATTTGACTGTTCCAATGCTAAATATCTTCATCGTATTCCCTCTTAACGAGTCAACAAAATAGAGAGTACAGAGGAGATTTACTAGAATGTTGCCTGGGTTTCAGCAACTAAGTTAGAGAAAGGTTGAACAAGTTAGGGCTTTATTCTTTGGAGCGCAGAAGGTTAAGGGGGGACTTGATAGAAGTCTTTAAAATGATGAGAGGGATAGACAGAGTTGACGTGGATAAGCTTTTCCCACTGAGAGTAGGGAAGATTCAAACAAGGGGACATGACTTGAGAATTAAGGGACAAAAGTTTGGGGGTAACATGAGGGGGAACTTCTTTACTCAGAGAGTGGTGGCTGTGTGGAATGAGCTTCCAGTGAAGGTGGTGGAGGCAGGTTCGTTTTTATCATTTAAAAATAAATTGGATAGTTATATGGACGAGAAAGGAATGGAGGGTTATGGTCTGAGCGCAGGTATATGGGACTAGGGGAGAATACGTGTTCGGCACGGACTAGAAGGGTCGAGATGGCCTGTTTCCGTGCTGTAATTGTTATATGGTTATATGGTTATATGATCCCAAACTTGAGAAGAAATCCAGATTCCACATTTTATCCAACATGTAACTAAAGAATTTTCTCCCTAGCATCATTATAGGAAATCCCCATTACATCCTCCCAAGTTCTTCATTGCAGTCTAGTTTAGAACTACCCTCTTATAATTTCCTGTGCTGTTCTCAAACTGGAAGGATGAAACAGCAGTGCCCACATTACTTCAGTCAGGAAGGGTTCCAACCAGAAATGTGGTTATGGGGAGAAGGCAGGAAATGGGGTTAGGGCGGAGACAGATCAGCCATGGTTGAATGGCGGAGTAGACTTGATGGGCCGAATGGCCCAATTCTGCTCCTAGAAACATAGAAAATAGGTGCAGGAGTAGGCCATTTGGCCCTTCGAGCCTGCACCGCCATTCAATATGATCATGGCTGATCATCCAAATCAATATCCCATACCAGCCTTCTCTCCATACCCCCCGATCCTTTTAGCCGCAAGGGCCACATCTAACTCCTTCTTAAATCCAGCCAATTAACTGGCCTCAACTACCTTCTGTGGCAGAGAATTCCACAGATTCACCACTCTGTGCAAAAAATGATTTTCTCATCTCGGTCCTAAAAGACTTTGATCCTTAAACTGTGACCCCTTGTTCTGGACTTCCCCAACACCAGGAATAATCTTCCTGCATCAAGCCTGTCCAACCCCTTAAGAATTTTGTAAGTTTCTATAAATCCCCCCTCAATCTTCTAAATTCTAGCGTGTACAAGCCGAGTCTATCCAGTCTTTCTTCATATGAAAGTCCTGCCATCCCAGGAATCAGTCTGGTGAACCTTCTCTGTGCGCCCTCTATGGCAAGAATGTCTTTCCTCAGATTAGGAGACCAAAACTGTACGCAATACTCCAGGTGTGGTCTCACCAAGACCCTGTACAACTGCAGTAGAACCTCCATGCTCTTATACTCAAATCCTTTTGCTATGAATGCTAACATGCCATTCGCTTTCTTCACTGCCTGCTGCACCTGCATGCCTACTTTCAATGACTGGTGCACCATGACACCCAGGTCTTGTTGCATCACTTACATCACGTTGCACCACTCCTATCACTTATGATCTTTTAAAATGCCATCTGTCACTCCTCTTGGTAGCTGCTACTTGAACAGCTGTTCCTCCAGTAGTTTTTTTCCTAACACAAGTATGCATGCAAGTATGACACCCAGGGCATGATGTAATATTCGTTGGACCAAAGTAGTGTTTTATAAAAGCTCATCCCAACTCTTGCTCTTGTACTCTTGGCATCTATTTACAATGCCCCAAATTGTAATTGCTTTCAATGCCTTGTGCACATATACTCCCAAACCACTGCCCTTGCACACTTTTAGAGTTATGTCCTCATGTTCATCAAAACTGAAACAGTTTCTTTTCTGCCTGCACCTGTTCCATTTCCCTCCATGTTGGTCTTATGTCCATCTAAGGCCTCTTTATTACCACTATCATATCTGCGTCCACCACCACTCCTGGCAGCAGGTTAAAGGCATCTACCACTCCATGTAAAGAAAACATGCCTGCACATCGCTTTCAAACTTTCCCAATTTCATCTTAAACCTTGTCCCTATAATATGTGACACCTACATATTTGGAAAAGGTTTGACTGTCGATCTTATCTATGCCGCAATTTTATAAACTTCTATCACATCTCCTCGGTGCCTCGGATGCTCCACAGAAAATAGGCCGTTTGCCCAACCTCTCCGAATAGCCAAGACCCTTCAATCTAGGCAACATTCTTCAGCACCCTCTCCAAAGCAACCACATCCTTCCTGTAAAAGGGTGACCAAAACTGCATACAGTAGGTGTAACCATCCTCCTAACAGTTCTCCATGCAGTTTTCAAATCAGATAAGTAAACTTTCACTTCACCAAAAAAATGGCGTGGCTAGTTTTTATTGCCCATAAGAAAGTGTATCACCTTCTTGAACTGTTGTACATTTATGGTGAAGCCATTCCTAAGGTGTTGTTGGGAGCTCTAGCATTTACACTCGGCCACAAAAAGGGGATCCAGTGCCCTTTGAACCAGATGATTCACAATAAAATGTACTTTTAGTGTTTGGCTTACCCATCCATTTCCGCAAGAAGTTGATTTATGGTCTGTCTGGAATAGGGATGCATGGGTGATTCAACTCTTTTTCCACCTACAGAATCCAGTTCATCAATAAAAATGACACAGGGGGCATTGGCTTTTGCCTCTCCTGAAGCACACACAAGGAAAATAGGGCAAGTTAAATAAAAGAAATAATGAGAGAAAAAAAAAAGAGAAAAAAATCACATTTCTATTTGAAAACCAGAATACATACTAAATAGGTTCCTTATCCTACTAGCTCCAACACCGACAAACATTTCATCAAATTCTGATCCTGATGCATAATAGAATGGTACATCAGCTTCACCAGCAACTGCTCTTGCAAGAAGAGTTTTCCCATTTCCAGGAGGTCCAATTAAAAGAATACCTAAAATTAAACAAATGAGCACTTCAATTTAAAATGAGATACATATAAATATTTTGTAAACTTAACTGAAATTGTACAAATAGCACTTCAGATGCTTATAATAAACATCTAACAAAAACTATTCTGCACAAAGAAGCATTTATGATGCACTAACCAAAATTAAAACTTGGAAATTTGTTTGATAGTCATGGATTAATAGTGTGGAAACAGGCCCTTTGACCCAACAATGCCCCAGCTACCCTAGTCCCACTTGCCTGTACTTGGTCCATAACTATCCAATCCATATAACCTGTCCTATCTATATACCTAGCCAACTGTTTCTTAAACAATGGGATAGTCTCAGCCTCGACTAACTCCTCTGGCAGCTTGTTCCATACATCCACCACACTGCGTGGAAAAAGTGATCTCTCTGATTCCTATTAAATCTTTTCCCCTTCACCTTGAACCTATGTCCTCTGGTCCTCAATTCCCCTACTCTGGGTAAAAAACTGTGCATCTACCCGATCTATTCCTCTCATGATTTTGTATACCTCTAAGATCTCCCCTCATCCTTCCACGCTCCATGGAATAGAGACCCAGCCCACTCAACCTCTCCCTATAGCTCACATCCTCTAGTCCTGGCAACATCCTTGTAAATCTCTTCTTAACCCTTTCAAGCTTGGCAGTATATTTCCTATAACATGGTGCCCCAAACTGAACACAATATTCTAAATGTGGTCTCACCAACGTCTTATACAATTGCAACATTACCTCCCAACGTCTATACTCAATACTCTGACTGATGAAGGTCAAAGTGCCAAAAGCCTTTTTGACCACCTCATCTACCTGACTCGACCTTCATGGAACCATGCGCTTGTACTCCTAGATCCCTCTGCTCTACACCATCTATAGGCCTACCATTTGCTGTGTAGTTCCTGCCCTTGTTCAACATCCCAAAATGCAACACCTCACACTTCTCTGTATTAAATTCCATCAACCATTCCTCCGCCCACTTGGCCAATCGATCCAGATCCTGCGGCAATCGTTCACAACCATCTTCAATGTCTGCAAAACCACTAACTTTTGTATCATCAACAAACTTGCTAATCTTGCAGTGTATGTTCTCATCCAAATCATTGATGTAGATGACAAACAGTAACGGGCCCAGCACCTAACCCCGTGGCACACCACTAGTCATAGGCCTCCATTCTGAGTAGCAACCTTCCACCATCATCCTCGGCTTCCTTCCATGGATTTGCTATCCATTCAGTTTTCTCTCGTTGGATCCCATGAGAACTATCCTTCCAGAGCAGCCTACCATGCAGCACCTTGTCAAACGCCTTACTAAAGTCCATGTACACAACATCTACAGCTCTGCCTTCATCAACCTTTTTGCTCACGTCTTCAAAAAAAAATCAATCAGATTTGTGAGACCCAACCTCCCGCGTACAAAACCATGCTGACTGTCCCTAATCAGCCTTTGCCCATCCAAATGCCTATATATCCTATCCCTCAGAATACTCCCCAGTAACTACCAACTACAGATGTTAAGCTCACCGGCCTATAGTTCCCAGCATTTTCCCTGCAGCCCTTCTTGAAATCCAGCACAACATTTGCCATCCTCCAATCCTCTGGCACCTCTCCTGTATTTAAGGATGACTCATAAATTTCAACCAGGGCTCCCGCAATTTCCTCTCTAGCTTCCTGCAATGTCCTCAGATATGTCTGATCAGGCCCTGGAGATTTGTCTACCTTCATACACGACAGTACCTTCAGTACTTCCTCGACGATAACCCCGACCACTCTCATGAAACTTCCAGCGACTGCTCCAATTTTATCAGTACAACTTTATGAAATGGCCTGCAATGGTTTGTTAATCCAACATATTGCATTTTATTTAAAATGTACATTCCCCATTTAGAGTTATTTCTAAAAACTCCTGCGAGGAACTCAATCAATTAACACTCAACAATGGTCATTGCAGAACAAGTCCTTCCTTAAGAAATTTGATTTGGTAATATTTTCTGAAGATTGGCTGTAAAACACATTTGGAACTGTAAAAGATGCATGACAAAATTGTCACATTTTGACACAATGGCATACCTTTAGGCAGCTTGCCTCCTAACACAGTGAATTTCTGAGGGTTTTTTAAAAATTCTACCACTTCCTGCAGCTCATGTTTTGCCTCTTCTACCTGAAAACAAAATCACAAAAGTAATCGCAAATGAATCTCAAAATGTAAAATATTTATCAAGTCAATATGAATTCCACCTACCCCTTTCACATGTTCAAAGGTTACATTCTTCATCTGAATAGGGTCCACTGCTGAATCCAGTCCTGATGTAGTACGAAATCGCACTGGTGAAGAGATTGGTGCAAAAAAAATGAAATGCTAGCCCCCTAAACTACCCATTTCAAATTAATTGAATCCCACGTGTAAAATAGATTAGAGAGTGGTGTTCAATTATCATTTTCACCCCACTTACAAAAATCATTACATAGTAACAATATTTTGTTATTGAAATGAATGAAGCAAATTCTCCCTTTTAGCTTCACACTGCACAAGAAAACCAAAGGGTAGTACATAAATAAATATTTACCCGACAAAAATGGTGTTCTGGATAGACCATAAATTCCAAGCAACAGCAGCAACAGAAGAACTAATCTTGTCCTCCTTAAAGAGTCTGGAAGAATTGAATATAAACAAGTCCAAAAAGTCACATATAAACAAATCAATGATTCAATAGAACGGTTTATAAGAGTATTTGCAGCAGAGAGTATTTGAGAAAACTAGATTACAACACATCCTGAGGCGCTGCGCAGTGGAGGCAATCCCAAGGTGCCACAGCTGGGGCACCTGCCTGAAGGCTTGTCCGGACTGGGAAGTCGCCCGAAGGCTTGGACAGCCTAACCAGGAGAGGGAGCTGGAGACTGGTCACTAGGAATGGAGGATGAACCAGGGTAATGCCTCCAGCACCTTCAAGGTAGGTTGCAGTAGGCGCTCCCGGGTCACAAAGATGGCCTGGCGAGGAGAGGGACGTTAGTTTGCGGGAAATGTTCCAGTAGATTATAAATCAGAGTATTGTATAGAAGTTGGGATGTAATGTTAAAATTGTACACGGCATTGGCGAGGCCAATTCTGGAATATGGTGTACAATTCTGGTCGCCAAATTATAGGTAAGATGTCAACAAAATAGAGTGAGTACAGAGGAGATATACTAGAATGTTGCCTGGGTTTCAGCACCTTTGTTACAGGGAAAGGTTGAACAAGTTAGGTCTTTATTCTTTGGAGCACAGAAGGTTAAGGGGGGACTTGATAGAGGGATAAAATTTATGAGAGGGATAGACAGAGTTGACGTGGATAAGCTTTTTCCATTGAGAGTAGGGAAGATTCAAACAAGAGGACATGATTTGAGAATTAAGGGACAAATGTTTACGGGCAACATGAGGGGAACTTCTTTACTCAGAAAGTGATAGCTGTGCGGAATGAGCTTCCAGTGGAAGTGGTGAAGGCAGGATCGTTTTTATCATTTAAAAATAATTTGGATAGGTATATGGACGGGAAAAGAATGGAGGGTTATGGTCTGTGTGCAAGTAGATGGGACTAGGTGAGAGTAAGTGTTCGGCATGGACTAGAAGGTCCGAGATGGCCTGTTTCCGTGCTGTAATGGTCATATAGATCGATTGCGCAGGTGAACCAGACTTTGAATAATGGCGCCAAAAATGGCGGCATCTGCATGTTTAGTATATGCAAAAATAATTTCTGTGCAGTTGCATGTGACAAATAAAACACTATTGAACTATTGACAAGATGTTTTACCAATACATTTTCTGGCTTGAGCTCTTTTCTTCTTTTGCCTTACAAAGTAGGCTTCTAACAGCTGTTTTATTATTGTTTTTTAAAAAGCAATTCAAGTGCTCAGCTAGAGAAAGGAATATTTTTGCAGCAACAAGCGCTAAAATGAAAGAGGTTTTACATTTCAAAACCCATTTGCACCCAGAATAATTTGGGGGCAATTCACAGGAAGAAAAATCCCTACTATGTCAATTGAAACATTGATTCAAGCCATTAAAAATCTCAAGCTTGATTATTCACTAGTTTTGCTTTGCAGGCCGTCATCCAAAACACGTTAGTTTAGAGATATGGCGTGGAAATAGCTCCTTCAGCCTACCAAGTCTGCATCAACCAATGATCACTCGTACACTAGTTCTATCCTACACACTAGGGACAACTTATAGAACTCAATTAACCTACAAACGTGCACGTCTTCGGAATGTGGGACAAATCCAGAGCACCCAGAGAAAACCACAGGCAGAACGCACAATCTACGTACAGACAGCACCCGTAAACAGGGTCAAACCCAAACTCATTGGAATCACAACTGGCATCGTTCTTATTTCTTTATCTCTGTGCTCCTTTTAATCAATCGCTGTTGGCAGTTCCAGCTATCTTGGCCAAAAACTAAAATTCCCTCTTAAAATGAACCCTTTACACCATATTTTTTAATTCCATGTCTTTTGCAGCACTATTTTTGGGATAATATTCCTGCCTGGGGATACAAAGGAGTCACATAAATGCAAGCTGTGGTTCCAGTTACTAGTTTTATCATCTTCGAATATTTTCTTCATAGTCATGAAAGAACCTTAACCTGAAATAGTAACTGTCTTGTCCCACAGTTGCTTCCTGACCTGAAAATGCTTTAATCCTGTTCCTTCTAGTTTCATAATACAGAAGGTGCAGGATTAGTTCATTCCAAAGAGGAAGAAAGATTCCAAGGGGTGTAAGGGGCGACCATGGCTGACAAGGGAATTCAAGCATAAAAATAAAAGAGAAGTATAACATAGCAAAGATGGGCAGGAAGCCAGAGGATTGGGTAACTTTTAAAGAGTAACAGAAGATAACTAAAAAGGCAATACGGGGAGAAAAGATAAGGTACGAAGGTAAGCTAGCCAAGAATATAAAGGAGGATAGGAAAAGCTTCTTTAAGTATGTGAAGTGCAAAAAATTTAGTTAAGACCAAAGTTGGACCCTTGAAGACTGAAACAGGTGAATTTATTATGGGGAACATAGAAATCGCAGACGAGTTGAATAGGTACTTTGGATCCGTCTTCACTAATGAAGACACAAACAATCTCCCTGATGTACTAGTGGCCAGAGGATCTAGTGTGACAGCGGAACTGAAGGAAATTCACATTAGGCAGGAAATGGTGTTGGGTAGACTGATGGGACTGAGGATTTACAAAGGGGAAATCATGCTTGTCTAATCTTCTGGAATTTTTTGAGGATGTCACTAGGAAAATGGAAAAGGGAGAGCCAGTGGATGTAGTGTGCCTGGACTTTCAGAAAGCATTTGATAAGGTCCCACATAGGAGATTAGTGGGCAAAATTAGAGGACATGGTATTGGAGGTAGGGTACTGACATGGATAGACAACAGGAAACAAAGAGTAGGGATTAACGGGTCCCTTTCAGAATGGCAGGCAGTGACTAGCTATTGCTAGTCACAGCTATTTACAATATACATCAATGATTTAGATAAAGGGGTTCAAAGTAACATTCGCAAATTTGCAGATGACACAAAGCTGGGGGGCAGTGTGAACTGTGAGGAGGATGCTCTAAGGATGCATGCAGGGCGACATGGGCAGGTTGGGCGAGTGGGCAGATGCAGTTTAATGTGGATAAATGTGAGGTTATCCACTGATGGCAAAAGCTGGAAGGCAGATTATTATCTGAATGGTGTCAAGTTGGGAAAAGGGGAAGTACAAAGAGATCTGGGGGTCCTGGTTCATCAATCACTGAAAGTAAGCATGCAGGTATAGCAGGCAATGAAGAAAGCTAATGGCATGTTGGCCTTCATAACAAGAAGAGTTGAATATAAGAGCAGAGGTCCTTCTGCAGTTGTACAGGGCCCTAGTGAGACTACACCAGGAATATTGTGCAGTTCTGGTCTACAAATTTGAGGAAGGACATTCTTGCTATTGAGGGAGTGCAGCGTAAGTTTACAAAGTTAATTCCCGGGATGGCGGGGCTGTCATATGTTGATAGAGTGGAGTGGTTGGGCTTGTATACTCTGGAATTTAGAATGATGAGAGGGGATCTGATTGAAACATAAGATTATTAAGGGATTGGACACACTAGAGGCAGGAAACATGTTCCCGATGTTGGGGGAGTCCAGAACAAGGGTCCACAGTTTAAGAATAAGGGGTAGGCCATTTAGAAAAGAGGTGAGGAAAAACCTTTTCACCCAGAGTTGTGAATCTGTGGAATTCTCTGCCTCAGAAGGCAGTGGAGGCCAATTCTCTGGATGCTTGCAAGAGAGAGTTAGATAGAGCTCTTAAAGATAGCAAAGTCAGCGGTTATGGCGAGAAGGCAGGAATGGGCCACTGAATGTGCATGATCCGCCATGATCACGGTGAATGGCGGTGCTGGCACTAAGGGCCGAATGGCCTACTCCTGCACCTATTGTCCATTATCAAATTCACTCTGATAAAAATTTCAACAAGGATTCTACACTGCTGTTTTTCTCAACCAACAATTTACTCAAAAGGGTACTTTTAATCATATTTTCCATGCTCCTGCCTGGACCAAGACAAGTGAGAAGTGCGAGACCATGAGAGAGATCGGGGCTGTTGTCATTATAGCATCACCCAGGGTCAAAAAACATGATAGCATTCATAAGTCTACACATCAACGTCAATTGAAGCTTTGAACACAAAACAGCAGCAGCCAATACTAGAAGACCAGAGATAGCAGAATAGACATTTTCAAAAAGCTTCATTATTACATAATGAAAATTGACTTAGTAAATACTTCACACTAACTTACCATTTGTCCTCTGTGTGAGAGCTTGTGCTTTTAGAAAGCCTTCTGCAAAGCCAGTTTTAAAGGCATCCTGATGAGCTTCAGGAATATTTTTAGTTTTAATCAAACTGTCCAAATTTTCAACCTCTCTGCCTCGGTCTCTCAACAGAAGTCCCTACAAATAAAGATGAGTTAATGCTATAATAGTATTTCCAAACAATTGCTACTGCCGCAATGCAAGTAATAACTGCTTACCTTCATAAAAGAAGGAGCAATACTTTCTGCTTCAACCGTATTCTCAGTTGCCACAGGTCTCCTTGCTCTTGATTTCAGAGTTTTAAAGCCTCGCCTTTGCTCTTGGACTTAAGAAGATTTATGCTCATTAATACTGCTTCACACAACTAATTATTTTAATGCAAGTACAACTCATAATGACTATAATGGCCAGCATACATACATGGCAATAGATGAAGATTGGAACACAAGGTCGGTAGAAACGCTGGATGTTGTTGAGAAAACTGAGATGCACGCAGCACTTTGAAGACATTGTTTGAAAATCCTAAAAACAGAATCAGAAAATTCACAAAACAGAAGGAGAACATTCAGTTCATGTATCCAACTGATCAGTTATTCAGCTTGATGCAACCTTCCAGCACTGGGCAACATCTATATGGATCACAGCCCCTGCAAGAACACATCTAAATAATGTTCAAATATGATGAAGTTCTCCAAATCCCCAAAACCTTCTGGTGAGACATTTCTTCCCTCATTTTCTACCCATCACTTTAAATCTATGCCACCTGGTTTACCCAATCAAAAGCTTTAGATCCTCCTCAGAGAGATATAGAGATACAACACTAACCATTAACTCCTATTTTAAACTAAACTTACCTCCACTTATTTTATTCTCTTGACATTGCAACTTACCCAACTCATACTCCCCTTTCCATGTATCTCCCATGGGCTACTTCATACTTCTCTGCCTTAACCCGACTAATTACTGCTTCTTGCAGTTAATTGTATTGTATTGTATTCAAATTTATTGTCATTGTCTCAATTTGAGACAACGAAATGAATTTCCCTTACAGGCAGTATCATATAAAAATCACAAAAAAATAATAAAAATAAATAATAAATAAATAATAAAACATATTAAAAATAAAATTGAAATTGAATTAAAATTTTTTTAAAAGCACAAACACAGAAAGTCCACAACACAACATAACATAAATGGCACCAAGGTGAGGAAGGCACCATAGTCCAGCCAGCCTCCCCTCCGTGTTCATCCGTGGTCAGGGCCTTCCGAGCACCCGCAGTCGCCGCCCCGGGTGGCCCGATGTTCAGGCCCTCACGCCGGGCTGGTGGAACGCCGACGCCGAACCCCGACGGTGAGCATCCTCCTCCTCAGCGGCCCGGACCTCCTGATCAGCTGCCTCCCACTGCCGGAGTCTGCAGCTCCTGAGTCCGCAGGCCGAGCCGGGCAGTCACAGGACCCCGCGCTGTCCATCAGCGCCGCCCGTGTTGGGAGCTCCGCAAACCGCAGCTCCAGGATGTTGGTGCAGCAGGTCCAGCACTCCGGGCTCCAGACGGCGACCCCCGGTAAGGCATCGCCAGCCCCGCGATGTTTCAGCGCTGTCCTGCCACTGCTGGAGCTCCAGTCGATCCCGGCAGGAAAGGCCGCGCCAATCCAGGTAGGTAGGCCGCTGTGGGGGGGGGGGGGGGGGGGGAGCGAGGATGCGACTCGAATAATAGTCGCGTCCTCACCAGGAAGCAGCTGAAGGACGGTATCCCCCGCACCGTGCCCTCTTCCCCCACATAAAAACACAAAAAAAACACAAAAAAACACACTTTAACATAACTAAATAAACAAAAAAACAAAAAGATACCGGGCTGTAGGTGGAGGCTGCTGGCACCAGCGCCACCGGAAGTACAATTCTGCTTTCCTCCTCACTGTCAACCACAAGACCAATGTTTCCACCATTAACAATCTGTATTAAGCATACTACATGCAAGTCTAAACCATGCAGACATATCACAAGGAACAGAGTACTGGTAAATCCTGTGGTATTCCACTGGTAACACAAAAACATCCATGAGCCATTCCATCTGCTTTCTGCAATGTACCAATTTAGGATCTAATAGGTCACTCAATTGGATTCCCATTGCCTTTAACTTTTGAGTAGTGCGGCATTTAACAAATTATTAAAAACCTTGTTGACGTCCAAGAAACCTACATCAAATGGTCAGACTCATCATGCAACGGTGAAAGCAACAGATGTCCTAAACCTTCTGAGGCGCAACTTTCATCATTGTTCAACTTCTGTCAAGGAGAAGCTGTACTTCACCCTCGTTAGACCTCATTTGGACTACGCAGTTGCAGCATGGGACCCATACACAAATAAAAACATTTCTTCCATCGAACGTGTCCAAAGACAGGCAGCTCGATTTGTTACTAACACCTATGAGAGAGAAGCAAGTGTCACCAAACTTCTGAATTCTCTGGGGTGGAATCCTCTCCAAGACAGACGTGAAGCTCATCGCTTGACCTGTTTTTACAAAATGTTAAATGGTCAACTCGACATAGACTACAAGACCTACACCAACCCCAAACCAATTAGGAGCTGACGAGGGCATTCGATCCAATTTGTGATCCCAGCTACAAAGACAGATGTGTACAGCAATTCGTTCTTCCCCCGCACAATTAAAGCATGGAATAATCTCCACCCTACTATAGTTACCCAACCAGATGCAACTAAATTTAAAGTAGCTCTTTCTTCCCAATAACCCTTTCTGGCTTAAGCCCTCCCTTCACCACCTCCAGTTTAAATTCCATTTGGAATATGTTGGAGGACCAAGAAACCAAGAACCAAGAAAAAACTGCCATCAACTTGGTAACTTACTCCGAAAGTTACTCAGACAAATCCCGTAATGATTGTCTTGACAAACCCGCGTCTTTGGATTTTAGTTGATTTTATTTATTTGGATTTTCCTCCCATATTGTTTCTGCTATCCAATGTCTAACTTTGAATTTCATCCATACACTTCCTTTATGTCATGCTATTTAATTGACATTTGAATGATTTTTATACATGGCATACAAAACATTCTACTTCTGCTTAGGTTTAAGCACCATTAAGATTTCCTTGGAATCTCTGGCACTGGGAGTCTTAATTATCCATAAAATAGCTTACAGTTGAAGTCAGTGATTAAACAGAGACACAGAATATCTTGATAAGTCAACCTCCATTGCCTTTTCAGTGTCCTTTCTAGTGGTAATGAAAAGTGGCAAGTTAACTGAAAATTTGATGTGCTGCATTTAATAATACAGAAAGTTACTTCTTTACTGTGGAATTCTCTGTCTCAGAGGGCGGTGGAGGCAGGTTCTCTGGAGAGAGAGCTAGATAGGGCTCTTAAAAATAGCGGAGTCGGGGGATATGGGGAGAAGGCAGGAACCAATCGGGGTACTGATTGGGGATGATCAGCCATGATCACATTAAATGGCGGTGCTGGCTCGAAGGGCCGAATGGCCTACTCCTGCACCTATTGTCTATTGACATACTTTGATAAAGAGAAATAAGTTACTTACCATGTTTATTTTCAAAGAAGGACTGTGATGAAACATGGGATATTTGCCATCTGGATGAACCAGAGTTTGAGTTAATTGGAGACAGGCATGGAAGTAATCTGTCTACCAATTCATCCAGCTGGCTGGGTTTTAAATCAGACAGCCCAAAATCCCTTAAATTATACAGAGGCTGAAAGTAAAAACAAAAAAAAGTCTTAACATCTTAAAACAAATTTAAGACCACTGTTAGACCAACATCATTTAAAACCTACAAAATCTGATGTAACCCACCCCTGCTCACACTGATCAGATTACTTTTAAAACCCCACTTTTTAGTGATGCATACCCACTTTAAAAACAAAATGTAACCTGCTTTATATATTGGTAAGAAAAAAAGTATCTATTAATTAGAATTAACTGTTGAGATTTGGCACCACATTAGTTTGGCACAGGAATACAAATGAGATTCAAAATGAAAATACTAGTATATGAATGGGTTAACATGTTTATTGAATAAAATATTTTCTAAATAAAGTAAAAAGGGGAAATGTGGACATAAAAACACTCAATATATCACCAAGGCAATAGAAAGCACAAATTTGTTTCTAATGAGAATTTTTATACTGACGAATTGTAATGTTTATGTTGGCCTAAAATAGGACACCTTGATAGTGTCCTCTGTGATGTTCAAAGGAAAGACTGAACTCTTGAAGTGTTCATAAATAAACTGCCAAAAAGCAGACTGTTAGTTATACCAAACAGAATACTGTTCAATGGGTGCTTTATTTGCCACATATGTGATTGCACAGTGAAAATCTTTTTGCATACATTACACATGCAGGTAAAATTCTACAATATAACCAGAAATGGCACTAAACCCTTCAGGAAATATTGAACAAGTTTATTTTAATCAGAAAAGGCAAGTCTGTAGGCGAGCTTTTTTAGACTATGAAAGTGTTTTATGTGGAGATCATGTTTGCAGTTGCAAGGTGAACAGAATGAAGGACTACTGCAGTAACATAGTTACTAATCCCAAAGAACACTGGTCACCACACTGCAGGAATAATGTAACAGAAACAGAGAGAGCAAAGAGCATCATCAGAATGTTGTTAGAATGGAGGTCTGAAGTTATGAGGAGAGATTGGACAGGCTGGGTTTTTTCTCACTGGAATGTGTGAGGTTTTAAATTCGAGGGGGAGGAGAGTCCAGAACTATAGCACCCAGGTTTAAGGTACAAAGGGATACATTTTACAGAGATCTGAGAGGTAGGTTTGTCCATATTTGGAATATTTGAAATAAGCTGGCTGAGGTGGTGGTAGAGGTAGATATAATTAAATTACATGAACATTTAAAAGACATTTAAAATTTGGAAAGTACTTGAATAGGAAAGGCGTAGAAGGAATCAGACATAGTGCAAGCAATAGGATTTGCAAAGAGAGATATCACTGTCAGCACGGCCCATCATGGTGGGCTGTAAGAGCCCATTACTGTGCTGTACACGGTTTAATTGTATCCTGTTGGACACTGCAGAATGCATGCCTGTGAAATCAAGCATCTTCTGTTCTTACATCTTTGCTACGGTATTGATATATTTTGGTATCACAGTGGAAACCAGTTTTCCCATCCCCTGCAACAAGTAGCTGTATACTGCAACATGTTTATCTTTTAGGAAAGGAATGATTGAATAAAATATTTACAGAATACAGCATTTGATTTTATACGTTTATATTTCATTATATACATCACCTCATTAACTTGATCATGCTCTTGGGGCACTTCACGTTGGAGACACTGTATGGACGCAGAACTAACCGAGCTTGCTGAGCTTTTAAGTGAATGAAAGGTGCTGATCAGCTGACTGAGAGGAACTGTTACCTAAAAAAATTGTGATTACAAAAGAGATTAATAAAAATGTTTAAACTTTCAACAAGCATAGCAAAGATTAAAGTTTACCATTAATGATCATTTTACTTCAAGACACGTTAATATCAATTTTAATAATTTGAATTGCTGAAAACAAATGGATTTTGTTTAAAGACAGGAGCGAGTGGCAGATTTTAATGAATGCTCTCAGCACATCTGCTGCCTGCACCAGTCTATTGCCCAATGCTTGATACTGAAAGTCAGTCTGAGACTGGTAACTTTTTCAAACTTCGATAGTCAAAAGCACGAACAGTATTTCACAACATCAGGGTTACCCAAAGCATTGAGACCAAAAGAAGGACTTTGACCTCTACTGCTATACAAGAAATCTAAGTGGAGGTCACTAAGTTATATATCATTGATCAGCCCACCGAGTACCTACCAATCCTCTGGCATCATACACTAATAAGTTGTATTCTTCCACACCTTCCTATCAACATTATTTACAGTGGCCTGTAATCAACTACCATTCTGTACATGTGTAAGAAGGAACTGCAGATGCTAATTTAAATCAAAGATAGACACAAAAAGCTGGAGTAAGGGCCTGTCCCACCAGCATGCGATTGCATGCGTCTGGCACGACCAAACGTGGTGGCTTGAGGCGTACGGCCTCGTGGGGCCGGTCCCAATTCCAACCGCGGAGGCGTATAGAGTTGTGCGGGGCTGATCCCGACATCATACACACCAATCAGCTGGGCAGGAGGCGGGCCGACTGAATTTGGACGTCACACGGCATCGGGCGGTGACATCATCGCACAACGCCACATGCTAGGCGTACGCCGTCGAGACGTTGCGTACACCAGTCGAGCCTCGCACAACTCCATACGCCTCCGCTGATCGAAGTGGAACCGGCCCCGCGAGGCCGTACGCCTCAAGCAACCATGTTTGGTCGCGCTAGACGCATGCTAGTGGGACAGGGTTTAACTCAACGGGTCAGTCAACATCTCTGGAGAAAGGGAATAGGTATGTTTCGGGTCAAAACCCATCTTCAGGTCTAAAGAAGCGTCTTGCCCTGAAACATCGCCTATTCCTTTTCTCCAGAGATGCTGCCTGACCTGCTGAGTTACTCCAGTTTTTTGTGTCTACCAATCTCTCTACCTTTGGGAAGTGGAAGGAATCTGGAGTAATCAGAGGAAAGGCACACAATCATTTGAAGTATAAATGTGGCACAGTGCAGAGATCAGAACTGAATCCAGCCTACTACTGAATGAAGCAGTAAGGCGGCAACTACTAGTTGCACCACTGGATTTTGTTACTTTCTGTTAAATGTGAACATTTGAGATTTTAAATTATAGATTGTTGACAACCAGTATGGGAATCGGGGTAGGCAGGAAATACTCAAGTTCTCTGACAAATTTAATGAAGACAGAAAATTTTGGAAGCGTTCAGGTCAGCCGACATCCGTAGACAAAGAAACAATACTAAACATTTTCATCCATTCTGCTTGAAATGAATTATGTTTTTCTATCCAGAGGTGCAATCTGACCTGCTCAATACCTCTAGCACTTCTCTTATTGCACATTTCAAGAATTGCCTTTTATTTTTGCTTTATTTTTTTAAATAAGGGATGTACACTGTCACAACTAGTAGAACCATTGCCTCACAGAGCCAGAGATTCAGATTCAATTCTCATCCTGATCATTGTCCATTACAAATTGCTCCTAGTTTTGAATGTAAAATCTAGAGGGAATTTTAGATTTAGGTTTATTATTGTCACATGTACAGTGAAAAGTTTTGTTTTGCGTGTTATCGTACATTAAATCGTGTTCAAATTCATGTGCAATAGACAAAGCAAAGGGGAAGAGAGTGCAGAAGATGGATCACAGCATTGTAATGCATCAGTTCTAAGACAAAGTCCAATGTCCGCAATGGGGTACAGGTGAATCAAACAGTACCCATGCAGATTGAAGGACCATTCGGAAGCCTGGTAATGGCAGGGAAGAAGGTAATGGTGAGGCTGGTGATGCGCACAGCCAAGCTTCTGCAACTTCTGCCAGACAAGAGCAGGGACAAGGAATGACCAGAATGGACAAGTCTTTGATTATGTTGGCTGCTTTACAGAGGTAGCATGAGGTATAGATTGAGTCAATTATGAAAAGTTTGGTATGTGAGATAAACTGGGCTATATCTACAAGTCTCTGTGATTTCTGGTGCTCTTGGGTAGACTGTTCCTAAACCAAGCCGTGTTGCAACTGGACAGTACACCATGAACCGATTAGAATATGGAAAGAATACCAAATGAGATTAACGTAGGTTAGTGTAAATGGTCAGCATAGATTCATTGACTAAAAGGGTCCCATTTCCACAACTTTTTTGTTAAAGCTGAACAAAATTAGTTTTGAAACAAAAATACATGAACTAGAGTTATTTTCTCTCAAGCAAGGGAGACAGGGGAGATTTAATGAAAATTTGAGGGGCCTAGAAAGAGTTAAAATCTATTTTCCTTTGCAAAGGAATTAAAATGCAGGTGGAAAGATATGAGTGGGAGGGTGGAAGACATCCAATGCCCCCATCACTTTTAACCAATACTTGGATGTGTAAACTGGAGCTGTGACCTGTGGACCTGATGATGGAAGGTGTAGCTAGGTTGATTTGCTCTTATAACTGTCACTGATACAATGGGCAGAATGGCTTCAACCTGTGCCAAAAATATGCACGGAGGCATATTTCTGCCAAGATGAGTTGGCATGTGAAAGGGGGAAGGATAAAATTAGTATAGTGGCAGATTATTATATCGTTCAAGGAATTGCTCCCTCTAGCCACTAGAAGACACGGGGTAAGGAGATAGCTTTGTTTTACGCATGGGAGCTCTCCACGAGGCAAAGCCGTTGAAAGATAAATCTTCAAACCAGTCTCTTGTCAAAGTAAAACATTAAGATATTCATCCAGACTGATCAATGTTAAAAAGCTCCGCATGTGGCTCCAAAACGTTAGAAAATTTCTTTGATGTTGGGAAACTCAGACCCATGGTCGAAAGCTATACCGCCCCACTATGCTTCCTCCGAACTAAATCCAAAACTACAAGCTTCTCGCAAGAATTCCAGCAGCAAACACGCCTCTGACTACGTAATAAATCAAACCCACATAATTACAGGCAGACAAAATTTAAAGGCAAATGCCATAATTTATGACACACAAAATTAAACCAAATGGCCACTACAATTGGTGTGTTTAGGTATTGCACGGCAGAAATTAGGGGATGTGAGGGGGAGAAAGGAGGGCGGGGTGGGGGGTGGGAAGGGTAGGGATAGAGAGGAGGTTATCTAAAATTGGAGAATTCAACGTTCATACTATTGGGTTGTAAGCTATCCAAGCTGAATACGAGATGCTGTTCCTCCAAGCGGGAAATTAGGTGCCGTTCTGCATGTAGCCTTACTCTGGCAATGAAGGAAGCCTAGGACACAAAGATCAGTGTGGGAATGGGGAAGGGGAGTTAAAATGGACAGCAACCAGGAAATTTGGTAGTCCTTGGCAGTCAGAGTGTTCGGCGAATCGGAAATTGGTGGAGTTGTTTATAGCAAAGGTTATTTAAAGCTACAATGGGACAGATATCAGCTGGTAAAAGTTGAGTGGTGATATACGGACTTTAATCACGACCAGGGTGAGTTCACGCACTTTGGGAGGTCAAATGAAGTGTTAACTTTAAATGCAGTAATTAACAGATACCTTAGGAGCGTTGATATGGAGAAGGACCTTAGGGTGCAAGTCCAATGGGCTCTGCAGGTGAGATACTGCTGGATAGGATAGTGAAACAGGTATTTGGTATGTGTGCCTTCATGGGCCAAGGCTTTCAGTACAAGAATTGGGTTTGTAATGTTGCAGTTGTACATTGATTAGGCAGAATCTAGAGTATTGCGTTTATTTATGATTGCCACATTAGCAGATGTGATAGCCACAGAAAGAATGCAGAATAGATTCACCACACTCTTGTCTCATATAGAGGGCTGTATTTATGAGCTTGGATAGGTTGCATTTATTTCCACTGGAATGAAGAGGCCGCGGGATAACCTTAAATGTTTACAAACTTATGAAGAAACACATAGTCACAATGTTTCACCCAGGGCAGGGGAGTCTAAAGTCAGAGGGCATAGGTTTAAGAGTCAAGATTTAAGAGTCAATGTCTTAATGTCAAATGTCCCAGGTTGGATAATGAAACTCTTACTTGCTGCAGCACTACAGAATATGTAAACATAGTACATAACAGGGTAAGAGAAAAAAAAGTTAAATAAATAACAAATATAAAGCAATAATAATGTAGTATTTTGCAGTTCACAGCTCAGAGCTTATATGTTGTCGTATTTAATAGCCTGATGGCTGTAGGGAAGAAGCGGTTCCTGAACCTGGATGTTAGAGTTTTCAGGCTCCTGTACCTTCTTCCTGATGGCAATGGTGAAATGAGTGTGTGGTCAGGATGGTGTGGATCTTTGATGATTTTGGCTGCCTTTTTGAGGCAGCGACCAAGGGTCCAGGGAAGATGGTCCAGGGAAGATCTTCGAAATATGCATGGCCAGGAATTTGAAGTTTTTGACCCTCTCCGCCATCGTCCCATTGAAGTGAACTGGATTGTGGGTCCTCATCCTTCCCCTACCAGGGCTCAAAATTAGCGGTTGCACGGGTGCCAATGGCAACTTACAGTCCCGCCGGGCAACCTAAAAGCCATGCCATTTTGCCCGACTTGACAAGCAACCAGGACACCGGCCCGCCATCCATGTCCGGGTGGCTCTGGCTCTCGGCTCTAGCTCTCGGGTCTCCGCTCGGCGCTAGTTCTCGGCTCACATCATCGGCCATAGTTATGCGCATGTGCGGCCCTGCACATGCGCACTGCCACGGCAACTGGTCGGCGTTGGCCACTTTCTCCCTCCCTTTGCATTGTGGGAGTTCTGGCCACCATTGCTGCCCGGTCACTGCCTCACCGCGACCGCTGAAAAACAACGCAGAATCACTCCCTGGAGCTGCAGTAACTCCCTGGAGTAACTCTTGCTTCTTGGCTTCCTGATCCTCCAAAAATATTCGAAATGAAATTTAAATAGGTGGACCCACCACCACCAAACTCTGAAAAATAACAGCCTGTTTATTTATTGTGTATTATATATATATATGTATATGTATATATGTGTGTGTGTATGTATGTATATATGGTCTATAGTATATGGACACACTGAACTTTTATCTCCTGTTCTGCATTATGTTTACATATTCTGTTGTGCTGCAGCAAGCAAGAATTTCATTGCCCTATCTGGGACACATGACAATAAAACTCTCTTGACTTGGACTTAAGCAAAAAAGGGTTCTTTGGGGGAAAAAAACCTACCTTAAATTTAGTTGCGTCTGGTTGGTACCTATGGTAGAGTGAAGACCATTCCATGCTTTAATTGTGCGGGGTAGCTCCATGGAGCAGCCAGCATCTCTGGATAGAATAAATTGGGTTTCCTCTGGTTTTAGTGCTTTTAGTTTAATTTAAAGATACAGCGTGGAAACAGGCCCTTCGGCCCACTGAGTCCACGCCGACCACCGATCACCCGTACTCTAGTTCTATCCCACACAATAGTGACGCAAGTCAAGAGTGTTTTATTTTCTCACGTCCCAGTTAGAACAATGAAATCCTTACTTGCAGCAGCACAACAGAATATGTAAACATAGTACTTTGTAAACAATGTTATAAACGAGAAAACAAAATTCCATACAGACAGCACCCATATTCAGGATCAATTCCAATTCTCTGGCAATTTTAGGCAGCAGATTTATGGCCAATGTACTGCCCCAATAGCCTTGATCGGTATTAAAACATACAGTAGTTGTAAAGGGGGACATAGCGTCACTTAGAGATTTAAGACTGAAAATGGATAGTTTCTTTTTTTTTTAGTAACCAAAGTTATCAACGCATAACTTTTGTGTGTGTTGGGAAATAAAATATAGTGGCACAGCTGGTGGACTTGTTGCCTCACACGCCAGAGATCTGTGTTCGATCCTGTTCTCGGGCACTGTCTATGTTGAATTTGCACATTCTCCCTGCAAGCGTGTGGGTTTCCTCCCACATCCCAAAGACGCAATGACTTTGTAGGTTAACTTGTCTCTGTAAAATTGCCCCTAATGTGCAGGGAGTGGGTAAGGAAAGTGGGATAACAGAACTTGTGTGAATGGGTAGGCAAAAATGCTGGAGAAACTCAGCGGGTGAGGCAGCATCTATGGAGCGAAGGAAATAGACGACGTTTCGGGTCGAGATCTTCTTCAGACTGACGTCGGGAGGGGTGGGGGCGGGTAAAAGAAAGGAAGAGGCGGAGACAGTAGGCTGTGGGAGAGCTGGGAATGGGGGGGAAGGAGGGAGAAAGCAAGGACTACCTGAAATTGGAGACGCCAATGTGCATACCTCTGGGGTGTAAACTACCCAAGCACAATATGAGGTGCTGTTCCTCCAATTTGCGGTGGGCCTCACTCTGGCCATGGAGGAGGCCCAGGACAGAAAGGTCGGATTCGGAATGGGAGGGGGAGTTGAAGTGTTGAGCCACCGGGAGATCAGGTTGGTTATTGCGAACTGAGTGGAGGTGTTGTGCGAAGCGATCGCCAAGCCTGCGCTTGGTCTCACCGAGGTTGATCATACGCTGAATAATCCAAACAGATATTTGTTTGGAGGTGGAAAGAGATAATAGAAATTGCATTCATTGCAACGTGTAAAAAGAGATGAGATACTGTATTGTAATTTTGCTGCATGTCAGTGGTATATATCATGTCTTGATTGGTGAATATGTTTAGTTTGTGACTTTATTTGAAGCAGAAATAATATGTGAATGCTTCATTGACCATAATTCCGACTGGTAACTAACTACACACTTCGTACGAGCACATTATCGCACGCGTCATGCAAGCCATCTTAAATGACCACCTAAACTGTCATTTGGCAACCTAAAAAGCTGCCGAGGCTGCCCGGCTGGCAACAGGGAAAAAAAGTTAAGCAAGAGCCCTGCCTATCAAAGTCCACAATCAGTTCTTTGGTCTTACTGATGTTGAAAGCCAGGTTGTTGCGCTGGCACCATTTGGTCAGTTGGTCGATCTCACTTCTATGCTCTGAAGTTGAGAAGGGTGGGGGGGGGGGATTTAAAGAAAATCCGAGGGATAATGTTTCCCTCCGAGGGCAGTCGATATTTGGAATGTGATAGTGGAGACAGACAATTTCTAAAGCATTTACACGGATAGTTGGATAGGAAAGGAATAGAGGTCAATAGATCTCATGCAGTTAAATAGGATTAGCATAAATAAGCATCACACTTGGCATGGGCACAGTAGGTGGCAAGGGCCCATTTCTGTGCTCTAAATTCTAGGATTCCATTTCCCAGCTATGTACAGGTTTAAAAGAGCAGTGGAAATATTTTAAGTTAATCCTTCAGCTCTGAAGAGAAAAAACACAACCCCAGATCACTCTCCATGTTACACTCAATTATAAATAAAACTAAGAAATAATGAAGAATGCTCATTTTTATTGCCGTCAATGAATTTTAGTAACGCTGATGTTCCAATGCTCTGAAACCTGTGTCAATAGTGAATTAATTTCCATCAAGGGATCAGCAAAACACAAATTGTGTCATTAGTTCCATCGTATGTGCAATTGATTCAAATCTCAGATTACTGCCCTCAAATTACATCTGTGTAACCATACCACTACAGTATTGTAATGGATGGCACCAAAACACACAAGACTGTTTAACAATAATTACTAAATGGAGAGGGGAATTAGGGTGCCCTTTTGGTTTGCAGGGGAAGGTACCAGGGGAGGGGGTGGTTTGGTGGTAAGGGTCGAATTAACCAGGGTGTTGCGGAGGGAATGGTCTCTGCGGGAGGCAGAAAGGAGTGGAGATGGGAAAATGTGGCAAGTGGTGGGATCCCGTTGGAGGTGGTGGAAATTTCAAGGGATTATGTGTTGTATTCAACGGCTGATAGGGTGGAAGGTAAAGACTAGGGGGACTCTTTCCGTTGCGACTAGGGGAAGGGGAGCAAGGGCAGAGCTGCAGGGTACCGAGGAGACATAAGTGAGGACCACATCTATGAAGGGAGAGGGGAACCCCTATTCCCTAAAGAATGTGGACATCTCAGATGTTCTAGTATGGAACACCTCATCTTGGGCGCAGATGCAGCGTAGACGGAGGAATTGGGAGTATGGGGATAAAGTTTTTAAACCAGAGACAGCCTACACTCCATTTCTGTGACTTATTTCAATCCAATATTGGGGTTTATTTCAGATGCTCTTTAATCCATTGATAGCTCACTTAATCTAGACATTACAACATATCAGTTCACCCCATCGCATTCAACCACTCAAAGGTTTCCTTGAATTTGATACCAGAGACTTCTCCCTCAAGTTCCTTGGAAATTGAGGATGGCAGACCTCCAGTATGGTTTTGGGGGTTCCAAGATGGGCATTGATGCAAATGTAGGAACCAACAGATGAGGCAGGAGATGCCTGTCAGGGCAGGACAGTGGATAATGTTTGTGGTGGCTTTGTGGAAAGCTCTTTCGACAGAGCTTTCATGCATGGATTATTTGGTCCTAATATCATCCTGAATACTATTCCTTTTGAGGTGGCCAGAGACAAGAGATTCACCAAGAGTCTGGTGGGATGCTGCATTTCTTCAGTAGCTTTCAACACATCATTGAAGCATTTGCTCTATCCACCTGATAACCACTTCCCATGAGAAAACATCCATTTTAGAAATCTTGTACTGGGCATACGAGCACACTGATGTGCACAACAGCTAAATAACAGTAACTAGAGCCCCATGTATGCTTCACAGAAATATGTGCCCCTGGGGAATACTAATTACTTTTCCTTTCACACATCTTTTCACTGTACCTCGGTCCACGTGACAATAAAATAAACTGAATCAAACAGATCCAATATCTCAATTCAGTCCATGACCTGTATAAAGTTTGTCCAATGAGTGGACTGGTTGTCTCTTCACTTGGAGGTCAGAGAAATATTTTCTGATTTCCCCCTCTCATTTGTGCGAGTTTATGTCTACATTTTTGATATTGCAAAACAATATCAACATTTTACAAAGATAAAACTATTAGAAATTTTGCAATAAAAAGGACAGCTGCTGTACAAGACTAGTCACTTAAATGAATCAATGGTTATTTTCCTGTAGTTAGTCATTGACAAAGGACGACCATAGAAATTCTCTGAATGCAGATTCAAATCCAGCATATTGAAAGGATGTAGCAGAAAACTGGGACTCAAACAAAACAGAAGCTTACAGATGGCGGTAGGATATATTGTCCAAAGGGATTAAACTCAAATGGCTTTCACATTCAGAGCACATCATCTGTTCAAACGATATTCATTGTCATTCAAGATTTGAAAAATCCATCTGGATTTTTAAGAGCTAGAGAATGGAGGAATAGTGCAAAAGATGGATATGGCAGAAAGATAAAAACAATTACCATCTGCTTCACAACTAAAGACAAATCAAACACAATTGCAAATTTTGGGTCAACTGAGAGTAAGGAACAAAGTATAACTTCAGCAGAGAAAAAGCACAATTAAAATAAAGAAACCAAAAGTATGCAAATTCCTCGAGCTTGCACAGATCCAAGGATTACAAAAGGGAGCTGCAAAGAAATGTAAGCTCCAATGGAAATCTATCAGAATTTTATGAATTAAGGGGCAGTAAACATGCACTTTCAAGACAGAACGAAGTCACTCAATATAAACAATAATCAATAGACAATAGATGCAGGAGGAGGCCATTCGGCCCTTCGAGCCAGCACCGCCATTCAATGTGATCATGGCTGATCATTCCCAATCAGCCCCCGTTCCTGCCTTCTCTCCATATCCCCTGACTCCGCTATCTTTAAGAGCCCTATCTAGCTCTCTCTTGAAAGTATCCAGAGAACCGGCCTCCTCCACTAGTCTGAGGCAGCGAATTCCACAGACTCACAATATAGCCAGCTATTACCCCAGCAGCAGCTCAAAATGTTGAAAAGCTGTAAAAGAGAACCTAGTAAAATCATCAACAAAATTCAGCAGAGGTATTATAGAAATATAAATGGAATAGTTTTGACAAATCCAAGTATTTCTCCAGAATGTAACAAAGTAGATCAAAGAGTTCCAGAGGATACCATACACATTTTTCAGTCTTCAATAAATTAGAGGTAAACAAGTTAAGAATTAGTTAGAGAGCAATAAACAGATTCTCACAAGATGGAAAATGGTAACTAGTGGTGGGGATGATCCCATGAAATCAAGAACTTCAATCGGACATTAAGCAAACTTATGCAAGCTCCCCCCCCCCCCCCCCCCCCCCCCCCCAACCACCCACACCACCCACCACCCACAGAAGTTAAAATAATGTTTAGCAGCTACATAAGTATAATAGGTCAGTTAAGCAATTGCAAAAGATGACAGATGGAGATTCATGCATGAAAATGTGGAACATCAGCACAAGTTTTGGCAGCTACAAGTTTTTCGATTTGCATTGTTGTGGTCAGCCAAAAAAAACAATGCTACTATGTACAGTTTGTTTCCTTATCCATAAAGAGCAGACTTTAGAGTTTAGCAGATTGATTGCTGGCATGATGACAATGTTGTAACAGTTGAGATTGAGTTGATTCAGTATAAAATTTGAGGGAGTTTGACAATAAATTCTCAAGAGCCTGTTTCTCCTTGCTGGAAAGTTTAGTACTACAGAGCACAGATACAATTGAGAAATAGTAATTTACAAATGAGAAGTATTTTGTTTTACACACAAGATGTAACACTTGTTCATACACCTCCATCACAGAATCCCAGCAGTCCTTCCAAGCAAGACCAAGGCTCACATAAATACGTTCAAACCTTTTCTACTCCATTTGGTGCTCCCAATGTAGCCTCCTTTACATCAGCAATACCAAGCATAGTCTGTGATCATTTCACCAAACACCTGCACTCAATCCACCAAAGCCTGCCGGATCTCCGAATCATTTTAACCCATTCCCATACTAATCTTTCTATTCCATTGTCAAACTGTAGAAACAGCATCTCATATTACACACGGGTAGTTTAACCCAACAAACAAAGCATTCAACAATTTTAAACAACCCCCATTCCCCCTCTCCACTGTGCTCCCCCAACCCAGTGTACAACCATTTTCCCGAATATCACCCCCCAGCATTTAATTTCCGTTCTCTTCTGTCTATATTTGACACCTTTTGCATCTCCAGGCTTTCACTTACTCCTCATCCATCCTGTAAATCAAATCCCAATGAACTATATTCACTTATTACTTGTTAGCCTTTCCCGCCCTCCACTTCTCCCCCACTCCAACCATCGCCTCCACAATCCTCGGCAGATGTTACCTGACCCGCGGAGTTACTCTGGTTCATTTTGTTGTTCAACTTGGTAATACAAGACAACGGGGGGGGGGGGGGGGGGGGGGGACCATAGTACAATTGTGCAGAATGGACCAGGCATCAATCTTTGAAAATTATGCTCAACAAACTTAGAGCCCTTGAAGTTGAATATTTGAATCTCTGGTGTATTCAATAAATATCTTACTAAACCATAAGAATCTGAGCGAAGTTTGCCGGATATTTGTAGGACGGGATTTCGAGACCTCTCAAGTTGTATTTTGAATTTTTACATCAACGAGAGGCGATATAAACAATGAAATTCTTGGGATGGAAGCGCTAAACAGACAACAATATAGCTCCGGAACCCGCAGTCCGAGCTCCACATCCGCAATATGTCTGCCTTTCATGGCCTACCCGAATTACGCATCAATGCCTCCGACCACTTGCCTACCTGCGGCTGGAAAGTGGAGAGTGAAAACATTTCCAAGTGTGTGCGAAGCGAGCTCCGGCCGGAGGCTCCACTCGGCTCGACTCGACTCAGTCTGTCTCCGCCTCGTGAATCAACCCGTCTCCCTCACAACGGCCGCCGAGCGCAGCCACTGGTGAAGATGGCCTTCTCTCTGTGACGTCTCATTCACGGCTCCATCCGGGCCTCGGTGACCGCTTCCGGGTTACGGCCTCATCGTCGGCCTCCTGTACCTGACGTCATACCGATCAAAGATCTTGAGACCGATTGCAATCGATCCTCGCGCCAGTGACGTATGCAACCAGGGGGAAATACCAGGGAAAAAAACGTATGCAACCAGGGGGAAATACCTTTGCTCAGTCCGGGATTTCCCAGTTGCTCACTCCCCCTCTCATTCCCACCCTGACCATTCTGTCCTGGGCCTCCTCCACTGTCAGAGTGAGGCCCGACGCAAACTGCAGGAACAGCACCTCATGTTTCGCTTGGTCAACTTAAAACCCACCAGCTGTATTAGTTTTGATTTCTCTAACTTCAAGGGACTCTTGCTTAACCGATTTTACTGATTGTATGCCTCGTTGTCACCTTCCCTTCAGCTAACAGTGAACCATTCAACATTTGCTTGATCACCGTCTGCTTTGATCTGTCGTTTTCACATCTTACCCTTCTATCTCTAGACCCTCTCCCCTGACTCTCAGTCTGTAGAAGGGTCTCAATCGGAAACATCACCCATTCCTTCTCTCCAGAGATGCTGCCTGTCTGGCTGAGTTACTCCTGCCTTTTGTGTCTGTAGTATATATAATAACCATATAAATAACCATATAAATAATAATGTATATTGAATTGAATAAATTTGAAGTGAATACATTTTATTAGCCAAGTATGTATACATACAAGGAGTTTGCCTTGGTACTTTGCTCGCAAGTAACAACACGATACACAGTAAACAATTAAGACCAAATGTATTGCTGTAACAAAAGTGTACACATGTTTTAGAATTCCCCCAAAAATATGTTTTGATTATAAAGTGGAGACGAGAGAACAGTGTAGAGTTAATGCATGTGTTGCAAAGAAAGAGGTTTTTGATGTACAAGTTCATGTACATTCTGAAAAGCACACGATGGCAATACCAGCAGAGCGCTTAATGCAAAACATTTTAAAACATTTTAAAAAACCTTTGTGAATCTTTGATGAAAATTGTATCCATATCAAGAGTCTTTGCTGCAGGAAAAAAATATTAGTACTTTACACATTCAAATGACAATAATGTTTTCAATTTAATGAACTGCAATTTCATTTTCTGAAAAAGATATTTTATTTCCAAAAATATTTAAAGGTTCAAGTGAAGATTGAAATAATTATCTAACTGTGCTTTTTCTTGATTTAATTAACATTGTTCTGTAATTTATTGAAGTCAATAACATACATTACTAGCCAGTGGTTATAAGTAGAAGCCATTGTGTTGCTATAAAAATATTGCCATTAGCATTTCAGTATTCTGAGGGGATTCAGTGGATTGCAATCAAAGTTTATTGAATTCCAGAACACAATGATTCTTAATCCACATAAGTTTCACAGGACACATTTTGAATAATATGTATAACTGGCCTACCATTGACTTTGAGAACTATATTTACAAATTTACTACTTTCAAATATATGTGTCCTAACTGAACCGGAGGGAGCAATTTATATTATATGCAGAAAATTGCTATCCCACAACATACTATGTTGTTTACACTTCTAAATATCACACGTCTTCATTCGTTTCAACCCTGAGGTCAGTCTTCTCACCAATACAATACAATACAATTTATTTGTAATTTGAACCTCACATGAAGTTTGGTTTCTGCAGTCATACAAGAAAAGAACCAAGACACACACCAACACAATTTACACAAACATCCATCACAGTGAATCTCCTCCTCACTGATGGAAGGCAAAGTCTTGTCTCACCAGAGGACAAACCACTCCATGTAATTAATGAACTTTTCAAAGAGCTCAATGAAATTGACTTCTTATACATTCAGTCACTCAGGAAGTATTTAAACCATATATCCAAGAAATAGAAAGGGAAAATAGTTCTGTCACAAAAGTATTGAAAACCCTGAATTCGGTACAAAGCTTGATTTTCTGTGCATACTCTTGCTTATGAATGCAGGGCTCAAAACTTCAAGCTGCTGATAGGAGCCACTGGCATGAGAACTTATGCAGAGATTTGTAGAAGTAGAATGTCTGCAGAGCATGTGCATCAATTATCTAGAGAGGTGATGGCATTTGTGGAAGTCCTCCTAAATTCCATGTGGATTGTCTTTGTAAGATATGAAATTGGAATGATGCAGAACTTTGTGTCAAATATCTGACAGAGAAAGAGAAGCAAATTGGAGAAGTGAAGTGGAGTAGTAACAGTTCAGGAATTCAAAATATAAGTATTTGAAGAGGTTGCAAAAGTGATGAAGAGTACAGTAATCTGCATGGATACCAAAAAAATGTCACATATTTTGAGGTACAAAAATATAGAAATGTACACACTGTTAAACTTTGTCCATTTTGTATTTGTTATTCACATGCATATGTGGACAGTTTCTTTTCACAGTGATGCAGACCAGTGGTCAGAGGACCGAACGACTTGACCATGAAAATCAACATAATGTACTGACGAAGAAGCTTAATGTGCTGATAACTGCATGTTGTCATGAATCCATTTTGACTCATCCTATCATTACATTCCCGTTCTACACATCCCTCCCCCACCCTCTTTGCAACATAAAACAAATGTTTTCCCATTTTCCCAGTTCTAATGAAGGGTTTTTGACCAAAACATGAACTCTTTCCACAGATGTTGCCTGATGTCAGTATTTTTGTTTCCGATATCCAGTATCCACAATTTATTCAGAGGAGATGCTATTCCTGAAGCATGCATCAACTCCATTGGAACATAGGAGGTATTAGAGTCATTAGTCAACCGTCCCTTCAGCACAACGGACCCCTGTCGACCATGATGTCCCATCTAAGCTAGTTCCATTTGCCCGCATTTGGTCCCTCACTCTAAACCTAATCTCAATGTACCTGTCCAAAGATCTTTTCAATGTTATTATTGTACCTGTCATACCTACCACCTCTGGCAGCACATTTCATATGCCAAGCACCTGCTGGCAGCACATTTCATATGCCAAGCACCTGCTGAGTGAAAAATGTTGCCCCTCAGGAACTGGATGAGCTCATGTTTGCCAATTCAATCATTGCCCAATAGATGACCAGTATGTATGGGTGACCCAAAATGTCACATATCCAAGCCCTTCCACCAATTATTGTATCATTACCAAACATGGAATGTTTCTTCAGACAACAATGAACATATTAGGCTCTAGGCATTCCGTTTGCCTTCTCAGCTACTTGTAGGATCTGCCTTCTAACTCTTTATGATTTATACACTGAAACACCTAGACTCCTGAACTCCACTCATTTACAACCTCACTCCATTTAGGTAATAATTTTTAATGTTTGATTCATCTTGCCAAAGTGCACGACCTAACACTTCATCACATTAAACTTAATTTGCTGGATTTTCACCTGATATCCCCGAGTAGAATTACGATTACTTCATCACAATATGCCCAATCCACCTGTAGAAACAAGCAACTGCAGATGCTGGTTAATGGATGAAATGACACAAAGTGCTGGTGTAACTCAGCAGGTCATGCAGCATCTCTGGAGAACATGGATAGGTGACGATTCGGGTTGAGATCCTTCACTAAACCAGGTCTGAATAAACCAGGTCTGAACCAGAAACATCATCTATCCATGCCCTTCCACCAACATTAGTAAACATGGAATGATTTTGTATAATTAGCAAACATGGAACATAGGTTTAATGTAAGATTTATTCCCTGTAAATGTTTCCTATCTGTGTACCTGTCCAGTGTCTTTTAAATGCTGTTATAGTATCTGCCTCAGCTGCCTGTTCTGACATCATTTCCATATGTCGACCACCCTCTGAAAACGATTCCCCTCAGATTCCTATTAAATCTTTTTGCTCCCACATTAAACCTATGTTCTCTGGTTCTCAACTCCCCAATCTTGGGTTAAAGACTGTGCATTCGCCCTGCCTATTCCTCCATTAGTTTTATCCCAATATCATGAAAATGACCATTTATTCCAAATCTTTGTGTAAGAAGAAACTGCAGATGCTGGGTTACACCGAAGATAGACACGAAATGCTGCAATTACTCAGGGGACAGACTGCATCTCTGGATAGAAGGAGTGGGCGATGTTTCTGGACGAGACACTTTTTCAGACTGAGACTCGGGGGAGAGAGACACACACAGAGATATGGAAGGGTAACATGTGAAAATGAGACATCAAAGAGGACAAAGCGCATGGAAAATATAGAATAGATCATTGTTAGCTTGGGGAAGGTGACGACTAAGCATACAAAGATAAAATTTTAATCAGGAGGACAGTCAGACTGGTCGGAGAACTAGGATGGGGGAGGAATGGATAGAGAGGGAAAATAAGGGTTACTTGAGGTTAGAGAGTGTTATGATATGTGTAATTTGCCTTTAACGACTTAATAAAGTGCATGCGTGGGGGTTCCAGGCATGTTATTCGCGAGGGTTCCAGGCATGCGTAGGAGTTTTACTTACTGGGAAAGCTTGTCCTTGAGTACATCTCCAAAAGACCTTCGGAAATCCACCAGATGAGCTAGTCGAACGTCAACACGCCTAGCATGGCCAGACAATCAAAGACCAGTGCGAATCTATCTACTACACCGACCACAACTAGCGTGACACAGGAATTGAAATGGTAGCCAGCGCCAACTGAAAAGAAAATGGCTACTGAGCGAGCTGACAAAAACAAGGACATGGACATAAATGAAACAGTGAGAACTCACTCAGGTCGAGCTGTGAGGCCGCCTAAGCATTTTGGAGACTATGTGACCCATTGATTTCGTTCTTATCAATTGTTATGTCTGTATGGGGTTCCAAGTATGATAAAATAAGTTTATGTAAATAAGATAATGAGAAGGAGAGGAAATTTTACTTTAGAAAAAGTGTTCTTTTCTCACTTGGACAGATATATACATTGTACAAATGTATGTTTTTCTCTTTTTGGAAAAAGAGGGAATGTTATGATATGTGTAATGTGCCTTTCACAACTTAATAAAGTCCACCCATGCGCGGGGTTTCTAGGCATGCGTAGGAGTTTTACTTTCTGGGAAAGCTTGTCCTTGAACGGAGAGGTCAATATTCATACCGCTGGGTTGTAAGCTGCCCAAGTGAAATATGAGGTGCTGCTCCTCCAATTTACGTTGGGCCTCAATCTGACAGTGAAGGAGGGAGGGGGAGTTAAAGTGTTTAGCAACCGGGATATCATATAGGTTTAGGCGGACTGAGCCGGCATAAACCAGCACCTGCCCTTCCTTTCAACACAATTAAATACTCTTAACTCTTTAGATTTGACAATAAACTTAGACAATAGCATTGTTTCAGAGGCATTTCAAAAAATGGGAACAGATGGATACAGACCATGCGCAAGGAGATGAGATTAGTTTCATTTGGTATCATTGTACATGTTTGTACAGACATTGTGGACTGAGGACCTGTTCCTGGGTTGTACTTTTCTATGTTTCTAAGTGGTGTGTGGCAGGCAATATTTCCCATTTTAATTGTTTTCTCCTTTGAACATCCTTAATTTTTCCTTGTGTGAGCTCTTCATTTTCATATTTAGTTACGGTATATATTTTATTTGTTTTGGATTATCCCAAATAGTTTTTAAATTGGAAACCACAACATGGTTTTTATGTGAAAATTAAGTATATAAAACAACCTTAATAAAGCGGATGATTCCTTCTGAAGATTTATTACCAGTACAAATTCAGTTAAATAAATCACCTTGTTCCATGTTGTAATTTCTGTTGTCTTATTTTTATGTTTTCTCTGTTGTCCTGCAGCATTTTTTTTCCCATTAAAAAAAACCCAAAATTGTAGCCATACATTGGGCCCCCCCCCCCCCAAAGTCCCCAAATGGATTTGGCAGGCATTTTCTGCCAATTGTAATGATAATTAGCCACCAACAAATTGTAGGCTAATATATTGAATGGTCCCTATTTGGTGTGACTTACTTATTTTCTGATATTGAATCTAGACTGTTTTCCCATTACACAAGTTCAAAGTTATGTGTACACAAGTGAAGGACATTTTTATTTGAAGGTGAAAAGGTTTGGTGCATGTTTACAAATCATTTGATTGCAAATAAAGATTAATTGTCCTTTCTAAAGGGGGGGGGGGGGGGGGATGCATATATATTTTTTCATTTTCACTGCTTTAAACAAAGATTGGCATTTTTATGGTATATTTTGGTCAAGAAGGTAAAACGATATTCAGTCACATGATGAAACACGACAACCTTTTTATGTACAGAAACAGCAATGATATAGAAAAATGTCCAATCTTTTTTTGTGACAATGGTTGAAGTTTGATTAAAAAAACAATCTACCGGAGGAACTCAGCAGGTCATACATTATCTGTGTGTGGGGGAAGGGGGAACGGGTGGTCAACCTTTTGGGTAGAAACAATTATTGGTCTTACAAGAGTGGAAGAAAGAGAATCAGTGTAAAGGCCATGCAGTGAGGCCACATTTAGAGCATTGTGTTCAGTTTTGGTCACCAGGTTATAGGAAAAATGTTGTCAAGCTAGAAAGGATGCAGAGAAGATTTACAAGGATGTTGCTAGGACTCGAGGGCCTGAGCTATTGGGCGAGGTTGAGCAGGCTCAGACTTCATTCCTTGGGGTGCAGGAGGATGTGGGGTGATCTTATAGAGGTGTACAAAATTCTGAGAGGAAAAGTTTGGGTAAATGCAGTCTTGTGTTCAGAGGCGGGGAATCGAGAACTAGAGTACATATATTTAAGGTGAGGGGGGAAAGATTTAATAGGAACTTGAAAGGTAACTTTTTTTCCACAAAAGGTGGTGGGTATATGGAACAAGCTGCAGGAGGAGGTAGTTGAGGCAGATACTATAATGATATTTAAGAGACAATTGGACAGTTACATGTATAGGACGGGTTTAGAGAGTTATGGCTGCCAGAGTCACCCCAGCAGTTTATGTTTGTTGGGAGGTTAGGTTCTATCTTGCTGGAGATGGTCATTGTCTGGCATGTTTATGCTGTGAATATTACCTGCCAGTTATCCATTCATGAATGTTGTTTAGATTTTACTGCATGCAGACATGGTGAGAGGACCTGAACATCGGGCCGCCGTAGTGACAACTACGGAGGGCTCAAAGGCCCCGACCTTGGGTGAACAAGAGGAAGATGACTGAACTTTATTGCCTTCCCTCACAGTGGGAAACGTTGATTACGTTGTGTGGGGATGTTAAATCCTATCGTGTATTGTGTTCTTTTTATTCGTATGGCTGTATGGTAACTCAAATCTCACCGTACCAATTGGTGCATGTGACAATAAATGTAACTTGAACTTGATTACTTATTTTGCTGAGGAATCAGAAATGGAATGAACAGTGGGCTATCATCAATCCACATTCCCACCTCTGACTTTATGATGGAAAAAGAATCCGACTATAATTTTTGATGCAATTAAATATAATCTAAATAGACCTGCCCATTGGCAGGTGAACTATAAACTTTAACGATCACACAATATTTAACACAGTAATATAGATAAGAACGAGCATCAACGTAATCTAAGTGCTAAGGATAAATATAGTCTGTGAAGAGAGTTAACATTTCAGATCAATAACCTGAAAAGCAACATTTGTTTATCTCTCTACAGAAGCTATCTAATCTATTGAACTTTTCCAGAATCTTCAGATTCCAGTTCAGAATGTTCATTAGATTAACTGCAGATAAATGCCGCACTATATCTTTTGCTTCTCTTCTGGCTCGGCGAACAATCCTCCTCAGGTGGACAGAACCTACCCCGCCCACTCATACTCAATGGCTGACATATTATGTCCTGCCTAAAGCTCGAGAAAATCAGATACTCACTTCAACATTCAAATGGAAGGTTTCAGAAAGCGTGGGGACCTTTTTTAAATGCATTCCAGACTTTATAAATGCTTGATCATCAAGCACAGTTTTACAGTTTAACAGTCTACCCATTCATTTATCATGGATTATTGTTGTGACAGGCTGATATTTGCATATGCTCACTGGCAGTGACTGGGGAGGGATTATTTTTGGGATCTCATTTTTCTTTTATTGTTGTTGTCTTGTTATGTGTTAGCATAAGTTGTTTTTTATTTATTCTTTTTGTACACTCTGTCTGTAACAAATAGACAACTTTGCACTTTGTTATGTCCTGAAAACTAAATTAAAAAGATTTTGATTTAAAAAAAAGAATGTTCATGCTGGTGAGAGCCCTTCATTGAGTGGAATAGGGAGGGAAGATCAAACACCAATAAGGATTTTTTTTTTTTAATTGGCAAAAGATCTACCACGGACAAATAAAACAAATTCTCAGTTGTCGGTATCTGGTTCCCACACCAAGTCCAGCTGATGAAAACCAAATGCTTAAAGATTAAAGAAAGTAAGAAAGGAACTTGAAGATGAAGAATCTAATGAATGTTTCGAAGTGTCATCTAAGGCAGGACAGGTAGATTAACTTTGATAATTTTGTGGGCTCAGCATTTTATTTTAAAAAATGTACAAGTGCCTAACCGACCAACTATTCCAAGGTTCTTTTCGCAACAAACATTCAGCAGTAAACACAGATCTACTCAGCTCAGCTTCAGGAGGGGAGGATAGACACAAAGTGCTGGGCTCACAGCGGGACAGACAGCATCTCTTCTGGAGAATGAATGGGTAACGTTCTGGGTCGGGACCCTTCTTCAGACTGAGAGTTATGGGAGAGGGAGTTTAGAGATATGGAAGGGCAAAGTGTGAAAGCCTTAAGCTCGAGAAAATCAGATACTCACTTCAACATTCAAATGGAAGGTTTCAGAAAGCATAGGGACCTTTTTTTAAATGCATTCCAGACTTTATAAATGCTTGATCATCACGCACAGTTTTACAGTTTAACAGTCTACCCATTCATTTATCTTGGATTATTGTTATGACAGGCTGATATTTGCATTTACTCACTGGCAGCGACTGGGGAGGGATTATTTTTGGGATCTCATTTTTCTTTTATTGTTGTTGTCTTGTTATGTGTTAGCATAAGTTGTTTTTTATTTATTCTTTTCGTACACTCTGTCTGTAACAAATAGACAACTTTGCACTTTGTTATGTCCTGAAAACTAAATAAAAAAGATTTTGATTTAAAAAAAAGAATGTTCATGCTGGTGAGAGCCCTTCATTGAGTGGAATAGGGAGGGAAGATCAAACACCAATAAGGATTTTTTTTTTAAATTGGCAAAAGATCTACCACGGACAAACAAAACAAATTCTCAGTTGTCGGTATCTGGTTCCCACACCAAGTCCAGCTGATGAAAACCAAATGCTTAAAGATTAAAGAAAGTAAGAAAGGAACTTGAAGATGAAGAATCTAATGAATGTTTCGAAGTGTCATCTAAGGCAGGACAGGTAGATTAACTTTGATAATTTTGTGGGCTCAGCATTTTATTTAAAAAAATGTACAAGTGCCTAACTGGCCAACTATTCCAAGGTTCTTTTCGCAACAAACATTCAGCAGTAAACACAGATCTACTCAGCTCAGCTTCAGGAGGGGAGGATAGACACAAAGTGCTGGGCTCACAGCGGGACAGACAGCATCTCTTCTGGAGAATGAATGGGTAACGTTCTGGGTCGGGACCCTTCTTCAGACTGAGAGTTATGGGAGAGGGAGTTTAGAGATATGGAAAGGCAAAGTGTGAAAACGAGACATCAAAGGGGATGCAGGACAAGGAAAATGGATAATTGAAGATCGAGACAAAATACGGGACAGGCAGCATCTCTGATGATTGTTAGTTGGGTGAAGGGAGGGTTCGCCGCACCACTCCGGATGTATGGTTGTTCAGCAACTCATCAGCCTAACGCACCGATGTCAACCCACCAAGCTGATCAGACTGAGACGCTGCAGTTTCTGGCAGCGTAAACACCAAAGATCATAGAGCGGAGCAAGATGGTTCACTCCGCGAAAAGGCCGTAATAGGTGATGGGTAATTTTCAGCGCCATTTCCGTAACCGGCTTCCGTCATGGCGTCATGCTAATTCAGGGAGATTCTGCTATATCAGGCTGAGAGATTACAGGATAGACAGAAAATGCAACGGGTTGGGCAGCATTTCTGGACAAAAGGAATAGGTGACATTTCGGGTCGAGACCGTCTTCAGACTGAGTCAGGGGAAAGAGGAACTCAAACCATCTTCCCCCCCCCCCCCCCCCCCTCCGACACGGAGCGATCGCCGCACCCCCGCCCTTTTTTTTGTTAAACATCTATTTCCTTTGGGTGTTTTTTTTTTAATTTCCCCCTCAGTTTTTTTAAACTTCTCCCTTCAAACTCCGCCAAACAAACACAGACATGTCTGGCTGATCGGTGTGGGCCGAGACCAGGAGCAGGATGAAGGATGACATCAAACGGGTCATGGGAGCTATCGAAAAAGTCGACCCAAAATATCACCTATTCCTTTTCTCCAGAGATGCTGTCTGATCCGCTGATTTACTCCAGCCTTTTGTGCCTGTCTTCGATTTAAACCAGCATCTGCAGTTCTTCCCTGTACAAGGTATGTGCCGTTTTCGTGTATATTAGCGTGTGTCCAGTCAGATTAATAATCGCGCAAGTTTCCACCACACACTTACTTCAGCAAATAGCGACCAAGGCACTGCTGACAGTGATGGGTGAAATTGATGAGAGTTTACTGCATTTAAAAAGAAAAATTAAAAAAAATTTAAAACACACAACTGTTCCCCCGCAATGCTCATTACACTGCGAGAGTGTAATTCACACAGAGAGTGGTGAATCTCTGGAATTCTCTGCCACAGAAGGTAGTTGAGGCCAGTTCATTGGCTACATTTAAGAGGCAGTTAGATGTTGCCCTTGTGGCTAAAGGGATCAGGGGGTATGGAGAGAAGGCAGGTACAGGATATAGGTATGTTGCAAAACCTACCTGAAGCGTCGCTGAAGATCTGTCCCAGCCCGTGTGCGCGATTTTGGCGCCGTTTAGAGGGGGGCGGGTTTAGAACGCGATTTTCCCTAGGCTCGGCGAAACGATCGCCCAACCTCCGCTTGGTCCGCAATAACCAAGCTGACCTCCCGGTGGCTCAGCACTTCAACTCCCCCTCCCACACCGTCTCCGACCTCTCTGTCCTGGGTCTCCTCCATGGCCACAGCGAGCAGCACCAGAAATTGGAGGAACAGCACCTCATATTCCGTTTGGGGAGTCTGCATCCTGGGGGCATGAACATCGAATTCTCCCAATTTTGTTAGTCCTTGCTGTCTCCTCCCCTTCCTCAGTCCCCCTGCTGTCTCCTCCCATCCCCCAACCTTCGGGCTCCTCCTCCTTTGTCCTTTCTTGTCCCCGCCCACTCCTGCCCCCGATCAGTCTGAAGAAGGGTTTCGGCCCGAAACGTTGCCTATTTCCTTCGCTCCATAGATGCTGCTGCACCCGCTGAGTTTCTCCAGCTTTTTTGTGTACCTTTGATTCTCCAGCATCTGCAGTTCCTCCTTAAACACAAGATTATTTTATATTTGTTTCAGAATGCTTCAATCTGTGATAACTGAAAATTTCATTCCGTTCTTTTAATTTTTAAGAAAGTTATGGGCTTTTGACTGTCCACGGTCACAGCTTTTGTGTTATGTCCATAGAAAATCAATAGGGAACAAGATGCTAATTTCCGAGTATGAAAATGCCATAACTTTTTAAATACTTGAGATATGAAAGTGAATTAGGTGTCAAATTAAACTTCTTTTTATTGCAAACTTGATTTTTAAAATCTCAAAATTTTGTAACATTGCTGCAGGATACTGAGTTGGATGATCAGCTATGATCATAATGAATGGCGGTGCAGGCTCGAAGGGCCGAATGGCCCTCTCCTGCACCTATTTTCTATGTTTCTATGAGAGGCTGCATCCGCTGCTCTAGATGTCAGCTGAGTTACATCGGGGACACTAAGCGGAGGTTGGGCGATCGTTTCACCAAACACCTCAGCTCGGTCCGCAATAACCTACCTGACCTCCCGGCGGCTCAGCACTTCAACTCCCCCTCCCATTCCCAGTCCAACCTCTCTGTCCTGGGTCTCCTCCATTGCCAGAGTGAGCAACACCGGAAATTGGAGGAACAGCACCTCATATTCCGCCTGGGTAGCCTGCGTCCGTCGGGCATGAACATTGAATTCTCCCAATTTTACTAGCCCTTGCTGTCTCCTCCCCTTCCTTAACCCTCTAGCTGTCTCCTCCCCACCCCCCCCCCCCCCCCCCCCCCCGCCCTCGGGCTCCTCCTCCTCCTCCCTTTTTTTTTCCTTCCTTCTCCCCCTCCACCCCCATCAGTCTGAAGAAGGGTTTCGGCCCGAAACGTCGCCTATTTCCTTCGCTCCATATATGCTGCTGCGCCCGCTGAGTTTCTCCAGCATTTTTGTGTACCTTCGATCTTCCAGCATCTGCAGTTCCTTCTTGAACACCGATCGGGTCGGGTTTACTGAAATGGCGGAAGTCACGCTCCGTTGTGTACTACACGTCAGTCCATTGGATTCCGTAGGCGTGGTCTATCCTGCTCCTCTATCAGCGACTCCCGCCCCCGCTCCAGGACCCACGAGGGCAGCTTCAGCCGTGCCTGGTCACACTTTTCACTAAAACACCGACAGTTTAAACAAAAAAACTGATTTAAAAATTAACAAGAACCATTCTTGAATTGCAATTTAAAAAATTCAGATTCAGTATCTAAAATCCAGCCCGATATCTTCTGTCGGGCTGGAAGATCTATAATTTTATAACCTGAGTGCTGCCCTGAGTGAATCAAATGACCGTTTGTCGAAGGACCCCAGCTGAGTTTTTGAACCAGATTTGAAAAGCGGCGCGCGCGCCAGGAGCGGTTGTCGGGTGTCGGGGTTAAAGCTCCTCCAGCATCTTTGGTCGGGGCTGTCGGGGCTGTTCGCGCGCCAGGAGCGGGTGTTGGTTGTCGGGGCTAAAGCTCCTCCAGCATCTTTGGTCGGGGCTGTCCAAGCGCCAGGAGCGGTTGTCGGTTGTCGGGGCTAAAGCTCCTCCAGCATCTTTGGTCGGGGCTGTCCAAGCGCCGTGTCTCCCGCTGCGGCGGATCCGGTTGAGAGATGGAGGTTCCAAGTGACGGCCAAGCCCCGGCCGCCGTCTCGTATCGGGACGTGAAGTCGGTGAAGGTGCCGAGCGCCCCCAGCATCGAGGACTTCCTTATCATCAAACCCATCAGCCGTGGGGCGTTCGGTAAAGTGTACCTGGCTCGCAAAAAACAGGGCGAGCATAAGATGTATGCTGTCAAGGCAAGTACTCGATTCGGTGGCAGACTGAAGGAGCCAGTTTACGTTGTTTGCCCATTTCTTTCCACGGATGCTGCCTGGCCCGTTGAGTTGCGCCAATGTTTAGTTTTACACCGGGTTATGTTATTGGGTGGAGGCACGAGTGACCGCAGATGCGAAAAAAACAAAACGAACTACAACCGAGACCCGGCCTCTGTCATTTCCCTTCACTAATGGTGCCAGAGCTGTTGCTCCAGCTTTTGCTTATGGTGTTTAGTACATAGAGACTCTGAAGAAGGGTCTCGTCACGAAACGTCTGGCTAGAGATGCTGGCTGTCCCGTTGAGTTACACCAGCATTTTGTGCCTATCTTTAGACTATAAGAGAGACTTATGACATGAGCATGCTTCATGGTATTGGGACAAATGTGTTGGAATGGTTTAATTTTTCTTAGAAACAAATGCTTCTTCAAAGGTTCTTTGTTGGGTCATCAGGTGCACAATTTACAGTTTGATTTCATGCATTGAAATTACTTCAATTACTTTTGAGTAATTTAAAAACAATGCAGATCGATGGAAGGGGATTATGACAAAACTCTATTCCACTATGTCGGTTGTAAAAATAAAATCTTGATTGGAAAAGTCAAGCTGGATAAGGCTCAAAATAGTTAAAAACGGTTTGAGATTGGCACTTGTAAAAGGGAAGAGATTAGATTAATAGAGTATTACAGCAAGGATACAGGTCCTTTGGCTCAGCTTGCCCATACCAAATAGATTTTGATGCAAATTAACGGTGTGGTAACAGTACAGGTCATGGGTCGTGACACGACTGCCATGCAACCTCCCTATATCCCTCTAAACATTTCCTATCTATGTCGTTTTCTAAATGCATTTTCTACATTGTATTTGGTACCAGCCACAACACTTCTAGCACCTTAGTCCATATACCATCACACACTATATGGGGAAAAAACTTAGCCCTCGGGTTTCCTTTAAATTATTCTCCTCTCGCTTTAAACCTATACCCTCTAGTTTTAGACTCCCCTACTCTGGGAAACTGTGACCGTCCATCTTGCCTATGCCCCATATGGTTTTATAAGCCTCTATAAGGTCTCCCTTTTGCTTCCTACGGCCCAGTTGAAAAGTGCCAAAGTGTATTCGGTCTCTAATAATTCAAACTCTCTCCAGTCCTGGTAACATCCTCATGAATTTTTTGGCTTACTTTCTGGATTAATAACATCCTTCCTATAGCTGTGAGACCTGTGTGGTCTCACCAATGACATACAGTTGTAATATGACCTCCCAATCCCTGTAATAAATGATATGACTAATGAAGTCAAGCATGTCAAACACCTTCACTGTACTGTCCAGCAGTATCACAACTTTCAGGGATCTACCTCCATCAATGGGTCTCCCCTACAACACTCTATTTCACCAATTCATCTGAATCCTGTTGTAATCTTAGATAAACTCTTTGCTACACCGTCAATTTAGGTGTCCCCTCGCTAACCATGTACTAACACATTAACACCAATGTCTTCTAAATGATTAATCATTAAATGAAACACAATAGTGGACCTTGTACCGATCCCTGTGGTCACCACTGGTCACAAGCATCCAATTTGAATGACAACCCTCCACCATCATCTTATTACTCCTTCTGCCTGATCCCTGGATTACATCTGATCTAGCCTTCCAGACCAGCTGACTATGTGGGACCTTGCCAGAGAACTTGCTGAAGTTAATGTTTATTACCTTGCCCTCATTAATCCTCTTCAAAAAATTGAATCAAATTTATGAAACAGGATTTTGCACGCATAAGGCACGCTGACTATCCCTAATCAGTCCTTGCCCTTGTAAATACTGTAATTTAGAGAACAGGCCATTCGGCCCACTGGGTCCGCACTGACCAGCGATTCCCGCACATTAACACTATCCTACACACATTAGGGCCATTTTACACTTATATCAACTGAAAATCTCAGAGAAAACCCACGCAGTCACGGGGAGAACGTACAAACTCCGTGCAGACAGCACTCGTAGTCGGGATAGAACCCAGGTCTCCCAACACTGCAAGCGCTGTAAAGCAGCAACTCTATTGCTGTGCCGCCCAAGATGTAGATTTTGTCCCTCAGAATCTCCTCCAGCGACTTGCCCATCACTGATGTTGGGTTCACTGATGATACAAATGTCACTGTCAGGGCCTCTGCAATTTCTTCCCTAATTTCCCACAATGTCCTAGGATATACTCAATCAGGCCCCAAGAATGCATTTACTTTAATACCTCGGTATTCCTCATCCTCACTGCTCCCGTCAAGCAGAAGATACAAAAGCTTGAAAGCACACATGACCAGCCTCTGGAACAGCTTCTTCCACTGTTATCAGGCTTCATAGGGTTTAACCTATTGTGGACATTGAACTTTGTCTGTGGAACTGATGTGCTACAAAGCAGGGAACCTTATTCTGCACTGTACCTTTCCCTTTGCTCGACCTATTGTCCTTTAGCTTGATTTGATCGTATTTATGTACAGTGTTATGGGATCTGATTGGATAATACTAAACACAGCTGTTTATACTACCTAGGTACATGTGACAATTCTACACTTTAAGACCACCACCAGCACCTCCTCTTTAAAGTGGATAATTCCCAAGATCCAAAACATACCACCTCATCTGTGAAACACGGTGGTGGGGATCTCATGGCCTGGGCATGTATGCCTGCTTAAGGTACTGGCTCACTTATCTTCATTGATATAACTGCTGATGGTAGTAGCATCATGAATTATGAAGTGTATAGACATATCCTATCTGCACAAATTCAAACAAATGCCTCAAAACTCATTGGATGGCGGACATTTTACAGTTAGGCAATAATAATAATAATAAATCTTATTTGTTGGGCGCCTTTCAGACATCTCAAGGACACCTTACATAGATTAACAGGATAATCAGAGTAAAATAAATAATAAAGACATAACAAAGACACAAACTAAAAACAGAATTCAGTCCAAAAACAGAAAATCAAAAACACAATGTGAAGAGAGAGCAGCGGCAGCCAAAGCGCGCCAGCGTCCATTCTTCCTTCACGGCAGCCATCTTGGACAAAGACTAACAGGATTACGTAGAGACAGAAAATCAACCCCCACAAATGTTACCAATGTGGGGGAAGGCACAATGTCAAGTCCCCAACCCCAAGTTCACCCAAAGTCAGGCCTGCCACCGCAGTTGCCTCTACGGAGGCCCGATGTTCCTGGCCGTTCTCACCGGGTGATCTTGCCCCGGCGTCGGAAGAGTCCTCTCAGCGGCTGGGCCACGTGGAACGGCCGCTTCCAAGCTGTAGACCGCGGCTTCCGGAGTCGACAAGGCCGCGCCGGTATGGAGCTCCCAGGCTCCTGATGTTGAAATCGGCGCTGCCCGCTCCGCTTCGCAGACCTGCAGCCTGGAGGTATTGAACATGGCGGTCACAGCTCACCGGAGCTCCAGCGCGTCGATCCAGCGCGGCGACCTGGGCAAGGCATCGCCCGCTCCACTCCACGATAGCGCTCCAGCGCTGTGCCGCCGCCGAGGTGCTGGGCGGTCCCCGCCAGGAAACTGCGCTCCAAGCCCGCTGGTAGGCCGCGAGGACGGGTCGACGGGCAGCCCGGAGAAAAAGCTGCCTCACCGACCAGGTAGGGACCTAGAAATAAAATTGCCCCCTACCCCCCACATTAAAAAGTCAATTTCTCCAAACGGACGAGACGGGACTAACTAAAAAAACTTTTAAAAAAGCGTGTTTAACAGACGGCAATGATCCAAAACATACTGCTAAAGCAACAATGGAGTTTTTCCAAAGCTAAAAAAGTGTCAATTCTTGAGTAGCCAAGTCAATCACCCGATCTGAACCCAACTGAGCATGCCTTTTATATGCTGAAGAGAACATTGAAGTGGACTAGCCCCCATAACAAGCATAAGCTAAAGATGGCTGCAATACAGGCCTGGCAGAGCATCACCAGAGAAGACACCCAGCAACTGGTGATGTCCATGAATCACAGATTTGAAGCATTCATTGCATGCAAAGGATATGTAAGAAAATACTAAACATGACTTCTTTCATTTACATGACATTGCTGTGCCTAAACATGGTCCCCTGTAATGGGTGGACTATGTATAAACCAAAATGTATAAAAATGACCTTTATTAAAATCTGACAATGTGCACATTAACCATGTGTGATTTTTTTTTTTTCTTTTTTTTTTTTCCCCCTGTTACAAATCTCAAATTGTGGAGTACAGAGGCAAATAAATAAATGATGGGTCTTTGTCCCAAACATTATGGAGGGCAGTGTATGTCCAGCGAAACAGTTGCTTGTATATCAAATGTACTACATGACTTGAGCATTATTTCTCTGGAATTGCAAACATAAATATTCTGTTTCAGAATAATATTTTTCCCATTGATCATTATTAGATTTGTTTTAAGTTGAGGGAAATAAATGTATTTGTTAGCCAAAGTATTTAGTGTATAATATAGCTTAATCTGGAAAAAAGCAGCTAGATACATTGATGTAAAATGTAGGGAATTATATTTACCAAATTCACAATCCTTTTTGTATGCAATTAGAAAAAAATCACAGAAAATTTACATTTATTTTTATTTCTTTTCACCCAAGGTTGTCAAGAAAGCTGATCTGATACATAAAAACATGGTGCACCAATTGCAGGCAGAGAGAGCTGCACTAGCTCTCAGTAAAAGCCCTTTTATTGTCCACTTGTATTACTCTCTTCAGTCCACCAACAACGTTTATCTCGTAAGTATCTTTTGTATTTCTGTTTGATTATATTGCTTTGTGAAAAATATCGTCCTTTAATATTAAGTGCTTCAAGGAGTTTTTTTTTTTTTAATGTCACTCGCCCGTTCGCGTTGTGACGCTAGTCAAAATTGCGGCGGGCCTGGCAAGCCTTCCCTAACTGCGCACGTGCAGATACTGGGCCCACCGCACACATGCGGGGAGATCAATCAAGTCAAGTCACATTTATTTATATAGCACATTTAAAAAACAACTCTTGTTGGCCAAAGTGCTTTACATTTGTTATAAGAATAGCACAACAAAACAGACTACATACATATATACATGTAGCCCTCACTCGGAGGACGTCAGGAAAGGCTTGGGAGTATAGATAAGTCTTTAGTCTTGACTTAAAAGAGTAGATGGAGGGGGCAGTTCTGATGGGAAAGGGGATGCTGTTCCATAGCCTAGGGGCTGCAACCGCAACGGCGCGGTCGCCCCTGAGCTTATGCCTAGACCGTGGGATATTCAGCAACCCCAAGTCGGCCGATCTGAGGGGCCTGGAGGTGGAGTGGTGGGTGAGAAGACTTTTTATGGAGGTGGGGGCAAGCCCATTGAGGGCTTTGTAGACATGGAGGAGTATCTTGAAGTTTATACGGAACCGCACAGGGAGCCAGTGGAGAGAGGCCAGGATCGGGGTGATGTGGTCCCTTTTTCGGGTGCCCGTCAGAGTCTCGCTGCGGCGTTTTGGACCAGTTGCAGGCGGGACAGGGAAGATTGGCTGATGCCCGTGTAAAGGGAGTTGCAGTAGTCTAGGCGGGAGGAGATGAATGTGTGGATGATCTTTTCGAGGTCATCAAACTGGAGGAATTGTTTTATTTTAGCTATCATCCGAAGCTGAAAGAAGCTAGCTTTTACCACGGCATTGACTTGTTTGTCAAATTTCAGTGCTGAGTCAAATATCACGCCAAAGTTTTTTACGTGAGGTTTGAGTAGTGGGGTAAGGCTTCCAAGGCTGCCTGCTATCATTTTGATTGAGTCCGAGGGGCCGAGAAGGATGACCTCAGACTTACTCTCGTTTAGTTGGAGGAAGTTCTGGACCATCCAACACTTTATATCCTCGAGGCAGTGAGTAAGGTTAAACAGATTAGATTGGTTTTTGGGCTTCAGAGGGAGATAGAGTTGGGTATCGTCTGCGTAGCAATGGAAGGAAATGCCGTGCCTTTCAATGACTTGGCCTAAGGGGAGCATATACAGGGAGAAGAGACTGGGGCCAAGGATGGAACCTTGTGGAACTCCACAGCAGAGATTAGCTGGGGAGGAGAATGAGTTGCCTATGTTAGTCGAGAAACTCCTACCTTTGAGGTAGGAGATGAACCAGCTCAGGGCAATGCCATCAATACCAACCCGATACCGGAGACGGTCAATTAGGATGGTGTGGTCGACAGTATCAAATGCTGCACTGAGGTCAAGTAGGAGCAGGATTGCACAGTCGCCGGAATCAACGGTGAGGAGTAGGTCATTGTGTACCTTCAGCAAGGCAGACGTCAGATGGCGTCATTTTCAATTGTGACATGGCTGGCGGGCCTCCCTCAACTGCGAAGGCGCGGCAGACAGACCCGGCAAGTGGGGGGCGCTGTATGAAGTTGAAGTTAATGTTAAGTTTTAAAAAGAAATTACTTTGTAAAATTGAACAAAACCTGCACACCCCAGGCGAATGGTGAGTAAGGTGGGCCAAAAATTGTTGCGCTATCGTGTACCGTTTTTGCGGAGTTTCCGAAACAAACAAATAAGATGAGAGTTTTAGTGAGATAGAGATAATAGACCAAGCGCCGTCCCGTTGGATCCCCTTCCCCAATGCAATATTCCACCACTCGCCCGTTCCTGTTGTGACGCCTAAGATCCCCGTTATGATGCGAGTCAAAATGGCGGTCCCCAACTACGCATGTGCGGATACTGGATGCACTGTGTACGCGCGGAGAGACGGCGCCATTTTGCGTCACCCTCGCCGTTTTCGGTTGTGTCGCAGCTCACTGGCCTCCCCCAAACTGCGCAGGCGCGGCTGACTGATCCGGCAAGTGACGCTATATGACGTTTAGTTAAAGATTTTAAAGGAAATTACTTTGTCAAATCGAACGAAACGTGCTACTGGCAAATGGTAAGCAAGGTTGGCCATAAATTGCTTGCACCGTTTTTGCGGAGTTTCACGAACAAACAACCATATATACATACAAACAAACAAACAAGATGAGTTTTAGTAATATTCCTCAACGCAATATTCCACTACTGTCCCATAGCCCCCCACTGCGCAGGCGCGGTTCATTTCCCCTCATCCCCCAGCACTCCCTCCCCCTTCTTTCCTCTCTACTCCCCTCCCCATCACTTCTCCCTCCGTCTCCTTTCCCCTACCTTCCATAACCCCTCTCCCCTCCCTACCCTCCCTCTATCTCCCCGCTTCCCCACTCCTCACTCTCCCCACTACTCGCTCTCCCCACTACTCGCTCTCCCCATCCCACTCCCCCATTAAACACAATGTTTAAATAACATTTCTCCTCCTGTCCCCCATCCCTCCCTCTCCTTACAACAATGTAACAAATCTCTCATTGCACTGGGAGTCCTGTCATTTGTTATCATTATAGACAATGGGTGCAGGAGTAGGCCGTTCGGCCCTTCGAGCCAGCACCGCCATTCAATGTGATCATGACTGATCATCCACATTCAGTACCCTGTTCCTGCCTTCTCCCCATATCCCATAGCTCCACTATTTTTAAGAGCCCTATCTAGCTCTCTCTTGAAAGTATCCAGAGAACTGGCCTCCACCACCCTCTGAGGCAGAGAATTCCACAGATTAACAACTCTCTGTGTGGAAAAAAGTGTTTCCTCAACTCTATTTTAAACGGCTTACCCCTTATTCTTAAACTGTGGCCCCTGGTTCTGGACTCCCCCAACATCGGGAACATGTTTCCTGCCTCTAGTGTGTCCAAACCCTTAATAATCTTATATGTTTCAATAAGATTCCCTATCAACCTTCTAAATTCCAGAGTATACAAGCCCAACCGCTCCATTCTCTCAGCATATGACAGTCCCGCCATCCCAGAAATAACCATGTGAACCTATGCTGCACTCCCTCAATAGCAAGAATGTCCTGAGTTGAGGAGTGTCCTGTCAGTGCAGACTTATTTTATTTGTACTGGGAGAAGAATCTTGTGGGGAAATGGCAGAAATTGCTGCCTGATGAGCTAATTTAAAATATTTTTAAGTTATCTGAATGATTTTGTACTAACTGCTAGCCTCATTTAAATGTTTCCAAAACATACACTAAGTTAAATGCTTTCCAGATAACTCAACTTTTTCTTTCTCTCTAGGTTATGGAGTATCTTATTGGTGGGGATGTCAAGTCTCTCCTTCACATTTATGGTTATTTTGATGAAGACATGACAGTAAAATATATCTGTGAGGTTGCTGTAGCATTGGACTATTTGCACAGACATGGAATTATTCATAGGTACAGTAAAAGTGAAGTGACATTCATGAAGTGTGACTATGTTGAAATTTTCATTTCTTATTTCACTTCTCTGTAATGGGTTGATGTGCTGTTACATGATTACATGAGTATAGAGGTTGAGAGGTCTTTTATCCAGAGTAGGGGAATCAAGAACCAGTGGATATTGGTTGAAGGTGAGGGGGAAAGATTTAATAGGAACCCGAAGGGCAACTTTTTTTACACAAGAGTGATAGGTATAGGGAACGAGCTGCCAGAGTAATTAGTTGGGGCATGTACTATCACAACGTTTTAAAAAGTATTTGGACAAGTAAGACAACAGACAATAGAAAATAGGTGCAGGAGTAGGCCATTCGGCCCTTCGAGATAGCACCACCAGTCAATGTGATCATGGCTGATCACCCCCAATCAGTACCCCGTTCCTGCCTTCTCCCCATATCCCCTGACTGCTATTTTTAAGAGCCCTATCTAGCTCTCTCTTGAAAGCATTCAGAGAATCTGCCTTCACCGCCCTCTGAGGCAGAGAATTCCACTGACTCACCTCGTCTCCATTCTAAATGGCCTATTCCTTATTCTTAAACTGGCCCCTGGTTCTGGACTCCCCCAACATCGGGAACATGTTTCCTGCCTCTAGCGTGTTCAAACCCTTAACAATCTTATATGTTTCAATTAGATCCCCTCTCATCCTTCTAAACTCCAGTGTGTACAAGCCCAGCTGCTCCATTCTCTCAGCATATGACAGTCCCGCCATCCCGGGAATTAATCTTGTAAACCTATGCTGCACTCCCTCAATAGCAAGAATGTCCTTCCTCAAATTAGGGGACCAAAACTGCATACAATACTCCAGGTGTGGTCTCACTTGGGTTCTGTACAACTGCAGAAGGACCTCTTTGCTCCAATATTCAATTCCTCTTGTTATAAAGGCCAACATGCCATTCGCTTTCTTCACTGTCTGCTGTACCTGCATGCTTACTTTCATAGACTGATGTACAAGGACCCCCATATCCCGTTGTACTTCCCCTTTTCCCAACTTGACGCCATTTAGATAGTAATCTGCCTTCCTGTTTTTGCTACCAAAGTGGATAACCTCACATTTATCCGCATTAAACTTATCTGCCCATCTGCCCACTCCCCCAACCTGTCCAAGTCACCCTGCATTCTCATAGCATCTTCCTCACAGTTCACACTGCCACCCAGCTTTTTCGGTCTTCAAGGGTCCAACTTTGGTCTTAACTAATTTTTCCCTCTTCACATTCCTAAAGAAGCTTTTACTATCCTGCTTTATATTCTTGGCTGGCTTACCTTCATACCTCATCTTTTCTTCCTCTATTGTCTTTTTGGTTATCTTCTGTTGGTACATGGACAGCATAAGGTTAGAGGGATACAGCTAAATGCAGGCAGGTGGGACGTGTAGATGAGGCATGTTTTGTTTGCATGGGCTGAAGGGCCTGTTTCCAATCTGTATTACTCTGTTGCATTTTGGGACACAGTCTCTGCCTGAATGAACTTTTCACCTGACATAAGCCAAAATGGTGAGATGCTGTCAGACTATTTAATAATAAGCTCAGCACAAAGTTTTATTTAATCCTTTCTACTTCTTATCCAATGTCATTCCTTTTGCTGTAACAGGAATTGGATATTGAGATGGAGTTGGAAATCCAGATGGCTCGCTCTTCTCTTTTTAACTTGAAAATATTAAGACCTGGTGCAGAATCCTTTGGCTTTGATCTGAATTGCTGAACATAAGATTAAGAATGAATTTACAGCTCTGAATGCTTTTAAATCTTGTTCTTTATTTCTTTTGCTCTTTTTGATTAACATTTCACGGATTGATGTTTGTTCATCAGATTGATTTTTATTACTGCTGCTTTTTGCATTTCCCCATAGAATGTCCATTGACTCACTAATGTAGTCTTTGCCTTCTGTGGCTTGAGTGTGGTAGGCTATGTAGGCAAGCAGTTTATCTCTTTCTGTGGTATTAGATCGCAGTTTTATGCTCATCACTAACGTTGGGCTGTATTTTGTTCTGTTTATCTGTCTAAACTACCTGGACTGTCTAGAGGCAAACTCCTGATCAATTAATATTTTGATATCTTCCTCCTGTTTCTTTAACCCTTTCTCTTTTTTCCCAGGACCTCGTCTTGATCACTCCCCTATGTCTTGATTGAATCAATGAAATCTCTAAAGGATCTTTGGGCTTACCCCCTTAGTGTAGCCAGCTTCACAATCTCCTCGAGTTAAGTATCAAGAAGACAAATCATTGCCTTTGGCTCCTGCTGCAAAATTTATATTTTTACCACTGATCCCATTTGTATTTATTCCCACTATCCCTCAGTTAAACAGACATTGTATTGTCCTAATTTTATACTGAACTAAATTTCCAACCATTTATTCATTCCATTGCACCGACTGCTTGTTTGCATCTCAATAGCATTATCTATCTTGATCATGATTTTATCCTCATGATCTAGTTATTTATGGCCTCCTAATTGCCTTCCCTTTTTGCCACATTCATCTCCGATATAGATTTTCCAAAAGTTGCCACTCATCTGCTAAATTATATTCCATTCACTGATCACCTTTGCCTGAAGTATTGGCTGCTTGTCCCCAAGGCCTTTTCTATAATCTCTTTCATCTCCACCCAGCCAACAAGTCCTTTTCCTTGTATCCTAGCTCCAGTTGCACATTCCCACATTACGTGTATGGCCACTGCACAAATTCCATGTCTGTGTATTTAATTATTTAGTTCTTTATTTTGAACAGAATAAAAAATAAAAAGCAAGTAACAGCATACAAAAATACAAAACAAGAATATTTATAAAGTGTCATAAACAATATGTATAAATAAATGAATCGTATGTGTCTGAAAAGGAGCAGGAAGAAGCCAAAGCTTATTAATTCCCACCCCTTATTAATTCCCACTGCTTATAATTATCTTATACAAATTTAGCAGCTATATGTACACCATATGTACACCAGCAGCTATATGTACACCAAATATTTACATTTATACACTAATCAAATATTTACAAAGCCATACAAAATAAGATGTAGATTTGGGAGCAACAGCAGGAGGAGATTAGCAAGAGATCAGACTGATTGGCTCTAGCCCGAGTGGGAGGAGAGAAGTGAGTCAGTGCAGGGAAAGCAGTTGAAAACTGAGGAATTGGTTGGTAAATTGGGCAATTTATCAGTCAATTTAAGCAAGACTGCTCTTAGGGAGCGGCAGTGAGTGAGCGGCCTAGTGAGGGAAGTGCCCTGTGAGTAAAGTGTGAGTCTTTGGCTCGAGAGTCTTCGAGGAGGCTGAGGAGAGGAGACCACGCAATACGCTTGAGAGTTAGAGACGAAAGAAGGAGATGTCAGGCAAGCTGATTCAGTGCGATGCTTGCAGTATGTGGGAGGTCAAGGACACCGCTGGTGCCTCTGGCTGCTACAAATGCGAGAAGTGCATCCAGGTAGAGCTCCTGAAGGACCGTGTTGGGGAACTGGAGAAGCAAGTGGATGACCTCCGGTTCGTCCGAGAAACAGAGTCGTTCTTCGACAATTCCTACAGTAAGATTGTTACACCTAAGGTACTGGAAGAGAGAAGGTGGGAGACAGTGAGAAAGGGAGGGAAGCATGGAATGCCAACGTCCCCGGGTGTTGTACCTCTTGTGAACAGGTTCACCCACTTAGAAGCTGTTGGGACAGAAGACGTGTTTACACTGAGCGGCGGACTAGCTTGCGATGCGAATAGAGCTGTTGAGCCAAAACCAAAAAGGCCTAAGGCAAGCAACGCCATTGTAGTGGGAGACTCCATCGTGAGAGGTAAGGACAGGGGTTTCTGCGGCAACAGATGGGATGCGAGGATGGTGTGCTGCCTTCCTGGTGCCAGGATCCAGGATGTCACGGACAGAGTGCAGAAAATCCTCAAGGGCGAAGGTGAACATCCAGAAGTGGTAGTGCATGTGGGCACAAACGATGTCGGAAAGAAGGGGATGAATATTCTGCAGCGTGACTTTAGAGAGCTCGGAAAAATGCTGAGAAGCAGGACCTCCAGGGTTGTTATCTCCGGTTTGCTTCCAGTTCCTCGTGCTGGCGAGAGCAGGAACAGGGAGATACGGGACATGAATGTGTGGCTGAGGAACTGCTGCACGGGGCAGGGATTTAGAATCTTAGATCACTGGGATCTGTTTTGGGGTAAGGGGGAACTGTACAAAAGGGACGGATTGCATCTTAACAGGTGTGGGACCAGCATTCTGGCTGGCAGGTTTGCCACTGCTACAGGGGTGGGTTTAAACTGAATAAGGGGGGTGGGGTGTCGAATGGGATAGTGGAGGTTGGAGTTAAAGGGAAAGGGTTTCTTAAATGTGTGAGCGTAGAGACAGAGGGGTGTGAAATGAGGGTAGAAGCAATAGGTAGCAAGGTGAAAAGTAAAAGTGGCAGGCCGGCAAATCCAGGGCAAAAATCAAAAAGGGCCACTTTTCAACATAATAGTATAAGGGGTAAGAGTGTTGTAAAAACAAGCCTGAAGGCTTTGTGTCTCAATGCAAGGAGCATTCGTAATAAAGTGGATGAGTTGAATGTGCAGATGGCTATTAATGACTATGATATAGTTGGGATCACGGAGACATGGCTCCAGGGTGACCAAGGCTGGGAGCTGAACATCCAGGGATATTCAATATTCAGGAGGGATAGACAGAAAGGGAAAGGAGGTGGGGTAGCGTTGCTGGTTAGAGAGCAGATTAACGCAATAGAAAGGAAGGACATTAGCTTTGAGGATGTGGAATCGATATGGGTAGAGCTGCGAAACACTAAGGGGCAGAAAACGCTAGTGGGAGTTGTGTACAGGCCACCTAACAGTAGTAGTGGAGTTGGGGATGGCATCAAACAGAAATTAGAAATGCATGCAACAAAGGTAAAACAGTTATAATGGGCGACTTCAATCTACATATAGATTGGGTGAATGAAATTGGCAAGGGTGCTGAGGAAGAGGATTTCTTGGAATGTATGCGGGATGGTTTTCTAAACCCAACATGTAGAGGAACCAACGAGAGAGCAGGCTATTCTGGACTGGGTATTGAGTTATGAGGAAGGGTTAGTTAGCAGTCTTGTTGTGCGAGGCCCCTTGGGCAAGAGTGACCATAATATGGTTGAGTTGTTCATTAGGATGGAGAGTGACATCGTTAATTCAGAAACAAGGGTCCTGAACTTAAAGAAAGGTAACTTTGAGGGTATGAGACGTGAATTGGCCAAGATAGACTGGCGATTGATTCTTAATGGGTTGACGGTGGATATGCAATGGAAGGCATTTAAAGACTGCATGGATGAACTACAACAATTGTTCAACCCAGTTTGGCAAAAAAATAAATCAGGGAAGGTAGTGCATCCGTGGATAACAAGGGAAATCAGGGATAGTATCAAAACAAAAGATGATGCGTACAAATTAGCCAGAAAAAGCAGCCTACCAGAGGACTGGGAGAAATTCAGAGACCAGCAGAGGAGGACAAAGGGCTTAATTAGGAAAGGGAAAATAGATTATGAAAGAAAACTGACAGGGAACATAAACTGACTGCAAAAGCTTTTATAGATATGTGAAGAGAAAAAGATTAGTTAAAACAAATGTAGGTCCCTTGCAGTCAGAAACGGGTGAATTGATCATGGGGAACAAGGACATGGCAGGCCAATTGAATAACTACTTTGGTTCTGTCTTCACTAAGGAAGACATAAATAATCTGCCGGAAATAGCAGGGGACCGGGGGTCAAATGAGATGGAGGAACTGAGTGAAATCCAGGTTATCCGGGAAGTGGTGTTACGTAAATTGAATGGATTAAAGGTCGATAAATCCCCAAGGCCAGATAGGCTGCATCCCAGAGTGCTTAAGGAAGTAGCCCCAGAAATAGTGGATGCATTAGTGATAATTTTTCAAAACTCTTTAGATTCTGGAGTAGTTCCTGAGGATTGGAGGGTAGCTAATGTAACCCCACTTTTTAAAAAGGGAGGGAGAGAGAAAACGGGGAATTACGGACCAGTTAGTCTAACGTCGGTAGTGGGGAAACTGCTAGAATCAGTTATTAAAAATGGAATAGCAGCACATTTGGAAAGTGGTGAAATCATTGGACAAAGTCAGCATGGATTTATGAAAGGTAAATCATGTCTGACGAATCTTATAGAATTTTTCGAGGATGTAACTAGTAGTGTGGATGGGGGAGTGGATGTGGTGTAACTGGACTTTCAGAAGGCATTCGACAAGGTCCCACATAAGAGATTAGTATACAAAATTAAAGCACACGGTATTGGGGGTTCAGTATTGATGTGGATAGAGAACTGGTTGGCAGACAGGCAGCAAAGAGTAGGAGTGAACGGGTCCTTTTCACAATGGCAGGCAGTGACTAGTGGGGTACCGCAAGGCTCAGTTCTGGGACCCCAGCTATTTACGATATATATTAATGATTTGGACGAGGGAATTGAATGCAACATCTCCAAGTTTGCGGATGACACGAAGCTGGGGGCAATGTTAGCTGTGAGGAGGATGCTAGGAGGCTGCAAGGTGACTTGGATAGGCTGGGTGAGTGGGCAAATGCATGGCAGATGCAGTATAATGTGGATAAATGTGAGGTTATCCACTTTGGTGGCAAAAACAGGAAAGTAGATTATTATCTGAATGGTGGCCGATTAGGAAAGGGGGAGATGCAATGAGACCTGGGTGTCATGGTACACCAGTCATTAAAAATAGCATGCAGGTGCAGCAGGCAGTGAAGCAGGCGAATGGTATGTTAGCATTCATAGCAAAAGGATTTGAGTATAGGAGCAGGGAGGTTCTATTGCAATTGTACAGGGTCTTGGTGAGACCACACCTGGAGTATTGCGTACAGTTTTGGTCTCCTAATCTGAGGAAATACATTCTTGCCATAGAGGGAGTACAGAGAAGGTTCACCAGACTGATTCCTGGGATGTCTGGACTTTCATATGAAGAAAGACTGGATAGACTCGGTTTGTACTCGCTAGAATTTAGAAGATTGAGAGGGGATCTTATAGAAACTTACAAAATTCTTAAGGGGTTGGACAGGCTAGATGCAGGAAGATTGTTCCCGATGTTGGGGAAGTCCAGGACAAGGGGTCACAGCTTAAGGATAAGGGGGAAATCCTTTAGAACCGAGATGAGAAGAACTTTTTTCACACAGAGAGTGGTGAATCTCTGGAATTCTCTGCCACGGAAGGTAGTTGAGGCCAGTTCATTGGCTATATTTAAGAGGGAGTTAGATGTAGCCCTTGTGGCTAAAGGGATCAGGGGGTATGGAGAAAAGGCAGGTACAGGATACTGAGTTGGATGATCAGCCATGAACATATTGAATGGCGGTGCAGGCTCGAAGGGCCGATTGGCCTACTCCTGCACCTATTTTCTATGTTTCTAAGAGAGAGAAAAAATAAAAAATAAAAAGAAAAAACCCTCATGTACTATAAAGTAACTCTTGGTCAAATATACAACCCATCACCCTTCCCAATACAATCAGTATAACAAATATCCCACTCAAAATCACCTATCCTCATCCAAATACCCTTTTTTTTTTTTAAAGTGTTTTTGTGCATCTTTTTAAACTGTGTTATGTTTGTGCTCGGTTTTATCTCCTGTTCCAAACCATTCCACAAATTCACCCCGCGGATTGCTATGCACATACTTTTAAGAGTTGTTCTGACATTGAGTTTTTTTTAATTAAGTTCACAACTCAAATTATACCTATCCTGTCTTTCCATAAACAGTTTTTGTATGTTTCCCGGAAGTAAACTATTTCTTGCTTTGTACATCATTTGTGCAGTCTTAAATTTAACCAGATCGGTGAACTTCAGTGTATGTGACTTTAAGAATAATAAATTGGTATGTTCAAGATATCCAACGTTATTGATGATTCCTATTGCTCTTTTTTGTAATGTGCATAACAGCTGTTGGTTGGTTTTGTGATAGTTACCCCATATCTCCACACAGTAACTCAGATATGGCAATATGAGTGTATTATACAGAGTATGTAATGATTTGTCGTCCAGAATGCATCTTGAATTTCCCAATATTGCTATAGACTTTGCCAGTTTTGCTTTGACGTGCTTATGCGGTTTCCAGCAGATTTTGTGGTCTAAGATCACACCAAGAAATGTATTTTCATATACTCTTTCTATAATTATGTTATCTATTATCAATTCTACTTGCATGTCCATAACCTTTATCTTTCCATTACCCCGCCACCCCCCACCTCTGTCTTGACTCGTATTAACTCTTTAAACTGTCCCTTCTGATGTTTGCCTTATTTGAATTATCATCAAATTTTCTCTAATCAGGCCACTCCAGAGTGCTGTGTAATAGATTTCCACCTTAAAAGTGATGCGTTAATTCTTGTAACAAGACAATCATTAAGGGCTTGAATGGTTGTGTTTTGTTTTAGATACTGCTCAACCGGGAATATTTGGAAGCAATATTTGTTAAAGGCCTACATACTGACATTGATATACTTTATGTTTAAGAGGGAACTGCAGATGCTGGAGAATCGAAGGTTACACAGAAAAGCTGGAGAAACTCAGCGGGTGCAGCAGCATCTATGGAGCGAAGGAAATAGGCAACGTTTCGGGCCGAAACCCTTCTTTCAGGTCTGAAGAAGGGTTTCGGCCCGAAACGTTGCCTATTTCCTTCGCTCCATAGATGCTGCTGCACCCGCTGAGTTTCTCCAGCTTTTCTGTGTAACCTTTGATATACTTTATATTGCTTTTAGTAGAGCTACAGGGTCCATACTAACAATTCAGCAGCCACACATTAATTTCAAAATATAGTTAGGGTGAATGCACACAGTCGTTTTCCCCAGAGTTGGGGAAATCAAGAACCAGGGTGAGGACTGGGAAAATCCTACCTTCGTTCGATTGGCCTTCTATCTTTCAGAACAACCACATTTCCTTTATTGTCCCTCTGAGTATGTTTATGTGTGTCTCTTTGCATAAATTGGCCTAAATTGAGAGATTATACTGGGGCATATTTTTGTACATAATTGCAATTTAATCTGATTTTGTGGTTTATTTCAGAGATCTGAAACCTGATAACATGTTTAATTTCTAACCAGGGCCACATCAAATTAACTGACTTTGGTCTCTCCAGAGTTGCTCTGAACAGAGGTAATAATGAATTTGTGTAATATAAATTAATCTATTTTCTTATGCAATGTCGAACTGAAGTGCTCGAATTTCTGATTTTATATAAGCTTAACAAATGAAATTGTTATATTCCAACTAAGGGCAAATTGACGACTTAATATTTTCCAACTTTGCGTTTCTGTTTTAAGAAGTAAACATGATGGATATTCTGAACACACCTTCCATGATTAATCCGAAACTGGATTACTACCGTACTCCGGGTCAGATCTTGTCTCTCATTAGTTCTCTGGGCTTAGTAAGTACTAATTGTCATTATTTAAAGTAAGAAATGATATTGCCATATTTTATTTTAATTGTCATGTTCTAGATGATTTGTGATGGTCTATGTTCCTTTTCTCCCAACTTTTTTACTTCCTGATTCTTTCAAATTGACAATACTTTAACAGATTTCTGTGTCATGACGAAAGCACAGAATTCTAAAAGTAAATAGTTAATATCTTAGCACTGCCTTTTGTGTTCAGATGCAAGGAACTGCAGATGCTGACTTACAAAAGACACAGCTGGTCATGCAGCATCTCTGGAGAACGTTGACAAGAAACGTTTTAAGGTCAGGAATCCTCTTGAGTCTGACGAAGTGTCCTGACCTGAAACAACATCTGTCCTTGTCCTCCAAAGATGCTACCTCGCCTGCTGAGTTACTCCGGCCCTCTATATTTTTTTTCTGTTCAGATTTCGGATAGGATTGCTGCATTCAAACATTGTAAGTGGTAATATTGATCTTTCGTTCTAGTCAGTTTGTGGTAATGTACAATTAAATGCCTAATACTTGTCAATTTTATGCAAAATCATAATACCGCAGTGAGATATCAGAATTTTAGCATTTAAAAAGAACACTTTTCAGTCCAATTTTGCCTATACGCTAATTAATCAGCTGGATTGGATTTGATCTTCATTCAACAAACATTCCACATTTTCAGGTAGATGCCAGTGTTCCAGCTGTAATAATAATAATAATAATATTTATTTATATAGCACTTTTCAACAAAACCAGTATTTGAACCAAAGTGCTTTACAGAGATTGATTAAATTAATTGAACAGATCAATGTAATAAACCCATACAAATCAAAAAAAGAGAAAAAAGAGAAAAAGAAAAAAGACACAGAAACAGTACACTATAGAAATCAACATGAAACGTCCCCCCACAGCAGAATTCACTGTGAGGGAAGGCACCAAAAATATCCAGTTCTCCCCCTCATAGTCCACCCGAGGCCGGGGCCTATATCTGGCCTCCTCAGCCAGCCCGGTATCTTCAGGCCCTCCTGCCGTGAAGCTGGACCATCGGCGTCGGTGAACGTCCATCAGCGGCCAGGACTGAAGCGGCCGCTTCCCCCCCGAAGACTGCAACGACCAAAGTTCACAGGCCGCGCCGGCCGAACCCCCGACACTGGCGATCTCGGATCCCAGGCTCCGCGGTGCTGTCGACGGTCACAGTGCCCCGGAGATTACCGCAAGGCGACCCGGTAAGGCATCGCCCGCTCCTTGTAGATGTCCCAGCATCTACACCGCCGTCGAAGCTGCAGTCCCCGCAGGTAACGCCGCTCCAGCGCTGCTCCAGTTCGACTAGGCCGCACAGAGAGGACGAAGATGCGGTTCGGAGAAAAACCGCATCTCCGACCAGGTAGAACTGGGGTTAAAATAGTTTCCCCCTTCCCCACCCCCACCCACCACATAAAAGAAGTCCTCCAATAAACATTTCATACGAACAGGACTAAAAATAAAAATAAAAAAGGGTGAAAGGACGGACAGCAGGAGGAGCGGCCATACACAACGGCGCATCACCCCCGCTGTCCGCCATCTTGAATGAAAATGAAACGGCTTGTCTTGAACTGCAATGAATGCTTTTATTATTTCAAGGATGTAGTCTGGTCCCAAAGCCTTTGAAGTGTCAATTTCCTTGGTGTTTCTTATTAACATGGACTTAATTGTATTAGCTGTAGTGGCTTCTGTGAAACTTGCGTCGTCAGAGGAATCTAGCTAGATTAGTCAACTGGCAGTTTCATCTGATGATAATTATAACTATTTATGACGCACCTTTATAAATACTGCAACTTGCTGTCTTTGAAGGTGGGTATACTCTTGGAGGATCATGCTCTTCCTCTTGTCAGCTACTTTCTTGCCACTACCATTCACAGGTAGTGGACAGATTATGGTGGATTAAAATTTGGGTGCTCTTGATGGTCTGTAACATCTCACAATACCCCATTTTGATTGTTCTAACTATATCATATCTAGCATGATTGTAGTGCCACATAATATGATGGATGGAGGCCATCCTCTTTAAGGATGAGATTATGTGGCAATCCTTCCCTTGTGTTCATACGATTGCTGTCTCTTCGAGACTTATTCTTGCAGCTATGTTCTTCATGACTCTGCCAGCTTTATCAGTGAGGATGCAGCCAAGCAACTGTGATAAGGCTTTGAAGTCTGCCATCCTAACTACATTTCCTGTACTTAATAATAATATAATAATAAATGTTATTTATGGGCGCCTTTCAAGAGTCTCAAGGACACCTTACAAAAATTTAGCAAGTAGAGGAAAAACATGTAAGCGGAATGAAATAAATAGTAGAGACATGACTAGTACACAAATTAAAGACAGAATTCAATTCAAAACACAATATGAGGCAATTCAAGCACAGATGAAAAGGGAGGGGGACGTGGGACTAAGGATAGGCAGAGGTGAAGAGATGGGTCTTGAGGCGGGACTGGAAGATGGTGAGGGACACAGAATTGCGGATCAGTTGGGGGAGGGAGTTCCAGAGCCTGGGAGCTGCCATGGAGAAGGCTCTGTCCCCAAAACTGCGGAGGTTGGACTTGTGGATGAAGAGGAGACCGGCTGATGTGGATCTGAGGGACGGTGAGGGTTGGTAGGGGGAGAGGAGGTCAGTGAGATATGGTGGAGGGCTTTGTAGGTGAGGACCAGGATTGTGTAGGTGATCCGGTGGGAGATGGGAAGCCAGTGAAGTTGTTTGAGGACTGGAGTGATGTGATGCTAGGATTTGGTGTGGGTGATGAGTCGGGCGGCTGCGTTCTGGACCAGTTGGAGTCGTTTGATGTAGGTGGAGCTGATGCCAAGGAGAAGTGAGTTGCAGTAGGAGATGAAGGCATGGATGAGTCTTTCAGCAGAGGGAGGTGTGAGAGAGGGTCTTATTTTGGCGATGTTGCGGAGGTGAAAGAAGGAGGTTTTAATGACATGGTGGATGTGAGGCTCAAGGGAGAGGGTGGAATCAAAGATCACGCCAAGGTTGCGGGCCTGGGGAGATGGGGAGACAGTGGTGCCGTCGATGGTGAGAGTGAGGTTATTGATTTTGCTGAGTGGATTTGGAGCCTATGAGGAGGAATTCTGTTTTATCGCTGTTGAGTTTGAGGAAGTTATGTTGCATCCAGGTTTTTATAGCTGACAGACGGGTGTTGATATGGGAGAGGGTGGGGTTGTGGGGGGATTTGGTGCCGAGGTAGATCTGGGTGGCATCGGCGTAACAGTGGAAGTCCAGGTACTTGTTATTTTCATTTCTCCTCCCAGTGCTATTTGGAAGATTTTTGATCCATAAACAGACAAATGATCATAAGTGTTAATCAGGAGACTGTTATTCTAATGCCATGAAACTTCGAGATCTAAATCCAATGTTGAGGACATTTCAGTTCACATATAAACACTGTTCTAATACATCTGGAGGACCTATTCTCCTGGTGGGACAGGAGGTAGACTGGCAATATGATGGAAGAGTCTGGCATGTTAACTTTGAAGTAAGATCATGTACAATTGTGTTCGGTTATTACTTGATAAGTCTGTGGCACAGATCTAATTTCGACAATTCCCTGGGGTGACTGCAAGATCAATGATACACAATGACCAAATGGCAGTCTGCGGTGGAGAAACATAATTTTGATTTGATGTATTAAATATGTGATTTTGCAAATTTCTCTTGTTTTCCAGGAGAAACATAGTAAAAGATTTTTAACTAAAATAACAAACCTTGTTTCAGGCATTACTGTTTTACAAGCCAACTGATTCGGGTACTAAATATCTGAAATAAAATAAAAAATAATAAATGTTTTCTGCAGGTCGGGCAGTATTTGGAGAAGAAAACAATTAATTTGCAATTGGTGACTGACAGTGGATCATTTTGATGAATGATTGTGGATCTGAAATATTTACTCTCCTTACCTCTTGCAGATGCTGATCTACTGAATATTTCCAGCACTTTCCTTTTTAATTATGACCCAATGCAATATGTTTTCTAAAACATAGAAAGAAACAGACAGAAATGTCTTGGTTTTTGTAATCTAGCGTCTTTAAAAATAGTTGTGCAAAGAGCAATCAAAAGAAATATGCAACGGAGACACCAGTAATTTCCAACAGACCAGCAGATGGTATGTTATACTTCTGCAACTTGAACAGTGGTTCTCTAGTGACAGATGTAGGTTAAATATAAAGATTTTACAAGATTAAAACAGCTGAAAAGGGAATATGAAATACATTTTCAGATTCTGCTTTCATTTTTTAATGAAGGGGCGCAGCGGTAGAGTTGCCACCTTACAGTTCCAAAGACCCAGGTTCGATCCTGATCTGGCTGAGGAGTTTGCACATTGTCCCCGTGTCCCATGTGGGTTTTCTCAGGGTGCTCGTGCTTCCTACACTCCAAAGACATGCAGGTTTGTAGGTTAATTGGCTTGGTATAATTGAAAATTGTCCGTAGTGTGTAGGATATGGTTAGTGTGCGGGGATCCGGAAGTGGCGGCGCTGTTGACAGCTGCGGCTCGACTGCACTCCATCTGTTATTACTTTTTTGTTGTTTTCTTTTGTCTTGTTTTAGTTAAATTTTAGTTTATATTTGGGGGGGGGGGGGTTGAAACATGTTTTATTGTCTCTTCCTTCGGGGGAATGCAACTCTTCTGGTCGTATCCCCCTTCTCTGCCTCCGTCAGCGGTGAGGCCTAATGGTGGGAGGAGCTGGCGGCCTCCAACTGCGACCAACCTCGAGGCTACGGAGGCAGAGCCAGCCGGGACTTACCAACGCGAGGCTGGCCGAAATCGGAGCTATGGCGGTGTTCCGGTGGCGGTGGCCCGGCTTCGGGGCTCGGCCGAGGGCCCAGTGGACGACATTGTCGGGAGCTCGCAGGTCACAGGTTGGTGACCTGTTTTTCCGGAGCTCCCGCAACTACAGCTGTGTCCACTGGACTGGACGGCGGCATCTTCAGCAGCTTCGACCACCCCGGGCCAAGGAGCTTGAACCGGCCTGTTCGTGGAGCACGGTTGAGCCGCGGGACTTACTCACCATCATCCGGCGGGGCCACAACAACGGAAGCCTGGATTGCCTCAGCGCAGAGGAAGAACAAGGAGGGAAGAGACAGAGACTTTAAGACTTTTGCCTCCATCACAGTGAGGAGGTGCCTGGTGAACACACTGTGGTGGATGTTAATTTGTGTTTATTGTATGTTTTGTTATTTATTATTATATGTATGACTGCAGGCAACAAAATTTCTTTCAGACCGAAAGGTCTGAATGACAATGAAGGAATCTAATCTAATCGCTGGTCGGCGTGGACTCTGTGGGCAAGATGGGCCTGTTTCCGCGTTGTATCTCTAAACTAAACTAAATTAAATTTGGCTTTGGCTCAAAATGTCTGAATTCCCTATTAACAATTGACAATGAATTCTCGAGATTATGCAAATTGTAAATTTTGGAAAAGCTCTATACTTTTACTAGATGGTTACTTTTTTTAGTATTTGCATTTAATTTTCCCTTTAAGTTGTTAAATGCCTCGGTATTTCTGTCTTTCTAAATAGAACACGCCAATGGGAGGAAAATCCAAAGATGCATCGCCACTGTTGAGCCCCATGATATGTAACAACGTTAATGTTTCCCTTGGATCATTTTGTTGTTCTCCTCTGCCACAGAGTGCCAAAAGATGTAACAATGGGCTTGCAACTAAAGGTATAACTAATGAAAATAAGTGGATATTAATTTGTTTAAGCATGTTCACACTAAAACAATGTGGTGTTATTTGATTTTTAAACAAATACTCAGATTTTAGAAGTATGAAGATATAACCAATGAAAATAAGTAGATATTAATTTGTGCAAGCATCTTTACAATAAAAATATGTGGTGTTGATTTCAGAAATGAAAACTTCTGATTTTGGAAGTTTGGTCAATTGTTTCTTAATTGGATTGTGCACCTCTTGTCTTGACATAGATCAATTGAGTACTTTCCTTCTGCAGGTGCTGACAGCTCATCTTGCAGTCCGAGCATGCCAGTGAAATATCTGACACCAGATTTTGCCCAATTAAGTACAAAGATTGCAGAGTCAAGTGCCAGCAGTCAATCACGTCTGATTCCCTCGAGCACCGAGTCAGGATGTTTAAAGAGTCCGCTGTGGGAAGAAGAACAGCAGGTTTGCCTTTTGCAGTTCGGTTGTTAATTTTCAATATTTTCAGTCGTCATGTGTAGGAAGGAACTGACTCTGAAGAAGAGTAACGACCTGAAAAGTCACCCATTCCTTCTCTTGATATGCTGCCTGTCCTGTGTAGGGCTGAGTTACTCCAGCTTTGTGTCTATTTTCAGTCGTCCTATGTATATATCTTAGTTCCAAATAAAAGTGAGATAGTGTGCCTTAATGACTACCATCCAGTAGCTCGGACATCCACCATCATGCAGTGCTTTGAGAAACTGGTGGTGGCACACATTAAGTCGAGCCTCCCAGCTAGCATTGATCGCCCTGGCCCTAAACTAATTTGTGGAACAATTAGACAACAAGGACACATACATTAGACGCCTATCTATTGACAATAGCTATGCTTCAACACCACAATCCCATCATAACTCTTCTCCTAGGCCTAAGAATTAGCACACCCCTCTGCCATTGGATCCTTCTCTGACCCACAGACCATAATCTGAGGATGGGTGGCCACAAATCTTCCACAATAATTCTCAAGGTTAAGGTTTATTATTGTAACGTACCAAGTTATAGTGCAAAGCTTTGTTTTGCAAGCTAGCCAAACAGATCAGATATACCTTGCATAGACACAAACAGCTCAAACTCAAGTATAATAGATAGAGCAAAGGAGAAGGTACAGAATATCTAGTTCTCTGCATCGTAGAGCATCGCTTTGATGGACAAAGTCCAATGTCTTCAATGGGGTAAAGGTGAACCAAATAGCACCTTAGCTTATGGAAAAAATGTTCAAAAGCCTGATCTCAGAGGGGAAGAAGCTGTTCTGGCGTCCCGTGGTGCATGCTTTCAAGCTTCTGTACTTTCTGTGGAGTGGGAGAAGGAGGAACAGGATGGGACAAGTCTTTTCTTTTGGCTACTTTTCTGAGGCAGCATGAAATATAAACGGTGGAAAGTCTGTGGGCACCACCGTGATGCCGACTGCAAACGTTGATGGAATTAAAGCTGAATTTGGCCGTACATTCATGAGTGTGTAGGGAATATAGAAGTGGACTGGGAACACATTCTTCTCAGGCACCATGTATCTATGGTTGTGAGAAGTAGCTGATTTGGTATTTGAAGCAATTGGGCTATTATGAATAAAGTACAAAGTCTGCAAGTTTTTTTTTTTTGTACAATTTTAATTTTATTGTCTTTCCAGAGAAAAGAAATCGGAGAGCCTGATGCAAAAGTAATTGCAACCAGTGGAAAGTCTGTTATAAGCAGCTCATTTAGGAAGAATGATGTCCATCATAAAGACGATCTAGAGATGAATGTCTCTCCGGTTGAGAATGAAAGCCATCCAGGAAGAAGGCCAGGTGGAGTGACTGAGCATCTCCAGATTCGGGCTACTCCTCTTAACAATGCAGTTAAAGGCCTTGTCAAAAAATGCCTTTACAAATGTGTGGCAAAAGAAGAAGAAAAAGATACTTCACCCACAGCCGAAATGACCAAAGGCTCAGTCAAAAGACTATGTACCCAAAGCACTTCATCTACTTTGAGAAACAAAGTAAAGGAAAACCCAATGAATTTAGGAGAACTTCTCTGCCACACAACATCAGAAGGAACTGTTCCATTTGAAAGTTTACCTCTCCCAGGAAGCCTGATGGATATATCATTGAGTGCTTCCCAAGATGATTATGGGAATGGAATGGAAGAGGAAATTGATGTAAAGCCAAACAAGTCAAAGAGGACATTTGATGAGGTAGATAATAGCCCATTTTCGATTAACCCCCGAAGTAAGAAGGCTAATTCTGAATATAAACGAGGATACGAAATACCAGAATTCCAACCGATTCCTCACACAGGTTTAACTAGAGAAATAAATGCACTGGAATTAGGTTCTGGAATACATAATTGCGAAAGCCCTGATACGGCTAATGGGTGCTTTGAAGGGAATACCAGAAACTCTGAAAAGAGAACACCTGATACGTCCTTAGCCAAAAACCTACTTACTGAATTAGATGAGCAATGTGAAAAGGAGGATTGTAAAAATGAACTCGGGAGCAGTTTTCAGATTGATGATAATGATAAGAGTCTGCAGAGAAGTCTAAGTTTATATTCAGCTTCCTCTGCTCAGGAAGAATCTTTCACGGAAATTCATAATGAGAAAGCATTTGATGTCAGCACAAAAGATTCTTCGTTTGAACAGGTTACAACTAAAGACCATATTTCTCCCCAGTTTTGCACCCTGCATAAAATACTGCCTTATTGTGCAGCTTCAAAGCACCAGCCTATCTGTGCTGACAGTAACAAGTGCACCAACCATTCAGCAGAAATATGCCATGATCTTCGTCCTTCACTCCTTGTCAATTCACTGGCTTCAAACCAAAATAAATCTAATGTTCTGTTCCGAAGTTATTGCAGTCCAATATATGAATCTGATTTATCTGTAAAAACCGGGATGAGTATGGAGTCGAGAGAAAAAATGGATACATCCCTTTGTACTGGGAGTTACCCACAAGCAGTGACACCTCTGTCAAGAATCCATTTGTACAAGCTAAATGGATCATTTCAGGTAACTTATCTCCTGGTTACATGAATAATGGACCTGGAAAACTCTAATTAATTTATGGCAATGTGGATTGAATGCAAAGGATAAAGATGTATTTTTAGCTAATGTTATTGTACGATATGTGAAAAGTTCCGCAAAGTTTCTTCCAGTCTATGTACAGATGGTAAATTCAATGATGCTTTATTGTCACATGTACCTAGGTGCAGTGAAATACTTTGTTTTGCATACAGCCCAGTAAAATCCTGCAACAGACCTCGCCTTGGCAGTACACAAGTGTCACGACCTTTTGGCCCCGACAAAGTTACAGAAGTTCACCAAACAGTTTTATCTACTGCTTGACACAGTACCCGACAGCATGCCTCCACCTCCTCCAGCCCACCTGTTCTCGGCGACCCATCCTCTGCTCTCCAGGCCACCCTCGCTCTTGGCGGTTGCTCGCAGGTCCCTCCACACTCTCATGGCATGGGTCCTGTTGACATCCATGGTGGGCATCCAGGCCAACTGGAGGGTTAGGCCCCACTCGCGGGAACTATGCACTTTCTCGAATATTGTTTGGTTTTGGCTACCCAGCTATATGAAAAATGCCATTATGCTGGAAAGAGTGCAGAGAAAATTCATGAGGGTGTTGCCAAGGCCTGAGTGGTTGGGCAGGCTAGGACTTTATTCCTTGAAGTGTATGATGCTGAGAGGTTACTTTATCTTGCACTAAACATTGTTCCCTTTGTCTTGTATCTGTACACTGGATGGCTTGATTGTAAGCATATATAGTCTTTCCACTGACAACAAAAAAACTTTTCACCATCTTAGCATATGTGACAATAAACTAAAACTTTTTATAAAATCATAAGGAGAATGGATAGGGTCCATGCACCGAATCTGATTCTCTGGGTAGAGTAATCAAGAACCAGAGGGCATAGGTTTAAGGTGAGAGTGGAAAGGTTGAATAGGAACCCGAGCAGCAACTTTTTCAATAGGAGGGTGGTAGGTATATGGAATGAGCTGCCAGAGGAAGTAGTTAGGCAAATATAATAACATTTTAAAAGACATTCGGCCAGATTGATGGAAAGGAAAGGTTTAGTGATATAGGCCAGAAGCAGGCAAATGGGATCATCTTAGATGGGGCATCTTGATCAGTGTGGATGAGTTTAGCTGAAGGGCATGTTTCTATGCAACATGAGTCTATGGCACAGCAAACATTTAATACTGTTTTTGTGATCGTGTGTGTCTATCAGTGGGCCATTAGTTTAAAATCTCCCTCTAGTGGAGAAAGCATCACAAAGGAACTACACAGTTTGCATTTTTATTTGACTGGATTTTGATGGTAAGACAGTGGCTTTCGGCTATTTATTGAGCTCATTTGAGTTTAGGAGATTAAATGAGGACTTAATTGAGTACCTCTGGGATGGTGTGATGGGGGAAGAAGCATAGAAATTTGTTTCATGGAGAAGTAGAGGCTTGATTGACACGTACAAAATCCTGAGGGGTCTTGACATGGATGCAGGAGAACCAATCTAAGGGCAGTGGAAGTGTCTTTAAATATATTTAAGCTTAATAGATTCTTGATGAACAAGAAGTTAAAAAGTTATGTGACAGATAGGAATGCAGAATCAAGGTTAAAGCCAGATCAGCCATAGTTTTATAAAATGGTGGATGAGGCTTCAGGTACTAGGTGACATTCCTGCTTCTAGTTCACATAGACAACCAGCCTGAATGCACTCCAATCCAGGCAACATCTTTGTGGGCGTCTTCTGTACCCTTGCCAAAACGTCCACATCCTTCCTCTAGTCTGGCAGCCAGAACAGGAAGCCATATTAAAAATGTGGCTGACCATAGTTTTATACAGCTACAACATGACTTCCCCACTTTTATACTCTTTGCCATGACCGATGAAAGCAAGTGTGCCATATGCTGCCTTTACCATCCTGTCTACCTGTGCTGCCACAATCAAGGAGTGTACTTGTTTTGCCATGTAGTGTCATAGAGTTTTGCAGTGTGAAAACAGGCTCTTCGGTCTAACTTGCCCTCACAGGCCAACATATCCCATCAACACTAGTCCCACCTGCATGTGTTTCACCCATATCCCTTCAAACGTGTCCTATACATGTACCTGTCTAAATGTTTCTTAAATTTTTGCAATAGTACCTGCCTCAACTACTTCCTCCGGCAGCATGTTGCATACAACCACTACATTTTTTTGTTTAAAATGTTGACCCTCTGGTTCCTTTTAAATCTTTCCCCCTCACCTTAAACCTATGTCCTCTGGTTCTCGATTCCCATAGTTTGGGCAAGAGACTGTCTTCTACCCGATCTATTCCTCTCATGATTTTGTACAAACCATCATCACCCCTTTTCCTTCTGCCTTCCAAAGAATAGAGAACTAGCCTACTCAACCTCTCAACCTTTAGTTCAGGCCCTTGAGTCCTGGCAACATCCTCATAATTCTTCTCTGCACCCTTTCCAGCTTGACAACATATTTCCAATAGCATAGTGCCCAAAACTGAACACAATACTCTAAATGTGGCCTCACAAACGTCTTATACAGCTGTAACATGGCCTCCCAACTTCTACACTCAATACTCTGACCTGATGAAGGCCAATGTGCCAAAAGCCTTTTTGACCACCCTAGCTACCTGTGAGGGCACTTTCAAACTCCTATATCCCTCTGCTCCACACAACACACACCCCCCCCCCCCCCCCCCCCCCCCCAGAACTCTACCATTCATTGTGTAAGTTCTGCCCATGTTGGTGCTCCCAAAATGCAACACCTCTATTCCTTTTCAAACATTCCTCCGCCCAACCGATCAAGATCCTGCTGCAATTTAGACAACCATTATCTACAATACCATCCACTTTTGTGCCATATTTATAATGCTACAGATTTGATGTCTGGAAGAAATATCATTACACTAATGTTCCATGACAGGCATCTGACTAAGCCCATTTAGACAACAGTTTTACATTCAATTTTAATACACGCTCACATGCTCTTTCTTCACGGTTTGAATTTGAAGGCGCAGGTCAATCCAACCTACACTATTTGTAGGTTAGCAGGAAACTCTTTCAAGTTTATTACATGCATGGAAAATGGTTATTCTTTTCTGCTCCCTCCATATGTGAATCCTGACTTGTAGAAATGGCATTTTTTAATCCATCTCAAAATCTTGTTCTTGTAATTTTTTTTAATATGTGGTTGCTAGGATCATTCTTCTTCATAATCTGCATGTTCCATTTAATTGAGATCCTCGTTCTTTTTTCCTATTTTGTAACTATTCAGACTCCACTGCCAGCGATTATGCAAACTCCTTATAGAACTCCCAAAAGTGTGCGGAGAGGTCCGGCCCCAGCAGAGTGGGATAGAATTCTGGGAACACCCGATTACTTGGCCCCTGAACTTCTCCTGAGGATGCCACATGGTAAGAGAAGCGACCATTTTAAATGCTGCAGATCCTGGAATCTTGAGCAAAACCTAAACTGCTTGAGAAACTTGGCGGGTGATCCGCAGATTTCCTCCAGCAATTTGTTTTTCACCATTTTTAATATCTTGTACATGAAACTAGATGCTATCAAAATAGAAAATATTGGAAATACTCGGTAGCTCTATGGATATTTGTAAAGAAGAAAGTAGTTAAAACTGCTTACACAGACCCAGTCTCGGCTAAATGTAAAGCCAGTCAAGTCCAGTTAAATTAAAAAAGGCAAATAAATATAATCTAAGTCTTCCTAGTCTGGCTGGTGCTGGACCACAGAAAATTTGGACCATTGATCATCTTCCTCTGAGCAGGAGACATGTTCTGTTTAAGTAAGACAACCTCAAGTCATCTAATGATCGGAAATACTATTGGTTGAGATCACAGAAATTGCACTAGTAGATTAATTTACTACAGATCTTAGTTAATTTTAGATCTTTTTATAATTTAATTAGAATTAGTTGCTTAGTATGGATCTCTTTTACAGATTGAAATCATCGCAGTTTCTGGACCACACAGTGTCAGATTACAGAGTTTAAACCTGTAGTAGCCTGAGCTAAAATTAATGAATTGAATCTCATGCCAACTGTTTAAGTATGAAAGCATGAATTTATTTTAGAATTGAATATGTATTTTGGGTGAGGAATTTAAGACATTCGATGAAATCTGAAAATGATTAAATTGACGATCAAATAAAGTAAATGCAAAAGGGAGAAAAGACAAAGGTTAAATAAATTAACAGGAAAATGGATGCATGAAGACTAATAAAATCTAGTAATCTACAAAAGGTTCACGTTAAATCTTCTGCTTCACGTGTTTCCTGATTCTTGAAGCACATGTTTGCATACTGCCACTTTCACATTGGTAATGCACAGAAAACTAATGCCAGCAAAGCCTGGAAGTGATGAATTTAGAAGGATGGATCAAAGTTTGATTCCAGTACAGGTGCACAACCTTTTATCCGAAAGCCTTGGGACCAGACACTTGTCGGATTTCGGACATTTTCGGATTTCCGAATGGAAGATTTTTAGCGTAGATTAGGTAGGTAGCGCGGGCGGCTTGAAAAGTCTGGAGCAGCTGCCTCCTCCCCGGAGACCGGGAGAATCATTGCATAAATGTTAGTCAGTTAGTTTGGAGGGATTTTATGTGGTGGTGGTGGTGGAGTAGGGGTGAAGGGGGAAACTTTAATTCTTAGTCCCCTACCTGGTCGGCGACTCCCAACCTCGCGGAGCTGGGGGCTCCATCCGGCCGCGGGCGGCGCCGGTTGGAGCTCCGACCCCGGCAACTCTACCCCTGGCTGCGCGGCTCCAAATCCAGCGACGCTCCGCGAATGTTGGGAGTCGGCGGCCACAGCGCTCCGGAGCTTGCCGCACGGCGACCCGGTAAGGCATTGCCCGCTCCCCGCTGGTGTCCCAGCGCTGCGACGCCGCCGACTCCCGACATTCGCGGAGCTGTGGCGTCCGGCCGCGGGCCGCGCTGGATTTGGAGCGCCTCGCAGCCAGGGGTAGAGTTGCCGGGGTCGGAGCTACAAACGGCGCCGCCCGCAGCCCCACCGGCCACAGCGCTGCGGAGCTTACTGCACGGCGACCCGGTAAGGCATTGACCGCTCCCCGCCTCTCCGACCAGGTAGGGGACTAAGAATTAAAGTTTACCCCTTCTCTCCCCCTTCACATAAAAGCCCTCCAAACTAACTGACTAACATTTAAGCAATGATTTACAGATGTTTAAGCGTCTCCCGGTCTCCGGGGAGGAGGCAGCCGCTACAGTAGTACAGACCTGGGTTGACCGTGGGTCGTTACGGGTCAAGTTTGGCGCCAAACGTGAGCTTTGGTGTGCAGACGACATCTGGAAAAAATGGCCGGTTTTCGGAGTTTTTCGGTTTCCAGAACACCGGATAAAAGGTTGTGCACCTGTATCATATTTTGAAATAAACCAGAGAGGATGAAGATCAGAGTTTCAGTAAGGACACACTGTGTATGTGGTTCTGTGCAGAGGAAGGATTTAGCATTCCGAGCAGACATTAGGGTTGGGGCGTGCACAATTGTCTGCGTCAAAGGAATGATATTTTCAAGGAAGAGTTTATGGGCCTAAAAGTAATTTAGCTAATTAAGAATGTGAAGGACATTACTGTTGGCTGCAGTACTTTGCTCGCTAGACCATTTTGAGGCAATGTACTGTTGTTTCAGTTTTGCTGCAATAAATCTGAACCATTAAAATTATCAATGTCACAGTTATCAGCTCTTTTCAGAACTTTATTAGTGATGGTATTATAGCCGGGTTGCAAAATGTATTTCATATTTTAAACATTTAACATTTAATTCTACTATAATGGCAGTTTTTAACAACATTCTCGAAGTCCAACTTCGATGGCCATTAATTATCTGAGATGATTTGAAGGTATAGCCTAACGCACACAAGACACGTATGACAGCAAAGATGAATCTTTCAGACTTTGTTTCTTGATTAATTGTTTTATTGAAGTAATACAAAACAAAGAAACAGCATAACTTTCTGTTGTTAATCGCTGTTCCATTCACATCATATAAATCACATAACTTCTTATAAAGATATGTTGTCTCGTAACGTGTGTGTCGTGATCATGGTAAAAAACTATTTCCCCTCGTTCTCTGACACCAAACTGAAATTTCTAATCTGAGAGCCTGCGCCAGACTCCTCTAACAAAAGAACACACCAGTATCAAATCCCACCTACAACAGTACAGGCAGATAAAAACTAAAACTAAAAATATCAGACATGATTCCCTAATTTGAGGAAGGACATTCTTGCTATTGAGGGAGTGCAGCGTAGGTTTACAAGGTTAATTCCTGGGATGGCAGAACTGTCATATGCTGAGAGAATGGAGTGGCTGGGCTTGTATACTCTGGAGTTTAGAAGGATGAGAAGGAATCTTATTGAAACGCATAAGATTATTAAGGGTTTGTACATGCTTGAGGCAGGAAATATGTTCCTGATGTTGGGGGAGTCCAGAACCAGGGGCCACAGTTTAAGAATAAGGGGTAAGCCATTTAGAACGGTGACGAGGAAACACTTTTTCTCACGGAGAGTTGTGAGTTTGTGGAATTCTCTGCCTCAGTGGGCGGTGGAGGCCCGTTCTCTGGATACTTTCAAGAGAGAGCAAGATGGGGCTCTTAAAGATAGCAGAGTCAGGGGATATGGGGAGAAGGCAGGAACGGGGTACTGATTGGGGGATGATCAGCCATTATCACATTAAATGGCGGTGCTGGCTCGAAGGGCCGAATGGTCTACTCCTGCACTTATTGTCTATGATAATAATTCTGACTTAAGCTTAATGGCTCATACATACCGGCCCCAAATTGTTCTGAGTGTATAATGAGGCAATTACCAATAAACATTAAAAATGGAGCTATAAAAGCTTGGCATATCTCAAAAAAACAAAATCAATAGTCAATATCAATAGTCTATTTAATTGTCATTTGGACTCCTGGAGGTCCAAATGAAATGCCGTTTCTGCAGCCATACATTACACACAAATAGACCCCAGACACAACATAATTACATTTTACATAAACATCCATCACATAGCTGTGATGGAAGGCCAAAAAAACTTATCTCTCCACTGCACTCTCTCCCCCCCGATGTCAAAGCCCCCGGCTGGCGATGGCGATTGTCCCGCAGCCATTAAAGCCACGCCGGGTGGTGCGAGGTCGCACACCGGGTCTTGGTGTTAAAGACCCCGGTGTGCGCTCGCAGAGTCCCGCGGCCATTCCAAGCCGCACGGGGCAGTGGTGTTAGGCCCCGCTCCAGGAGCTCTTCGACCCCGCAACTCGGGCGGGAGAAGTCGCCGTTGCAGGAGCCCTGAAAAGCGGTCTCCCTCCAGGGATCCGCGGGCTCCCGGTGCCGCCGTCCGCAGACCCGCAGTAGCAGCCTCCGACTCTCCGGTAGCAGCAGCAGCAGCAGCAGCAGCAGCAGCAGCGGCAGTGCTCCTCCACCGCTCCACCCGCTCCGGTCTCGGCCAGCTCCGCGACGGTGAGTCGCAGCACCAGAGTCCCCGGCTTCTTCCTGTTGGAGGCCGCTCCTCGTTGCGGCCCCAACGACAACTGAGACCCGACGAGAAAAAGGTCGGGTCTCCAGTGCAGGGAGAGATTCAAAAGTTCCCCCCCCCCCCCCTCCCACCCCACCCCCGCCCCCCCCACACACACACCCCAACAAAAAATAACAAAAACTACATAAAAACACAGACAAAAAATAATAAAAACGCGGACAGGCTGCAGAGGCCGCTGCTGACCAGAGTCGCGCTGCCTACCGGCGGGAGTAATAAGCATTATACATTAGCATTCAGACTTCTTTAGCGATTCTTCCATCTTCACCTTCTAGAAGCAGACATATCTTGGTTATTGGTCTTAGTCTGAAGTCATACTGTACGCACCAAACCCTTAACGTCTGGCAGGATCTCCAGTATCTTTCCCATCAACCAAGAACCTCGTGGTGCAGTAGAATCAACCACCAAAACGATATCACCTGGAATAACATTTCTTCTAACCCTTGACCATCGTTGTCATTGTTGGATTAGAGGCAAATATTCTTGTCTACCATTTCCAAAAAAGATCTATCAAAAATGCTAATTTCATTGAATCTTCTTTTTCTCTTTGGTGTTTTGAATACGTTCATTTTAAGATTAAAATAAACATAATAAAAGACGAACAAAAACATATTAATAAAAATAAAAGGATTTGTTCTGCAAAATTTGGATTCATTCAAAAGGCCGCACGTAATAGAAACATAGAAACATAGAAATTAGGTGCAGGAGTAGGCCATTCGGCCCTTCGAGCCTGCACCGCCATTCAATATGATCATGGCTGATCATCCAACTCAGTATCCCGTACCTGCCTTCTCTCCATACCCTCTGATCCCCTTGGCCACAAGGGCCACATCTAACTCCCTCTTAAATATAGCCAATGAACTGGCCTCAACTACCCTCTGTGGCAGAGAGTTCCAGAGATTCACCACTCTCTGTGTGAAAAAAGTTCTCCTCATCTCGGTTTTAAAGGATTTCCCCCTTATCCTTAAGCTGTGACCCCTTGTCCTGGACTTCCCCAACATCGGGAACAATCTTCCTGCATCTAGCCTGTCCAACCCCTTAAGAATTTTGTAAGTTTCTATAAGATCCCCGCTCAATCTCCTAAATTCTAGAGAGTATAAACCAAGTCTATCCAGTCTTTCTTCATAAGACAGTCCTGACATCCCAGGAATCAGTCTGGTGAACCTTCTCTGCACTCCCTCTATGGCAATAATGTCCTTCCTCAGATTTGGAGACCAAAACTGCACGCAATACTCCAGGTGTGGTCTCACCAAGACCCTGTACAACTGCAGTAGAACCTCCCTGCTCCTATACTCAAATCCTCTTGCTATGAAAGCCAACATACCATTCGCTTTCTTTACTGCCTGCTGCACCTGCATGCCTACCTTCAATGACTGGTGTACCATGACACCCAGGTCTGGCTGCATCTACCCCTTTCCTAATCGGCCACCATTTAGATAATAGTCTGCTTTCCCGTTTTTGCCACCAAAATGGATAACCTCACATTTATCCACATTATACTGCATCTGCCAAACATTTGCCCACTCACCCAGCCTATCCAAGTCACCTTGCAGTCTCCTAGCATCCTCCTCACAGCTAACACTGCCCCCCCAGCATAGTGTCATCCGCAAACTAATGGCCTAGAAGGCCGCATGCCGCCTTAAGGCCGTAGGTTCCCCACCCCTGGTCTGGACCTTGCAGTAGTTGACAGTTAAGTGATGTTCTTTTGAAGGCTACAGCACAGTCAAAGGTCTCAAGGTCCCTTTCTTTGAGTGATACACCACATGGTGTGCAATATACCAAATCTCTCCAACACTTTGATTCAGCTGGTCTGTTGGTACCATTTCAACATCATTGTCAATTATTTTCTTTAGGAAAGATGTATATTCATCTTTAAATTTTGTATTCTTGGCAAATTTGCTTTTCAGATTCTGGGTGCACTGCTCTGCAATGCGACAATTATTCAGCAGACTAACACTTTCCTGTTTAAAAAGCAAGTCTAGACAATAGTGTCCGTCTATCATCTTTACATAATATCCAGGAACTTTAACTCTTCTCTGGACATTTCTTCTGATTCCTTACTGGTACTTTCACTGAAGTCATGATTGTATTGCTTGATCAATAGCAGCTCTAATTTAACAGTAGATCTTTGATTGACAGCAGCAGCAGGGTGGTTATTCTGGTTCCTGCTTCTGTTGTTCCTTCTCAAAGAGCCATAGATAACCCATCCGAATAGGGTTCTTACAGCAAATGGTCTGTCCCCTTGACTGCTGACAAACTCTTTAGGTTCCAATGCCTTCGAATCATTTGTTCTGATTAGTAGGTTGATACCAGAATTGACCAACTAAGGCCATTGTTTCAAGTCTTCTTGCTTGGGTATATTTAGATGAGAAACAGATTTATGTAAAATTGTCTTCATCCAGACTAGATATTTCCATACCAGTAATATGATGACTATTGCAACATTTCTCCTCATTCATGGTACACAAGAAAATCTTAGTCCTTTCTCCTGTAATGTCAAGCCTTCTCCTCAAGCTTACTGCGCAAAAGGTAGCCGAGCTCCCGTGATCCAAAAATACATATGTTTGCAACACTGTATTCCCCTGGCCGTTCCTTACCTTTACTGGTAAAATGGAGAAAATACAGGTTTCTACCCCGGCCCCAATATGTGCATTTATTTGAGGTGAGGTAACAGCATCACTAGTAGCTGGCTTTTCCTTCTGTTCTATTTGCTCCGGCTTCTTTCCGTATTCTTCTGTTCAGTGTGAAATAATTCAGGATGATCTTGATTGCACTTACTACAAGTTATACGACTCTTGCAGTCTGTAACCATGTGTCCTTTCTTCAAACATCCAAAGCAGATTCCCTTCTCCTTTAAGAAGTCCATCTTTTCTTTATATGTCGGAAGAAGGGTTTTGGCCCGAAATGTTGCCTATTTCCTTCGCTCCATAGATGCTGCTGCACCCGCTGAGTTTCTCCAGCATTTTTGTGTACCTTTTTCTTTATATTCCTTCTTGAATTTTCGACACCCTTATGGTGTGACCAACCTCATCACATGACAAACAGATTTGCTCAATAGTAGGTGCATCTCCATTCATTCCTCCTGTCGTTTCTACAGGTATTATAGCGTTAGCAAAACTGCTTTCCTAAGGTCCTGATCTTCCTTGTGTTTTAGTAAAGGTAGAACCTTTAACAGTTGCTGTTTTAGAATCTTGAATATTCCCATGGTGCAGATTTGACATTAACCATACTTCCCTTTCCATGAAACTCACCAGATCATGGCTTCTCATTACTCTACTTCCAGTATCAGACCTGCTCTATCCCTCCACTTATCTCTAAGCTTTTAGACCAATTTTAGAATGATAATTCTCATATCACTAACAACATTCATTTCTGCCATGTGGTCGAGATTTCTCATCAAGCTATAACAACTTCCAATAAATATCGCGAACTCATGCAATGCCTTCACATCTTCTGCCTTGATAGCTGTCCAAACATAGGCTTTCTTCATGTATGCATTAGCAATCTTCTGTTCATCACCGAAATGTTCTTAAAGCAATTTTCTTGCCATTTGATAGACCTCCTTGGCAGGTAAATTTTGACAACTTATTACAAGCTGCTTTGCATATCCGCTTGTGTAGTGCTCCAGAAATCGTAAGCGATCTCTTTCATTAGTAGTTTATTTCCACTCCTTTTTGAAATGCTATTATGAAGGTTTCATATTGCAAAGGATCACCATCACACTTGGGGAATTTCCATTGGGAGTAAGGTGGAAGAGAGAATTTGTTGAGTTGGGAGCTCGCTGATTCTCATTTGATTCCTCACTAATTCATAGAATCCACTTTGAGATCCCTGGCTGGGCGCAGATGGATGATGAACAGGCCTCTGAAAATCTTGGCTTGTACAAGCCTGTGTATTGGGCCTCTGAGAAGAATGCTGGGTCGCTGGCTTATTACGAGCTTTAACAGACAGCCCAAAAGTTAAAGTTGTTTGCTTCGTTCTAGCTCCTTGTTGCTGAAATGAAGTTTTGCCGACTGCCCACCCACTCAATGTTAGCTCTGAGTCGCGAGACCAAACTGGCTTTGGCTATGGGTTCGATTTAGCTGTTACTCCCAGTTTAGCAGCTCCTTCTTGGATTAAGGAACTCTCCTTCTGAGATATTCTCGTGTCGCATCTTGTTTGGCCTTCCAATATCTCCCTCCTTGCTCTGGCAACTGCCAGCCTCGTGGCTATTTCCAGTCGTTCCTTCTCCTTCCTCAACTGCCTCTTTCATGCCTCAGCCTCTCTCTAACTATTCACTTTGTTCCTCAGCCTCTCTCTTTAGCTATTCTTCTTGCCTTTTCAGCTGTTCTACTTGTTCCTCAATCTCATATTTTTTCTCCAAGGTGGCAGCTTCTAGCGAGAGAGCAGCTAATCAGCTTTGGCTTCCATTTGAGCAGACACCCATGTCGTTGAACTGGCTACAGAACCAGATTTTCGTCCAGATCTTCGTGTTGAGACGTTTGAAATACTATCCTGTGGTCCAATTTCTTCTCCTTGTTTCATAGCACTTGTTGCATAGAACATCCAACTGTAGGTTGCGAAAGATTTCAAGTAACCACTTCTTCACATACTCTACAAAATCATATAAAAAATTCCACTCTTTCTTGGAACCACTGGGTGTGCCTTTCGAGTTCTCCCGCAGGCAGTTGTAAACCCAGCAATGAGTTTTGCTTTTCTCCATCCTCGTGGCTGAGGCTGAATACTTGTTCCAGATTAGATTGCACCATCTCCGCGCTCTCATCTGATTCCATTAGTTTCTTCTGGATTTCAATTTTCTTGGCTATCTGCTTCCATCATTTGTTTCTTTCCAGGTAGGCTACTCTTTGTTTTTCAGTGCGCTTGGTTTCTCTCTTTCCATAATCTTCTCTCTTCTGGCTCCACAGCTCCCTCTTGTGGCATCTCTTCGTATTCACCTGTCCGTGGGTTGGTGTTTTCTGCCAGATCGTTATACAAGTTTAAAAAACAGCCTGTACTGCTTCTTCAAAACAATCATTATTTCAAAGGTTTTCTTAGCCAGAATCTTGTAAATATTTACCCTCTAAGCTCGCCTTATCGTAGAAATCCCAAACTTCCAATTAATTTCAAGGCCGTTCGCTCTACGTTAGCTGACTAATCTTCAACTAAAGATAAACAAGCTTTAAGCTGCATTCCTTCTGACTGTAGAAAATATATCCCACAGGCTTTTAAACTTTAACTTCTGGCAGTTTTTAAATACGGCAAGCAATCGATCTACTGGCAGGATAGATTGGAGGGCTCATCTAGGGAGGCTATTTGGGTGGAACTGAGAAGTGGGAAAGGTGTAGCATCACATATAGGGGTGTGTTATAGACCGCCAAATGGGGATCGAGAATTGGAAGAGCAAATATGTAAGGAGATAGCAGCTGTTAGTAGCAAGCACAAGGTGGTGATTGTGGGAGATTTCAACTTTCCACACATAGACTGGGAAACACATTCTGTAAATGGGCTGGATGGTTTGGAGTTATACCAAGATAGGGGGTGTTGTGGATAATGAAGAGGATTTCCAAAGTCTACAGCGTGATGTAGGCCATTTGGAAGAATGGGCTGAAAGATGGCAGATGGAGCTGATAAATGTGAGGTGCTACACCTTGGCAGAACAAATCAAAATAGGACGTACATGGTAAATGGTAGGGAATTGAAGAATACAGTTGAACAGAGGGATCTGGGAATAACCGTGCATAGTTCCTTGAAGGTGGAATCTCATATAGATAGGGTGGTAAAGAAAGCTTTTGGTATGCTAGCCTTTATAAATCAGAGCATTGAGTATAGAAACTGGGATGTAATGTTAAAATTGTACAAGGCATTGGTGAGACCAAATCTGGAGTATGGTGTACAATTTTGGTCGCCCAATTATAGGAAGGATGTCAACAAAATAGAGAGAGTACAGAGGAGATTTACTAGAATGTTGCCTGGGTTTCAACAACTAAATTACAGAGAAAGGTTGAATAAGTTAGGTCTTTATTCTCTGGAGCGCAGAAGGTTAAGGGGGGACTTGATAGAGGTCTTTAAAATGATGAGAGGGATAGACAGAGTTGATGTGGACAAGCTTTTCTCTTTGAGAATAGGGAAGATTCAAACAAGAGGACATGACTTCAGAATTAAGGGACAGAAGTTTAGGGGCAACATGAGGGGGAACTTCTTTACTCAGAGTGGTAGCGGTGTGGAATGAGCTTCCAGTGGAAGTGGTGGAGGCAGGTTTGATGGTATCATTTAAAAATAAATTGGATAGGCATATGGATGAGAAGGGAATGGAGGGTTTTGGTAAGAGTGCAGGAAGGTGGGACTAAGGGAAAATAATTGTTCAGCACGGACTTGTAGGGCCGAGATGGCCTGTTTCCGTGCTGTAATTGTTATATGGTTATATGGTTACTCACGGCTCTCTCGGTCAATGAAGTCTTCTCTTCCTCTAATGATCCAGGTGTCAACTGTGTCAGTTCTTCCTCTCAAGATTCAGACTGTAATCTCTGGCAAAGGTACAGCTTCTTCAGTTCACTGTTGAATTAACTTTGCCTACTACTCTTCCTGGTAGTACGGGTGCACAACCTTTTATCCGAAAGCCTTGGGACCAGACACTTGTCGGATTTCGGACATTTTCGGATTTCTGAATGGAAGATTTTTAGCGTAGATTAGATAGGCGGCTTGAAAAGTCTGGAGTGGCTGCCTCCTCCCCGGAGACCGGGGAATCATTGCATAAATGTTAGTCAGTTAGTTTGGAGGGATTTTATGTGGTGGGTGGGTGGGGGGGGGTTTGAAGGGGGAAACTTTAATTCTTAGTCCCCTACCTGGTCGGCGACTCCCAACATCGCGGAGCTGGGGGCTCCGTCCGGCCGCGGGCGGTGCCGGTTGTAGCTCCGACCCCGGCAACTCTACCCCTGGCTGCGAGGTGCTCCAAATCCAGCGCCGCCCACTGCCGGACGCCCGCAGTCCCGCGAATGTTGGGAGTCGGCGGCCACAGCGCCCCGGAGCTTACCGCACGGCGACCCGATAAGGCATTGCCCGCTTCCCGCTGGTATCCCAGCGCTGCGACGCCGCTGACTCCCAACATTCATGGAGCTGGGGCTGTGGGCGGCGCTGGATTTGGAGCGCCTCGCAGCCAGGGGTAGAGTTGCCCGGGTCGGAGCTACAATCGGCGCCGCCCGCAGCCCCAGCTGGGAGTAGGCGGCCACAGCGCTGCGGAGCTTACTGCACGGCAATCCGGTAAGGCATTGACTGCTCCCCGCCTCTCCGACCAGGTAGGGGACTAAGAATTAAAGTTTACCCCCTCACCCCCCCCCTCACATAAAAGCCCTCCAAACTAACTGACTAACATTTAAGCAATGATTTACAGATGTTTAAGTGTCTACCCGGTCTCCGGGGAGGAGGCAGCCGCTACAGTAGTACAGACCTGGGTTGACCGTGGGTCGTTTCGGGTCAGGTTTGGCACCAAACGCGAGCTTTGGTGTGTAGACGACATCCTGGAAAAAATGGCTGGTTTTCGGAGTTTTTCGGTTTCCGGAACTCCGGATAAAAGGTTGTGCACCTGTATCAGTTTTATGCTTTTTATAATGGCAGTTTTTACAACCTTCTCAAAGTCCAACTTCGATGGGCATTAATTATATGAGATAATTTGAAGGTATAGCCTAAAGCACTCACGACACACATAATAGCAATGTTACAAAATTTTGGGATTTACAAAATCGAGTCTGCAATTTATCCCATCAGATAAAGCATAAAAAGAAGTTTAATTTGACACCTAATTCACTTTCATATCTTCAGTATTAAAAAAAGTTATGGCCATTTTCATACTCGGAAATTAGCATCTTGTTCCCTATTGCTTTTCCATTGACTTAACTCAAAAGCTGTGATCAAGGACAGTCAAAAGCCCATAACTTTCTTAAAAATTAAGAGACTGAATGAAATTTTCAGTTATTATAGATTGAAGGATTCGGAAACAAATATGAAACAATCTTACTTGGATGACCTGAAATTAAAGCATATAAATGGTTAGTTACCTAATTGTAGCTAATTACAAAATTCAATTACTAGATCTAAACATCTATTCATTTCTTAAGAAAAGGTTAACATTTTTAAATAGCCTGTGTCCAAATAACATTCACACAAGAATTCACAATATAACATGATTTTTAATTCTTATTGTCATGAATTTATAGGACAAATGGAAGGAATTTAGTGTTTAATACGTGTAAATTAATGGCCATTTAAATCATCTTGCGAGTGGGATTTTGTGGAACGCGATCGTTTGGAACGTTGCGGTTGCTGTGAATTTGAACCCCATGTCGGCAGGAAAAATACTGCCGGTTCAGATGGGGCCCAAGTCACCTTCTCGCAATGTGAAATTTTGATAAAAGGCATCTTAAGCACTTTTTTATGTAAAAATAAACGGCGTACCTTGCTTTGTCCCGTACGTGAGATCCGTCCCATTATTGGCGTTCACAGCTTTAGAAGATGATTTTTAATTCACTCTAGCAATTAAATTATCCAGCGCCGCTGAAGGTAAGTTTTGTAACATACCTACACATAAGACAGCAAAGATTAATCTTCCAGACATAGTTTCTTGATTAATTGCTTTTTTATTGAAGTAATACAAAACGAAGAAATAACTCATAACTTTCTGTTCTTAATCACTGTTCCATTCACATCATATAAATCACGTAAAAGCTTCTTATGTCATCTCACGTCTGAGGTTCCCACCTGTTTTAAAAGGGCACCAATAATACAGGTGCCCAAGAAGCGCAAGGTGATGTGCCTCAATGACTATCGACCAGTGGCACTAATGTCTGTGGTGATGAAGTTGATTATGGCGCATATCAACTCCTACCTCGACAAGAACCTCGACCCACTGCAGTTCGCTTACCGCCACAACAGATCAACGGTGGATGCGATCTCACTGGCTCTCCACTCCGCTGTGGACCACTTGGACAACAGAAACTCATATGTCAGGCTGTTATTCATTGACTACAGCTCGGCATTTAACACCATCATCTCCTCCAAGCTGGTTGCCAAGCTCTCAGATCTGGGTCCCTGCGCATCCCTGTGCAATTGGACCCTCGACTTCCTTATCCACAGACCACAGTCTGACCGTTTTGGTGGAAATGTGTCATCCTTGATAACAATCAGCACGAGAGCACCTCAAGGCTGCCTGCTCAGCTCCCTGCTGTACTCACTCAATACTCATCACTGTGTAGCTGGACTTAGTGCAAACTCCATCATCAAGTTCGCAACTACACATCTGTTGTGGGACGTATCACTGATGGTGACGAGTCAGAGTATAGAAGTGAGATCGACTGACTGACCAAATGGTGCCAGCACAATAACCTGGCTCTCAACACCAGCAAAACCAAGGAACTGATTGTGGACTTTGGAAGGGGTAGGATAGGGACCCACAATCCCGTCTATATCAACGGGACGATGGTGGAAAGGGTCAAGAACTTCAAATTCCTGGGCGTGCATATTTCCGAAGATCTTTCTTGGTCCCAGCACACTGATGCAATCATAAAGAAAGCACATCAGCGCCTCAACTTCCTGAGAAGATTACAGAGATTCGGTATGCCAAAGAGGACTCTCTCGAACTTCTATAGGTGCACAGTAGAGAACATACTGACTGGTTGCATTTTGGCTTGGTTCGGTAACTTGAGCATCCAGGAGCGGAAAAGAATGCAGAAAGTTGTGACCACTGCCCAGTCCAGCTCTGATCTCCCCACCATCGAAGGGGTCTATCGCAGTTGCTGCCTCAAAAAGGTTGCCGACATCTTCAAGGATCCATACCTGGCTACACACTCGTCTCTCTGCTGCCATCAGGTAAGAAGGTACTGGAGCCTGAAATCTGGTACATCCAAGTTCAGGAACAACTTCCCCACAGCCATCAGGCTATTAAACTCACCATCAAACAAACTCTGAACTATAACAGCCTATTGCACTTTATCTGTTTATTTATGTGTGTGTGTGTATATATACGGTCTATGCTATATAGACCAACCAAACTTCTGTATTTATGCTTACAATTCTCTGTTGTGCTGTAGCTAGCAAGAATTTAATTGTCCTATCTGGGACACATAACAATAAACTCTCTTGACTTGTAACGTTTGTGTCGCAGTCACGGTGGCACAGCGGTAGTGTTGCTGCCTTACAGCAAAATGCAGCGCCAGAGACCCCGGTTCGATCCCGGCTACGGGTGCTGCTTGTATGGAGATTGTACGTTCTCCCCGTGATCTTCTTTGGTTTTCTCTGAGATCTTCGGTTTCCTCCCACACTCCAAAGACGTACAGGTATGTAGGTTAATTGGCTTGTAAAATTTTCCAGTGCTGAGTGATGCTCTACCTAGAGCTTTTCAGCGTACTACATCCAGATCATGGTAAACAACTATTTCCCCTCATTCTCCGACACAAAACTGAAACTTCTAATCTGAGAGTCTGCGCCAGGCTCCTCTAACAAAAGAACACGCCCCTACTACGTATCAAATCCCACCTACAAACGTACAGGCAGATAAAAATTAAAACAAAAAAAAAGTAATGATAATAATACTGACTAAAGCGTAATGGCTCCTACATTTACATTCTTTATTCTGCTCAAGAGTAATTTGCTCTTTACAGCACTTGTAAAGAGCTCACATTTAAAAATATTCTCCCCAAGCGATGTACTTGAATACTTTGTATATCAAGGCTCTGCACTTTTGCATTGTTCCTCCATTTCCATCATACACATGGACACCAATATTAGGCATATCTTAGAAGGTAAGAGGAGTCTTGATTAAAACAGAAGAGCCTGAGGTGTCTAACAAGGAACTGCAGATAAGTAAGTAAGTTTATTGGCCAAGTATTCATATACAAGGATTTTGCCTTGGTGCTCCGCCCACAAGTAACAACATGATATACAGTGACAGTTACGAATGACTCAGAAAACACTAAACATTAATAATATTAAAACATTAATGATAAAACACCATTGATCAAGCATGTGAACCAACAAAATACCAGATCAAAGGGAGGCTACAGATTTTTGGCTGTTGCGTAGAGCAACTACTCGTGGATAAAAACTGTTTGTATGCCTGGCTGTGGCAGCTTTGACAATCCGGAGTGGCCTTCCAAAGGGAAGTGATTCAAAGAGTTTGTGGACAAGGTGAGAGGGGTCAGAGATGATCTTGCCTGATTGCTTCCTGGCCCTTGCAGTGTACAGTTCATCAATGGAGGGAAGGTTGCAGCCAATAACCTTCTCTGCTGATCGGGCGATTCGCTGCAGCCTCCAGGTGTCGTGCTTGGTGGCTGAGCCAAACCAGACCATGATGGAGAAGGTGAGAACAGACTCTACGATGGCCGTGTAGATTTGGACCATCATTGCCTGTGGCTGATTGTGCTTCCTCAGCTGCCGTAGGAAGTACATCCTATGTTGTACGTTTTTGACTGTGGAGTCGATGGTAGCCCCCCACTTAAGGTCCTTGGAGATGATGGTTCCCAGGAACTTAAAAGACTCCACAGATGTGACTGTGGTGTTGTTGATGGTGAGGGGAGGGGGAGCTCTCCTAAAGTCTACAGTCAATTCCACTGTCTTAAGAGCATTGAGCTCTAGGTTGTTGCTACGGCACCAGGACGCCAGCTGTGACACTTCCTGTCTGTACGCAGATTCCTCCCCATCCTGGATCAGTCCAATCAGGGTTGAGTCGTCCGCAAACTTGAGAAGCTTGACAGAGCTGTCTGGAGATGCAGCCATTGGTGTAGAGTGAGTGGAGGAGAGGAGAGAGTATGCAGCCTCTAGGTGGTTTAAACCGAAGATAGACACAAAGTTGGAGTAACCCGGCGGGCCAGGCAGCATCTCTGGAGAGTAGGAATGGGTGATGTTTTGGGTCGAGATCATTCTTCAGACTGAGGTGTCTTGATAGAGTAACTGTGGAGAGGATATTAAGTTTATTTTTGTCATCATGTTTCAGATTTTCATCAAATGTAATATTTTGACCTACCATTTGTGTTTATTTGGAGAGGGATATAATCTTTCTTCTTTGATGACCTAGGTCCAGCAGTGGATTGGTGGGCTCTTGGAGTCTGTTTATTTGAGTTTCTTACGGGCATTCCTCCCTTCAATGATGAAACACCTCAACAAGTCTTTCAGAATATCTTGAACAGAGGTAAATCCTTTTTTGGTGCTTTTTGCTAATCTTCAAATAAAGGTAAACGAGCAAACAATATGTAATATCGTCACATAATATTTATGCAATACAGTATGTATATACATTTATGCAAAGAGTGTGTAAAATTCTCACGTAGTGATTCTATAACATTGAGTTCTAAGTGGACCCGTTGGGTCCCAGTCACACGGGAGGCCTGGTCCCCTCAACGCAACCCATTCTCCCAAAGCAATATTCCACCACTCAGGGGAGGGCAAGTAGGAGAGGGAGGTGTGGGGGAGGGGAGGGGTGGGATGTGGGGGAAGGGGGCGTGGGAAAAGGGGGGTGGTCGTAGCAGATGCAGCTCGCACTCCGCTCACCCCACACCTTCAGATTTCGGCCTCATGCAGCAGATCCTGATCCCGGTCCCACTCTTAACTCGGAGGCTTCTGGGTCAACTCAACAGCTTCTGGCTGGTCACCGCAGAAGCAGTCCATGGGCTGCACACTCTCCGCGAGCTGCACAGTCTCTGCGAGCTGCTCAACGCACTCCACCTCTTCAGCTTTTTATTCTCCTGCCTGCGTTATAGATAGCGGGTTCCGGAAGGGGCGTTTTTTCGATTTTTAACCCTTCATAACTTGGAGTTGGTGTTCGTCATGGTGGGCACCACGGGTTTCGGTGAGCTGGTGGAGGAGATCTCCGTGAGGGTGAGTTACCGCAGCAGAGGAGATGGACAGTCGCAGCCATTCACCCGGGGGGACGGGTAGACAGGACCGCCATTGCCGTAGAGGGTGAGCGGGGGAGAGGGGTGAGTGAGAGAGAGACAGGACCAGGGCCTCCATTGAATCCCCCACAGCCGCTGCCTGTCATGGGGGAGACGGTAGACAAGTTACTGTGAGGAGGGGAGAGAGGAGTTTGTGAGTGAGGTGGGAGAGGCCACAGTGCAGGAAGGGGCACCGCTGTTCCGGCCGCGGTGTTGACTGACAGGAGTGGAGACCAATCACCGCAGCGCAGACTGACAGAAGAGGAGACCAATCTGCGGATGCGCGGTTTTAAAGATTTTTAAACCTTAATAACTTTTAAAGTATACCATCGAACGGAACAAAACTTGCAGCACAGGGGAATGGTAAGGTGGCGAAAAATCGTAGCGCTATCGCGTACCGTTTTTGCGCAATTAGAAAGACCATGCAAACTGAAAGAGCACAGGATCAGCGTTTTAGTTATGTATAGATCGCCTTACAAAATGGAAATTGGACCTTCGGCCCAACTTGCCTCATCTACACTAGTCCCACCTACATGCGTTTTACCAATATCCCTCTAAACATGTCCTATCCATGTACATGTCGAAATGTTTCTTATATATTGTGATAGGACCTGGTTCAACTACCTCCTCCAGCAGCTCGTTCCATACACCCATACACGTGGAAAAAGTTACCTCTCAGATACTTATTAAATCTTTTCCCCTTCACCTTAAACCTATGTCCTCTGGTTCTATATTCCCCTATTCTGTGCGTTTACCTGATCTATTCCTCTCACAATTTTATCCACCTCTGTAAAATCACCCATCCTCCTGCGCTCCAAGTAATAGAGTCCTAATAATGTAATGTTCTTATGATGTAATGTATTGTTACAAGGGAAGGCGAGTAGAACAGAAAAAAGGCACACTCCTCTGTTTAGTTACAAATCAGATTTATTGGCAAGAGAGAACAAAAACAATACTTGTCTCGGGATGCGCGGGGTCCGTTTTACAGCAGCACAACTCCCTCTCTCTCTGCCTCCTTCTGCCGTGCTGATTGCCACTCAGCCTGTCAACGAACCCCCCTCGTACATGAACTAACTATATGGCCTTTATACAGGCAGGAATCAGCTGTTGAAATAACGGCTGGTAAGTCCTGGCCAATTCAAACTGCAACCAATGACAGGGGGCTGCATCCGAGCAAGCCCCCCCCCCCCCCCCCCCCCCCCCCCCCCCCCCCCCCCACTGGAAACAAAGCGCTAGGCCGCAGACTGGTGCGTAAAGCAATACACACAGCGCTACAGACTTGGCGCGCAGAGGTTTAAACAAAGCGCTGTCAGCTTAGCGCGTGGGGATTAAAACAAAGCTCATGTCGGCTGCAGCTCTATGGGTTCTAAATATAGCACTACTGGCCACAGCGCTATGCGCTTTAAACATAGCGCTATGGGTCACAGACTGTTCGGGCAAAATTCTCTGTAACATGTTCAAGTGATCCAAAGCAATGAGCTACTTGAGGCTCGCCACTGATGGCACAGCAGTTTGAAAAGTCAGTGTCGTTTCACTGTTATGGAGCCTGAAAAATCTAACAAGAGTCTATAGCCTAGCATTTTATTAGCTGAGGCCGAAAGCTCATTATTAGGTATACCTTTAGACTAAGCATTTTGTGCAGAGATTGCTCACAAGGAACAACAGTTCTTTCTTTTAAATGGGATATTTTGCTCCCATCACCAATGCAGGCAAAAAAAATAGCATTTACAGTGAAGGATAATACTTTTTCCGTACCAAAATACCACTTCAATTGTGTACTAAAATCTAGAGTTAGTCTTGAACCATTCCGTAAAGACAAAATATTTGAAGGTTGAAATCCTGAAATTTTAATATTTCCAAAATGTTTACTGATGAGAGAAAAACGTGGTTAATGTTTCAGACTAGTGAATTTTCCTTAAAGTACTGATGGTGGAGAGCAGCTATTTACAGCAAGAGGACACTTCTGTTGTATCTTTACTTTTTCACACTCTTTTCCCAGCTAATTTTCAATATTACATTTTGATCATACATAAGGTGATCCAAAACTCTGCCATATCAATTCTATGCCACACTGTTCCGTTTACCTATCTTGTTGACCTGCATTGGATCCCAGTCACACCACCACTCAAGTTTATTCTCATCCTTCTTTTCATCTAATCCTTTGCCCCTTAATATCATGCATCCAGATCTACAATCATCCAATATCCTATGCTGCTACAATTTAGCCTCTTATAGTTCCATCATTGTGTATGTTTCAGATACAGTGGTTCTAAGCTCTGGAAATCTCTTCCGGAACCAGTTCATCCACCACCAATAACCATTTCCCTAATGAACCCGACTTCATCATTTCCTCTTGAAAGACAAATTTTCTGACCATTCTTTTCACCTCGAAGGATATCCTTTAAGTGAAAAGAGATTAGTTTTAAGTATCTTTTTGTTTTGCCAAATTTTGTTTACTGACCATATGAAGTGCTTGGAAAAGTTTTTATAATTTTAAATTTTTTTAATGAAATATTGTTAATTATGAGCTTATTTCTACAGATATCCCGTGGCCAGAAGGTGAAGAACAATTGTCCAAAGATTCCCAAGATGCAATTGAGATTCTATTGACTATTGAATGTTTCAAAAGAGCTGGATTAAAAGGTTTGAATTTAAGGGAACTGGAACAATTGATGAGATTTCATTGGTCGTATTGTCATTATTTCACAGTTAAAGAAATATCAGAAATGAGATGCTGGATATTTTGAAGAATCAAATTGGTTTGTATTATCAAAGTTTAGTTGCAGTGAGGCTACTGCCACTTACTACCTTGAGCATTAAAACACAAGAAATACGAGGAGTCTTGTTCCACCATTTATCAGATTATGATTGATTCTTGAACTCCACTCAATTTCTCTCCCTATCTGTTGTCCATTCAATGAAAAAGTTATTTTTATAACAATCAAACAGGTTCGCTTCTTAATTAGCAGACAAAATACGTTTGGTAGACCAGTTCAAAACTTTACTTATTATCGGCCGATGGAAGTGGCAGGAATCACAGTCAAGTGAGCAATACAGACACTTCACTGTCCTCATTCCACTTCCCTTAACAACAGAATTACATCGTATTATATAATGTTTTTTTGCCACCTTAGCACATTCCGCAAAGGTACAGAAAATAAAGGTTACTACAGGATGCGTCACATCAAAGGCATCTTGTCATATGGTACAAGGACTTTACATATCAAAGGCATCGGCCATTTGTCAATACCCCTTAGTTAAATCAATCTGGCTTCCTCTCTCGTCACTTGCACACCTCAAAGACATCAGACATTTGGTGCAAGGTATTTTACATATTAAAGGCATCGGCCATTTGTCAATACACCTTAGTGAGATCAATCTGGCTTCCTCTTTCGTCAAATGGTAGACAAATGTTATAGTCAATCAAATATTGGCTATTCAAAAAAATTAATTTGCATATTTCACTCAATCCTTGATTCACTTCTTAGCAAAATGGGGCACCTTGACTTAATTTGAAATATTATTTGTACAAGTTAAAATACTTAACTTAAGTGTTAGAATAAACATTAATTGGAAGTCCGAGGTGCTAAATATTTTTGAAAAATTGCTCAGTTTTTCTAGCCAAAGATGTAATGATGGTAACAGTATTTAACATTAAATAGACACAAAATACTGGAGTAACTCAGTGGGACAGGCAGCATCTCTGGAGAGAAGGAATATTATATATAATGCCCAGGGGAAGAAGTGTATTTATTTGCCGATGGTATAAAATCTATCAAATTTGCAGCATGTTTCGATGGGCATAATGAAAATGAGTTGTAAAGTCCAAAAGCACGTTTTTCTATTAATCTGGTATTTTTTTCTGAATATAGAGCAAAGTCAGTTGGACATGATTGTAATTGTTGGAGGAACACAGTAACAAACAATGGACAGGCAACGTTTTGAATCGGGGTCATTCAGTTTGTGTGAAGGTCCCGGCCCAAAATGTTGCATGTCCATTCCCTGTCCTGATGTAGCTTGACCCACTTACCTCCTCTAGCACTTTGTGTGTTTCTCAGGATTCCAGCATGTGCAGTCCCTTGTGTCTTCAAGACATGATTGTACATGTCCTTTTTAATAGTTGAGAAATCATATAGATCCAAACTTGTATACACCAATTCAGGAAATGCAAGAGTAATGCTTATGCTATTTAACTCAAAGAACATAAGATTTCTAGACACAGTAAAAAGGTTATAAGAACATAAGAAATAGAACAATTAGGCCAAGCAGTCATTCAGTGGCTGATCTTTTATCCTGACAACACTTTGTTCCAAACCAAGGCACTTGATTCAATTAACGTCCAAAACTTTGACCTGCCTTGAATACACTCGCTGAATCTTGGGTAGAGATTTGTGCCACATAAGTTTATTAACCAAAATTAGAGTTTTGGGGATCGATTAATAAAAATAAGATGGAGTGCAGGAGTAAAAGAGTCAGTATTGGCTTGGGAGAAGTGATTATCAGAATACTGTAGGCATTGATGCTATGCCCCAGCTCTTCACACCGTGTACCCATGATATACTAAATAAATATATTAAAGCTAACTGGTTTGTAATGAGAGCTACATGAAAGATACAAAATGACTTCAGGAATTGTAGGTGGGCTAAGAAGATGGGCATGGACATGGCATTGAATAAAAAGTTTGTGAATTGATTCACTTTGGTGGAGGAAACATAAAGGACCTAAAGATTTTTTAATTGTGAGATTGAAAGGTATTGGTATGTAGAGAACTTGGTTCTTGTATGCAACCTGAAAGTCAAACTGCAGGTAGAGAATACGTGGCTTAATTAGAAGAGGATGCCTTTACACTTGTCTATAAATCCTATTGTAAATACATTGGGCCCAGGTGAGATCCCCAGATCTTGGTCTATTTATCAGAGAAAAGATATACTTGTGATTCAGAAAGTTGAATGAAGGTTCAACAATTTGATTCTTAGGATGCATTTTCGGGATTATGCTATGAGGAAAGATTAAGCAGACTAATCTTGCATTCTCAGTCAATTCTGACTACGGGTGCTGTCTGTACGGAGTTTGTACGATCTCTTTAAAACAAGCATGGTTCCAATGGGCTTTAACAAAGTTGATGCAGGGATATGTTTTCCCAGGCTGGGGTGGTCTCAAATAAGGAGTCAGCAGTTGGGACTGAGATGAAAAGAATCTTCAGGCTAATCTTTGGAATTTTCTTCCCAAGAGAGCTTTGGCAACAATCCAAAGACCTTCTGAATATGTCCCTCATTTCCCCTTTACCTATTCTCCTTGAAATCTTACAAATGTTAACAAATCTGTCAAACCTGATTTCGGGTTCATAAGGCCATGCTGGGCTCTGTCCAACCTATTACTGATGGAATTGAAAATACTGCTATTTATATAATTTTGGGGATGTGGGAATCCCTGGAAAACTTCTGTCCTTGAACCATATTGAGCTGGGTAAAGATTTCTAGGATTTGGGGTTGGTGACAGTAAAGAAATGCCAATGTGTGTTCATATTTTCAGGTCAGGATAGTTGTGCTAGAGGGTGTAATGGAGGTTCACCAGATTGTTCTCTGGGATGGAGTGAGGGGTGATACTGTTAGGAATGATTACGCATCTGCTGTCCTAGTCATCCTCAGTAACATGGACTATGGGTTTGTTCTGAGACAGACCCCTCTGGATCAAGGATGACTTATTTCCACTAGAGTTTTGATGTGGCTAATTCAGGACACGCTGACCCTTCCACAGTTGGGGTTTGTTGTGACCAACGGGCTGATCCGTTTGTGAAGCTGTGTGCTCTTCTGCTGCTTACACAATGCTCTGCTTCCTCCTGAAGCACAGGCATGAGGTTCACAATATCATCCTGAATGCTATTTCTTCACTTTGAATAATGAAGGATCATAGTGTCTGCAGTCTATGGAAATGTTACTTTTTTTTTTGCAAAACAGCTTGTATAATGCCTTTTAAATGTATAATACCTGATTAATGAGCACTTCCCATAATAGAATTCAAGAAGAGTGCCTGAGACATATGAACTACTTGGCCCTGGCCATCGTAGCCTACTGAGTGGAACAGGGCTCCAGTGGCTTGTGCGAGTTCACACACATTGGTTCATGTGTCCTTCCAGTAATCAAGATGAGTAACAGTAATAATCTTGAACAAGATATGCACCGTGGCTGAGTTGCACAATAGGTGGAAAGAAGGAATGGTTTGGGGTGAATGGCTTGCTAATCAAAAGAGTTGCTTGTTTTTGCAGCTCTACATGTTGGTATTCAATTCTCCTGCCACTCATCCAACCATGGCCTGTTCTTTTACTCCACTGTTCTATATAATGGAATTTCATCTCAGTGAAATAAGTGAGTGACACGTTTTTAATTTTCTTTCAGACCTCAAGAAGCATTCACTTTTCCACAATATCGACTGGGACAATTTGCAGAATTGTGCCATGCCCTTTGTCCCACAACCAGACGATGAAACAGATACTACGTATTTTGAAGCCAGGAATAATGCACAACACCTTACTGTGTCAGGTTTCAGCTTGTAGCACACCCATTGGGTAAATCTAGATGGCACGTGGGAGTGAGAGCAAAATGCACACACTTGAATATAAAATTGATACTAAACCTAATAGTAATTATTGTTTTGGTAAGAGTAAGATTTATCTTTTGTTACATTTATCATTTAAATTTTCGACTGATTTATTCAAAATGATCTAGATTATTTTGAAAGCCATTATTTATAAAGACTAATTCTTTGTCGGCTTATTTCTTGACATTTATTCAAAGCAATTTTCCATACAGCCAGACAATTTTGGTCATTGTGTACCAGACTGACAAGTCTTTCAGATCCTCTCCAAAATCTCTCCAGCGTATACCCTCTTCCTTTACCCCCCCCCCCCCCCCCCCCCCCCAAAATCTTGCAGATGCACTTTATATCTATGATTGACAACTAAATACTGCTAATTTTACATACAGATGATGTTGTTTTAATTTATGTTCGTATGGGTATGTCCAAAAAATGTATGTTTTTATTAATTTGTGCATCTGGTCCAATTGAAAATGTTGTCAGAACTATTCATTGATAGGTCAGTCACTCATCAGTAATCTTGCTGAATAAATGTTAAAGGATGGAGTTAACTGCTCCGTGCATTAGCTGGCCTGAAGCCCCTCAAATGAGAATTAAAGCTGCTAATTTCTACATTCCAATTAATGTTTGTTTGCCTGTCGGCTGCTTTAAATCTTTCTCCAAAGTTCCTAGATAATACATTTGGCCAATAGTGATCACAAAGTGCATCCGTGAGTGCTTCCTCTTGTCCTATTTAATTAATTATGAATATACAGATTAGCAAATGACCGTTGCCAATTACTGATATCATTTTTGATAACATATTTATACAATCTACTCCAATGGACCTTTTTGTAAGATTATGTAACCTATGGTGATTCAAATAAAAAAATATATTAATGGGTGTCATTGGGATTTCTGTAAACCTTAGGAGCAAGTTTGAAATGATGCCTGTTGTTTGAACATTTACCTTGGTATTTATAATTTTGTCACTAAAGTACTGTGTGTAGCAGCAGATTTTTCATATCTTTCAGGTAATTAGCACCTTAGCCACTAATTGGATGAGAATGGATAAGGGGAATATCTTCGGTACGCATGCAAGCTGCCTCAGAGACCTTCAGAGCTTCTCCATTCATAAAGCTTCAGCACACAGTCTTTTAATGAATATTTTCTTTATTGTAGATAGAAAACAGTAAGATACATCCAAGGTTTTTCCGACTTGTTACGGCAATCTTCTTCGAACTCCAGCTCATTACTTCAGATATTAGAAAGCTCCTCGTGTCTCCGTAACAATGACATGCAATGACATGCTCGACATGGTCGAAGGATTAACCTTCTCCATCGTCTCTCCAAAACGAATCTAAAAACTAAACTTCTGCGCAAGCAGTTAAGCTGCAAACACGCCCAAAGACACGTCATAAATCCCACCCACATTATAACGGGCAGTCTAAAATTTAAAGGCACATGCCATCCACAATGACATGCAAAACAGGCCAAATGGCCACTACATACCGGCCCCTAATTGTTCCGAATACATAATGAGGCAATTACTAATACACATCAAAAAAGTGGCCATAAAGGCTTAACATACATCAAAATCAAAAGGTTAGGGACTAAAACCCTGTAGCTCCTCGTCGGGAAATCAAACCCCAGTCTCCCGCGTGACAAGCGGGGATACTAAACCACTATATTAACGAAAAAATAGCATGCACTATAAATCTGCAATCACAATTCTTCTGGCTCTTCCATCTTCACTTTCGCCTTCTAGAAGTAAGCACAACTTAGTTATTAATCTTATTACAACAGTGGTTTAATTCAGTCATATCGTGCATACCACTCCCTTAAAATAAGGCATGGTACCCAGTATGTAGTCCAAAAGATAATAGTCCAAAGCTTTGAGAGCATGAAACGTCTTCCTCCATGTCCGATCAACTCATTGATGTGTTGTAACAGCAATGTTGAAATATGAAAATCCTTCAAAAGAATAACAGGATCTTTAACAATAAAGTTCACCGTTAAGTTTGATTTAATGTCTGAATCTTTAGCAGAGATTTCAGATCCCAGCCCAAGCTTTGGCCATTCTCTGTCTGGCTTGCAGAGATTTTAATTCATTGATCCATTTCTTTTCGCTTAAGAAACGGTTCACTGTCAGTTCTCTGGAAACTTCATTCGCAGAATTTTCTTCTGAGTCAACGTATTTCAGTTGCACCACATTAGTAACTCCCAATGCTCTCTCCATTGGCAGATCGTGTCTGTCCAAGTCCAACTCTGGTTTCTTTGGATCTGTCATCTAGTGGAATGTCTTCATAATTGTCGCTGTCCCACTTCGAAAGTATAAATCCTCCCTTATTGCAAAGAGAAGTCAGATGTTCTACTGGTAGAATTGCTTCCTGCTCAGTAGGCCTAGATTTTAAGCAATCATCCTTGTAGAAGTTATTCTTCAAAGAGATTCTTCTTTCATGAATTTTACTCTTCTCACCAAACTTTTGTTTGAAAGTCTGGGTGCGTTGCTCTGCTATACTACGATTATTTGGCAGATTAACACTTTCTTGTTTGAAAGGTAAGTTCTCACAACAGTGTCCATCAGTTTTCACTGAATAGTTCATAACATCCATGAACTTCAATTCTTCTTTCAACATCTCTTCAGATGGTTTGCTAGGTTTGCTAGTACCGGCTTTTCTAATTGGTCATTGGACATTTGATTAATAGCAATGGCATCACAGTTCTTCTGATTCCCGATTTTGTGGTTCCTTTTCAAGGAGCCATAGATAACCCATCTGTAGATGGTTTATGCATGTAACCAATAATATAGCTACCTCAATACCACTAGCCACGCCTTAGTTACCAATTATAATAACGCCTTCTTCTCCTTCTGCGCGGTACAGTAGCAGTCTGGAGACAGTGACTGCTGATGTGTGTTTAAACCTGTGTTCTCATTAAAGACTAGTGTAAAGTACAAGTGTGATCACTTATTTACACCATCCAAGTTGGGTTTTCGTAGCATACGGTCCATCCCCTTGGCTCCTAATAATCTGTACAGGTTCTAATGCTCTCAGAGCATTCTTTCCAATAAGTAAGTCAATATCAGAATTTATTTCAGATATCTTGACATCCTTCAGGTAAGGCCATTGCTGTAAGTCTTCACATCTGGGTACATTTTGACGACCAACAGGCATTGTTTCATGTGTAAAAACTTCTGAAATTGGAATTAAATTATCTTCATCCAAACTGGATATCTCAATACTCGTAATGCAATGACTCATGCTCTCTTCATTTTTATTCATGGTACGTAATCGAATTTTAGTCTCTTCTCTGATATTCAGCCTTCTCGTCAGGCTTTCTGTGCAAAAGGTAGTCGAACTTCCATGATCCAGAAAAGCATATGTCTGCAACACTGCATTCGGCTTGCTGTTCCTTACTTGCACTGGTAAGATAGAAAAATTACGAGCTTCAACCCCAGCCCCAATATGAGCAGATACTTGAGGCGAGGTGGTAGCATTTCTAGTAGTTGGCTTCTCGCCCTCTTCTGTTTGTTCCAGTTCTTCTTCTTCCCGGTGCTCTGACAGCTCTTCTTCAATGTGAAGTGCTTCAGGATGATATTGGTTGCATTCATAACAAATTATAGGACTCTTACAGTCTCTTGCCATATGTCCCTTTTTCAAACATCCAAAACAGATTCCCTTCTCTTTTAAGAAATCCATCTTGTCTTCATATTCTTTCATCTTGAATCTACGACACCATCTTATGGTGTGACCAACTTCATCACATAACAAACAAAATACTATTTGCTTGCTAGTAGACACCTTTCTTTTTCTTTCATCTGTCTTTTCCACAGACACGGTGGTGATAGCAAAACTACTTGGCTTAGGTTGAGATCTTTCTTCAGTTTTGGTAAAAGTAGAACCTTTATAAGTTGCAAGTGCTTTGCGATCTTCAATAATCCCGTTGCATGAGTCTGACATGTACCGTACTGCTCTTTCTAAATATTCCACCAGGTCTGGTAGCCTGGCTACTTGTTTGCTCTTATCTCGTATTTCACCTGCCCTATCTCTCCACTTTTCTCTCATTCTTCTGGGCAACTTGTTAATGATGATTCTCATATTACTTGCAAGATTCATTTCCTCCATGTAGCCAAGATTTTTCATCGAGCTGCAACATCTTCTCAGAAATATTGCATATTCACTCAATTTTTCCACATCTTCTGGCTTGATTTCTTTCCAAGCATGGGCCTTTTCAATGTATGCATTCGCTATCCTCTGTTCATCACCAAAACGTTCCTTTAGTAATCTTCTCGCCTTTTTATAGCCCTGGTTGCCTGGCTCAATCTGACAACTTTCTACAAGCACCTTCACACTTCCTTTTGTGTACTTCACCAGAAATCGTAAGCGCTCTTTTTCATCCTTAACTTTTGTCTCTAATACCTCCTCTAGTGCCCTTACGAAAGTTTCATACCCCAAAGGATCTCCACCATACGTAGGAATTTCAACTGGTGGCAGAATGAGAGAGGTATTTTGTCGAGCTATAATCTCGTTGAATTCAGATTGCCTATTCAACAGTGCCAATAACCCATCCTGAAAACTCTGTCTTGGCTCCACCTGTTCATAAACAGGTCTTGGCTCAAACAGACTTGTTCGAGCCCGTGCCCTAGGCCTTGGAAATGCGTGATCCACTGGTCCATCACGAATTTGTACGGATGCTCCCATAGTAGCTAGTTTCGTTCTACCACTCATTTGCTGAGATGAAGTTTTACCCATCTTCCACTGTTCCAATGGGTTTTCAAAGCCTAGAAATCCGATGTACCTCGATTGTGGAATTGATCCAACTGCCAATTCATTTGGCTCAGTTTTTCTTCTTGGTCCAGAGCTCATCGTCCATGACGATCTAGAGCTGCATCTAGACCATTGACTTTCCAGTATGTCCTTCCTGGCTTTGGCCACCGCCATCTTTGTATCTAATTCCAGTTGTACCTGACATTGCGCCATCTCTTCTTGCTGTCGCTTTATCTGTCGCATCTTCTCATCTTGCTGTCGGGCCATCTCATCTTGCTGTCGGGCCATCTCATCTTGCTGTCGGGCCATCTCTCTCATCTTGCTGTCGGGCCATCTCACCTTGCTGTCGGGCCATCTCATCTTGCTGTCGGGCCATCTCATCTTGCTCGGGTCGGGCCATGCTCATCTTGCTGTCGGGCCATCTCTTCTTCTGTGCTCGGGCCATCTCATCTTGCTGTTGCATCTTCTCATCTTGCTGTCGGGCCTTCTCATTTGCATCATCCCTGCTTTCTCACGGGCCTTCTGTGGCACCTTTTCATCTTGCTGTCGGGCCATCTCATGTTTCTGTCGGGCCATCTCATCTTGCTGTCGGGGCTGTCGGGCCATCATCTCTTGCTGTCGGGCCATCTCATCTTGCAATTGAGCAGAAGTCCTCGAAACCGAACTGGCTGTCGGGCCATCTCATCTTGCTGTCGGGCAACTTCTCATGCTTGCTGTCATGGGGCCATCATCTTGCTGTCGGGCCATGGCTTTCTTCTTTGTATGCTGTCGGGCCATCTCTTCATGCTGTCGGGCCATCTGTTGCATCATCTCTTCTTGCTGTCGCGTTGTCTCATCTTGCTGTTGGGCCATCTCATGTTGCATCATCTCATCTTGCTGTTGGGCCATCTGTTGCATCATCTCTTCTTGCTGTCGGGCCATCTCATCTTGCTGTCGGGCTTTCTCTTGCTGTTGGGCCATCTCATCTTGCTGTCGGGCCATCTCATCTTGCTGTCGGGTCATTTCATCTTGCTGTCTGGTCATCTCATCTTGCTGTCGGGTCATCTCATGTTGCTGTCTGGCCATCTCATCTTGCTGTCGGGCCATCTCATCTTGCTGTCGGGCCATCTCATCTTGCTGTCTTCTCATCTTGCTGTCGGGCCATCTCATCTTGCTGTCGGGCCATCTCATCTTGCTGTCGGGCCATCTCATCTTGCTGTCGGGCCATCTCTTCTTGCTGTCGGGCCATTTCATCTTGCTGTCGGGCCATTTCATCTTGCTGTAGCTTTATCTGTCGCATCTTCTCATCTTGCTGTCGGGCCATCTTCTCATCTTGCTGTCGGGCCATCTCATCTTGCTGTCGGGCCATCTCATCTTGCTGTCGGGCCATCTGTTGCATCATCTCTTCTTGCTGTCGGGCCATCTCATGTTTTTTCTTCATGGCATCCGCTTCTATTGAGAGCGCAGCTAAATCAGCTTCTGCTCCCAATTGAGCAGAAGCCCTCGAAACCGAACTGGCTGAGCAACCAGATTTACGGCCTGATCTTCGTGAAGATACATTTGAGATACTATCTCCCGGTTCTATATCATCACCTTCTTCTTCTTCATGCTTAGTATCTTCTTTTCTGCTACATTTACTTTTGTCAACTTGCGCTAACCATGCTTCTGCAACATCCATGGATTCATCATAATACTCCGTATTTTCTGAATCCCACTTATAATGTCTTTCACGTTCCTCTTGAGAACGCTCTGCTTCCAGCAGTGTGTCCTGCTTCTCTTTCAGCTCCTGGCTAAGGCTACGTATCAGGCGTAATTTATCCTCCACCTTCTCCTGGTTAGCTTCTGATTCCATGAGTATCTTCACACTTTCAAATAGCCTTCTAATCCTCTTCCACAACTTGTTCCTATCCAATTCAGTCTCATTGAGAACATGAATTCGACCTTTCTCAGTGAGTTTAACTTGTCTGGCTGGTCTTTCTCCACCATGTGCTCCTTCAAGCACCAAGCTATCTCGTCGTCTAAATTCATCTTCCATTCTGGCACCTTGTTGCTTCGCACTTCCAGCTACTAAGCTCGTCACTTGTGACATAATTTCAGATAACCACTTCTCTGCCTTTTTCTTGAAACCATTGAATATCTTCTTCGTGTATTCATCCCACTGGGTATGTCTTCTGCGTTCTTCCCAAGACAGCACTGAACACAGCAGTACATTCTGTTTCTTGCCAACCTCCAGGTAGAGGTTCCATAGTTGGCTCATATTAGATTTCACCTTGATCACGTTCTGTTCTGATTCCATTCGTTTTTTCTGTGTATCAATTAATCTGGTCACCTGCAACCATAATTCATTTCTCTCTTTCTCGGTTTCCCTCAAACAGGCAGCAAGTGAAATATCTGTTTCTTCAAGTTGTCTGGGTCTTTCTTCACCACCACGTGGTTCTTCTGGCATAGCTCTGCCTTCATCTTTGCTTCTAAATTCATGATTTAAAAGAGGTCTTGGCAGATTGCCAAGTCTTTAAATTAGTCGAAAAGGTCTCTGCTTCTCAGTGACTTTCTTTTTATCAACAATTTCTTCCAAAACTAAAAACATACTGATAATGTAGAGAACATCTCTCTAACACCAGGTGCAAAATGAATGATGCTAATTCAATGGAATGCTGGCTTATCAGGAGTTCTTTCAAACAATCCAAGGTCGGTCTGCTTTCCCCAGACACGCTGGAGAAAACACCCTCTGAGTTCTGTTACAGAAGTCTTTTAATTAAAGCCGTGATTTTAATTCAAAGAGTAATAATCACAAATCCAGTGATACGTCTTCAGATACGTCCCGATGCTGTTGATAGACCTCAAGGCTTTATCTAGCCGAGATCTTTATCTTCTGTTCCACGACTGGAACCAATCTTCTTTGGCTGTGCCTCTCTGAGGTCTTAGCCTGATCGTCCTTCTATGGATCGTCCTTCTATGGCTGTGCCTCTCCGAGGTCTTAGCCTTTTTATCTTCAATTAAATCTTCTGTCCCTATCTCAGGGACTGGTATTTACCCCCGCCGGAGGTTCGCTTCTATTATCTCCTCTGTCCCACTCTCTGGGACTGGTATTTAACCCCCCTGCCGGAGTTATCCTTCGACTTAATGTAGCGGCAGATTTTTCATATCTTTCAGGTAATTAGCACCCTAGCCACTAATTGGATGAGAATGGATAAGATCTTCGGTACGCATGCAAGCTGCCTCAGAGACCTTCAGAGCTTCTCCATTCATAAAGCTTCAGCACACAGTCTTTTAATGAATATTTTCTTTATTGTAGATAGAAAACAGTAAGATACATCCAAGGTTTTTCCGACTTGTTACGGCAATCTTCTTCGAACTCCAGCTCATTACTTCAGATATTAGAAGCTCCTCGTGTCTCCGTAACAATGACATGCCGTGACATGCTCGACATGATCGAAGGATTAACCTTCTCCATCGTCTCTCCAAAATGAATCTAAAAACTAAACTTCTGCGCAAGCAGTTAAGCTGCAAACACGCCCAAAGACACGTCATAAATCCCACCCACATTATAACGGGCAGTCTAAATTTAAAGGCACATGCCATCCACAATGACATGCAAAACAGGCCAAATGGCCACTACACTGTGTTCTTGTTTTCTACAATGAACATTAACATTCAACTGAAATGACAGTACAGTAGTTGGAATAGATGTTCTTTAATATCTCCCAAAGACTTTATTGAACATATTAATGGTCCTTGACAACCAAGTCTGTTCATTACTAGATTTTTACTGGTGCTTAATGTATGCATTCAACATTAGATTCACCAATGCTACAGTTATGTACCAAGGGTAATTGGATTAGTATTAATCTACCCAGCTATTTCTGTGTAGGAAGGAACTGGTTTAAATCAAAGATAGAGACAAAATGCTGGAGTAACGCAGTGGAACAGGCAGCATCTCTGGAGAGAAGGAATGGGTGACATTTTTAGTCAAGACCCTTCTTCACTGATATCAGCGGAGAGGGAGAGACATAAATAATGAAGTGCAAGTTGTGAAAACAGGACAAAGGGAATGGAGATCAAGGAGGATGTAGCATAGATCCTTCTTTGTTGGGAAAAGGTAACAACAAAGCAACCAAGAGAAAATGTGGTCAGAGACAGCAAGACTGGTGGGAGACCTGGGAAGAGGGATGGAGAGGGAAAGCAAGACTTACTTCAAGTTAGAGAAGTCAATGTTCATACCACTGGGGTGTTAGCTGCCCAAGCGAAATATGAGGTGCTGTTCCTCCAATTTGTGCTGGGCCTCACTCTGACAATGGAGGCCCAGGACAAAGGCCAGTGTGGGGATGGGAGGGGGAGTTAAAGTGTTTAACAACCGGGAGATCAGGAAGGTTTAGGTGTTCAGTGAAACAATCGCCGTGTCTGCGCTTGCTCTTATCAGGTCTCTTCCCAACTATGCATCCTGATTTGTGTTTTTCCAGCATTTTCTGTTTTTATTTTGGATTTCCAGCATCTGCATTTATTATTTTCATTTGAAGTTTAAAACCATCTCCTAGAACAATGAACAAGGCTTCTGAATGCAATGCCAGTAACTTGAGCAATATGATAACAGACCATACGCAAATGCATTTGTTCACATTGCATCTTTGGGTATAAACCCTTAAGTCTTGAGTTGAATACTTTTCAACAAGCAACATTCGTTCATGCAGTTGTGATATCCATGTTTTTGCCCATCTCTCTTGTCTTGCCCATTCTTATGACCTTTCCATGACACCATGATCATGTAGAAAGTCATTTTAATTCTTATTTACCTCACCAAATTGTGTGTTCTTATGCAGCTTGACTTTTTAAATTTAAGTTCTCCACTGGGTTCACTCTGTGGCTGTGTGGATTTCTGAGCAAGATTGAAGATGGGAACCCTTGTTCGTTCTATATTTCCAGTGCAGTTAGTCAGATAAATTGCTCTAAGGGTCTGTCCTGCCTATGTGACTTAGGGACTTTCCTTTGATTTCCTTATATTCTCATCCATAATCATTCACTCTGAACAATTTGAAGTCACGGATAGGATGCCTGTTTTATTGCTTTCCTATTTCTGTTGGTACTGCATAGTTTACATTTATTTTAAAGGTTGCTCCCTTCCTCATCTGCAAAGTCTGCTGTTCCTTTTTCCCCCACATGGTAATAGAGAAGTTACATTATTTCTTCAGATTATGATCAATGTGAGCTGGCTCGAAGGGCCGAATGGCCTACTTCTGCACCTATTGTCTACTGACATTTGTTAGAAATGCTAATTGCTTCTATAACTGCTGTAATAAGTAAATAATTTAAAGGGCATTCAAGATCAAAAGGATGGGAGCTTAAAAAAATACATTTCCAGCAAAATTGTGGCTCATGGTAAAAAATATTCTTTATTGTGCTTCAAGCTATAATCTATGACTTTTCCATGCTTAATTGTTTTCTTAAATGGGCCCACGATTTTGGCAGAACTAATAATCATAAAAATGCTTGTAATAAGTGTGCTTTATTTAATTAATTATTGTAAGTCATTTTAAAATAAGTAGTAAATTTCCATTAGATAACTTTTCTACAATATGCAATTTTAACAATGCAATTGAAAAATATTGCACTTTGTTTCAGTCTAATTTGTACAACTTAACAGCAATGACAATGGACTTCACAGTTTACAGTTAAATAAAGTTACATGCATTAGAAAGGACATGTAAACACTATCTCCTGAGTACATTAAATGCCCAATTACATAATCAAATTTATGCTGCCATAAAGCAGTTTACTACATATGGCCTTTAAATAAAAGTAAAACAATTGACAAGACATCCAACAAATCATTCAAATAAACTGATAATTGATTCAGCAATTACAAAAATCCACATCAACAGTACTGCTTATCTAGCAACTGTTTTTGATCTGAGAACTGATCATAAAAAGGAAAGAAAGTACTTGGTTTTATGATATACCTGTTTGCACCTCATGTCCAAAGTTGCGTAATATAATATTTCATTGTTTGAGTAGCATTGCAATATCTCAAATACTAATGGATGGGACTGGGGAAATGTTTGGAAGTGGGGGTTGAGGGAACATTGAAGAATGTTAGCTCAGTAGGCAAGTCAAAGACTTGGCATTTACTTCTTAGCTCATTAATGACATAGATCAAGACCTCTGTTGATGTACTGTAATTGTTATTGACTGGCCTCTAGCTACAAACATTGGAAAATTATTTTTTTATAATTTAAACTCCATTTTAGTTATACCTCAAGCAGTTAAATGGTCAGTTGATACAGTGTTTATTATGCCAGCAAAAATCAAAATACAACAATTATTAAATTCATCCACAATTAATGTAATTATTTGGTTCAAGTATCAGTAGTACCAAAAGATTTGGTTATATATCGTATCCATTCATGGTAGTATTAAAGCAAAATGAAGATTAAATACTGCTGAATGCATAGGTGGTTTGTTTAGATGGTTGCCACGTGCTTGTAGTGTTAAAGAGCATCTTTGCATTCCCAGGTGAATGCCTATTTCGGTTTTCTGCAATGTACAATAGAAATTAGAAAAGTTAATTCCACTTGCAGTCATTTCTATGGCAGGCATAGACCAAATAAACTTATTTTAAATTACCTCTTCCTCCTTTGAAAATAAAAGTGGACCAAGAGCTGCACAATGAAAGGCCAAAGAATTGCAAATGCTACAGTGCGGCCGGACACATCGAAAGGCCACCAGACTGGACGCTGGATTGGAACAACAAACACATTGCATTTTTAAGCATGAAACAATTCCAGCTCTCCATTTCGAAACAGAAATGTATTAATATTTAATTTTAATAAAATGTATTTGTAAACATATTTACAAAAAATGCCCAACCTTTGAAGTAATCTGACCAGTTTAACTTAAAAAATGAAAAATTAAGCAAAGATCCTTCATGGTTATGAAAAACATGTCTTGGAACAAAATAATTGCGTCGTCAAAAAATTACAAACCTAGCAGCACCACTTCAAAAATTTCTCATTAATCTCATCACCTTAAAATCATGATAATTGAACATATTAATTACCTTAGCATTTCTACATTGGGCAGAATCTGGCTGGGCATTTTCTGACTTGGCCTGCAATAAGAGCACAAACTTAGTTCCTCTAAATGATCACAGTAAAGTAAAGGTTGTACAAATAAATTAACAGCGGCCAATTGTTGTAAGATTTCTGATAATTCTTCTTACATCATGTCAAATTTGGCCCAAGTCAGTTGATAGTCAAAGAAATTCCCTTGACCTTCTTCCATTCATCACATTTTCAGTAACATTTTACATTTCTACCCAAACATCACTGCAGCTTCTGCCATTGCTGTTATTGTAATTCACTTATACTTTTCCCCCCATTCCAAATAGAAAAACATTTCCACGGGCATCAGTTCCACTGAAAGCCGATTAGATTTTCAGTTGAAGCCTGTTGCTTCAAATTCATGCCCTACCATCTTTCCCTTAGTTTACCACAATACAGTATGAACATCTAGAGGGCTGCACCATAAGATCCTGCAATATGTGACCCTAAATCATGAATAGTGGACACATGATCAGCACAGTTTGTAGGGTACTATTATTACCTATTCGGTTTACCAATTAAATCTTACCCTAGCAGCTGCTGCTGTTTCCAAAATATGAAGGCGTTCCAACACATTCTGCATATCTTCCTGCAGCCTGACGACCGCTACTGCAATCTGTTCATTTACATTGCCTTTTTCTATCTGCTCCGACCCTTTTCGTTCCTGGTCACCGCCGCTGCCGAACTGTGAGAGCCGAAAACCCTCCCCCAATTGTTGACTTCTGCTTCCTGCAAGGTGAAATGGAACGTCATTTATGTCTCAAGTTGAAACAAGGAACTGCAAATGCTGGCTTACAAAAAGAGACAGAAAGGCTGGAGTAACTCAGCAGGTCAAATAGCATCTCTAAAGAACATGGATAGGTACTTTCTGGATGGCTTTGTCCTTCCAGCTTTCTTCACCACCTCAGTCCCCCCTCCTTTCCTCCAATAGATCTGAGGGACTATTTTGTTTTCTAGTAAATGCCTACTATGTTCTGTGTGCTGAAGCAAAGCAAGAATTGCATTGTCCTATCGGACACATGACAATAAACTCACTTGAACTTGGATCCCAATCCAAAACATCACTAATCCATGTGGCAGTTAGAGTACGCACACCAATACAACAATTATTAATTCTGAAGAAGGGTCTCGGCCCGAAATGTGGCCTATTCCTTCTCTCCATAAATGCTGCCTCACCCGCTAAGTTTCTCCAGCATTTTTGTCTACCTTTGATTTTTCCAGCATCTGCAGTTCTTTCTTAAACAATTTTTCAACTAAGATCACTGGTGACAAATACTTAAGAAATGTCAATTCAATGGTAAAGTATCAGACCCAAAGATGTTCACGAGCCGACTTGCACGTTGTCAATAAGATTAGGGAGAATTATGATAAACTAAATTGTGATTTTTTTTTTCTATCAGTCATATTTATATTTGCAGAGTTTAAAAGGAATGGAGGGTTATGGTCTGAGTGCAGGTAGATGGGACTAGGGGAAAATAAGTGTTCGGCACGGACTTGAAGGGCCGAGATGGCCTGTTTCCGTGCTGTAATTATTATATTAAATGGTTAATAAGGTAATCAGGAAATAAATTGTTATGGACAGCAGGTAAAATGTGCTATGAACAGTTGTTGAAGCTTCTTGTCCCAACTTCTATACTCAAAACTCTAACTGATGAAGGCCAATGTGCCAAACGCCTTTTTGACCACCCTATTTTAAGAATAAGGGGTAAGCCATTTAGGACAGAGATGAGGAAACACTTTTTCTCAGAGAGTTGTGAGTCTGTGGAATTCTCTGCCTCAGAGGACGGTGGAGGCCGGTCTCTGGATACTTTCAAGAGAGAGCTAGATAGGGCTCTTAAAGATGGTGGAGTCAGGGGATATGAGGAGAAGGCAGGAACGGGGTACTGATTGGGGCTCAAAGGGCCAAATGGCCAACTCCTGAACCTATTGTCTATCTACCTGCGACTACATTTTCAATGAACCATGCACCTGCACTCCTAGATCCCTCTGCTCCACAACACTCCCCAGAGCCCTACCATTCACTGTGTGGGTCCAGCCCATGTTAGACTTCCCAAAATGCAACACCTCACATTTCACTGTATTTTCTCAAGAAAACAAAATCCTTGATATATTTTTGGGGGAAACGCTTCAAGCAAAGTGAATGAAACACATACCTCGACCTCTGCTGGACATATGAAACTCGGGTCTTTTGCTAGTTACTTTGTCTCTCTGATGACCACTTCCACTTGATTTTGTATCTTCACCCCCGTGGGTAACACCACCTTTTCCCAAATCTTGTGACATTTTTACTCCAGGATTCCTGCGAGATTTTACAGAACATTCCAAATCGGTTTTGCAACTGCTTTGGTTGTTTAAAAATGGACTCTGTTCAAATTTTGAGATAATCTGAGAATTGTTCAAATTTTCATGGACACTACTGCAGTCAACTCCCAAAATCTAAAAAAAATAAAATCATGCTTTTATTTAATTAATACTTATGCAATATTCATAGTGGAGTCAAAGTGAAATGATACTGTAATATAAAACCAAGATTCTAATTAAAATATACATACATTTTTTCATTCAAATGATGCGGGACCTGTTGACTGAGTCAGCATTCGATTAAACCAAGTGTCCTGCTTACCCGTTTCAGACAGCATCCAAAAGGCATCAACATCACTATGGATCTGTGATCACATGTGGGCCAAACCAAGGAATGATGCATTTCCTTCCCTCAAGAATATTGGTGAACATGAAACTTTCTTCCTGAAATCAGTGATGCAGAACATCTGACCCACTGCCCACACTCACAGTCCCATTAATGTCCCATTGGGCTGATTACTCTAGCTATTACCCCATGGACCTGCCAGAAGTCTTCACTAATCCTTAGAGCAGCCTTAAAAAGGAATGCCCAATGATGAGTGAAGACCCGAAGGAGCACATTGAAGGAAGGTTGCAGCTGAAAACCTAATGAAGGACACAGCTCCCTCCCCTTTGCCAACCAACCCCCACCTCACCACCACTTTTGAACACTGGGATGAAAATATCCAGGGACTAAAGATGCAGGAACCATATCAGACCACAGGACTGGACCCAGAGTCTTGAGCCAGACAGCACTCGGCTCTTAACCCATATCAAAGTAATTGTTACCAAAGTAATCGGTGCCACATTAGCTGCTTCAAAAGCTGATTACAAATTTCTATCTCTCAAAGGAACCAAAGGTCCCAAGGCCAATGAAAGGTCATATATTGTATGTCTCTAATACTCCATTGTTACTTTGATTACTACAATAGCACCTGGCCAATGTAAAGGTATATTCATTATGTTATCAATGAACACAATTCCATTTGGATTGCACCTTATCCAAAGGACAACAATCCACATGCAAAGCAACATGTGCAAGAAGGGTCTGCAGATATTGGTTTAAACCGAAGATGGCAATATAAATGCTATACAACAGCAAGGCTATCTATACACATTGTTGCTTTCTATTCTCAATGTTGCGATTTACCTCATCAATGCCCAGCTGTTCCATTGAATCACAAAAAACCTCACTATCTGAATCACTTGCCAGGTGCTGAGTTCCTGAATGCTCATCACATTGGTCCTCCACACCATCTGCAATAAAACAACAAATGAAGTGTGATCAACAGCAGTCAATGTGATCTAATTGAACAAGGCAAGCAATACATGTTAGCAAACACAAACCAAACTAGCAATAAAGTTGAAACTGCAGGCCAGTATTTGTATTTACACTTGTATTGAGAAAACCAGTAGAAACATCAATCAGAATCAAAACTAATTCCATTGTATGGATCATTAAAATTCAACCCGAAGAGACTAATCAAAGACAACCTTGCAGCCCCGAGTTCCTTTGATGGTGGCAACACAAGTAAATAGGGTGGCAAATAAGATGTATAATATGCTTGCCTTGATTGCTAGGGGCACTGAGTATAAGAGTCAGGAAGTCATGCAGCTCAAAAATACTTTAGTTTGGCCACATTTTAGTATTGAGTGCAGTTCTAGTTGCCTCATTATAGGAAAGATGTGGAGCTCAGGAGAAGGTACAGAAGGGGTTTACCAGAATGCTGCCTGGATTAGAGGGTTTCAGCTACAGGGAGAGGTTGGATAGGCATTGTTTTCTTTGCAACGTCGGAGGTTGAGGGAAGACTTAATAGAGGTATATAAAATGATGAGAGGCACAGATAGGATAGACAGTCAGAACCTTTTCCCAGGGTGGAATGTCCAACTCTAGAGGGCACAGCTACAAGTTGAGAAGGGGAAAGTTTAATGGAAAGGTGAGGGGCAATTTAAAAATATATAAACACAGAGAGTGGTGGGGGCCTGGACTGCATTGCCAAGAGTGGTGGTGTAGACATGTAAAAGGCTTTTAGACCGGCACATGGAAGAACAAGGAATAGAGGAATATAGATCATTTACAGGCAGACAAGATCAGTTTACCTAGGCATCATGTTCTGCACATTGTGGGCCAAACAGCCTGTCCTTGTGCTGTAATGTTCTGTGTGCTTTATCAAAATGTTGTGGATTATATCGGAAACAGTAAAGTGGGAAGGAGAGACAAGGAAACCAAATGAAGTAAATAAATGTATAGTACAAAAGGATGTGGAGAAAAAAATATTTGGAAAAATAATTAGAAAAAATGTATTTAGAATTTAATATTTGAAGGCAAAGGCAACTGGAATACTGTACACTAAAAACTAGCAAAGAGAAAGATGGAAGAATCATAGTAGATCACTGATGAAAAAAAGGCTGTAATAAATAAGTAGGAAGATAAGAGAAGCAGCAAACAGCTGACCATTTTAATCATTTCCTCTCCATGAAAAGAGATTGAAAAAAGTTACCTTGTTTGTACTTGGAGCTTTACAGAGGGACTAGTGTTTTTATCTTATTATCTCTTTTAACTTAGTTCTGTGGGTTTGCATGCCAACCTATGTTTAAGGCATAGTTTATATAAGCAAAAATACAGCTACGCAAACACTGCATCTCGGTACACATATCAATAATAATCCAATATATTTTACTTGTCAAGATCAATTAAGGTGGAAAGGTCCATTTCATCAATCCAACAAGTAACAGATAGAAAACCAAATGAAACTGAGATGCTAGACAGAGCTTCATCCAATATTCATGATGAAATATAATAACTCTATGAATTTGTGGAATGCAAAAGAGAGAGTACAGAGGAGATTTACTAGAATGTTGCCTGGGTTTCAACAACTAAGTTACAGAGATAGGTTGAATAAGTTAGGTCTTTATTCTCTGGAGCGCAGAAGGTTAAGGGGGGACCTGATAGAGGTCTTTAAAATGATGAGAGGGATAGACAGAGTTGATGTGGACAAGCTTTGCCTTTTGAGAATAGGGAAGATTCAAACAAGAGGACATGACTTCAAAATTAAGGGACAGAAGTTTAGGGGTAATATGAGGGGGAACTTCTTTACGCAGAGAGTGGTAGCGGTGTGGAATGAGCTCCCAGTGGAAGTGGTGGAGGCAGGTTCATTGGTATCATTTAAAAATAAATTGGATAGGCATATGGATGAGAAGGGAATGGAGGGTTATGGTATGAGTGCAGGCAGGTGGGACTAAGGGGAAAAAAATTTGTTCGGCACGGACTTGTAGGGCCGAAATGGCCTGTTTCCGTGCTGTAATTGTTATATGGTTATATGGTTAAAAGGACAAAGGGCAACGGATATTTATTGTCACAAACACCAATAGGTGCAGTGAAATTTGAGTTACCATGCAGCACACAAATAAGATAACCACAACAATTTAAAACATAAAACATAAAAAGCATCCCCCCACAGTGGAATCAACGTTTCCCGCTGTGGGGGAAGGCACCAAAGTTCAGTCCTCTTCCTCTGTTCACCCGTGGTCGGGGCCTCTTGAGGCCTCCGCATTCGCCCCAACAACGGCCTGATGTTTCAGGCCCTCAAACGGAAGAACACTCTCAGAGGCCCGGAGCCTCCGAATCGGCCGCTTCCTACTGGACACCGCAGCATCCGAAGTCCACAGGCCGAGCTGGGTGGAGATTCAATGCTGGCGACCTCGGCGAGAGATCCCAGGCTCCGTGATGTCAAAGTCAGCGCCGCCAGCAGCTGGAAGCTCCGCAGACCACAGCTCCACGGTGTTCAAAGTCGGCAGTCCCAGCTCCAACATGGCGATTCCCGGTAAGGTATCGCTCGCTCCACGATGGAATCCAGTGCTGAAGCTGAAGCTCTGGCCGGTCTCCGGCAGGAAAGGTCGCGCCAATCCAGATGGTAGGCCGCGAGGTGGGGGCGAAGATGCAGCTCGGAGAATAGTCGCATCCTCGAACAGGAAGTGACTAAGAAAAATAGTTTCCCCCTCCCCCGCTCCCTTCACATAAAAGACTAAAAGACCTCCAAAAACAAACTTCAAAACAGACTAAAAATAACAAAAAAGAATGAAAGTACAGACAGCTGCAGGCGAGGCAGCCACACTCGATGGCGCCAACACTCACCACTTCATTAAGGATAGAATGGGAAATTCTTTAGAGGAAATGGTGGAGCTTAGAATTCTAAGGTTGCTTAATAAGCGTTAGTGGAGAATATACAAATAATGTAGCATTGATAAAGAAAGAGACACATTCCAATACAATTTATTCTGTTCACAAACGGCTCACATAGAAACATAGAAAATAGGTGCAGGAGTAGGCCATTCGGCCCTTCGAGCCTGCACCGCCATTCAATATGATTATGGCTGATCATCCAACTCAGTACCCTGTACCTGCCTTTTCTCCATACCCCCTGATCCCTTTAGCCACAAGGGCTACATCTAACTCCCTCTTAAATATAGCCAATGAACTGGCCTCAACTACCTTCTGTGGCAGAGAATTCCAGAGATTCACCACTCTCTGTGTGAAAAAAATGTTTTCCTCATCACGGTCCAAAAAGATTTCCCCCTTATCCTTAAACTGTGACCCCTTGTCCTGGACTTCCCCAACATTGGGAACAATCTTCCTGCATCTAGCCTGTCCAAGCCCTTAAGAATTTTGTAAGTTTCTATAAGATCTCACGATCAGGCATGAGCTGGCATTCACATCCAATAATACTTCCCTACAAACATTTGTCAGTCGGATGAATCACCTGATTAATAGCTAGTGCCTGTGGATTTCCTTTGTTATCAAACAGGACATAAAAAGAAAAAACACTCAAGTTTATATTTCCTGAAATTAAATTGGTTAAATATTCAGTTCAAAACCATTTAAGTTCAAGCATGTGTCAGAAACATGTGAACATCTGATATTAGGTTAGCATAATTTATCCAATTGATATTATCAAAAAGTTAATGGACTATTTAAAAATAAATATAAATGTAATGGGCTTTGAGAATTTTAATGCTTTCATGATTGAGGAAGTAGATTACATTTCTTTCTCCATTGAAACGCAAATTAAACCATTTATTCCACATAAAATATCAACAAATGTTATGTACAATAGGCATGAAAAACGTACAATTCACTCTTCTTCGATCAGTTATGTCAAATAACAACGTTTCAGAACAAACTGCTTTCTTGGTACAACAAATAAACCTGTGTACTAATTTGATTGTTTCATATGGGGAGAAGGCAGGCACGGTTTATTGATAGGGGACGATCAGCCATGATCACAATGAATGGCGGTGCTGGCTCGAAGGGCCGAATGGCCTCCTCCTGCACCAATTTTCTATGTTTCTATAATGCACAGAAAAACACAATTGTTTTGAGTCACCTATTTCGCCATTCATTGCCAGCTGTTGTATGCTATCAACTATTATTTCCTTTTCTTCCTCTCCATCCTCTGGTTTTAGAGCAGACATGGGATCTGGAAACCCATTTTGGACACACACATTTGCTAGCTCGATGTTTTGGAAGGTTACAGGTTCTGGTTTCACATCTTCTAATTTCGCATCTGCTGTTTCCTGCGTTATGGTTGTCAGTTTCACCACTTCATTTACCACTACAAGAAAACAACAGAAATAGTATTTTAACCAGTGGATTTAAATGAACAATTTTAAAACAATATCTGTCAACAGCTAAAAACAAGTAAGGGATCCACATGAGATGCCACGCAACCTTCTCCCATATATATATCAACCCATTTCCATAAAAGGTGGAGCAGTAACATCTCATTTGATATACAACAAAAATCAGAGGCGTTGTGACACACATAGCAATATCTGAAGACAAAAGCTGGCAACTAGAAGAGTAAGATATTGTTATTTGTCTTTCTGTCAAAAAATATAAATTAAAGTAGAAACTAAAGAGACAAGCAAGAAAAACATTTATATATTTAGTCCAAAAATGTGTCAGGCAGCATCAATGGAGGACATAGACACAGTGCCCTCCATAATGTTTGGGACAAAGACCCATCATTTATTTATTTACCTCTGTACTCCACGATTTGAGATTTGTAATATAAAAAAATCACACGTGGTTATAATGCACATTGTCAGATTTTATTCATTGTGGTATTTTTATGCATTTTGGTTTCACCATGTAGAAATTACAGCCGTGTTTATACATAGTCCCCCCCATTTCAGGGCACCACAATGTTTGGGGCACATGGCTTCACAGGCATTTGTAATTGCTCAGCTGTGTTTAATTGTCTCCTTAATACAGGTATAAGAGAGCTCCTAGCACCGAGTCTTTCCTCCAGTCTTTCCATCACCTTCGGAAACTTTTATTGCTGTTTATCAACATGAGGACCAAAGTTTGTCAATGAAAGTCAAAGAAGCCATTATGAGACTGAGAAACAAGAATAAAACTGTTCGAGACATCAGCCAAACCTCAGGTTTACCAAAATCAACTGTTTGGAACATAATTAAGAAGAAAGAGCATTGGTGAGCTTACTAATCGCAAAAAGTCTGATTAGTAAGATCAAAGCTAAAAAATTGTAAATTCTTCAGTGGCCAAGTCAATCGCCCGATCTGAAGCATGCCTTTTGTATGCTGAAGAGAAGACTGAAGGGGACTAGCCCACCAAACAAGTATAAGCTAAGGATGGCTGGCCTGGCACAGCATCACCAGAGAAGTCTCCCGACAACTGGTGATGTCCATGAATCAGATTTCAAGCAGTCATTGCCTGCAAAGGACATGCAACAAAATACTAAACGACGACTTTAATTTACATGACATTGCTGTGTCCCAAACATTATGATGCCCTGAAATGGGGGGGACAATGTACAAACACTGCTGTAATTTCTTCATGGTGAAACCAAAATGTATAAAAATGGTCTTTATTAAAATCTGACAATGTGCACTTTAACCACTTTAATCAGCGGGTGAGGCAGCATCTATGGAGCGAAGGAAATAGGCAAAGTTTCGGGCCAAAACCCTTCTTCAGAATAAATAAATAAATAAATTAATAAATAAATGGCGGGTCTTTGTCCCAAACATGATGGAGGGCACTGTAGCAGGTCAAGATTCTTCTTCAGACTAATTATAGGAAGAAGGAGAAAGCTGGAAAAGATGTGGGGCTGGACAAAGTTTACCAAGTGATTGGTGGAAACACTGGAGAGAGGGTTTTACTTGGCACATGAGTGGGCAAAGGTTAGAAATATAAGAGACAAAAGGACTCTGTAGCTTCCCAACCAAACCACCCCCTACTCAGATACGTTTCCCATCCAACTGCTGATGTTTCACCTGTCCCGACACTACCTCCCTCACATCCGTCCACGGACCCCAGCAGCCCTTCAAGGTGTGGCAGAAATTCACCTGCATCTCCTTTAATTTCATCTACTGCATTTGGTGCTCCCAACGTGACCTTATTTACATCTGCAAGACAAAGCAAAGACAATACGACCGTTTTGCCGAACACTGTGTCCAGTCCACATAGGCCTGCTAGATCTTCCAGTTGTGAACCATTTTAGCTCCTGGTCCCATTCCTATAGTGACCTTTCTGTCTTGCCCGAGTGAGACCACACACAAACTGGAAGAACACAACCTCATATTCCACCTGGGTAGCCTGCATGAACATTGAAATAACCAATTTTACATATCACATCCCTTCCCATTTTCTCTCTCCCCTTTCTTCCCTGTGCCCCATCAGGGTGCACACTCATGTCTCCTACTATCCCTCCCACCTATATCCCTTCCTCTGGCTTCACATTTCATTCATCTTCGCTCATTATCTTAGCCACATTTATCTCCTTTTTATCTCTAGCCTTTGCTCATGTACCTACCAATCCAAACCCCCTTCACCTGTCACTTGCCAGGCTTGTCCCGCCTCCAGCTCTTTTCTAGTTTTTTTTCCCCCCGACTACAATCTGTCTGAAGAAGAGTCCCGACCCAAAATGTCACTTCTCCCTGCTCTCCAGAGATGCCGCCTGCCCCGCTGAGTTACTCCAGCACTTAGTGTTGTTTTTTTGTAAATCAGTATCTACAGTTCTTTGGCTTCATATTTAATCAGGTGGGTGAAGTAACCAGATGGATATTTATAGTTAACATACTGTACCTATTCATATTGTGGATTTGATGTATAATGTTTAAATCATGCAGATGAACGTTTTCGATTGTATCTAAAAATCTGTATTATTTATAATCATTTTATTACCACCATGTCATATATTTTAATTATTTCAAATTAATAGAACCTCAATATTAAAAATCCATTCTGCCCGTGTTTGAAACAACAACGACATTCGTAGGATTTCATTAAGGTCCTTTCTGAACTTCAACAAATTTAATTTCCTCAAGGGGGAGCAATTACTTCATTTAAAAAACAGCTTATGAAAAGCCATTGGATTGAAAATTAATTCAGGATATGTTGCTGATGAGCCTTTACTCTGGACAATCAAGTGGATCATCAAATCTTGCAAACTATTTGACTTTATTTGAAAAAAAAAAAATGTTCTGGAAAAGTACTAGTAAATACTTCCATTTTGTCTATCAAGGATCATGCCTTCACAAACATAATATCCCATTCCTTTTAAGTGATTCTAAAATTCCACACCTGAAATACAGTTTTTGCTACTAAGTTTGTCTCTTGAATCTAACTTTGTGTTTAACTTGATGCAATCTAATTGACTTGATGCAATCTAATTAAGATAGTTATGGATCGGGACGGAGATGGTCCACGTGTTAAAATGCTCAACTGGGGTAAGGCCAACTTTGAGGGTATGAGAGAAGGTCTGACTCAAGTTGACTGGAGCAGGTTACTTGAGGGAAAAGGAACATCGGCCAAGTGGGATGTTGTTTTTAAAGTGTACCGAAGAGAGATCAGGATGTGTACGTCCCCGTTAGATTGAAAGGCAAAGCATGCAAGCGTAAGGAAGCTTGGCTGACAAGGGAAATTGAAACGTTAGTCAAAAACAAGAAGTATTCGTGGGACAGGTGTAGGCAGCTGGAATCTAGTGCATCCCTGGAGGAGTTTCGGGAACTAGGGAGCAAACTAAAAAAGGAAATCAGAAGGGCAAAAAGGGGCCAGGACATAGCTCTGGCGGGTAGCATAAAAGACAATCCCAAAATATTTTATAAATACATTAGGGGGAAAAGGGCAACTAGAGAGATAGTGGGACCTCTCAGGTATAAAAGGGGTCACCTCTGTGTGGAGCCACTGGAGATGGGCAATGAGTATTTCTCCTCTGTATTTACCAAGGAGAAAGGCAGTAGGTCGGAGGAAATTGGAGCAGTCACTGGAAGTGTCATGAGAGCAGTCAGGGTTACCGTCGAGGAAGTACTGAAGATACTGTCATGTTTGAAGGTAGACAAATCTCCGGGGCCTGAACAGACATATCCGAGGACATTGCAGGAAGCTAGAGAGGAAATTGCGGGAGCCCTGGTTGAAATTTATGAGTCATCCTTAAATACAGGAGAGGTGCCAGATGATTGGAGGGTGGCAAATGTGGCGACCAGAACTCACACAATATTCCAAATGCGTCCTCACCAAATTTCGATTAAGTTGCAATATGAATTCCGGACTCTTCATGTTCAATGCCCGACCGATGAAGGCAAGCATACACCTTGCATGCATATGCTTTCATTACCACTCTATCTACTAGTGTTGCCACTTTCAGGGAGTTATGTATGGACACCAAGATCCCTCTGTACATCAATGCTGTTAAGGCTCATGCAACAACAAATTAAGTTAAATATCTTGACATTTGCATATATAGGTCTAATAGGCTTGAGGCAATCAGTTTAAAAGGTCAAACCACAAGGTGTAAAATAACAGCTTGCCAGCTCGAATTGGCATGCAAATATCTAACAACTGCAAATGGAGGTTCGACGAGCATCTTCTACTCCACAGGCACAATGATGTCAACCAGAAACCTTCATGCCTCTCAGGCAATAGGTTTCCGATAACGTTTGTAATCAAAACTTGATTAGTCAACATTTGCTCGACTCATATTTGGGCATCTGAGTCACCTATATTTTTGTGTAATGTTTGGCGAGAATACATCTGGTAGAATTAACCAATTGTGCGAACTGAGTTTAAAATGAAAATTGACAAAGAGGCTATAGGAGTGTATAAGAATTGGATATGCTGGAGATGCTAGCTATAAACAAAAATACATTGAAAAATTGTTTAACATTGAGCAGATCAGGTCACATTTCTGGAGAAAACAGGAGGCCTAAAGATGAGGGAGGTGGAGAAAAGCAGAGCTTTTTAAAACTATGCAATTAAAAAGAGTCTGTCCTTAAAACATGAGCTCTGGTAAATTTACCATTTCGGAAAGATGAGACTGTTGTTTTGTGTATATACATAACATAGGATTCATGTGGTGAAGAATTTCACACACTCAAAACAATTACCCTCGCCAAACATGAACTGCAAAAAGTAAAAAAATCCCAAATTTGATTAAAAGCCTTCTTATAAAATTAGTTCTGTGATCCAATGTAAAATATTAAAGACAAGTAAACAACTTAGAATCCACCCCATAATATTGTCTTGTCTATAATGTTACTCAACACCAAATTATATGTACAGTAATTTTGTTAACAAGCGGTTATTAATCTCATGAACTCTTTGTAGTTTGGATTTGGGACAGACGGGTGGAGGAAGAAAAACAAATCCTGGCAAGGACACATGATAAGCAATTACTTCCTCCCCACCCCATCCAATTCAATACACACTTTGCTTCTATCTCCATTTCAATGGTCTTTTACTCAGAAGGCATTTTCCATGTTTATCGCATTCATTCACGTGTAATTCTAAAAAGGACAAACAGCCTCATCACTCATTTCAAACATCTCTATTTTGGGTGTTTTTCCTTTCTTCTCTCGAGATAGTGTTTCTACATAAAGTATCTGTGCTGCACAGCAGTTTCGCTTCTGTACAAATTATTTGCCAAACTTTTTTTTTTGTTGCACATCATAAAATATCGTTTTCAAACAGACTGAAAGCAGGAAACAGATGTGTCCAAGTCTTGCCACCAAATGAAGTCATGTATAAGGAGTCAACAACAAATGTATTTATAGAAGTCCTGAATCTTATGTCCATTGTGAAGATTTCATCTTACTGCTTTCATTTCCTGCATTTGAAAATCAATCATGAAGTAAAAAGAAAAAACTTTGGGATATTAAGATCTTCAAAAATGACCGGAAAATTACAAAAATAATGGAATGTTTTTAAATAGACACAATTACTGCATCTCAAAGGAGGTGATTGACCATCTAAAGCACAATGGGTTAAATTCAGGAAGAACAAAGGATGCAAGACTCTGTTTGTAGCTGTTTACATGTCTCTAGAAGCATTGTTTACATGTCTCTCAAAGAGAACAAGGAAACTTGTCCTAATGGGAGACTACATTTGCACGAGTTTGGGGAAAAACAACTAATGCTAGCAATAAACCCAATGAGTTTGTTCTAATGTGTTCCGGACCGTTTGTAACAATGGAAAGTGGACAAGCATACTGGACTGAGAAATGAATTTCCCTAACAATCTGACATTTAAGGGAGTATCTTTCAAATTATGATTGATTTGGATATATGGCTCGCAAGAAAGGAAAAACAAACATGAGATTCAAAAGGGACTAGAAATTAAATGAAAATAGTAAACTGAGCTGAATAATGTGCAAAGTATTGCATATAAAATAAAACCAGCACACAACTAATTACAAAGAGAATGTTGAAACATAACCCACAAATAAGGCAAGAGATTAAAAAATAATCAAGGTTCAAATGTAAATTTTCAGAAACGGAAAAGTAAAAATCCAATTATGACGAAGAGCCTTAAAAAAAGTTGCTTGGCACACCAAAACTAACAGATGTTTTCTAAATATATAGAGGGTGATAAAGAAGAATGTTGATCTAATAAAAATGAAGCAACCAAAACTTTGCAAGCCTTCTTAAACAGCGAAGAAACACATATATAGACATTGCTGCAGAAATAGTCAAGAGTCTTACAGCATGGAAACAGGCCCTTCAGTCCAACTTGCGCACACCAGCCATCATGCCTCATCTACACTAATCCCACCTGCCTGCATTTGGCCCATATCCCTCTAAACCTGTCCTATTCATGTACCTGTCTAAATGTTTCTTAAACGTTGTGATAGTACCTGCCTCTACTACCTCCTCAGGCAGCTCGTTCCATACACTTACCACACTTTGCATGAAAAAGTTACCCCTCAGGTTCCTATTCAATCTTCCCCCCCCTCACCTTAAACCTGTGTCCTCTGGTTCTCGATTCCTCTACTCTGGGCAAGAGACTGTGCGTCTAGCCGACCTATTACTTGCATGATTTTGTACACCTCTATAAGATCCGAAAAATGTCTAGAAAAGGAATAGCGAGTCTCGACCCGAAACATCACCCATCCATGTTCTCCAGTGATGCTGCCTGACCTGCCGAGTTACCCCAGCACATTATGTTGTTTTGTGTATTAACAGGCATCTGCAGTTCTTTGTTTCTACTCAAAATAGTGTATTTAATGCAAATTTTAAATAAATATCTGGAAAAAGTTAATGGGACATGATGGTTAAAAAACTGATACATCTCAAAAATATCCAAAACTCATGTTAGATTGGGGAGCTGCAAATGTCATTGCCATGCTTTTGAGAAGGACATATCTTAATAACCACAAGCTTATCATTTTAACATGAATTAGGGGAAGATGCTGGAATTGATCAGTGGCAAGAGTAACAAAGCTTGAAAATACATCAGATGATCAAAGAGAGTTGGCAAGTATATGGACATTATTGCTTGGGCCTAATTCTGCTCCTATGTCTAATGGCCTTATAGATTGTTGTAGTAACTGCATGCTGTATGTCCCAGGAATTCTGTTGCATTGATTGTCCATGAAACATCATTTTGTAAGAGGAATAGGTTTAAGGTGAAGGGGAAAATATTTAATAGGAATCTGAGGGGTAACCTTTTCACACAAAGGGTGATGGGCATATGGAACAAGCTGCCAGAGGAGGTAGTTGAGGCTGGGACTATCCCGACATTTAAGAAACAGTTAGACAGGTACATGGATATGACAGATTTGGAGGGATATGGACCAAATGCTGGCAGGTGGGACTAGTGTAGCTGGGACATGTTGGCCGGTGTGGGCAAGTTGGGCCGAAGGCCCTGTTTCCACGCTGTATCACTCTATGATTCCATGAGTTCCCTATACTTATGGTCAATTAAAAGTAAATGTAGGAATTCCCTTGTTACTTAGTATGTCAACTCTAATTCGTTGTCATCTAAATTCCATTTCTGTAAAAGATAACTCAAATGTGTGGGCAAATGTGACCTACCCTTGACATATCCTTGCCAATTCTCATTGATCACCGGATATATTTTCCCGCTTTGTGATTCTTGCTTCAGATCAATTTCAGCATCTCCCTCTAATTCATGTTAAACTGATAGGTTAGTAGTTATTAAGATATGTCCCTTGTTCTCAAAAGCATGGGGATGAAATTTGCAGTTTCCCTGTCTAACATGGGCATTTAGGATTTTGACAAATATATCGGCTTTTTAAATCTTAGTGTGTAAACAATGTTTTGACCATCTGTGTCCCATTAATGTTTACTTACATCCTATTTATTCACAACTTGTATTAAATCCATTATTCATGGAGGAAATGGTGTAAAACCTGTAGTATTTTATAATTATAAATAAATTTTAAGTGTATGGGAGATGGGAATAGTGGAGGGGGGTGTAGATGATTGGCAGGTGGAATGAGTGGGCAGATGCTCTGGGTGTTGGTGGGAAAGATGGGCAGGTCAGGGTAGATTTAATAAAAGGAGGGAGAAAGGGATGAGGGGAAAGCAGGTTTAATTGAAATTAGAGAATGCAATGTTCATGCTGTTGAATTGTTGACTAACTAGCATAATACAAGATAATGCTTCTCCAGTTTGCATCTGGCCTCACACTGGCAGTGGAGGCTGCCAAGGACAGACAAATCAGTGTGGGAACGGGGAGGGGAACGGAAATGGCTAGCAACAGAGAACTGCACGTGTTTGGCAAAGCGATTGACCAGTTTGTGCTTGGTCTCAGTGATGAAGAAACAGCCACACTGAGAGGCAGGGTGACAGCAGGAATGCAGAGAGATGCAGGGTGGAATGGGGCAGGAATGGGGGGGGGGGGGGGATGGGGAGGGAAGCTCAGTTTCATGAAAAAGGCCAACTCCGATGTCCTAGAATGGATGGTCACATCTCAGGAACAGATGCGGTAAAGTGGAGAAACTGAGAGAACAGTATAACGTCCTTACAATAGACAGAGTTACAATAGATAGAGCATAGTCTAGGTGGCTGTGGGAGTCGGTGGATTTGTAGTAAAAAAATGCCAGTGGATAGTTTGTATCCCGAGACAGAGATCAAGAAAGGGGAGCAAAGTGTCAGAAATGGTCCACGTGATTCTGAGGGCAGTGCTGAAATTGACCGGGTGCAGGAGGTAGTACCTATGTAGCAGGAGAAAGTTGATTTGCAGCACCAGAGTAGGTTTGGAACTAATTACGCACAATGTAACCAACAAAGAGGAGGGTGGAGGGCGTGGCTGGGGTCCAGGTGATTGCCCATGGCTACGCCTTTGATTTTTGTATGTCATGAGCGGTCGTTACAGGAAAGCACAAGATCCACCAGATGGAGAAGAATATTAGTAGCAAAAACGTTTCTAGTTCCCCTTTGTACTGTGTTCTAGAAAGAAATGGAAAGCCCCAGGGCCTTCCTTATGAAGAGTGGAAGTTTATAGGAACATCCATGGTAAAGGTGAGGTTGTGAGATCCAGGGAATTGGAAGTTGTTGAAAGAGTGGAGAGCATGCAAGGTGACCCATATGTATGTGGGAAGAGACTGGGCAAGCAGGAGAAGACAATCAAGATATAAGATGTACACAAAATGCAGGAATAACTCAACGTGACCGGCAGCATCTTTGGAGAGAAGGAATGGGTGACGTTTCGGATCGAGACACTTCTTCACTGATGTCAGGGGAGAGGGAAATACATAGATAAGGAAGTGTAAGGTGTGAAAATAGGTCAAGGGAATGGAGATCAAGGAAAATGTAGAATAGATCATTGTTAGCTGAGAGAAGGCAACAACAAAGCAAACAGAGATAAAATGTAGTTGGAGACAGTAAGACTGATCGGTGAACTGGGAAGGGGGAAGAGTGGAGAGGGAAAGCAAGGGGTACTTGAAGTTAGAGAAGATAATGTTTATACCACTGGGGTGTAAGCTGCCCAAGTGAAATGTGAGGTGCTGTTCCTCCAATTTGTGCTGGGCTTCACTCTGACAATGGAGGAGGCCCAGGATATACAGTGCAAGAGCAGATGGAAACAATGGCAGGGGAAAGGGTCAAAGGGACTAAGGACATTGCCAAAGAAAGTGGTATGGAGGCAGAGGCGATAGATGGGCTCAACAACATGGAGGGCCAGGAACTCGGTGAGGACTGGGTGCAGGGTTGGGTTACAAAGGTAATAGCCCTGTCCCACGGTACGAGTTCATTCCAAGAGCTCTCCCGAGTTTAAAAAAAATCAAATTCGTGGTAAGCACGGAGAATGAACGTAGCGGGTACGTTGGAGCTCGGGGATGTATCTTAGCGGCTCTTAATGCTAACGGCAGGTACTCGGGAAGACTCGCTAACGGCAGGTAAGCACGGGAAGACTCGTGAAGATTTTTCAACATGTTGAAAAATGTCCACGAGAGCCCCGAGTACCGACGAGTGGCCATTACCGTAAATCTCAGAGTTCGAATCAGGGCAAACTCGGGAGAGTTCTTGGAATGAACTTGTACCGTGGGACAGGGCTTTAAGGCCTCTGCTGAGGGCAGATTGCTCAGTATCAGAGAGGGGGGAGGTCAGGGGTTGGTGAAGACACAACAGCATTTGGAGCTAGGACCAGATGCTGGTTCAGAGAGGGCAGTCAGGGGAGTGTGGTTGGGGAGAGAAGGGGACGCAGAGGACAGAGGACGGGTAGAGGATCTAGGATGGGGTATGAGGTGACATGGACGGAGGGTCTGGTGTGTTCAGTGGCAGAGGATGAGAGGCAGGATCCAGCGACATTGGCATCAGGGACCCCTGTGTGAAAGTGGCAGGGGAGCGGCAGGATACAGCGGCTTTGACGTCAGCGACTCTGTCCGGAGGCGGCGAGCTTATGATCTTTGTGTACGTCAGGAAAGATAAATAACACTGGCTGAAAATGTGAATCCGGTGAGGATGAAGAGTTGTGGTCCATGGCACTTTTGGGAGATCGAGACAAGGAAAACATTAAGATGTGTGGATGAGAAAAGGGATAGAGACAGACTAAATGAATTAAGATGGAGCCCAATGGACAATCTGGGAAAAATGCAAGATAATCAAATGGTGTGAGATTTTGGTTTCATTTTGTCTACATTATTCAAACAATTAAAGCACCAGGAAAAAAATTAAAAGGGCTAAATTATAAAAAAAAGATGTATTGCAAGGGCAGATGGCCTAATCTTAGTTTGCATTCTGTGTTCAGAAGAATGGAGATTTTAATTTATCAAAGTACTTCACAATTATTGAGAACGATCCAATTAGATACCTTTAGAGAGACTACTTCCTCTTATTGGAGTATGCAAATCAAGCCATTTTGGCATTTGGAAGTTAAATTATTCTGCAAATTTTTCACACAAGGGCGTGGAGAGCTGTAAGATAAATTCCTAAATGACTAATTGCCAAATTAACTAGGTTTACAAGACAAGGATTTTGCATAGGTTGGGTTCCCAAGGACTTTGGAATGTGCTAAGGAGTTTGCAGTCATGACGGACATGTTCTATTATAACATGGATAAACTTGTGATCCGCTTTCTGCCGAGAGGATATGAGTCACTCTTAACACTTGCTCAATTAACTCATCCGGCTCTTTACTATGAGAAGAGTTTAAAGTGTTAGAGGCCATTTGTTAATATTTAATAAATGATGCATTCCACTGAGATTTAATGAAAAGAATTACATTATTTCTTCAGTTCCTCCCAACTGTACCACCAATCACCGAGATCAGAGCTGAGAAACTAATGCCATACAAGAAAGAAAAAAAAACAAGACTATCTTTAGTTTTATCATTTATCTGCAGCAGTAAGCAAGAAAAAGATGCTGCAATCATTTGGTATCAATACAGATGACTCCAGCCTATGATTAAAAACAGCTGATAAAAGGATAAAACTATTAAAACGATATCTGGATTGCATGTTGAAACAATTGACATTTTGTTCAGTTTTCAATGTGACAGTAGCTACTGATGGAGTTAGATTTTTCAATGACTGGAAATATTATTCACAATTTTATTTTGATTTTATGGTTGTCATGGTTCAGTGTTAGTGTTTGACACAAGTGAATATGATTGTGCTGTTTGACAATTTAACTAAAAGAATATGTACAGGGATGCATTAACAAAGTAAATGTATGTACAATAAACACATTAATTTCAGGCAATGTTAATCACAGGCCCATAAACAAAACTTTAATTATGCATCAATTGCAAATTAAATTATATTAATGCTACATAAATTGCTTTTAGCAAACAAGTTATTTTACACAAATATTAACCTTGTAGTTCACGACCCCATGTTAGAATTCACAATTACACTAAAAAATATATTCAGATGCTACAATATCCGGCTGTAGCACACTGAGACTATTCAACTTCAGCTGACTTTGGTATGCACCATATCACAGACATTTCCTCCATAGTCTGCTACTCCTCCCACATCCTGCAATTTAAAACACATTTATTTTCTCACTTTTTAGTACTGACAAAGTCATTGACTGGAAAAGCTGATTCTGTCGCTTTTTTCGTGGAGCTGCCCAGCCTATGAATGCTTATAGCATTTTGTTTTGCTTCCATAATACTAGTCAATGTGCCAAACTGGACACGATTTTGAACAAACAGCAAGGAATATCCTAATAGACTAAACCTCTGCCTTGGGCCATAGTTACTAAAAACTGTTATGGATGAGTAGATAGATCATCTGTGCTACTTTGAATTTAATATAAGTTTTTGAATAAGCGAATTCCCAATTTTAAACAGACGCTAAATATCATATATTTTGTCTTTAGTCAGAGGGTGGTGAATCTGTGGTATTCTTTGCCACATAAGGCTGCCACAGGAGGCCAAGTCAATTGATATTTTTAAGGCAGAGAAAGATTTTTCATTAGTACGGGTGTCAGGGATGATGGGGAGAGGGCAGGAGAATGGGGTTTCGGTGGGAGAGATAGATCAGCCATCATTGAATAGTGTAGACGTGATGGGCCGAATGGCCTAATTCTGTTCCTATCACTTCTGACCTTATGATTTCACACCAATTCATTTCAGACTGTGAAGTTGCTTTTAACTGCAGGAGATTTTTAATGGGATAATGAAAAAAAATGATATACCACCATATTTACCATTGTCAGCTTCAAGATCATTATCTGTTTCATCTTCATCATCTTCCCCCTGTTCCGATTCTGCGCCACTATCATTGCCTTCAACTTTTCCATTCATTTTATTACAATTCTTTGGTGAACTGAGAACATTGCCAAGATCTAAATATTTAAAGGAAAAAGTAGAATAGTCAAAACCTCAACATCACTAATTGGCCTGAGAAAAAATCATTCAGGCTATATTTACAAACAAAAAAAATCCAACTTTTAGATTATACACCATTCCTAAACAAAAAGATTTAAAACATTCAATTTGTAAATCACAGCAATCTTCCATAATATTTAAATGGCAGAAGTGTAAATCCTTAAATTAGAGAAATGCTATTGATCTTTGTTGACACAGTGGTGACATACTCCCTTCAAGCACAGAATAGACAATAGACAATAGGTGCAGGGGTAGGCCATTCGGCCATTCAATGTGATCATGGCTGATCATCCACAATCAGTACCCCATTCCTGCCTTCTCCCCATATCCCCCGACTCCGCAATCTTTAAGAACCCTATCTAGCTCTCTCTTGAAAGTATCCAGAGAACTGGCCTCCACCGCCCTCTCAGGCAGAGAATTCCACAGACTCACAACTCTCTGTGAGAAAAAGTGTTTCCTCGCCTCCGTTCTAAATGGCTTACCCCTTATTCTTAAACTGTGGCCCCTGGTTCTGGACTCCCCCTGCATCGGGAACATGTTTCCTGCCTCTAGCGTGTCCAAACCCTTAACAATCTTAAGGGGCTGTCCCACTTGGGCGACCTAATTGGCGACCTTAGAAGAGTTTAAAAAAATGACATGTTGAAGACCTCCTTAGACTATGTTGAAGACCAGCTTCGACTAGCTAGGACTAACTTCGGGAAAATTGGACACCTAATAGTGGAGAGTGAAGACGACCTCCCTTTGACTATGATGAAGACTATCTACGACTACCTTCGATTACAACGATTATCCACAACTAACATGCCGACCTACATCCCAGGGTCTTCAGGGAGGTGGCTCTAGAAATAGTGGACGCTTTGGTGATCATTTTCCAATGTTCAATAAATTCAGGATCAGTTCCTGTGGATTGGAGGATAGCTAATGCTATCCCACTTTTCAAAAAAGGAGCGAGAGAGAAAACAGGGAATTACAGACCAGTTAGCCTGACTTCGGTGGTGGGAAAGATGCTGGAGTCAATTATTAAAGAGGTTATAATGGGGCATTAGGATAGCAGTAAAAGGATTAGTCCAAGTCAACATGGATTTATGAAAGGTAAATAATGCTTGACTATTCTTCTCGAATTTTTTGAGGATGTGACAAGTAAAATGGCGGCAAAAACAAGGGAGCAGATTATTATCTCAATGGGGTTAGGTTAGGTAAGGGGGAGGTACAGCGAGACCTGGGTGTCTTTGTACACCGGTCACTAAAAGTTGGCGTGCAGGTACAGCAGGCAGTGAAGAAAGCTAAGGGAATGTTGGCCTTCATAACAAAAGGATTTCAGTATGGGAGTAAAGAGGTTCTTCTGCAATTGTATAGGGCTCTGGTGAGACCACGTCTGGACTATTGTGTACAGTTTTGGTCTCCTAATTTGAGGAAGGACATCCTTGCGATTGAAGCAGTACAGCGTAGGTTCACGAGATTGATCCCTGGGATGGCGGGACTGTCAAGGAAAGATTGAAAATACTAGGCTTGTATTCACTGGAGTGTAGAAGGATGAGGGGGTATCTTATCGAGACATAAAATTATAAAAGGACTGGACAAGCTAGATGCAGGAAAAATGTTCCCAATGTTGGGTGAGTCCAGAACTAGAGGCCACAGTCTTAGAATAAAGGGGAGGTCATTTAAGACTGAGGTGAGAAAAAAAAAATTTGACCCAGGGAGTTGTGAATTTATGGAATCCCCATGCCACAGAGGGCAGTGGGGGCAATTGGATTTAAGAGAGTTAGATAGAGCTCTAGGGGCTAGTGGAGTCAAGGGATATGGGGAGAAGGCAGGCACGGGTTATCGATAGGGGATGATCAGCCATGATCACAATGAATGGCGGTGCTGGCTCGAAGGACCGAATGGCCTCCTCCTGCACCTATTTTCTATGTAACTCAAGAGTTGCCAGGACTAGAGGGACTGTGCTATAGGGAGAAGCTGGGTAGGATAGGACTTTATTCCTTGCAGCGCCAAATGCTGAGGAGTGATTTTAGAGGTGTTTGAGATCATGAGTGGAATAGATAGGATGAATGCCCAGAGTCTTTTACCCAAGGAAGGAGACCAAAAAACAGAGGACCAAGGTTTACGGTGAGAGGGCAAGATTCAATATGAACCCAAGGGGCAACTTCCTCCACTCAGACAGCGATGAATATATGTAGCGAACAGCCAGGGAAAGTAGTTGAGGCAGGTACTTTAACAACATTTAAAAGACTCTTGCACAGGTACATGGTAGGAAAGGTTCAGAGGGATATGGGCCAAATACAAGCAAATGGGAATAGCTTAGATGGGGCATCTTGGTCAGTAAGGACGAGTTGGGCCAATGGGTCTGATTCCGTGCTCTATGACTATGAATGTGCAGTCAAAGCACTATCGATACATCTCCTGTCCCACTCGAGGCCCCAACACCTTCGACCACTGTTACACAACCCACTAGAGGCCCCAATACCTTTAACTATTCCAACCTCTAAACATCTCCATATCCCACATACATTTTGGAAATCTGATCATCAGACGGTGCTCCTGCTCACAGACATAAGCTGAAGCGCAAGGATCTAGTACAGAAAACCGTGTAGTGCTGATCAGAGGAAACAGACAAGTTCTGACGTGACTGCTTTCAATCAGTGGACTGGTCCATATTAAATGACTCCACTGCCAGCACAGACTTCATAAGTACAGAGGACTCAGAATGATCCCTAACCAGAAAAGATGGATAAACGGTGAGGACCTTCCCAGGCAAAGTCCAAGAGTACAGCATTCAAGTTGCAAGCACGTACAGTCCAAGTACAGATTTTGTTGCCTTTGCATAGCCATCGGAATGCCAAGAGGGAATTTTATAATCGCATGTACACCCATTATTGTGGCAAGACTTGTATGCTATAACCGGCTACAAAGTGAAGTCGGGCAATAAGGCTGTCAATAACATGTCCCTCCCAAAAGTTAAATGAATTCTATGCTTGCTTTGAAATAAAAGGTCAGGGCAATGCTGTCGTCCAAGGTACACAAAAATGGTGGAGAAACTCAGCGGGTGCAGCAGTATCTATGGAGCGAAGGAAATAGGCAAAGTTTCGGGTCGAAACCCTTCTTCAGACTGATAGGGGGTGGCGGGGAGAAGGAAGGAAAAAGGAGGAGGAGGAGCCCGAGGGCTGAGGGATGGGAGGAGACAGCCCGATGGCTGAGGAAGCGGAGAAGGCAGCAAGGGTTAACAAAATTGGGAGAATTCAATGTTCATGCCCGCAGGACGCAGACTCCCCAAGCGGAATATAAGGTGCTGTTCCTCCAATTTCCGGTGTTGCTCACTCTGGCCATGGAGGAGTCCCGGGACAGTGAGGTCGGACGGGGAATGGGAGGGGTAGTTGAAGTGCTGAGCCACCAGGAGGTCAGGCGGACTGAGCAGAGTTGTTCGGCGAAACGATCGCCCAGCCTCCGCTTAGTCTCACCGATGTAGATCAACTGACATCTAGAGCAGCGGATGCAATAGATGTGGTTGGAGGAGATACAGGTGAACCTCTGCCGCACCTGGAACGACTGTTTGGGTCTTTGAATGGAGTCGAGGGGGGAGGTAAAGGGACAGGTGTTGCATCTCTTGCGGTTTCAACGGAAAGTGCCCAGGGAGGGGGTGATATGGGAGGGAAGGGAAGAATTGACAAGTAAGTTACGGAGGGAGCGGTCTTTGCGGAAGGCAGACATGGGGGGAGATGGGAAGATGTGGCGAGTGGTGGGGTCACGTTGGAGGTGGCGAAGCTGACGGAGGATTACTTGTTGTATGTGACGGCTGGTGGGGTGAAAGGTGAGGACTAGGGGGACTCTGCCCTTGTTGCGAGTGCGGGGATGGGGAGAGAGAGCAGTGTTGCGGGGTATGGAAGAGACCCTGGTGCGAGCCTCATCTATGGTGGAGGAGGGGAACCCACATTCCCTGAAGAATGAGGACATTTCAGATGCCCTGGTGTGGAACTCCTCATCCTGGGAGCAGATGCGGCGTAGATGGAGGAATTGGGAGTAGGGGATGGAGTCCTTACAGGAAGCAGGGTGGGAAGAAGTGTAGTCCAGATAGCCAAGGGAGTCAGTGGGTTTATAGTGGATGTCAGTCAGAAGTCTATCGCCTGCGATGGAGATAGTGAGGTCAAGGAATGGTAGGGAAGTGTTGGAAATAGTCCAGGTGTATTTGAGTGCCGGATGGAAGTTGGTGGTGAAGTGGATGAAGTCAGTCAGTTGTGTGTGGGTGCAGGAGGTAGCACCAAATCAGTCGTCTATGTAACGGAGGTAGAGGTCGGGGATGGGGCCCTGGTACGTATTGAAAATGGATTGTTCGATGTACAAAGAGGCAGGCATAGCTGGGGCCCATGCGTGTGCCCATAGCTACGCCTTGTATTTGGAGGAAATGTGAGGAGTCAAACGCAAAGTTATTGAGGGTAAGGACCAGCTCCGTAGGCGGAGGAGAGTGTCAGTGGCTGGGTATAGGTTGCTTCTCTGGTCGAGGAAGAACCGGAGGGCTTTGAGGCCATCCTGGTGGGGGATGGATGTGTACAGTGACTGGACGTCCATGGTGAAGATGAGGGGGTGAGGGCCTAGAGAATGGAATGCGCGGAGACGGCGGAGAGTGTCTGAGGTGTCTTGAACATAGGTGGGAAGGGATTTAACCAAGAGGGATAGGATGGAGTCAAGGTATGTGGAGATGAGTTCGGTGGGGCACGAACAGGCAGAGACAATGGGTCTACCGGGGCAGTCAGGTTTGTGGATTTTGGGGAGAAGGTAAAATCGGGCCGTGCGGGGCTGGGGAATGATGAGGTTGGAGGCTCGGTCGGGCAGGGCGTGGGAGTTGATAAAGTCGGTGATGGTGCTAGAGATGGTGGCCTGGTGCTCGTCAGTGGGGTCATGGTCCAGGGGTAAGTAGGAGGAGGTGTCCGAGAGTTGGCGCGTGGCCTCAGCTTTGTAGAGATCGACGGCCTGATTGTCTCGGCACTGTAGCCAGAGTCACTGTTGCCGACGTCACATCGGCCTCACGGAGAACGAATCTGTGGGAAGCAACTGGACTGGACAGATTCCCCATCAAGTCCATCCACACTTTATGCCGCCAAAGCAAAGCAGCCAACATAATCAAAGATCACCAACACCCCAGTCATTGTCTCGGCTTCCCTCTCACATCCAGCTGAAGATGGGCTTACAGACACGCACCTCAAGATACGAGAACAGCTTCTTCCCTGCTGTTATCATACACTTGAAATTACCTCTCATATGCTAGGGATGAATTTCCGATCATCCAATCTACCACAATGTGGCCTTTGCAATTTTTTTTAACCTGGATTTCTCTGTGTCTGTAACACTATTCTGCACTACCTGTTGTAACGTGTATGACGAGTTTCCTGGATAGCAGGCAAAATAAAGTTTATCATTGCATCTTGGTGCAAGTAACAATAATAAACTAATACTTATGTCTCTTACCAATGAAAGGTTTTCACAAAATAATACTACTAGTTTTATTGCAGTGCACAAAACCGACATTTTTTAATATGAAGGTCATTTGCAAGCAATGATTTCAGTGTTGATTTTTGAACAAATATCCAAGCATCAACACATACTTCTGACATTAAAACTAAATAATCAACAGTAAAGCTACGCATACATGGATTTGAATTCATTCCTACCTTCAAGTGACTTAACCACTTTTTCCAAACGGCCTGCAAATCAGCACAGGATGCAAAAGGCAGAATAGCAAGACACATTATTTAAATAACTTTCATGTAAAGGTACAGTGATGGGCATAAATAAGGTGCTCAAAAGAGTTAAATAAAAAATATCATGGAAATACCACTTGACTTTCAGTAAGTTCTAACCTGCCGAGATTGCATATGGTGATTGTGATTTTTTCTTGTCATCCACAAGTTCATAGAAAGGTCCAATAACACAAAGTAGTTCTTCTACTTCCTTAGTTATCGGCATAGATTCAAGTATCTACAAAACAAAAATAAATCTCAAAACCAATATTTAAAAGCACAGATGTAAGCTCTGTTCCTACCATAAAGAGATTTGACCAAAAGGAAATAGATAGGGGGCAGTTTATGACCAATCCAAGTGACATGACTGAAATGATCATAATGGTAAACACCATTAAACATCATGAACGCCTGTATAAACCATCTTGTTGCAAAGGATGCAATTCATCTTTTATTACATTTTATCAAATTATTTTTAGAAATTCTTTTGCGAATCCTCAAATTAAATTTTACAGGTTCAGTAATTTGCAGTTCATGCTTAATTCAAGTGACTTCCTTAGATAAGAATTAATCCCAGTAGGAAACAAGTACTATTGAAATAATCTATAATTCAGCATATTAAAATTAAAATGCATAAAAATGTATTTTAGGTGCTATTGTAGCGTGACGATAATCCCGAAAAGCAGGCAAGGAGCCAGGTGTTTTGGGAGGTATTTTTAAATCGCTGTTCTTCTCCTGACCGGACTCATCCATTCCCGTGCCAAGGGGTTTGATAGTGGGGATGGCCCGATCCTTGGGAGCCGCCACAGGACCCCCCCCCCCCCCGAGAACAGGAGGCATGAAACACACCGGCGAGCGTACAACCCACGCAGACCGCGTGCAGAAGTCGGCCGACCAAGGGACAGGTGGAGGGAGCCACAAAGGGGGGGGCGACCTCGCGACCAAGGCTGGGCAACCAGCACCGGCTGGTCAATGTCTAAATGAGCCAGCTTCAACCGGTCAATCGACACGGCGTCCGGCTGGCCCCCCATGTCCAACAAAAGGTCGTCTGTCCATGCGCCAACACCCAGTACGGGCCCTCTGGTGCTGCATCCGGTGAGCATCACGGCACAGGAAAACACAGGGGCAGTCCCAGAGGGTCGATGGCATGTGCTGGCGGAATGTCCCGTGGCGGGACGTCGGCACGGGCGCGAGCCTGCCAACTCGCTCGTGAAGGCGCTGTAGAGTGGACGAGGGCGTTCCCGGCTGCCCCGGTGCCGACGGCACGAACTCCCTGGGCACCGCGAGCGGCGACCCGTAAACAAGCTCCGATGAAGATAAAGCCAAGTCCTCCTTAGGCGCAGTTCGGATGCCCAGCAAGACCCACGGCAGTTCGTCCATCCAGTCCGGGCCGGAGAGTCGCGCCTTCAGCGCTGCCTTGAGCTGTCAGTGGAACCTCTCCACCAGGCAGTTTGCCTGCGGGAGATAGGCTGTGGCGTGGTACAGCTGCACACCCAACAAGTGAGCCATGGCCGACCACAGCTCGGAGGTGAACTGTGGCCCTCGGTCTGAGGAGATGTCTGCCGGCACCCCAAAGCGAGCAATCCAGTGGGCGGCCAATGCACAAACGCATGTAGCCGTTGAAGTATCGGCCAGTGGTATGGCCTCCAGCCACCGAGTGAAGCGTCCATCATTGTGAGGAGCAAACTCGAGGCCGCAACACACCCCGTCCATCAACCGTTGGAATGCCTGCGCGGCGTTCTTAAGGCCGAACAGCATCCGCACGAATTCATACAGCCCGAACGGCGTGAGGATTGCAGTCTTGGGCAAATCCTCTGGGTGGACCGGGATCTGTTTATAACCCCGAACCAGATCCACTTTGGAGAAAATAGCAGCCCCAGCCAAATGACCGTTGAAGTCCTGGATGTGGGGTACGGGGTATCGGTCTGCAGAGGTAGCGGCATTCAGCCGCCGATAATCCCCGCAAGGTCATCAGCCCCCGCTTGCCTTAGGGACCATGTGGAGTGGGGAGGCCCATGGGCTGTTCGAAGGGTGGACGATCCCCAAGGACTCCATCGTGCGGAACTCCTGCCGTGCCAGACGTAGCTTATCTGGCGGCAGTCGGCGTGCTCGTGCTTGGAGAGGTGGGCCGGTAGTCGGTATGAAATGAACCACCCCGTGCTTGGGGGTCGACGACCGGAACTGTGGGGTCAGGATGTCTAGGAACGTGGCCAAGACCCGAGCAAAGCAGGAATCCACGGATGACAGGAGGCGTCCAACCGGCTCATCCAAACGCAGCGTGATCGGCTCCATCGTGGCGGCGTGGACCAAGCGCTGACGCCTGACGTCCACCAGCAACGAGTGAGCCCGGAGGAAGTTGGCACCGAGCTGCAGTTGGGAGACATCAGCGATGGTAAACCGAGAAATGGCAGGTGCCGAACACGATCGGGACCGTGCGAACCCCATACGTGCGGATGGGGCTGCCATTCACCGCGGTGAGGACGGGCCCCCGTTTACCGGAACGAATGTCCGCCAGTGAAGGGGGCAGGACGCTCAGCTCTGCCCCGGTATCCACAAGAAACCGACTACCGGAATGCCGATCCCAGGAGAAGAGGCGGTGAATCTGGCCGGCCGTGCGGGGACTGTTGGCAGCCGACCCTGGCATTTCCCGGGAACGCGCAAGGCTGACGGCATTGCCGTGCAGCAGCACCCCAGCGCTGGTGGTAATAATAGAAACATAGAAATTAGGTGCACGAGTAGGAGTAGGCCATTCAATATGATCATGGCTGATCATCCAACTCAGTATCCCGTACCTGCCTTCTCTCCATACCCCCTGATCCCCTTAACCACATCTAACTCCCTCTTAAATATAGCCAACAAACTGGCCTCAACTACCCTCTGTGGCAGAGAGTTCCAGAGATTCACCACTCTCTGTGTGAAAAAAGTTCTTCTCATCTCGGTTTTAAAGGATTTCCCCCTTACCCTTAAGCTGTGACCCCTTGTCCTGGACTTCCCCAACAACGGGAACAATCCTCCTGCATCTAGCCTGTCCAACCCCTTAAGAATTTTGTAAGTTTCTATAAGATCCCCTCTCAATCTCCTAAATTCTAGAGAGTATAAACCAAGTCTATCCAGTCTTTCTTCATAAGACAGTCCTGACATCCCAGGAATCAGTCTGGTGAACCGTCTCTGCACTCCCTCTATGGCAATAATGTCCTTCCTCAGATTTGGAGACCAAAACTGTACGCAATACTCCAGATGTGGTCTCACCAAGACCCTGTTCAACTGCAGTAGAACCTCCCTGCTCCTATACTCAAATCCTTTTGCAATGAAAGCTAACATACCATTCGCTTTCTTTACTGCCTGCTGCACCTGCATGCCTACCTTCAATGACTGGTGTACCATGACACCCAGGTCTCGCTGCATCTCCCCCTTTCCCAATCGGCCACCATTTAGATAATAGTCTGCTTTCCCGTTTTTGTCACCAAAAAGGATAACCTCACATTTATCCACATTATACTGCATCTGCCAAACATTTGCCCACTCACCCAGCCTATCCAAGTCACTTTGCCGTCTCCTAGCATCCTCCTCACAGCTAACACTGCCCCCCAGCTTAGTGTCATCCGCAAACTTGGAGATATTGCCTTCAATTCCCTCATCCAGATTATTAATATATATTGTAAATAGCTGGGGTCCCAGCACTGAGCCTTGCGGTACCCCACTAGTCACTGCCTGCCATTGTGAAAAGGACCCGTTCACTCCTACTCTTTGCTTCCTGTTTGCCAGCCAGTTCTCTATCCACATCAATACTGAACCCCCAATGCCGTGTGCTTTAAGTTTGTATACTAATCTCTTATGTGGGACCTTGTCGAAAGCCTTCTGGAAGTCCAGATACACCACTGGTTCTCCCCTATCCACACTACTAGTTACATCCTCGAAAAATTCTATAAGATTCGTCAGACATGATTTACCTTTCGTAAATCCATGCTGACTTTGTCCAATGATTTCACCACTTTCCAAATGTGCTGCTATCCCATCTTTAATAACTGACTCTAGCAGTTTCCCCACTACCGATGTTAGACTAACTGGTCTGTAATTCCCCATTTTCTCTCTCCCTCCCTTCTTAAAAAGTGGGGTTACGTTTGCTACCCGCCAATCCTCAGGAACTACTCCCAAATCTAAAGAGTTTTGAAAGATTATTACTAATGCATCCATTATTTCTGGAGCTACTTCCTTAAGTACTCTGGGATGCAGCCTATCTGTCCCTGGGGATTTATCGGCCTTTAATCCATTCAATTTACCCAACACCACTTCCCGGCTAACCTGGATTTCACTCAATTCCTCCAACTCCTTTGACCCGCGGGCCCCTGCTATTTCCGGCAAATTATTTATGTCTTCCTTAGTGAAGACGGAACCAAAGTAGTTATTCAATTGGTCCGCCATATGCTTGTTCCCCATGATCAACTCACCTGTTTCTGACTGCAAGGGACCTACATTTGTTTTAACTAATCTCTTTCTTTTCACATATCTCCTGCTGGTGCCTCCTGCTGGTGCCGCATGGAGCACCTTAAGGCCGAGGTATTTGTCGGTGGCCGGGGGGTCTGCGAGGAATTGTATGACCTCTCCGGCCCTGTCCTGGTCGAGGGCCCCCACCAGGTAGTAGTAGCGGGTGTCATCCGCTGTAACACCCCGCAGCTGGAATTGGCCTCCGCCTGCTGAAACCAGATGTGAGACCGGGTGGTCCAGAAGGTGGGCCTGTGAGGTGGACAGACGGGCGGTTCTGTCTTCTGCCTACATCATGACAACAATGGAGCGTCAGAGGTCACCAATGCAGCGCTACGTCGATACCAAAATGAAGGCGAGGAGCCAGGCGTTTTGGGAGTTATTTTTTAAATCGCTGCCCTTCTCCTCGACCAGACGAGTCTGCAAGAGAAAGATGGCACCTAAACCCCTGCCCTTTAAGCTAAGGGCTGCCCCCCGGACTCCTCCATTCCTGTGCCGAGCGGTTTGATAATGGAGATGGCGCGATCCTTGGGAGCCGCCACACTATCGTGGATAGTTAAAAGGATTGTCTAGGATTATAACAGAATTTGGATGAACTGGAGAAGTGGGTCAAAGAATGGTAGATGGAATTTAACTCAAACAAGTGCGAGGTGTTACATTTTAGTAAGTTAAACCAGGGCAGGACTTGCACAGTTAATGGTAGGGCCCTGGAGAATGTTTTTTTGAACAGAGACACCAAGGTGTACAAGGCCATAGTTCCTCAAAAGTTGCAACACAGGTCGGCAGGGTGGTTGAGAAAGCGTTTGGCAAACTTGGACAAGGTAGAGGAGTTGAGACATCATGTTACAAATGTACATTCATTGGTGCGACTGCAATTGCAATATTATTTCCAGTTGTGGTTGCCCAGCTAAAGTAAAGTAAAGTAAGTAAAGTAAACTTTATTGTCAATTCAAATAATGCAACTAGTTACACAGAGGATTGAAATTGCATTTCCCCATACTCCAAATGTGCAAGTAATATTTATAACACAGACAGACTATATAGCAATAAAAAATAGACAGGACATATACATTATATAAAATATTCACAGTGTGCCAGAGTGTAGTAAAGTTTTGAGGTATGTTATTAAGGTGCAATAATAAAAGGTGCAATATAGAAAAGTGCAAATGGCAAATACTGCAGCATTGAATTAAAGTTATTTTGACAGTCAATTGGTCTTAGTTTGTGTAATGTTCATGGAACTTTCTTGAGTGTGTTGAGTAGTCTGATGGCCTGAGAGAAAAAGCTGTTTTTGAATCTGTTGGTTTTGCCCCGCATGCTGCGGTAGCTATAGATGGATGTCATGAATCTGGAAAGGGTACAGAAAAGATTCATGAGGATGCCATCAGAATTGGAGGGCTTTAGATGCAAGGAGAGGCTTGATAGGCATTATACCACCTCATTGATTTATATAAAATAAATTTAATATGGGACATCATATCAAAAATAATGCACAAAACGCACTAATTATTGACAATTTGCAGTTCACTTTACTAAGGACATTATTCCGAAGAACTTTGCAGCAAAATGATCAAATCAAACTCAGCAGACATTCATATATATTAAGAGCATGTTATTAAGAGCTAGCCTGACGTCCTATTGGAAAGTAAGGCTAGGTAGGTAGGTGACTGAAGTGATAGTGGGGAGCACTGAGGAACCAGCGACCATATTTCTTTTAGCTTTAAAATAGTTATGAAAAGGATAGGACTGGCCCATAAATTAAACTTCTAAATTGGGCCGTCAATTTTGATGGTATTAGGCATGGACATTTGGAAATGATTTGGGTGAAGTAAGGGATGTCCTTTAAGTTGGAGGCTTCTATACATGAGATAGCAAGAATTGAGAGCTATTCATGGTAGAGTGAAGGGCAAGGTTGACAGGAGTAAGGCACAATGGACGACAAGAAATATTGAGGCTCTGGTCAAGAAAAAGTAGGATGCATATGTCAGCTGGAACCAAATGAATCCCCTGAAGATTATAGGGATGTGGAGAAATTTTTTTTTAAATGGTGCGGCCCTGTCCAGTCGCCACCGTGGCAGCTCCGTGAAAACTGTGCGTATTTTTAACTTTCATGTTCCTTTTTAACTTATTTCTAAGTTCCAACTCCCTAGTACGAACAAAGTATGGCAGGGAAACCCTCTTAAATCTAAACCCTAGCTTAAACAGAGACTTTTTAAACGCTGTACTTATCGATCCAGCATGGCCAGCAGAGATCAACAGGGAGCACCGCAGCAACAACAATGGGTGCTCGGCTACAAGGAAAACCCAGAGAAAACATCGGGGTAAGGGGGGGGGGGGGGGGGGGGGGGGGGGGGGGGGGGGGGGGGGGGGGGGGGGGGGGGATTCGGAATAGGCTGAGATCCCAAGCCTTTCGTCCCCCTCTGCCCAGCATTCTTCTGGCGAACGTCCAGTCCCTGGAGAACAAGCTGGATGACCTCAGGGCGAGGGTCAGATTCCAGCGGGACATAAGGGACTGCAACATCCTCTGCCTGACTGAAACATGGCTGACCTCACTGGTAATCTGCACAACCGAGCCCTTCATTGTCCACCGTGCTGACAGAACAGAAGAATCTGGGAAATCCAAGGGTGGAGGAGTTCATGACCAATAACAACTGGTGCAACCCTGGAAATATCAAGATGCTTTCCCGTTCCTGCTCGCCGGACCTGGAGCACCTGACGATCTTGTGCCGCCCATTCTAACTTCCCCGGGAGTTCAGCTCAGTGATCGTCACAGCCGTCTACATTCCACCGCAGGCGGACACCGACGTGGCACTATCGGCCCTACACGATGTGCTATGTCAACATGAATACAAGAACCCGGATGCGGCTATGGTGGTGGCTGGAGATTTTAATAAATCAAATCTCAAGAAGGTCATGCCGAACTTCTACCAACACATCACGTGTACCACCAGGGGGGAAAGAACATTGGACCATCGCTATAGGCCGTTCCGGAAGGGCTACAAGGCCGTTTCACTCCCTCCCTTAGGAAAATATGGACGTCTACAAGGTAGAGTCCTACCGACTGTGAAGGGTGGTGAAGGACGCAAAAAGGAGGTACAGGGACAAGATGGAGGCACAGATGGAGCAGCAGGACACCAGACACCAGACGCCTGCGGCCCCCCGCCCCCCCTCAACCGGAAGTGCCGACACATCCCTAGCTGATGATCTGAACTCCTTTTACGCTCATTTTGAGACGGGCAACATCACCCCAGGTCTGCCGACTAACGACAACACCGCCAGCGTGCTGGCTATCGAAGCTGAGGGGAGGAATGTGCACACATTCTTGTTGTCCGAGCACGACGCGAGGAGGGCTCTGACACGGGTGAAACCGAGGAATGCTGCAGGCCCAGATGGCATCTCGGGGCGAGTACTTCAGTCCTGTGCTACGCAGCTAGCTCCGGTGCTTACTACAATATTCAACCTCTCCCTGGACAAGTCCTTAGGCCCTGCCTACTTCAAAAGATCCATCATTGTACCAATATCTAAAAATGCCTCCCCAGCCTGTCTGAATGACTACCATCCAATGGCCCTCACCTTGATAGTCATGAAATGCTTTGAGAGGCTGGTCGAAAAACACATCTGTGCCTTCCTCCCTCGCAACATGGACCCACTACAATTCGCATACCGTTCGAACAGATCCACGGACGATATGGTCTCCCAGGTTCTGCACAACACTCTCTCTCATCTTGACAGCCAGAAGGGGGGCTACGTGAGGATACTGTTCATAGACTTCAGTTCAGCCTTCAACACGATAGTTTGGTCGAGTGGCTGCTGGAATTGGGGCTCAACACCCCCCTGTGTGCCTGGGTCCTGGACTTTCTCTCCACGAGGCCTCAGGTAGTCAAGATGGGGGGAAATACATCAAAGTCCCTCACCCTGAGCACAGGATCTCCCCAGGGTTGCGTCCTCAGCCCCCTACTGTACTCCCTGTACACACATGACTGTGTGGCTAGGTTTAGCTCCAACTCGATAATCAAGTTTGCTGATGACACTGTGGTGGTGGGCCTGATCTCAGACAACGATGAGAGGGCCTACCGGGAGGAGGTGGCTGATCTGGCACTCTGGTGTCAGGACAACAGCCTCCTCTTGAACATCAAAAAAACTAAGGAGCTGATTGTGGACTTTAGGAGGGCACATCATCCGAGGGTGCACACACCATTGAAGATAAATGAGGATACTGTGGGATAGGGTGAGCTGTTTTAAATATCTGGGAGTCCACATCTCTGAGGATATGACATGGACATCACACTCTGCAGCACTCGTGAGTAAGGCAAGGCAGCGCCTTTACCACCTCAGGCAATTGAGGAAATTCAGAGTATCTCCGAGGATCCTCCAGTGCTTCTACTCAGCAGCTGTGGAAAGCATCTTGTCCAGAAATATCACAATTTGGTTTGGGAGCTGCTCTGCCCAGGACAAGAAGGCTCTGCAGAGGGTAGTGCGTTCGGCCGAACGCACTATGGAAACTTCACTCGCCCCCTCTGCAGGAACTATACATCAGAAGGTGCAACTCCAGAGCCAACAAGATCATGGGAGACCCCTTCCACCCCAGCAACGGACTGTTCCAGCTGCTACGGTCAGGCAAACGCCTCCGTTGCCATGCTGTGAAAACGGAGAGGATGAGAAGGAGTTTCTTCCCAGAGGCCATTAGGACTGTAAACTCCTATCTCACCAGGGACTAACTTTACTGTATCATTTTACTGTGTTTTTTTTATTGCTGTTTTTTTTTCCTTTTTCTTCCCTCCCATAAATATGTAATATGTGAATATGTCATTCTGTTTGTAGTTTGTTAGTTTGTGTTTTTTGCACAATCCGTGAGCATTGCCACTCTTCATTTCACTGCACATCTCGTATGTGTATGTGATGAATAAACTTGACTTGGAGGTACACAATAGTGAAATCTGAGGACATGAGATAGTTTTGGCAGTTAAAATAAAAAATAATCCAAAAAGATTCTACGTATGCAAAAGAGTAACACGGCAGTGGACAAGGCTATTTAAAGATCAAAAAGGTGATACATATTTTGAGTCACAGAAGATGGCCGAGGTGCTAAATTATTACTTCCTATCTATATTTACTGTGGAGAAAGATGTGGTTGCCATGGTTTTCACAGGGACAGAGCACAAAAACAGGCCATTTGGCCCAATTTGGCCAAGATCCCCCCATCCTACCTTGTCCCCTTTGCCCATGTTTGGCGCATATCTCTACAAACCTTTCCTATCAATTTTATGTCCAAATACAATTTAAATGTTGTTATTGTACCTGCCTCAACAACTTTGTCTGCCAGTTTGTTCATATACCCGCCACTCTCTATGTGCAAACCCTCAGGTTCATATTAAATCTTTCCCATTCCACTTTAAAGCAATGCCCTCTAGATTTAGATTCCCTTACCCCGAGATAAATACACTGTCCATTCATCGGATGCCCCTCATAATTTTATACATCATGCGCTCCAAGGCATAAAGTCCTGCCTGCCCAACAGCACCCTAAAGCTTAGGCCCTCGAGTTCTTGCAACATCCTTGTAAATCATCTCTGAACTCTTTCCAGCTTAATGGTATCTTTCCTATTGCAGGGCACTCGAAAAGCTAATAATCATGTCTTAAAGATAGTCCACATAACAGAATAAGTGGTGCTGGAGATCTTAAACATTTCTGGCAATTCGCATCCTTCTTCGTGAAGAACCAATCAATTGGCCTGTCATTGTTCCCCATTATAACTTTCTCTATTTCTGACTATAAGGAGGATTCATTTCCGAAAATAACAACGTTTTTTTGAGGTGCATAGAAACATAGAAAATACATGCAGGAGTAGGCCATTCGGCCCTTCGAGCCTGCACCGCTATTCAATATGATCATGGCTGATCATCCAACTCAGTATCGTGTACCTGCCTTCTCTCCATACCCCATGATCCCTTTAGCCACAAGGACCACATCTAACTCCTCCTTAAATATAGCCAATGAACTGGCCTCAACTACCTTCTGTGGCAGAGAATTCCAGAGATTCACCACTCTCTGTGTGAAAAATGTTTTTCTCGTCTCGGTCCTAAAAGATTTCCCCCTTTATCCTTAAACTATGACCCCTTGTTCTGTGTGCATTAACAAAAAGTACTTCATAAATAAAAGTTGGTAAATCACAAATGTAAACTAATCACTGAAATGGGGTGCAGTTTCAAACAGAATTTTTTTATATTACCTTTTTCATTTCATCAACATAAGCAATCATGGCTGCTTCTTTGGGCATGTCCCCCAGTGAATTCCAGGCATCCCTGTTAAACACAGGAAGGCTTTCCTGTTAATGACATGCAACAAAATACAAACTGATTTTCATGCACAAGCTATTTTCAATCACAATCTTCAAAGTCAAGAAGAAATTGCTATGATAAAGTCAGGCAAACAAAGTTTTATCACTAAAAGGAAACACCCAACTATTAAACGTAATTTGTTGCAATGTATTCTTCCACCAGTCCCAGATCTCAATGGCACCGATTACAGTCAACAAAAGCGTTGCAGAATGCCATTACGCTGTAATTAACTATATACTTCAAACACGACTATAACCGAAGCTTAAATAAATCATGAAGACACAATAGACTTTGGATGTTGGAATTTGGACTAAAAAAACAAGCTGCTGGAGAACATATTGGCCAAGCAGCATCTGTGGAGGATAGTAGACATTTCGGGCCAAAAGGGTATTAATCTGAAACTTTGACTATCCATTTCTCTCCACAGATACCGCTTGATCTGCTGAGTTCCTTCTACAACTTAAACAAATCATGTTTTAGAATGAGCACTTTTTGATCCCTCAACTAAATACTATAATCCATGGAGTTGCAATTCCGTTGAATGCTGATTTCCACCTATCAGCCCACGCCTGAAAGCTAGCCAGGTTTTATTGCATGTAGGCACAGGCTATTTTATTTGCCAAGGAGTTGTGAATATAATGGAGTATTATATAATCGTCCGAGAATATCCGCAATTGTGTCCTTGAGACTGAAGAAAGGTCATTGACAAAATAGTTGAAGTTGGGTCTGCAAAACGGTCTGTCAGCATCATTTGGGGGCTGGGGTGATGCACCTCCAACATACATCTTCCTCTGTATCTGTAATATCTTCATTTGTATGAGATATTGCCAGCCAGCGGAGTGTTTTGCATTATGTATTTTCATGCCTTATCTCTGGTTAGGTCTGTCTGAACAAGCAAATGAGCTTGCCTGACAAATGATGATTATGTGTAGCAAATGCAAGCTGCAACTTTGCTTCAATAAAATGTTGTTTATAGCATTTCTCAACAGAAACAAGCCAGGCAAATAAAATTGAAATGTAATGAACTTGCATTAAGAAAGTACTTTCATGACCGATTTCACAATCTTAGATTACATGAATGTTAATATCCACAAATTGTTGTACAAAGCAAGGTGCCAGAGACATTGAACATAATTTGATTTGCTGATACAGGTTGGTGGTAAACATTATCTAATTCATCAGAAAAACTCCTTAGTTCTATTTTTAAATATATTTTGGGAATGCTTATGTTCAATTAAGAAAGTTGACATGGCAGATGAAAGTCAAAATATTGAACTTTCATATGAAGAAAGACTGGATAGACTCGGCTTTGTACTCGCTAGAATTTAGAAGTTTGAGGGAGGATCTTATAGAAACTTACAAAATTCTTAAGGGGTTGGACAGGCTGGATGCAGGAAGATTGTTCCCGATGTTGGGGAAGCCCAGAACAAGGGTTCACAGTTTAAGGATAAGGGGGAAATCTTTTAGGACCGAGATGAGGAAAACATTTTTCACACAGAGAGTGGTGAATCTCTGGAATTCTCTGCGACAGAAGGTAGTTGAGGCCAGTTCATTGGCTATATTTAAGAGGGAGTTAGATGTGGCCCTTGTGGTTCAAGGGATCGGGGGTATGGAGAGAAGGCAGGTACGGGATACTGAGTTGGATGATCAGCCATGATCATATTGAATGGCGGTGCAGGCTCGAAGGGCCAAATGGCCTACTCCTGCACCTATTTTCTATGTTTCTATGAAATAATTATCGTAGCACATACACGATGTAGTGCTAAATGTTTCCTTAGATCATGTACTCAAGTCTTTGAAGCGAGCCAGAAATGATCTTGTGCCCCAAGGAAGTTACTGCGCTAACTTTATTACAAAATCAAATGTTGTAAATATAGAGAGTTTGAAAATCATGAAGGAAAATGCTGAAAATATTTAGCAGCGATAGTGGAGAAAAAAATAGTTTATATTTAATGTCATTAACCAGTCAGCTGAAACTTAAATTTCTTCCTCTATAGACACTGCCAAATGAATTGGACATTTTGAGCATGTTCTATTTTTTTATTTTTTTATTTTTTTTAAAGTCCCATTTTATTCCCTTCCCGCCAAACACACCCACAGCAGCATCCACCGCTTATCTGAATGCAATTCCTCTGCCACTTGACACCTCGGATAATAAGTGTTCAGTTCAGCTTAGTTTAATGTCACGTGTACTGGGGTACATTGAAAAGCTTTTGTCCGTGCTAACCAGTCAGCAGAAAGACAATACATGATTACAATCGATCCTGAACATGACATTCATACAGGAAAACGTGGTTAGGTGATGTTTCGGGTTAGGACCCTTCTCTGCATACCTTGAGTAGATTTCACAGTGGAGCAGCAAGATATGGAAACACGGAATGGCTGGTGTCAGTTTACAAAGAAAAACACACCAAGTGCTAGAGTAATTCAGTGGGTTGGGCAGTATCTCTGTAGAATACGGTTAAGTGACATTTCGAGTCGGGATCCTTCATACAGGCCCTGATATGAACATTCATATGGGTACACTGATGAATAACAGTGATACTATGGCAAATCTCCTCCCCAACCTTTACACCCATCTCCAAATAACCTTACTCCAATTCCAGTTAATAATGATTATTTTGGTAAAGACAGAACACAAGAAAATAGGGACAATAAGCCATCATTCAAATCAAACCCACACAACCATGCAATATGATCATGATGATCTGCCCAAGACCTCAATTCCTCTAATGTGTCAATTCCACATAGCCTTCAATTCTCATCTTTCAAAAATGTACTTCCCTGTAAATACCTTCAGTGAACAGCCTCCACAACCCCCAGAATTTCAACAATCCACCACCTGTGAGAAAAAATTCTTACGCATTTCAGTTTTTTTAATCAACCCCTTTATCTTATAATTTTCCTTCAAGAGTCTCCATCCAGTGGAAATATCTCAACATCTACTTTGTCATGTACCCGTAATATTTTTTATGTTCGAATACGATTCATCCATCATCCTTTTAATCTCCCAAGTATAAAAATCCAATTTTTTTCTAGCCATTTGTGATTGCACAATGCTATCCATCCCATGAACTAGCTTAATGAATCTCCGCGATTGCCTCCAATGTTAGCATATCCTTGCTTAAATGAAGGGAAAACAAGACCGGTTTCCAGGTGCAACCTCACCAACACCCTGTACAATTGTGACAGATCTACAGCATACACCAACACAATTTTTAAACTAGGAAGATATATCTGATCAATCGTTAACAGGATCAGAAATTCTTGCCAATATTTGTCCAGCAACCAACATCACTCTAATATCTGAGGTACACAAAAATGCTGGAGAGACTCAGCGGGTGCAGCAGCATCTATGGAGCGAAGGGAATAGGCAACGTTTCGGGCCGAAACGCTTCTGTGAGACTCCAGAAGCAGTATCGCTGTCACTTTTCTATGTTACAACAATAACTTCAAGACCCTTATTTAATATCTTCAGGTTGTTAAAGATGCTACAGGGAATTTAAATTATATTTTTTTCTTTTCTGTGAAGTTAGAAATGCAGAGCTAGTGATTGTTCAACAATTTGTAATTGAATATTATTTTTTGGTAGGGGGAAGAAGAAGTGGTCCGGGTGAAGCAAAAAGATTGAAAGTATTCAATTGAATTAAAGGTCATTGAAGTAAGCCAAATTTCTCTTGAATTATCAGCAGTAGCCATTTTTCTGGTTTTGACAATTTGAGGAACTGCAGTTTCCCCTTTCTAATTTTGTTTAGAAGAAGTATTACTTGAATGTTTTCTGGTTAGTCTGGTCAGAGAAATTCAAGGCAAAATATTTTAAAATATAGCAAGCAGAATGTGAATACTTAAAATATGTCAATTGTCACAAAATAAATTGACACAGCTCTTGAGATGGGTCACGGTTAGTCAGTCAGGTAAAGAGAAGTTGTAACATCATACCTAAAGGATGCAAGAGTTCTTGCAACTATGAGGGATTGTAGAGGGGGGAGGTTATAAGAAGCACATCAATATTAAATCTGTGTGTACCTTTTACCAGTGCTAAATATAGAAAATACAGATGTGTTTCAGATTTTGTTCATTCCTGCAATGCTGGATAATGCTCTTCAAACAAAGCAAATTATAAAGGTCTCCACATTGACGAGCACTTGCTTAGAGCTTCCTGTCAATTTCTGCATTACTGGACTGCAATGCTACTGAAATGGAAATCAGCAGGAAACATTGCAACCACAAATAGTAAATGACCAGAGACTTTAAGAACCTAGGCAAATTATAAATAGCTACTTCCAAAAATCTACTTCTGTTTGCTCTGTAGAAATGCAGCTGCTCTATTGCTCACAATAAAAAGTAGACTTTTGAACAGAAAAGCTAGAACAAAATCACATAAAAACCATGACAAAAATAAATTTTAATCAGCTCTAAATCAAGAATTGGGTGGCACAATTGGGCACATTTTTGCATTTACGATCACTATAAAACTAGCCCAGAAAAGCTTTGCTTGTTTACTGGGACAATAGGAACATTTTGAAAAAACTTATCTTTGTGGCAGGAGAGGATGAATGATCCATAATTTATTTAAAACATTGACAATGTTGGAGATTATAAGAATTCACAATGAATAACGTGAAAACAGGACTAATTCTGAAGTGACAGTTTATGATCTTTCATAGCAAGACCAGGCATAGACTGGATGATTGTTTCGATCTGTCTGCCGAGTCCTATGGACCAGGTTAATCATTTTAATATCCCCTTCCATTTGCATACCGACCTTTCTGGCCTTGGCCTCCTCCATTATATGTGTGAGGCCACGTGTTAACTGGAGGCACACCACCTCATATGCCACTTGGATAGCTTACAACCCAGCAATCGAAACATCGCATTCTCCAATTTTAAGTAATACCTCACTGACCCTCTCTCTTTCCTGCAGCCCCCACCCTATTACACTCCACACTTCACTGACTATTGCATCCCTCCTCCCACCCTCCCTATATCTCCCTCTGGCTTTACATTTTACTCCTCCCCCTATCAGACACCCTTTCCCTCCTTCTGATACCCTATCTTCTGTCATTTTAGAAAAAAATATATAAATGATCTGAATAAGAAATAAATCACATGAACCATAGTTCATACCTTTAGTTGTATGTTTACTCTTAAGCCTTTAAAGCTAGGCAGATCTCAAACAATGACAAGCTAGAGTACAGGAAGGAGATAGTAAGATTGGTAGCATGGTGTCAAGCTAACAGCTTCTCCTTCACTTTCAGCAAAATGAAGGAGCTTATCATCAACTTCTGGAAGTCAGGTGAAGTATACACCCCAGTGTATACAGAATGTTACACTAAACATTATATCTTCATCTGTACATGGCTTGATTGTAATCATGTTTAGTCTTTCCGCTGACTGGATAGCATGCAACAACATACTGGATGTTACCATACACGTCACTGGATAGCATACACGTGACAATAAAGTAAATTAAAACAAAAAAAAAGTGCTTTAAGTTGCAGAATGGTAGAAAGGGGATGATGGTAGGGAAAACTGAGCATCTGAGATATGCTGCAGACAAAGTTGGCAAAGTAATAATTACTTTAAAATCCAGCAACAAAAAGAAAATAAACAAACTGAAACAGGTCTGTCATACAAGAGAGAAACAAGGGAGCAGTCACTTCAAATAACTAACACAACACAATGTCTGGGTATGTGGCAGCCAAATGAACTTGAATGCAATAATCGCAGGCAACTATTCCCTTGTTTAATCTCTCTTCATAAATGTGGCTTTAACTTTCTTTTTCAGTTAAATTCATTTTCTTCCTGTCTCCAACTGCTCATTTTTACAGAAATTATTACTTTGATAAATTTGTAAGCTCACATAGAAACACAGAACATTCGGCACCTTGAGCCTGCACCGCCATTCAATATGATCATGGCTGATCATCCAACTCAGTATCCTGTACCTGCCTTCTCCCCATACCCCCTGATCCCTTTAGCCACAAGGGCCACATCTAACTCCCTCTTAAATATAGCCAATGAACTGGCCTCAACTACGTTCTGTGGCAGAGAATTCCACAGATTCACCACTCTCTGTGTAAAAAATGATTTTCTCATCTCGGTCCTAAAATACTTCCCTCTTATCCTTAAACTGTGACCCCTTGTTCTGGACTTCCCTCACGATTCCAGGTATTCCTTTTGTTCTCTTCCTCATAACTATTTTGGAACTGAAGACACTTATTTTTCCTCGCTTAACCTGTTCGCATGAAGTGACTTTGACCTGAAACATCACTTCTATATCTTGCTCACTGATGCTGTTTGACTTGCAGGGCAAGAACAGTTTGAAAAAGAGGGACCGCGCTCAAAAGAGAATCATTTGCAATATCAAGTCAGCTAAAGACTTGATATTGAAACAAAGACCTTTACTGGCAAAAGGACTAAAGAAGCAAAATAAAATGTGAACTTGAAGGGCACAAGTTGAAACTGGAAGAAAAAGTGGGGGGAAAAGTGTGTTTTTCAGATTTAGGGGAGGATGGAACCGTAGAAAAAAATAGTTTGGTGAACAAGGAAAAAGATCTAACCAAGGTAACTGAACACAAAATCTGCCCAGCAGAGTTTTTTTTTTTTTTTAAAAGGCATCCTTTAATTCATTACACTTGTTCAAGGAGAGATTGGAAGGGTATTGTACCAAGTCTATACCAGAATACAAAAAAAAACTAAATTCTAAGGTAATATCCAGTCATCAACTTGGTACAAGTTTTTGACTTCCCTCTGAACGTATATTCTGAACTGAACATATATTTCCAACTTTAAGCAGTAACCGATACATCACAAAAATAACTCATCAGTTTCCAAACTGATTTCATAGTTCAGCTGGCCCTACTACATTTTAGGTAACATTTTGATAGAAAACCTATTCAACCAGGGGAGATCGATTTTCAATCCATCTATCTATCTAGTTTGAATGTGCTGATCTCACTGTTCTGACAACAATAGGGACACTGTTCACAACAACAATAGAATTAGAACTAGGATCTTCGGGGTGATGTCATGATGCACTTCATGCTAAACTGATTTGGCATATTCTTTTTCTTGAATACACCAAAGAACAAGCAGCAAATGTCACAGCTGGAAATACATTCAGAGTGTGTTCCAATTTAAAAGAGGTGGGACTAAGGGTAAAAAAAAAAATTTGCCCAGCAGAGACTTGTAGGGCCGAGATGGCATCCTTGTTTCCGTACTGTAATTGTTCAATGGAGATAATTGTTATATGGTTAATTGTACACTGTTCTACAACAATAGAATTAGAACTAGGATCTTCGGGGTGATGTCATGATGCACTTCATGCTAAACTGATTTGGCATATTCTTTTTCTTGAATACACCAAAGAACAAGCAGCAAATGTCACAGCTGGAAATACATTCAGAGTGTGTTCCATTTTTAAAGACTAACCAAGTTAGCTGAACACAAAATCTGCCCAGCAGAGTTTTTTTTTTAAAGGCATCCTTTAATTCATTACACTTGTTCAGGGAGAGATTGGAAGGGGATTGTACCAAGTCTATACCAGAATACAATTTTGCATTTTGCTGGATATTGTTGTCCTATATTTCAATATCAAGCTCAGGTTGATGGTGAAATGAACCTCAGTAAATTAAGTCAAAAATGAAATATGCCTACCATTTGTACTTGCCAAAAAATCCCAGAACCCCGGCCTAGCTGGTGTTGCAATCCCAAGGTTGCTTGATTGCAATAACTGTAGAACTTCAGCATAAACCTCATTTGAAGAACAAAATGTAACAGTCATAACAGGTTTCAAAAATTGATGCCTAATATTTACACTTATAAAAAATAATTATATTAGAATAGCTGCAACTTACAATACAAATGGAAGATTGCAACAATGCTATCAACAAACCTCAATAAGAACAAATAGTAACAGTCATGAGGTTTCCAATCTATTGGTAAATTAGCTGTTTCTGGTAAATGTTATGGTACTGATCAATGTAGCCATGCTGTGAGAATATGGACGGAGTAGATTAATTTTTGATTAATTAATATTTAGCTAATACTTCAGGCATATACTTCAATATTCCTGCTCAGAAAACACATACATGTGCACTTTTATCATGTATTATTGGTTAAATTGAGAAAGGGAGCAACGACAGAGATATATGAAATTTAATTCAGATTAAAGCCAGGTGTTGCAATTTGGCAACGAAAACCAGGGCAGCAAATAGTAGGGCCCTGGGTTGTGCTGTAAAACAGAACAACCTAAGGATACAAGTACCTGGTTCAATGAAGGTGGTAACATGAGTGGACACGGTGTTGATGAAACTTTCTGGCACGCTGGCTTTTATCGGTCAGGGTATTGAGTACAGATGATGGGCTGTCATTTTACAGCTGTACAAGATATTGGTGAGTCCATTTTTAGTGTACTGTGTACAGTTCTGATCACCCTTTTGTAGGAAAGAAAATCATTAAACTGGAAAGGGTGAAAAAAACAAACAATTTGCAATGATATTACTGGGTCTATTCATAACCAAAGAGAAATCAGGGAATTATAGACGAGTTAGCCTGACATCGGTGGTGGGGAAGATGCTGGCGTCAATTATAAAAGATGAGATAGCCGAACATTTGGATAGCAGTAACAGGATCGGTCCGAGTCAGCATGGATTTACGAAGGGGAAATCATGCTTGACTAATCTTCTGGAATTTTTTGAAAATGTAACTAGGAAAATGGACAAGGGAGAGCCAGTGGATGTAATGTACCTGGACTTTCAGAAAGCATTTGATACGGTCCCACATAGGAGATTAGTGGGCAAAATTAGGGTACATGGTATTGGGGGTAGAGTGCTGACATGGATAGAGAAGTGGTTGGCAGACAGGAAACAAAGAGTAGGGATTAACGGGTCCCTTTCAGAATGGCAGGCAGTGGCTAGTGGAGTACAAAGAGTAGGGATTAACGGGTCCCTTTCAGAATGGCAGGCAGTGGCTAGTGGGGTACCCCAAGGCTTGGTGCTGGGACCTCAGCTATTTACAATATACATCAATGATTTGGAAGAAGGGATTCAAAGTAACATTAGCAAATTTGGTAGGTTTGAGTTACAAGGATAGACTTTGTCGGGTGGGAATTATTTTCCCTGAAGAAAAGGAAGTTGAGAGATGATCTTATAGAGGTACATAAAATCATGTGGGGTATGGATTGGGTGAACAGCCATAGTCTTTTCCCCAGAAAGGGGAGTCTGCAACTAGAGGGCATAGGTTTAAGGTAAAGATTTAAGGCACCCAACAAACAACCTTTTCCACAGAGGCTGTGGTGTGTTTGTGGAATGTACTTCCAGAGGAATTGGTAGCGCCAGGCACAATTATATATATTTAAAAGCTTGGAGAGGTACATGGATAGGCAAGGATGGGAGGGATATGGGCCAGCCGAAGATGTGGGATTAGCTCAGTTATGCCCCTGTCCCACTGAGGAAACCTGAATGGAAACCTCTGGAGACTTTGCGCCCCACCCAAGGTTTCCGTGCGGTTCCCGGAGGTTGCAGGTGGTTGCAGGTAGTGGAAGCAGGTAGGAAGACTGACAAAAACCTCCGGGAACCGCACGGAAACCTTGTGTGGGGCGCAAAGTCTCCAGAGGCTTCTGTTAAGTTTTCCTAAGTGGGACATGGGCATTAGGTAACTTGGTCGGCATGGATGAATTGAACCGAGCGGCCTGTTTGCCTGTTGCATAGCTCTACAATGATCAGTATACTTACTTGATGCTATGGTTTTTTGTTATCAATTGAAAACGTTACAACACAGGTTAAAGTACACTTAAACAACTTATGTATTTCCTGAGAATACATTTTATGACTAAACTCCAAGATATTGCTGCTTGAAATTTACCCTCATTAACTTTGCTACGGCAGCAACATCTTGAAATTAATTTGCAAGATATAATTTTTTAAAGCAACAGATGGTGGAATCTTAAATAAACATTCAAATTGTTGGTGACACTCGGCAGGTCAGACCCCGTTGAGCTTTTCCTGACTTTTGAGTTTTTGATTTGGCGAGGTAGATGTTGTTGTATGGTCACAGGAAAGATTAGTATTTCATGCTCATCCCCATTTGCCCGCAGGAAGATGACGCTGAGCCACCTTTTGAACTACTGTGGACTATTTATTTAAAGTACAACCAAGCTCGTTTGGTAGAGACTTCTGGGAATTTAACCCAGAAAAACATATTTTCCAGTAACATGCAAATGACCTACAGGGCAATTTGCAGGTGGTGACTCTGCCCTCACCAAAGGTCACCAGCTAGGGAACTGCTGTCAAAGTCTTGGGAAGTCGCTACAGTGTACCTTGTTAATGGAACAAACTGTTTAACCACCTCATCACAACTGGAGCAAGAATAGGAATTCATTAAGATTAAGCCGCAGTTCCATTTTCCTACCTATTTCTCATTGTTCAATTCTCCAGGAGGTCAAACATCTGTTGATCTCAGCTTTGAGTACACTCAGTCACAACTCCACCGCTCTATGGGGAGCTCCACCTTCCATCCCTTCTGCCACTGTAGTAACAGTGTGTGGCATCTACAAGATTATTACAGTTACTCACCCAAGTTACTAACTCTAACTGACATTTCCTGTACAGAGAAGTAGAAGCGGCAAAGGTCAAGATATAAAAATGATGTTCGTCAGAATGAACAAGCTCACAGTAGAAAGAGCAGAAGTTGAGTGTGGCCAGAATGCGAGGTCACAAGCCACTTTTCCAAAAGTGGGAGGAGTAAAAGGCACAGGCAAACTCTACCACCCTCGGACTTTCATCCTTGACCCATGCTGCCTTGACCTGGAAATACATTATTGTTTCTTCACATTCCTTGGTCTTAAATCCTGGAAATGTAGCTACACTGAAAGGACTGCAGCAATAAGCGAGTTCAGTATTCTGAAAAACGCAAGGAATCATGGGGTTTGTCAAAGGTTAGTCACTAGAAAGAAAAAGTGAACAAAGCGCTGGCTGCTTAAACGGTGTATAAATTTGTATCTTTATTCATGATTTATGTGTAAAAAAATATTTATTCTGAGGAACGGAGGTGCCAGGTAGCGGGAGAGACGGGTGGAACAGCGAGAGGGGGCAGGGGGAGAGATGTGAGTGGGAGACAAGGGGAGACTGGGCCGGCGGAGAGACATTCTCGGCAGTTGCGCGCACACAGTCCTGCGCCTCATCAGCATGTAGGATCGAACACAGGTCCCTTGCGCCGCAAGCGCTGCCAAACCACCAGCGGACAGTCCCCGTCCCCGCCCAGGGGGTGGCCGGAGGCGTCCAGGGCGACCCTGTACCGACAGAACAGCAGCCCGGATAAGCTGCCCACATGCCCATAGCCAGCACAGAGAAGAAGCCAACTCCAGCCCACTGACCTGTGACCTGGGCATGCGCAGTCAGAATACCGAACTCACTTATTCAAGAAGATGACTCACCATATCTTTACAAAAGATAGCAAAAACAAAAGTCACTGGTCTCGCCAAGCATGCAGTCTTCCTGATAAAATAAAAAATAACAAAATAATCTCCTCCTTCTCAACTACACGTCCAAATATTAACTTTGCAATGTAAACACGGACGTCCCCATCTTTCTACAAGAACATTCAATAGACTCTCTCCACTTAAAACAATATTTTTATTGTTCCTATCAAAGTGAGTAACTTCACATTTTTATCACATTATATTCCAATAGACAATAAGTGCATGGGTAGGCCATTCGGCCCCTCGAGCCAGCACCGCCACTCAATAATGCATTTCGTTGTCTCTGCACTGTACACTGACAATGACAATTAAAATTGAATCTGAATCTGAATCTGAATCTGAATCCCCATATCCCTTGACTCCGCTATCTTTAAGTGCTCTGTCTAGCTCTCTCTTGAAAGCATCCAGAAAACCAGCCTCCACCACCCTCTGAGGCAGAGAATTCCACAGACTCACAACTCCCTGTGTGAAAAAGATTTTCCTCATATCCGTTCTAAATGGCTTACCCCTCATTCTTAAACTGTGGCCCCTGGTTCTGGATTCCCCCAATATCGGGAACATATTTCCTGTCTCTAGCGTGTCCAAACCCTTAAGGGTTTCGGCCCGAAACATCGCCTATTTTCTTCGCTCCATAGATGCTGCTGCACCCGCTGAGTTTCTCCAGCAATTTTGTGTACCTTAATAATCTTATATGTTTTAATAAGGTTCCCTCTCATCCTGCTAAATTCCAGAGTATACAAGCCCAGCCGCTCCATTCTATCAACATACGACAGTCCCGCCATCCCTGGAATTTAACCTGGTGAACCTACGCTGCACTCCCTCAATAGCAAGAATGTCCTTCCTCACATGGGAGACCAAAACTGCACACAATACTGCAGGTGTGGTCCCACTAGGGCCCTGTACAACTGCAGAGGACCTCTTTGCTCCTACACTCAACTCCTCTTGTCATGAAGGCCAACATGCCATTTGCATTCTTCACTGCCTGCTGTACCTGCATGCTTACTTTCATTGACTGATGAATAAGGACCCCCCCCAGATCCCATTGTACTTCCTCTTTTCGCAACTACTCCATTTAGATAATAATCTGCCTTCCTGTTTTTGCCACCAAAGTGGAGAACCTCACATTTATCCACACGCATCTGCACATTATCCACATTCCACTGCATCTGCCCACTCACCCAACCTGTCCAAGTCACCCTGCATCCTCATAGCATCCTCTTCACAGTTCACACTGCCACCCAGCTTTGTGACATCTGCAAATTTGCTAATGTTGCTTTTAATCCCTTCATCCAAATCATTAATGTATATTGTGTCCCAGCACCGAGCCTTGCGGTATCCCACTAATCACTGCCTGCCATTCTGAAAGGGACCCGTTAATCCCTACTCTTTGTTTCCTGTCTGCCCACCAATTTTCTATCCATGTCAACACCCTTCCCCCAATACCATGTGCTCTAATTTTGCTCACTAATCTCCTATATGGGGCCTTATCAAATGATTTCTGAAAGTCCAGGTACACTACATCCACTGGCTTTCCCTTGTCCACTTTCCTAGTTACATCCTCAAAAAATTCCAGAAGATTAGTCAAGCATGATTTTCCCTTCGTAAATCCATGCTGATTCGGACCGATCCTGCTACTGCTATCCAAATGTGCCACTATTTCCTCTTTTATAATTGACTCCAGCATCTTCCCCACCACCAATGTCAGGCTAACTGGTCTATAATTCCGTTTTCTCTCTCCTGCCTTTCTTAAAAAGTGGGATAACATTAGCTACCCTCCAATTCACAGGAACTGACCTTGAATCTATAGCACATTGGAAAATGACCACCAATGCATCTACCCTCCAATTCACTTCCATAAGTACCCTGGGACGCAGACCATCAGGCCCTGCGGATTTATCTGCCCAGTCCCATCAGTCTACCCAACACCATTTCCTGTCTTATGTGAATTTCCTTCAGTTCCTCCGTCACCCTAGATTCCGCCTGTCATTCTTTGCCCACTCGCATATCTATTATCATTTGCAGACCCTTGTCCGGTTCAGATTTGTATAGGAATTCGTATTGCAACATTCCAAGGATGGGATAATTAGCCTTCCACAATCACAATCATTTTTGTCTGTGCTTAATATGACTATAGATAATGATTATAGTAAGTTTAAATGCTGCTTCAATGTTCAGGACAGTTGCCTTTTAAATTGCCTCTTCCGTCTGTATAAACATTGATAGCGTCATCAATTTATAGATTGGTCGGGTTCGTATATTCTGTGTACAGAGCACCACTGTCATCAACGTGGCCTCCTGGGACAAAACTAACATCAAGTGTTTGAGATGCTTCAACACCGCACTGAGTTTTTCAATGACTTGTGACAGAAGGACCATAGATTGCAGCCCTTTCCCAAAATTGAAAACGCACACCTCTAGATTCTGGGCCAGTTATCAGGCAACTGACCCATTTAAAAAAAAAGAGTTTCAGTTTAGTTTATTGTCCCGTGTACCGAGGTACAGCGAAAAGCTTTTGTTGCGTGCTGACCTGTCAGCAAACAGACAGTTTTCAAAACTTGTGCAAACCAACCGGCTGAAGATTTTGCTGACATTTTCAACCTCTCGCTACCAAGGTCTGAGGTTCCCACCTGCTTTAAGAGGGCATCAATAATATCGGTGCCCAAGAAGAGTAAGGTGATGTGCCTCATCGACTATCGACCAGTGGCACTAACGTCCGTGGTGATGAAGTGCTTTGAGAGGTTGATTATGGCGCATATCAATTCCTACCTCAACAAGAGCCTCGACCCACTACAGTTTGCCTACCGTCACAACAGGTCAATGGAGGATGCGGTCTCACTGGCTCTCCACTCCGCACTGGACCACTTGGACAATAAAAACACTTACGCCAGGCTGTTGCTTATTAACTACAACTTGGCGTTCAATACCTTCATCCCCTCCAAGCTGGTTACCATGCTCACGGAACTGGGTCTCTGCGCATCCCTCTGCAATTGGATCCTCGACTTCCTCATCCACAGTCCACAGTCTGTTCGAATTGGCAGAAATACTTTACCCTCATTAACAATCGGGAGCACCTCAAGGCTGCTTGCTCAGCCCCCTGCTCTACTCACTCTATATTCATGACTGTGTAGCAGGACATAGTGCAAGCTTCATCGTCAAATTAGCCAATGACACCATCGTTGTGGGACGAATTACAGATGGCGAGGAATCAGAGTATAGAAGTGAGATCGACCGATTGAACAAATGGTGCCAGCACAACAACCTGGCTCTCAATATCAGTAAAACCAAGGAACTGATTGTGGACTTTGGAAGAGGAAGGATGAGGACCCACAATTCTATTTATATCAATGGGATGATGGTGGAGAGAGTCAAAAACTTCAAATTCCTGGGCATGCAGATTTCCGAACATCTTTCCTGGACCCAGCACACTGATGCAATTATAAGGAAAGCACATCAGCGCCTCTACTTCCTGAGAAGATTACGGAGATTTGATATGCCAAAGAGGATTCTCTTGAACTTCTACAGGTGCACAGTAGAGAGCATATTGAGTAGTTGCATCATAGTCTGGTTCGGCAACTTGAACGTCCGGGAGCGGAAAAGACTGCAAAAAGTTGTGAACACTGCCCAGTCAATCACCGGCTCTGACCTCCCCACCATCGAAGGGATTTATCGGAGTCGCTGCCTCAAAAAGGCAGCCATCATCAGAGACCCACACCATCCTGGCCTCACACTCATTTCACACTACCGTCGGGAAAAAGGTACAGGAACCTGAAAACCGTACTGTCCAGGTTCAGGAACAGCTTCTTCCCTGCAGCCATCAGGCTAATAAACATTACATTCTCATATAGGCTCTAAACCACAATAGATTCCACAATAGATTATTATTATTATTGTTGCACAGTTTAGTTTGTTTTGAGTGTGTGTACATGTTTATATAGGTATGCTGTGAGTATGTGTGTATATATACACACACTGAGCTTTTTTCTCTCTCTCATTTGTCATATTATACAATGTTTGCATATTCTGCTGTGCTGCAGCAAGTAAGAATTTGATTGTTCTATCTGGGACACATGACAATAAAAGACTCTTGACAATACATCATTACAATTGATCCATTACAGTGTAGAGATACAAGAAAAGGGAATAATGTTTAGTGCAAGGTAAAGCCAGCAAAGTCCAATCAAGGGTAGCCCGAGGGTCACCAAAGAGGTAGATAGTAGTTCAGCACAATCTCTGATTGTGGTCGGATGATTCAGTTGCTTGATAACAGATGGAAAGAAACTGTCCCTGAATCTGGTGGTGTGCATTTTCACACTTCTATACCTTTTGCCTGATGGGAAAAGGGAGAAGAGGGAGTGGCCAGGGTGTGACTTGTCCTTGATTATGCTACTGGCCTTGCCGAGGCAGTGTGACATATAAATGGAGTCAATACAACAAATAATCCTCCGTCATTTTCGCACCTCCAACGTGACCCCACCACTTGCCACATCTTCCCATCTCCTCCCATCTGCTTTCCACAGAGACCGCACCCTCCGTAGCTCCCTGGTCAATTCGTCCCTTCCCACCCAAACCACCTCCTCTCCGGGAACATTCCCTTGCAACTGCAGGAAATGCTACACTTGTCGCTTTACCTCCCCCCTTGACTCCATTTAAGGACCCAAGCAGTCTTTCCAGGTGCGGCAGAGGTTCACCTGCACCTCCTCCAACCTCATCTATTGCATCCGCTGCTCTAGATGTCAGCTGCTCTACCTCAGTGAGACCAAGCGTAGGCGTGGCGATCGCTTCGCCGAACACCTCCGCTCGGTTCGCAATAGCCAACCTGATCTCCTGGTGGCTCAGCACTTCAACTCCCCCTCCCATTCCGAATCCGACTTTTCTGTCCTGGGCTTCCTGCATGGCCAGAGTGAGGACCACCGTAAATTGAAGGAGCAGCACCTCATATTTCGCTTGGGCAGTTTGCACCCCAGCGATATGAACATTGGCTTCTCTAATTTCAGCTAGTCCTTACTTTCTACGTCCCTTCTCAGTTCTCCCTCAGCCCACTAGCTCCACCTCTTCCTTTCTTCCTCCCCCCCCATCAATCTGAAGAAGGGTTTCGGCCCAAAACGTTGCCTATTTCCTTCGCTCCGTAGATGCTGCCTCACCCGCTGAGTTTCTCCAGCACTTTTGTCTACCTTCAATAAAAGGGAGGTTGGTTTGTGTGATGGTCTGGGCTATGCCCACAAACAGTGCAATTTCTTGCAGTCTTAGATGGAGCTGTGTCCAAACCAAGCTGTCATGCATCCCGATAAAATGTTTTACAGAGCAGTCCTGAACTATTATCCACCTCATCGGAGACCCTCAGACTATCGTTGATTGGACTCAACTGGCTTTATCTTGCATTAAACGTTATTCCCTTATCCTGTATCTGTACACTCCATTGTCATCATGTATTATCTTTCCGCTGACTGCTTAGCACGCAACAAACGCTTTTCACTGTACCTCGTTACACGTGAGAATAAACTAAACTTTTGCACTGCTGTACTAAGCTTCAGTGAACACCTTAGCACATAGTCGGCAGCATTCCCATGTAGACATCTCATTACACTGGAAGACAAGTGTGCCTCTTTTACCAGGTTAATGACCTTGACTTTTCAGTTTGCTCCCCAAAAACAGCCACAAGATCACAGTCCTGTTACGCAGCTGCTCGGCATAAACATCAGTAAGGACCCTAACATTATTTTGTCTGTGTCTTAACCAGTCACAGTGAGACCCTGGGAAACACGGACACTTTTGTTCTTTTTTTCTTAATAGCTTGATTGGAGTAGTTTTATTTGAATTGTCTGTTTAGTCTATTTTATTGAATTTTGCATTTGTTAATGGTGAAGAATGGGGGTAGAACTTGACAAGCATAGACTTCTTCCCATCCCTTTTCAAGCGAGTCTAATGTGTATTATGTTGAAATTGGCTTTTGATTTTTTAATTTATGTATGTACATATATGTTATGTATATGTGTATATATGTGTATATGTATGTGTGTATGTATATATATATATAAAAATAATTTTCCTTTTATTTATTAATTTTCATATTTTTTCTTTTTTTAATCGTTCGAAATAAAGATATATCATATCATATCATACTTCCCAGCCACCTTGCTGCAAAGGCAGACAATGTTAACAAAATTGACAATTGCACTATGTGTTAGCACAGCCTTTCAGCGATGAAAGGAAAGAGCTTTTGAAGATGCTGAACTCAACAGAGAATTCATGATCTACCAAGCAGTACTTATCCTTGGTCTCAAAATACAATTTTGAGATCTGGACTTTCTGCAGCAACCACCTCACGGATACATGGATTCACAGACAATAGATGCAGGAGTAGGCCATTCAGCCCTTTGAGCCTGTAATGCCATTCAAGGTGATCATGGCTGATCATCCACAATCAGTACCCTGTTCCTGCCTTCTCCTCATACCCCTTGATTCCACTAGCCAATAAGTTCTATCTAACTCTCTTTTGAATGCATCCAGTGAATCAGCCTGCCTTGAGGCAGAGAATTCCACAACTCTGTGAAAAGGTTTTACCTCATCTCAGTTCTAAATGGCCAACCCCTTATTCTTAAATTGTGGCCCCTGGTTCTGGACTCCCAACATCTGGGACATGTTTCCTGCATCTAGCGTGTCTAATCCCTTAATAATGTTATATGTTTCTATAAGATCCCCTCTCATCCTTCTAAATTCCAGTGCAATGGAAGACTTGCCCTAGCAGTTTTCCAGTGTTTTGCTCCAATGGAATAGTTAAATTATAGACAAATGCAAACACTGTCAGTTCTGAACCAGAACAAATTTAAAGTGGGTCATTGAATCTAAAGCTTTAGCTGCATCCAATGGACACAACCATTTTTGAAACTCTATGGACTGAATCAGATTGGTATCTGAAAAGAAAAGCACCACAGGAGGAAGATGAAAAGGATAATTCACTTGTCACGTTGCTGCACTCACGTTGGCTCTATTATTGTCGAGAAAGGGCAATGCTCATGGAGCCTCCTCATGCTATTAGCTGCTTAATTACTCACAGCCATTCATGACTAATGTAGCAGAAGCACAACCGTTGAACCAGCTCCATGCTTATAGGATTGTCTTGTTCTGTCTGTAGCATTTTACTTCTGCTGTTTTGCATACATTATATAGTTATGCAATCTAGCTTCACAGGGTTTTTATGGTTTTGTTATTTGCTATTCTTTCTAATGTTGTTCCACCCATTGAGTCAGGGGGAGGATCGCTGGCTTAATAGTAATGGACAGGCTAGACAGCGACGAGACAGGCTAAATCTTGATCCTAGAAAATGCAATTGATACTGTTCGCCCGAGGATGACATCACTTTAAGGATGTTCAGTTTTAAGCAATGATATCCGTTATGAGCCTATACTGTGGAAAAACAAGTGTCCTTTGTCTCAACCAAAGCTGTCATAGACAGAGATATACAGCACAGGTAGCTCAGTAAGAACATTGGTTTCCCTCTCATATTCATTCATTCATCACCAGGTGGTCAAATTGGCCTTCATCAGTCAGGGTATCGAGTGTAGAAGTTGGGATGCTATGTTACAGCTGTACAGGAGCTGTTGAGGCCACAGTTGGAGTACTGTGTTGTGTTCGGTTTTGGTTCCCCTGCTATAGGAAAGATGGTGGTAAACTGCAAAGATATATTGCCTGCGGTTTAGGGCCCGAGTTGTTGGAAGGGCTTGAGCAGGTTAGGACTGTACTCCTTGGAGCATAGGAGATTGAGCAGTGATTTTATAGAGGTGTGATTATGAAGGGAATAGATACAGTAGATGCCCAGAGACTTCTACCCAGATTAGGGGAATCAAGAACCAGGAAATAGGTTTACAGTGAGAGGGGAAAGATTTATTAGGATACTGAGGGACATTTTTTATTCCCCTTGCAGAGGGTGGTGGGTATATGGAATGAGCTGCCAGAGAAGGGAGTTGAGGCAGATACCATAACAACATTTAAAAGACATTTGGACAGGTACATGGATATAAAAGGTTTAGAGGGATAGGAGCCAAACACGGGCAGAAGGGACTAATGTACATGGGACATCTTGGTTGGCATGAGCAAGCTGGGCCAAAGGGCCAGTTGCCATGCTGTATGACTCTATGACCGCCCGATCTGAAACTTATGTCTGTCAAGGAGACTCAGCAAGTCATACTTGGTTTGGCCCCTACTCAAGAGTACACACTATGCCCTCGCTACTACCAGGAATTTGTCTAAGTTTGAGTCATCCGCCAATGAAGGATAGGGTAATCAGATGGGTTCCTTACCTTTACGTGACATGAAAATTTATGGCGCACTGTTAAATATTGAGAACCTCCTCTTGACTACATATTATGGCCAAGCCAACTTTATGGGCCTGACCAATCAATAAAACAGGATGTCCCTGAGAAATACAAGGGAGAGGTCTGGTCTTCGACAAAAAGACACAGTGTATGATTATGGGTGGTCTGTTGGAGTGTTTGCCCAATACAGGCAAAGATACTCAAATATTTGTGAGTAGAGTGTATTGATTGTGCATTCAATTCCAAGTCTTAGTACCTGCAGCTCAACGAGCCTCACATGCTTTGATGCAAGTCTGATACACCGGCATGCAGGAAAGTACTGTAGATGCTGGTTTAAATCAAAGGTAGACACAAAATGCTGGAGTAACTCAGCAGAGAGAGACTGAAGCCCGAAACGTCACCCATTCCTTCTCTCCAGAGTTGCTGCCTGTCCCGTTGAGTTACTCCAGCAATTTGTGTCTATCTCTATCGAAGGGCCGAATGGCCTACTCCTGCACCTATTTTCTATGTTTCTATGTTTCTGATACAGCAGATCACATGCAGGCAGAAAAGATTAGTTTAACTTGGCACTGTGTTCAACCCAGACAATCATGGGGTCGCAAGGCCTATTCCTGTGCTGAGCTGTACTACGTTCATGGTCATCATTTTTGTTACTCGTGTATCCAGATTATTTAACTGATTTATGTCAGATTTCACGTCACAAAATATAATTCTAAATGTTATTAAATTGGTTTTATATCTTTTCTAGTTATACCTTCTACCCCCATCTCGTTTCCATTTCTTCTAAAACTAACTCCTAGTTTTATTTTAACATACATCTGGCTCAGCCAGTGGCACCTAGGAATAGAGTGGGTGACAACCAAGAATAATTTGATGACTACTGGAGAGACAGTTGACGGCACGGAAAGACGGCACCTGGGAAAGGCTGGGTTAGCACCCCAGTCTGTGTCTTTCGTGAGAAAGTCACCCAATAAAGTTACGGAAAGGCCTAATGAACCACCAAGGCCTAAAAATCCATCAGGTGAGAATGAAATGCCCGGAGAAGAAGAAAGAGGTGCAGCGCACAGGCCTTGAACCTGGTGAGACGCAGAAGGAGCCTGGTCAGGACTCAGGACTCACCCCACAGAGCCCAGTCCCTCCACACACTAGAATCTCCCAACCCCTGCAGAGTAGTTATTAAGAAGGCTGATCCGTGGATGGTTGCTGCTGGGATGCAAGTCGGGGCCTGATCAACCACGGCTAGGTCGTCTGGGCAAGGGTGTCTGATGTTGTGAGACCCGAAACACCCGACGACCCCAGGTCACATCACTGAGGATGCGTTCTAGCGCATCTAGAAGATGTATATTTTTCACACTGAAATATGAATTTTATAGTTTCTGGTGATTTCTTAAAGTAAACAATAAATGTACATTAATGTGGAATCTTTCATGACCTTTGATTCCTTGAAGCATTCTACAGCTGACAGACTGTTACATTACCACAAATTTTGGATGATAAGCATCGCAAAAGAATTTCTGTTGAATAATTGGGATAAGTTAGCACTGTCTCTATTTTTATGGTGGTTAGCTGAGAATTAAAAATTGTGCAAAGCATCAGAAAAAATATTTGAATAATGACAAACAATCTTTTAGATCCATGTGAGAGACCACAGCTATGGTTTAGCATCTTGCCTTCTTCGACTGTTCAATGTGCCCTTCATATTGCACTGAAATGATCGTGGATCAAACTCCTCAAATCTCTGAATTGGGGTTAAAGCCAACTCTTCCTAATATAGCACTGTGTGCAGAGGCAGACACACAAAATTGAACAAACAAGACGTATTGCATAAAGGCAACTACTTGGAATGATCTGCTAGGCAACACTGAAGGAAAAATTACTAAGGCATTTCGTGAAACAATTGGGAAGCATTATACACCGAGCAGGATACTAGAGGAATGGACATATTTTCACATTTCCAAGAAGACTTTACAGTTCTACATTAATACTATGCCAGTATTTCTTGTCTACAACAGACCACCTTCAATATTGCAATAAAGACATTGGAATAAAAACCTATAGTTTCCCCTTAAATTACATCCTGACTATGCACTGCATTTACTACACATTCTGAATACCCCATATTTACCTTCAATTTACAAGTTTTATTAATGATCAACATACATTCATGATCCCTCGTTTAGGAATCCCCTATGTCAAACAGAAAAAAACATCCACCTCACCAAAGCTTTTCAGGCTTCGATTCAAAGGAAAATGGCTTAAAACATTATTTCAGTCATACAATCCTTGTAAATCTTCTTTTGCATTTTTTTTTTCAGTGCCTCAATTATATTTCCAACAATATGCAGAGCAATGAAGAATAATTTCTCATCAAGCCCCTCAGAAATTTAGAAATAATTTCAAAATGAGAGGCCACATCGTACGAGAATATATTGTGTTACCAAGCCTACGGTAAATAACACCAGCTGTAATGGCTGGAGATGAATGAATTCAAGTCAGTTTCCCATGTGACGAAATACATTGCATGATTGGCACATCGAGCCGGAGGACAGGACGAGCCATATTCACCAATGTTAAGCAAGTCCAACTCAGGATTCATTTGACATGTCAGGTAACAGAACAGATAAAGAATGAGAGATGCGGGAAAGGCAAAACAAAACCTAAAACCTGCTAGGGGAGTTTACATTCTGTTTCAGAATTGAGTTAAAACATTGCTAAACCCCCCACCCGCCCCTTGACAACGTGAAGGAAGGAAGAAAAATGTTTTCACCGTTTTTAGGCAAACTCTGAATAACACTGACAGCAGCTTCAAATCTTCTCTCGTAAATGGATTTGGTATCCGCCATCTTTTGCAGACGATGTGTCCAAAGTTCGAGTTTATTTCCCCCACCCCCAGCAAAACTTAACTTTAAATGAAAACCAAACGAACGGAATATAAACAACGTAGGCCCGAGCCCGAGCGGGGATCCGTGATGGAAGCCCGGCCAGGCCCGACCCGGCTGCGACAATAGGGAGGAGCGGACAGAATGTCAATGCCGGGCCGCGGCCGCGGACGCTGACATGATTACAAGGCGCTGTCTTTAATCCGCCTTTAGATTATGCGATCCGCAGGAGACATGTCTGGAGCCGCTCGCATCATCCACACACCGCGCAGCCCTCTGGGAGATGTGGTCCTGGCATCCTCCGCTACCCGGATATAACCTGGCGCCGTGAATCCATGCACACTACAACTCCCAGCAAGCTCTGCGCGACAGTGGCACTCCAGCTGCCAAATCATCCTCAAGCTCTTTGGTAATCTTTGAAACATTTTTTTTACACAGTGTGGTCATGGACTCGACTATTTCGGGAAACCTTTTACCCAAGACTTTAACCACTTTTACATTTATTTGTGGAAGACATGTTTCCCCTGAATTTAAACTATCTTTACATTCGGTTTTCCAATTAATTCTGCATAGAATTTGTAAGAACATGCATTTGATATATTTGAAAGAATATATTTGAAAGAATATATGTATCTTCATCACATCCTCTAATGCAGTGGTTCCCAACCTTTTTTAGCTCATGGCCCCCTTGGGATCTTTTAATTTTTCTGTGCCCCCCCCCCCCCTGACATTATTAGCGGAAAAAAAGTACTTCAATATTACACCTTCCATATAAATATCATATGTTCTCTTTTATTCTGTTCCACAAACATCAAAAATATTTCAACTACATAGATTTAAATTTATTAGAACTGAAATTTAGGAGGCAACAGGGTGGTAGCTCTGTGGCCCCCTAAATCCCAACATTTTTTTGTGGCCTACCTGAAATTTGCCATGGCCCCTTTGCCCCAGGTTGGGAATCACTGCTCTAATGCAACAACCTACTTTACATTCAGTGAGGAAATCGTTCATAATCTATTTATATCAAACAAATTGTGAGGGTTTTCGATTAATTTTTAAATCCAAAGGTTTAAATTTATTATTATCTCTTGTACGAGGTACAGTGGAAAGTTTTATTTTGCATGCTATCCAATCAAATCAGATAATACTATAGATAAACACAATCAAGCCAAACGGTACAACGGTAGCTACTGCTTCCACTTGACCTATCATGCATTTAATTGATCATGCATTTTATATCATACAAACATTCAACATCGTTGCCAATATAGCACTCGCTTTGGAATGTGGGAGGAAACCGAAGCACCATGAGAAAACCTACGCGGTCAAAGGGAGAGCGTACAAATTCCGTACACACAGCACCCATAGTCAGGATCCAACCCAGGTCTCTGATGCTGTAAGGCAACAACTGTACTGCTGTGCCACCCTGCCAATCCTGACTACCTACAGGTGCTGTTGTTCGGAGTTTGTACATTCTCCCTTTGACCACGTGGGTTTCTCCAGATGATCTGGTTTTTCCCACATATTAAAGACGTGCAGGTTTATAGGTTAATTGGCTTCTGTAAATTGACCATACTGTGTAGGATTAAACTAGTGAACAGATGATCATTCATCGGCATTGACTCTGTGGGCCGTAGGTCCTGGTTCCACGCTGTATCTCATAACTAAACTAAAATTAAATGATTTTTGATGTGGATGTAGCAGGCATGATAGTTCACAGGTAACCCAAAGATTGGTGCAGTTACTGATAGTGTGGAGGGTACTTAGGCTACAGGATGATGTGTTGGTAATATAATAGGGGGGAGGGGGAGAGGGGGGGAAATCACATACCTAGTTTGATCGAGATAAATGTGAGGGAATGCATTTAGGCAAGTATTAATGCGGCTAGGACGTACAGTGCCCTCCATTATATTTGGGACAAAGGCCCATAATTTATTTATTTGCCTCTGTACTCCACAATTTGAGATTTGTAATAGAAAATATCACGTGGTTAAAGTGCACATTGTCAGATTTTAATAAAGGTGATTTCTATACATTTTGGTTTCACTATGTAGAATTTACAGCAGTGTTTATACATAGTCCCCCCATTTCAGGGCACCACAATGTTTGGAACACAGCAATGGCATGTAAATGAAAGTAGTCATGTATAGTATTTTGTTTGCACATACTTTACATGTAATGACTGCTTGAAGTCTGCATTTCATGGACATCACCAGTTGCTGGGTGTCTTCTTTGGTGATGCTCTGCCAGGCATTTATTGCAGCCATTTTTAGATTATGCTAGTTTTGGGGGCTAGTCCCCCTCAGTTTTCTCTTCAGCATATAAAAGGCATGCTCAATTGAGTTCAGATCAGGCGATTGAATTGGCCACTCAAGAATCGACCATTTTTTAGCTTTGAAAAACTCCTTTGTTGCTTTAGCAGTATGTTTGGGATCTTTATCGCTGTAGAATGAACCACCGGCCAATGAGTTTTGAGGCATTTGTTTGAATTTGAGCAGATAGGATGTGTCTATACACTTCTGAAGTCATTATACTACTACCATCAGCGGTTGTATCATCAATGAAGATGAGCCAGTACTTCAGCAGCCATACATGCCCAGGCCATAACACCCCCACCACTGTGTTTCACAGATGAGGTGGTACACTTTGGATCTTGGGCAGTTCCTTCTCTCCTCCATACTTTGCTCTTGCTCTCCCTCCATACTTCGCTCTGATATGTTAATCTTTGTCTCATCTGTCCATAAGACCTTTTTCCAGAATTGTGGTTGCTTTTTTAAGTATTTCTTGGCAAACTATAACCTGGCCTCTGCATTTCTGTTCATTAAGTCTTCTGCAGAGAGTGGTCATTTACAAATCCACACCTGTTTAAAAAGGAACTGCAGATGTTAGAATATCGAAGGTAGTCAAAAGTGCTGGAGAAACTCAGCGGGTGAGGCAGCATCTATGGAGCGAAGGAAATAGGCAATGTTTCGGGCCGAAACCCTTCTTCAGACTGGGGGGGGGGGGGGGGGGGTGGGTGGGCGGCGGGAAGAAGAAAGGAAGAGGAGGAGCCAAAGGGCTGAGAGAAAGCTGAGAAAGGGAGGAGACAGCAAGGGGTACTGTAAATTGGAGAAGTTAATGTTCATGCCGCTGGGGTGCAAACTGCCCAAGCAGAATATGAGGTGCTGCTCCTCCAATTTCCAGTGGTGCTCACTCTGGCCATGGAGGAGGCCCAGGACAGAAAGGTCGGATTCGGAATGGGAGGGGAAGTTGAAGTGCTGAGCCACAGGGAGATCAGGTTGGTTAATGCGGACCGAGCGGAGGTGTTCGGCGAAACGATCGCCAAGCCTACACTTGGTCTCACCGATGTATGTCAGCTTATCTTAAAAGTTAACTTTTAATTCAGACTAAGTGGGACCCAACGGGTCCCTGTCACATGGGAGACCTGGTTCCCCAACGCAACCCCTTCCCACAACGCAATATTCCACCACTCACCCGGTCCCCCATGCGACCCATCCCCCCAACGCAATATTGCACCACTCATGCATACCCCCCAACTGTGCAGGCACGGCTCATTTCCCCTCATCCCCAAGCACTCCCTTCCCCCTCCTCTTCACCCTCCCTCTTCTTTCCCCTCTCCTACTCCCCTCCCCCAATCCCTCCCTCACCTCTCTTTCCCTCTCTTTTCCCCTACCCTCAGTCACTCCTTCCCTCCCTCCCTCCCTCCCTCCCTCCCTCTATCCATAAAAAGCAGCATCTGCAGTTCCTTCCTCCACAGGTCATTCATTGTTAGCTTTGGTTTAGATCCAGTTGACTTGACGATTGGACCTGTTTGCATCGTGTGTGTGTGTGAGTTACTCAAACTCCGCAGCAAACTGCTGGGCCACCCTGCAACCCGACTCTCCCTCCCTCTGCCCGCTCCGGCTCAGCCGCCGCTCAGCCCGTCCCGTCCCGTCCTGTCCGACCGCCCGCTGCTGCTGCTGCTGATCGGCCCGTCCCCACCTTGCCTGCCCGATCTCCTCCGAGAAGGCCGTGAGGGTGCGTTACCGCAACGGCGGCGGCGGAGGAGTTGGACCCGGGGGGATGGGTAGACGAGACCGCCATTGCCGCAGAGGGTGGGCAGGGGAGAGGGGTGAGTGATGAGGGAGAGAGAAATGGGATCTGGGCCTCCACTGAACCCCCACCCCATTCTCCCACAGCCGCCGCCGGTGGTGGAGGAGACGATAGACAAGTTACTGTGAGGAGGGGAGAGAGGAGTTTATGAGTGAGGTGGGACAGGCCTCCGCCGGTGGGGCAGGAAGGGGCGTCGCCATCCCGGCCATGGCATTGACTAACAGGAGAAGAGACCAATCTGCATGGCGCTGACTGAAGGAATCTGCGCACACGCGGTATTTAAGATTTTTAAACCTTGATAACTTTTACAATATACCACTGATCGGAACAAAATTTGTTGCACTCGCAGCACAGGAAAACAGTCTTGCAGAACAGGAGCACAGGAGAACAGCTCTGGCGATAAATCTTAGCGCTATAGCGTACAGCTTTTGCACAAATAGAAAAACCCCGCAATCCGGAAGAGCACAAGATTAGAGATAAAACATGTTAGTTCAGCCTATGTTGGCAGCACTTTTCGTATCAGCACTTTAACTTCATTTAAAAATTGCTTAGTTTAAAATGTTGTTGAGATGTTGATAGTACGTGGATGCAAGTGACAATTTGACACACTAAATTGCAAAATCAAATTTGGATACAGAGCAAGAACCTAAACTGTACACATGTGGTTCAAAAGTACACACCAAGACATATGAAACTGCAATCATTTACCCTAGGGACTGAAATATAAGTTTCTCTTTTTAAAGTTTGAAAGAGAAACTTGAAAAACAAAGTGTTTCAAACAAAGGGATATGCTAGGAAACAATATTGTAAAAACACTGCCAACGTATCTATTTAACTTTCCAACAGAAGTCATTGGCTGTTGAGAGCTGGATCTGCAATCCCAACCGTTCCTCCCTTCAGCAATGAAAAACAGGCAGCGGCTCTGATCCGATTGGTGTCATAGTGTTTAATGAGCAACTTTGAAAACCTCTTCAGCTGGATCAGACTGTGCATTTAAACATTGATGTTGAATGTTTTTATGACATAAAGAAAGTGTTTTGGTTGCCATTGGTTGCACTGAGGATCTCCAAAAAATAATTTACAGTGCCTTTAAGGTGTAATGTATGAACTATGGCAATCTATTTGCACGAAAAGGTTCCATAAAAAGCTTATCTTCTTTTTCAGTGAACTTGTTCAAGGGATAATATTTACCAGGACACTGCTTAACCAGAGATAATGCAACAGATTTCTTTCATTCATTTGAGAGAGCGCAATGTTTGGCTTATTGTCTCAGTCAAAATATAGAATCGCTGACAGTGGAGGACTTCCTCAATATTTTCTTGTTTTCTCTGCATTTTCTCTCGAAATGCTGCAGTAGTATTTGAACCCACAAACATTCAAAAGCAGGCCATTGGTTTATATTTTTTCGGCAATGTGGGACTGACAGTGCATAGGTCTCTAGATAAAGCTAGGTTATTTTGGATGTTTTATATGGCTGATCAACTTTAAATGTAACTGTTGGCGTTGAATAGAGTCTAGAAAACTAATGCACTTTTGCAATTTATTTGAAATAATTGTTTGAAGGAACCAGACAAACAGGATTATGCATTCCATTGCGTGCCTCTGGTGAAGCAATATGGGAGCAAAACCTGTCTGAGCTTGAACTATTTTTACTGATATCAGCTAAGCAATGCAGTTGCACTGAAGACTATAGTTAGAATTTGTGGTTGAAGTCAAATGTTTCTTTTGGTGTGCAATATTGGATAATGCAATTTTTTATTTTGTGTTGCAATTCACCTCTGTTTCTTAGAATGTACAAGACGAGTCTCAGATATCCGACCAGATTGACAAATTCGGTATTGGTATTGGTTTGCCATTACTGATATGATACGGTACAGTACAATATGACACTTATCAAGAATTATTACGCTGAACAAAATAAAAGGCAGAACAGCGAGTGCCCAGGTGCATGTTTTTATCAAGGGGTATGAAGGCTGTTAAGCAATGCGCTTGGCTTCTGCATAAAATGGTCGAAAAGACCCTAAGGGATATGCAAAGAAATGCAGTCAATTGAAAATAATGGTCCTGAAAATTGTATGAGGCATTAATTTAAATAAATTATTTCATAATTTAAGATGTTCTTAATGTCCACGGCTGACGCAAGCTCATTTCCTTGAGGCAATAAATATATATGTATATGCTGATATATATGCTGTGCTTATTTTTATCATGGTAATTGCCAAGAAGTTGTTCTGGCACCTCTAACGAGACACATAATTGAATTAATTTTGCATAGCTAGTGGATAATGTAAGTGAGCGAGTTTGAACATTTGTTTGTTTAAATTTAGAGTTCAGTTATTATATTAAAAGTTAGTGTCCCCTATATTGCGTGGAAAGAATTGTTGCTAAATTTAGCTTAAAATTTAATTGATTTGTAGAGCAACACCAGAACAAGGACAATGCATTGAGTCCACAGTAATGATATCTGGAAGGATTTTGGATATGGAAAGAATGAGCATTGCTTTTCCAGATCAATGTCATTCTTATATAGCAATCTAGTACTGTAACATTCCCACAGGAAGGGTTGCAGATTATAAGAAATATTTATTTTGTTGATTGAGATTCACTAGAATGTATGATGGTGGAGTTAAACATCAAGATTCCTGGGATGGCAGGACTTTCATATGAAGAAAGACTGGATAGACTCGGCTTGTACTCGCTAGAATTTAGAAGATTGAGGGGGGATCTTACAGAAACTTACAAAATTCTTAAGGGGTTGGACAGGCTAGATGCAGGAAGATTATTCCCGATGTTGGGGAAATCCAGAACTAGGGGTCACAGTTTAAGGATAAGAGGGAAGTCTTTTAGGACCGAGATGAGAAAATCATTTTTTACACAGGGAGTGGTGAATCTGTGGAATTCTCTGCCACAGAAGGCAGTTGAGGCCAGTTCATTGGCTATATTTAAGAGGGAGTTAGATGTGGCCCTTGTGGCTAAAGGGATCAGAGGGTATGGGGAGAAGGCAGGTACAGGATACTGAGTTGGATGATCAGCCATGATCATATTGAATGGCGGTGCCGGCTCGAAGGGCCGAATGGCCTACTCCTGTACCTATTTTCTATGTTTCTATGATCCAGGCGGCATTCTGGTAAACCTTCTCTGCACCCACTCCAAGGCTTTCACACCATTCCTGTAAATGGGCGACTAAAACTGCACACAATACTCCAAATGCAGTCCAATCAAAGAGATTGTAGAGATTGTTTCAGCAATTGTTTTACATATATTTTTCAGTGCGCTGGGCTAGAGTTGAAAGGTGTGAAGTTTACTCAGTACAACAGTTTCTCACTGGAGGCATGTTCCAAAGTAAAATATCCTCCGTGAAGACTTAGATAGTCATATATTAACCAAACAATACTTCAGATTTTGCAATTAGATGTCAACAATGCCATGGATTCGTAGAAAGACCCATCGAATCTGCACCAATCTACATTAATCACACGCGTATCTCAATTTCTATTCTCCCTTCAACACTTTTCAACATTCCCTAGATTCCAACACTCACCTGCACAAAAAAGGGCAATTTACAGTGGCCAATTAATCTACCAACCAGCATATCTTTGGTATTTTGGTTTGGATTACTACTCTTTGGTATAGTGTAGCGGCGCCTGCTAGCGCACGCAGATATCGAACCCGGCGTTCGGAAGCCGTGGTCACGTGACTCAGGAGGGACTGTTGTTTTCCCGCGGTTTTTCCTTTGCAGGTGTTAGTTCAGCGTTGACCACTGATGTGGGCAGACTTGTCTGATTAACCTGTATGCTGCAACTTGAGCTTTCGAATAAAGTTTTGTTGAAAACTCCAGTAGTCGTTTCTCAGACCACTAAAATCCACTAGGAGATATCAAGAGCATCCAGAGGAAACCCATGCTCATGGGAGAACGTGCATTCTAAACGAGCTATGGTCAAAAACAAACAAATGTCCGTAAAAAAATTATTTGATATCTTATTTCTTTTCTTTTATAGGAATGGTTCGAATAATCAAAGGAATCTTGACTTGCAATTTATGATCTGGTTTTATCTCAATTTGTAAAGATTGGAGAAAAGCAAATCAGGACAAGAACAAAGGTCATAATATCCCATTCTTTGTAGGTCTGCTGACAGAGAAAGGAAATCATACACTCAGGAAATTTAATAGCATCATTAGTTATTGAGCAGTATGGGAATGCTGGGTAATGCTGGGTAGATCACCTTATTGATCAACTGGCATTAATATAATCTAACAAAGACCTATGGTCAAACACATTGGGTAAACAAACAATCAATAATCAATAAGTAATAAACAAAGTATTGTAACAATTCAAAAAATTATTTCTTTAAATAGATTAAGTATACGATCCCTAGATTTGGACGATCATAGAATAGTAAAATGGTTGCCATTCAGCCCATTAAATCCAATCCATCAAGCAACCTTGACCGACTGCAGTTCGCCCAGTACAACAACGGGTCCATGGCTGATGCCATCTCCCTGACCCTACACTGGGATAAGAGAGACGCCTCTGCTTTTGAGGGACACCAGTTCTACTTTTCACACCATCATCCCATCCAAGCTCATCTCCAAACACGTGGAACTTGGAGCCAGCACCCATCTGTTAGGCGCTCCCCCCCCCTGGTGAATGCTATGTACTTACCTTTCTCTGTTTCTCTCCCGAGTACAGGCCTCGTGGCTGTGTGTCTGGAATCAAGGGGTTAAAGGCTCCTGTATCCGATTGGCCAAGCTGCGTCAGGTGACGGGTGACTCATCTGAAGCTTAAATACCAGAGTTTCCCAGGATTCTCTCTCTTCTTCGTAGACCCTGACTTGTGAGCAGCCTGCTGGTGTGAGCTGAGGAAGGCCTGGCCACATGGCATAGAACTTTGTGTATTTTCACCATTAACAAATATTGAATTGGGACGGATAAGGGCTGACCTTAGTGTTTTCGTGTATTTTGTTTCAGGGTTATATCTCTTTAGGCAGGTTTTAGAGTCTCTGGTTCGACGGTCCATTACGTGGCTGGCTGGAGCACTGTTTAATTGTTTGTTAGTTCATCCATATCCCTGACTGGGTGTTTGAATCAGGTTTGGGTTTTGTGTTCCATTGAATAATTAAAACTATTTTTGAACTTGAACCTGGTTTTTGACTTATGTTACGCAGCTCTGAAGTACAGGTGCACAACCTTTTATCCGAAAGCCTTGGGACCAGACACTTGTCGGATTTCGGACATTTTCGGATTTCCGAATGGAAGATCTTTAGCGTAGATTAGGTAGGTAGCGCGGGCGGCTTGAAAAGTCTGGAGCGGCTGCCTCCTCCCCGGAGACCGGGGAATCATTGTAAATCATTGCATAAATGTTAGTCAGTTAGTTTGGAGAGATTTTATGTGGTGGTGGTGGGGTGGGTGGGTGAAGGGGGAAACTTTAATTCTTAGTCCCCTACCTGGTCGGCGACTCCCAACATCGCGGAGCTGGGGGCTCCGTCCGGCCGCGGGCGGCGCAGGTTGGAGCTCCGACCCCGGCAACTCGACCCCTGGCTGCGAGGTGCTCCAAATCCAGTGCCGCCCGCGGCCGGACGCCCGCAGCCCCAGCTCCGCGAATGTTGGGAGAAGGCGGCCTCAGCGCCCTGGAGCTTACCGCACAGCGACCCGGTAAGGCATTGCCCGCTTCCCGCTGGTATCCCAGCGCTGCGACGCCGCCGACTCCCAACATTTGCGGAGCTGGGGCTGCGGGCGTCCGGCCGTGGGCGGCGCTGGATTTGGAGCGCCTCGCAGCCAGGGGTAGAGTTGCTGGGGTCGGAGCTACAACCGGCGCCGCCCGCAGCCCCAGCTGGGAGTTGGCGGCCACAGCGCTGCGGAGCTTACTGCACGGCGACCCGGTAAGGCATTGACCGCTCCCCGTCTCTCTGACCAGGTAGGGGACTAAGAATTAAAGTTTACCCCTTCAACCCCCGCCCCCCCTTCGCATAAAAGCCCTCCAAACTAACTGACTAACATTTAAGCAATGATTTACAGATGTTTAAGTCTCTCCCTGGTCTTCGGGGAGGAGGCAGCCGCTACAGTAGTACAGACCTGGGTTGACCGTGGGTCGTTTCAGGTCAAGTTTGGCGCCAAACGCGAGCTTTGGTGTGTAGACGACATCCTGGAAAAAATGGCCGGTTTTCGGATTTTTTCGGTTTCCGGAACACCGGATAAAAGGTTGTGCACCTGTACCTGCATTCGGGAGTCGTAACACCATCTCTGCCAAAGAATCTTCAACTTCCCTACCAACAGACCACAACCAGTGAGGATAGGTAACAAATCATCCTCGACGATAATTCTCAACAAGGATGCGTTCAAAGCTTTTCGCTGTACCTTGGTACATGTGACAGTAAATTAAACGGAACTGAACTCAGCCTCCTTCTTTATACCCTTAGACACTCACAAATGTGCAACCAAATACAATTCCAACACAATGTACAAATTCGGAAACACCATTGTGGAGGGCCGGATATCAAAGAAACGACGAGACAGAGTACAGGAAGATGATTCAGAAACTTGTACCCCGGTGTCAAGAGACCAACCTTTCCCTCAATGTCAGCAAGACAAAGGAGATAATGTTTGACTTTCAGGAAGAGAAGTGTTACACATTCCCCATTGTACATTGACGACGCTGAGGTAGAGGTTGTTAAAAGGTTCAAGTTCCGAGGAGTAAATATCACCAGCATCTGTATCCGTACACTGTGCATGGCTTGATTGTAATCATGTGTACTCTTTCCACTGACTGGATAGCACACAACATAAACACTTTTCACTGTACCTCATTGCGCAGGACAATAATCTAAACTAAACTAAACTTTGTATCAACACAACTCACTGGTTCTACTCCTAGCCCCTTCTCCGTAGCCTGCCACATTTTCCCCAACCATATATTTATCCAGTGCTGTATTGAAGGCACATTGCAACCTGCCTCCATCACTTCTGCTGGCAGTGCACTCAAAGTACAACCACATGCTACATAAAAAAAGTTTTCTTCATGCCTCCCACTATGCGCTCTGTTCAGCCCCCTTATCGTTTTATATCCTTCTATTAGATCTCCTCTTAGCTTTCACATACAAAGAAAACACTCAGGCTCTCTAATATCTTCTTGAAATTATAGAAACTCATGGCAGGAAGCATCTAGCAATGTTACAAAATTTTGAGATTTAAAAAATCAAGTCTGCAATTTATCCCATCGGATAAAGCATAAAAATAAGTTTAATTTGACACCTAATTCACTTTCATATCTTCAGTATTAAAAAAGTTATGGCCATTTTCATACTCGGAAATTAGAGTAGGAAATTGTTCCCTATTGCTTTTCCATTGACTTAACACAAAAGCTGTGATCGAGGACAGTCAAAAGCCCATAACCTTTTTAAAAATCAAGAGAACTAAATGAAATTTTCAGTTATTATAGATTGAAGCATTCTGAAACAAACATAAAACATCTTACTTGGATGACCTGAAATTAAAGCATATAATTAGTTAATTACCTAATTGTAGTTAATTACAAATTTGACCGTTTTGACGGAAATAGTAATAAACACCCAGGCTGCTTTGAAAATTCAAAAATGTGATATTCTCAAGATCAGAACTTCAGTATTATTGTATTATATTCTGTAAATCCGTAACAGATAGGTAAATAAATTACGATTTCTAGCAAGTCTTTATGGAGAAGATCAGTTGCTAGCTGGTACATTGGCATATCATAATCAGTAGCATCATCATACTCCTCAGATTGTAACCAATAAGGGTTTCGGCCCGAAACGTTGCCTATTTCCTTCGCTCCATAGATGCTGCTACACCCGCTGAGTTTCTCCAGCTGTTTTGTGTAACCAGCAACTCTGTACACCTTGTTTTTCCTCAACTTTTCAATGTAAACTACAAGATTTTGCTCTTCAAACCACGCATGACATGCCTTTCTGCCCACTACTTTCCCATTAAGAATGTCCTGTAGATTTCATTTCTTAAGAAAAGGATTTTTTTTTAAATAGCCTAAGTATCCAATTAACAAACTAATCCCATTCACACAAGAATTCAAAATATAACATGATTTTTAAATCTCACTGTCATGAATTTATATGCCAGATGGAAGGAATTTAATGTTTAATTCCCATAAATTAATCTAGAAACATCCACTCAATATAATTAAAATTAGTATTTTTTTGCACAATACATGGGACTAAAACTGATATTTAGTATAAAAAAAGTTATGGCCATTTTCATACTCGGAAATTAGAGTAGGAAATAAGTATCTTTTCCATTAATTTGCCCACCACTGAAGTCAAACTAACAGGTCTATAATTGCTAGGTTTACTCTTAGAACCCTTTTTAAACAATGGAACAACATGCGCAGTACGCCAATCCTCGGGGACTATTCCCGTTTCTAATGACATTTGAAATATTTCTGTCATAGCCCTGGCTATTTCTACACTAACTTCCCTCAATGTCCTAGGGAATATCCTGTCCGGACCTGGAGACTTATCCACTTTTATATTTCTCAAAAGTGTCAGTACTTCCTCTTCTTTGAATCTCATAGTTTCCATAGCTACTCTACTTGTTTCCCATACCTCACATAATTCAATATCCTTCTCCTTGGTGAATACCGAAGAAAATAAATTGTTCAATATCTCCCCCATCTCTTTTGGCTCTGCAGATAGCTGTCCACTCTGACTCTCTAATGGACCAATTTTATCCCTCGTTATCCCTTTTGCTATTAATATAGCTGTAGAAACCCTTTGGATTTACTTTCACCTTACTTGCCAAAGCAACCTCATATCTTTTAGCTTTTCTAATTCCTTTCTTGAGATTCTTTTTACATTCTTTATACTCCTCAAGCACCTCATTTACTCCATGCGGCCTATAATTATTGTAGATCTCCCTTTTTTTTCCGAACCAAGTGTCCAATTTCCCTTGAAAACCATGGCTCTTTCCTATTTTTACGATTTCCTTTCAACCGAACAGGGACATAAAGATTGTAAAGAGCCATGGTTTCACGCAGAGAGTGGTGAATCTCTGAATTTCCCTTGAAAACCATGGCTCTTTACAATTTTTACGATTTCCTTTCAACCGAACAGGGACATAAAGATTCTGTACTCTTAAAATTTCACCTTTAAATGTACTCCATTTCTCTTCCACATCTTTCCCATAAAACAAAATGTCCCAATTTACTCCTTTTAAATCCTTTCGCATCTCCTCAAAGTTAGCCTTTCTCAAATCAAAAATCTCAACCCTAGGTCCAGTTCTGCCCCTCTCCATAATTATATTGAAATTAATGGTATTGTGATCACTGGTCCCGAACTGTTCCCCAACGCATACATCTGCCACCTGACCCTTCTCATTTCCTAACAGGAGGTCCAGCACCGCCCCTTCTCAAGTAGGTACTTCTATGTATTGCTGCAAAAAACTATCCTGCACACATTTTACAATCTCCAACCCATCCAGCCCATTTACAGAATGTGTTTCCCAGTCTATGTGTGGAAAATTGAAATCTCCCACAATCACTACCTTGTGCTTACTACTAATATCTGCAATCTCCTTACATATTTGCTCTTCAAATTCTCGCTCCCCATTTGGCGGTCTATAATACACCCCTATAAGTGTTGCTACCCCTTTCCCATTTCTCAGTTCCACCCAAATAGCCTCCCTAGACGAGCCCTCTAATCTATCCTGCCAAAGCACTGCTGTAATATCTTCCCTGATAAGCAATGCAACACCTCCACCTCTTGCCCCTCCAATTCTATCACACCTGAAGCAACGAAACTGCAGCTCTTAGTGCTAACGGAATCAAAGGATATGGGGAGAAAGCAGGAATGGGGTACTGATTTTGGATGATCAGCCATGATCATATTGAATGACGGTGCTGGCTCGAAGGGCCGAATTGCCTACTCCTGCACCTATTTTCTATGTTTCTATCAATAGCAAAATGTTAGCAGGTAGGTGTAAAGTGGTTAGAAAGGAAAATGATATATTTCTCTTTTTTGCAAGAAGTTCTGCTGAAGTTCAGAAATAGTTCAGTTTAAAGAGATTTGGCATGTCCAACGTCTTCAAATGCATTGTACAAAGTGTCCTGATAGGTTCTATCATGGCATGATAGGGCAAATTCCCAATCATGCGGGTGCAAGGTGCTGCAGTGAGTAATAAACTCAGCCCAATCTATCACAGGCAAAACCCTCTGACCATCAGAAGCATCATGAGACTCTGCCTCAAAAAAGTGGCATCTGTCATCAAGGGTCGCACTATACGGGCCATGCCCTCTTCTTGTTGATACCATTGAGCAAGTACAACAGCTTGAAATGCCACACCAGCAGGTTCAGAAACAGCTACTTTCTTCAAACTATCTGGTTCTTGAACCAATCTGCACAATCCTTGTCCTACCTTGACAACAGAACACTATGGACCACATCTGTACTAAACTTATCGAATAGCAAAAGGCCTGGATAGAGTAGACGTGGAGAGGATGTTTCCACTGGTGAAAGTGTCCAGGACCAGAGGCCATAGCCTCAGGATAAATGGGAAGAAGTCAAAGAATGGGGTTGATAGGGAATGACAGATCGGCCATGATTGAATGGCAGAGTAGACTTGATAAGCCATATGGCTTAATTCTGTGCCTAGAACTTATGAAGTACATACTAACATACTAACATAGTGTGTAGGAAGGAACTGGTGTTGCTGGTTTACGTCAAAGATAGACACAACATTCTGGAGTAACTCAGCGGGACAGGCAGCATCTCTGGGTAGAAGAAATGGGTGACGTTTTAGGGCGAGACCCATCTTCAGACTGAGTCAGGGGAAAGGGAGACTCAGAGATAAGGAAGTGTAAGGTGTGGAAACGAAACATCACAGGGGATGGAGTCTCAAGTAAAATGTAGAATAGATCATTGTTAGTTAGGAGAAGTTGACAACGAAGCAGACAGAGATAAAATTTAATCGGGGGGACAGTCACACTGGTCGGGGAACTAGGAAGGGGGAGGGATGGAGAGAGAGGGAAAGCAAGGGTTACGAAGTCAGAGAAGTCAATATTCATACCCCTGAGGTGTAAGCTGCCCAAACGAAATATCAGTCTGAAGAAAGGTTTCGGCCCGAAACGTTGCCTATTTCCTTCGCTCCCTGGATGCTGCTGCACCCACTGAGTTTCTCCAGCTTTTTTGTGTACTATCTGTTATGCTAACATGGCCTTGCTTTATAATATGCATTAATATCTGTCTTTTTCTTTTTGCTGCTTTGAGGAATTTATGTAGAATTTATGTATAACTTATGTTTATGTGTGTTTTCTTGTGCCTTCAATGCTGGTACAAGCAAGATTGTTATTGCACTTGTATTTCACCATACAAGTTCAAAGAAAATGTTGCTCACAGCATCAACAAACTTGATGACTTGTATTGTTGCAAATATACAGGATATTGGTGAGGCCACATCTCGAGAGAACTGTGCTCAGTGTTGGTCCACATTAAATAAATTATATACTGCCAGTGGAGACAATCCAAATGAAATTCACTCAGCGGAGGAATTTCTTTAGTCGGAGGGTGGTGAATCTGTGGAATTCTTTGCCACAGGAGACTGTGGAGGCCAAGTCAATGGATATTATTAAGGCAAAGATAGATAGATTCTTGATTAGTACGGGTGTCAGGGGTTATGGGGAGAAGTCAGGAGAATGGGGTTAGGAGGGAGAGATGGATCAGCCATGATTGAATGGCAGAGTAGATTTGATAGGCCAAATGGCCTAATTCTGCTCCTTCACTTATGACCTTATGAACAGGGTAGACGTCAAGATCTTTCCACTGGTGGGAGAATCCCGAACAAGGATTAAGGGACCATAATTTAAAATAGATCAGCCATGATTGAATGGAGTACACTCAGGCTGAATGACCTACATTAGTTTAATTTAGTTTACCTTAGAGATACAGCATGGAAACAGGCTCATTGGCCCACCGAGTCTGCGCCGACCAGCGATCCCCGCTTACTAACACTATCCTACACACATGAGGGATAATTTACAGTTATACCAAGCCAATTAGCCTACAGACCTGTACATCTTTGTAGTGTGGGAGGAAACCAAAGCTCCTGGAGAAAACCCACTCAGGTCACTGGGAGAATGTACAAACTCCGTACAGATAAGCACCCTTAGTCAGGATGGAACCCAGGTTTCTGGTGCTGTAAGGCAGCAACTCTATCGCTGTGCCACTGTGCTGCCCATAACCGGGACCACTCACTCCTTTATCGTATGATCTTATGTCTAAAATTAAAGTGCACTGGAACATCTTGTGGCAGATGGTGAATCTCTGGATTTCTCTTCCCGAGAGGGTTGTAAAGGCTAGAGCATTGCAAGTATTTAAAGAGGAACTAGATACATTTTGGAAAGTTCATGTAATTCAGAACTATGAGGAACAGCACAGGAGATGAGGCCTGGCGCAGATCAGCCATGATCATATTGATCATGTAGTCGTTGCCCGACCACTTTCAATGACATTTGGATCCACCCCTCTGCTCCTGCGCTTGTCGTATGCTTTATTCAATGCTTTTTCTCCTCAATCTTTCAACCTCACATCCTTCCACAAACTTCATCTGCCAGATGTTTGCCTATTCTATTAGCCTGTTCATATCCTATCTCATTCTTTCATATATTATCCTTTTATTATCTATATGGTTGTAGAATATTTTTGATTCCCATGCAGGCAGCTAATTTACATATTCTGTTGTGCTGCAGCAAGTAAAGGGCCTGTCCCACTAGCATGCGATTGCATGCGTCTAGAGCAACCAAACGTGGTGGCTTGAGGCGTACGGCCTCGCGGAGCCGGTCCCACTTCCAACCGCGGACCCGTCTGGAGTTGTGCAGGGCTGGCTGGTCCCGACATCATACTCACCAATCAGCTGGGCAGGAGGAGGGCCGACTGAATTTGGACGTTGGACGGCGTCGGGCGGTTACGTCATCATGCAACGGCACGCCGTGTGGTGACGTCATCGTGCAATGCCACGCGCTAGGTGTACACCGTGAAGATGCTACGTACGGCTTCAAGACGCTGCGTACGGTGTCGAGACGCTGCGTACGGCTTCAATGCGGCTGCGGGCCGACAGGCCGTTGCCGCTCGGAATTTTTGTACAGTGTCAGTTTTTCGGAGCCCCGCACAACTCCATACGGCTCCGGAGATCGAAGTGGGACCGGCCCCGCGAGGCCGTACGGCTCAAGCAACCACGTTAGGTCGCGCTTGCCGCATGCAGTCGCATGCTCGTGGGACAGACCCCTAAGAATTTCATTGTTCTATCTGGGACACATGACAATAAAACACTCTTGACTAAACGTTTCTCTCTTTGCCCTTCTACTTTTACTTTTTACTTTGCAATTGCCCTCTAATTATTTTGTAATCAGCAGTTCTTGGTGGAATTTACAATCTGACACTTACCCTGAGAAATCTTTTGAGGCTTTATTTTCCTCTGTGTCCCCATCATTCGTGGAGCTCTGGATTTTGTGTTCTTTCTTTACTCCTCATAGGAATGTGCCTCAATTGTAGCAGAACTGTACCACTTAAAGTCAGTTCATTGTTTTGCTATAGTTTTCCTTGGTGACTTTAGATTCTGTTTTAACTCAACCAGATTTACTCTCATTCTATTGAAATCAATTTTCCTCCAATAAATTAATTTTAATTTGGATTGCTTCTTCTCTTTTTCAATATGTTGAACACTATAGTGTGTGTTCTTTATTTTATTGTATGGCTGTATGGTAATTTCACTGTGCCAACTGGCACGTGACAAATAGATGTATCTTGTATCTTGAATGGCATGTTGGCTTTATAACAAGAGGAGTTGAGTGTAGGAGCAAAAAGGTCCTTCTGCAGTTGTATAGGCCCCTAGTGAGACCACACCTAGAGTATTGTGTGCAGTTTTGGTCCCATAATTTGAGGAAGGACATTCTTGCTATTGAGGGAGTGCAGCGTAGGTTTACAAGGTTAATTCCCGGGATGGCGGGACTGTCATATGCTGAGACAATGGAGCGGCTGGGCTTGTACACTCTGGAGTTTAGAAGGGTGAGAGGATATCTTATTGATACATATAAGATTATTAAGGGTTTGCACACGCTAGAGGCAGGAAACATGTTCTCGATGTTGGGGGAGTCCAGAACCAGGGGCCACAGTTTAAGGATAAGGAGTAAGCCATTTAGATCAGGAGTGAGGAAACACGTTTTTTCACAGAGAGTTGTGAGTCTGTGGAATTCTCTGCCTCAGAGGGCGATGGAGGCTCTCTGCATACTTTCAAGAGAGAGCTAGATAGGGCTCTTAAAGACAGTGCAGGGGATATGGGGAGAAGGGAGGAACGGAGTACTGATTGGGGATGATCAGCCATGATCAGCGGTGCTGGCTTGAAGGGCCGAATGGCCTATTCCTGCACCTATTGTCTATTGTCTTTGTTGTATCTCTACCAGTGTGTGTGTATATAAAAAAGTATAAAAGTATCCTTTATTGTCATTCAGACATTTCAGTCTGAACGAAATTGTGAACCTTGCAGTCATAACATAGAATAAAATAACAAAAATAAAACACACACTTAACACAGTTTAACATCCACCACAGTGAGTCTACCAGACTCCTCCTCACTGTGATGGAAGGCAAAAGTCTTAAAGTCCTTGTCTCTTCCCTCCTTGTTCTTCCTCTGCGTTGAGGCGATCCAGGCTTCCGATGTTGTGACCCTGCCGGGTGATGGTAAGTAAATCCTGTGGCTGAATCCGGGCCGGTTCAAACTCCGCGGCCCAGGGCGGTCGAAGCTGCAGAAGCTGCCACCCTCCAGTCCAGCGGACGCAGCTGTTGTTGCGGGAGCTCCGGAGAACAGGTCACCAACCTGAGACCTGCTAGCTCCCGATGTTGTCGTCCACTGGGCCCGCGGCCGAGCCTCCAAGGCTCCGAAGTCGGGTCGCCGCTGCCGCAACGCCATCACAGCCCCGAAGTCGGGCCGCCGCCGCCGCAACGCCTACACAGCCCCGAAGTTGGCCAGCCTCGGTTAGACCTGGATCTGCCTCCGGAGCCTCGAGGTTGGTCCCTGTTGGAGGCCGCCAGCTCTGCCATTAGGCCTCTGCGCAGACGGAGACGGCAGATACAACAAGAAAAGGTCGCAACCCCCAAAAAGAAACAAAAAAAAGAAAAGACGAACGGACTGCAGGTGAGCCGCCACTTCCGGAAACTTGTGTGTGTGTGTGATGGATGCACCACAGTGACTGCTACTGCTTCTCCAGCTCTGAAACACAGAACCCGTGTTGTTGCATATGTGCTCATGCTTCACCTTCACAAGAGTATCAGAAAAGATTCACCACATACCTACCTGGTTTGCATCAATAACATGTTGTTGAGCTGGAAACTAAAATGATTCCTCCATGGATTCTGTTCACCAAAGCCCTCTTACTTACCAAAGCCTGCTTCTGAAGATCGCTGATCTCCAATGGGCCACTTTGTACAAAATAACCAGTTGTATTTTGTTACTTATTTTTACATTACTGCCTCCTATTATGCAACATAGATTGTTTTATTCACTGTTTTAAATATTCCTGTTCATAGATTTATCAGACTCTTTATCAATTCTATGTATGAGATAACATTGGATCATCAGGTATCACATCCCCTTGTAGAACTATTGTTAAAATTCCTTTACTAATCACATGTAACATGTGGAAAGTGCACATGGAGAATTCACACAATTTAGTTGTTAACCACAGGCAATATTTAATTTGCCACATCTAACAACGAGGCTTTACTTAAACAGATCTTTCCTTATTCAGTGCATATAAAATAGTAAGATTAAACGAGAACTTACCAGTTTGAAGTTTGATCTTTATTTTATGAGGAGGAACGTTGAGGGAATACGTGAAGAACCCCGCCAGGACGCATGCGTGTCATTCTTCAAAGCAGCGGTGTGAAATCACAGATAACTGTAATGACTAAACATAGTAAGATTAGAGAAGAGATACCAGTTGAGTATATGATCAAGGGTGGGAGCGGAGGGCACGTATTCCCTCAACGTTACTCCTCATAAAATAAAGATCAAACTTCAAACTGGTAAGTTCTCGTTTAATCTTACTATTTCACTTCGGAGTCACATGAAGATTTTAAAGCTCTGTGATTTCATGCCGTGGAACGAGTCCATACATCACATCTGCCTTGATTTTTGGGGCGAATAGAGTTAACATCTTTAGACATTAATACGATATTGAAACCCAACAGTAAAAATATTAACACCAATTATTGCCCCTATTTATGGGGTAAATTATATTACAGAACTTAAATTTGTTTCTGCAAATGTTCCAGGTTCAATGACTGGTTTGTTATAAAGTCATTGGAAAGTTCCTCCGTTGACCATCCTGCTGTCTTGAGGATTTGGTCCATTGGTACGTCCAACTTCAAAGCTGCCAATGTAACTGCAGCCCTGGTGGAGTGAGATTTGAAATGCTAGTGTCCACTCCAGCCTATTTAGGACGTGTTTTTGCCATCTAGAGATGGTCTGGACTGTCACTGTTTTGAATGGCTGTTAGTAGCTGATTAAAGTGACATTTCTTCCCTCTGATTATCTTAGTATACTTCATGTATGATAGTAAGTGAGTTATAATACAGAGACGACCATCTGTAGGGTAGGCTCTGAATTCTGTTTTTTAGGCGTGTTGACCCCTGTCTGTTACATAGAAACATAGAAATTAGGTGCAGGAGTAGGCCATTCGGCCCTTCGAGCCTGCACCGCCATTCAATATGATCATGGCTGATCATCCAACTCAGTATCCCGTACCTGCCTTCTCTCCATACCCTCTGATCCCCTTAGCCACAAGGGCCACATCTAACTCCCTCTTAAATATAGCCAATGAACTGGCCTCGGCTACCCTCTGTGGCAGAGAGTTCAAGAGATTCACCACTCTCTGTGTGAAAAAAGTTCTTCTCATCTCGGTTTTAAAGGGTTTCCCCCGTAACCTTAAGCTGTGACCCCTTGTCCTGGACTTCCCCAACATCGGGAGCAATCTTCCTGCATCTAGCCTGTCCAACCCCTTAAGAATTTTGTAAGTTTCTATAAGATCAGATCCCCTCTCAATCTCCTAAATTCTAGAGAGTATAAACCAAGTCTATCCAGTCTTTCTTCATAAGACAGTCCTGACATCCCAGGAATCAGTCTGGTGAACCTTCTCTGCACTCCCTCTATGGCAATAATGTCCTTCCTCAGATTTGGAGACCAAAACTGTACGCAATACTCCAGGTGTGGTCTCACCAAGACCCTGTACAACTGCAGTAGAACCTCCCTGCTCCGATACTCAAATCCTTTTGCTATGCTGTTCTGTATGACTATTACACTGATGTAAACCTTAAATTCCAGATGAATTAATCATGTTGTCCAACCTTATTTTCTGTAGTGACTGGTCCCTTTGTGCCGTGACCAGGCCCATCAGCATGACTGTTTTGGAGGCTTGCCAGGAATTCCAGAACAGACGGGATGTGCATAGATCTGTGGGTGATGATTATAGTTGTGACAATACTTCCCATTACTAGATGATACCAAGTACAGGTACTGATGTTTGGGTGGACTGTCTGTGACCCGCTGAAATAATTCCGCATTTGGTCCGTCAGTCCCAGGTGTAGAAGAGGTGCTTTCAACTCTAAAATAAATAGGTTAATATATAATAGTGACATGGGTAACTCCCCTTGTTGCGGGAACCAATGGTTGCATAGGGCAATCAGGTATTATCAAAATTCAAGACGTGGAGTCTATAGTTTATTTCTAAATACCCGACTGATGAGGCAAAGGGACGGATGCATAAATGATCCCCCAATCAGCGAAGATACATCTGAACCACTGCCCCAGGTTCTGGCTCCCAAGAACATAATTTGATAACTGGTAAGAGCATGGATGTGAATAGGTCGTTAACTGGTGTTCCATACCGGCTGTTCCAGCACACGGGCACTGGTCGCTCGCGGCTATTCAGAGTCGGACTCCTCGGAGTCAACGACTCTGTGTATGCTTACCTCTCCTGACCAGCCGGGGCCAGCGCGGGAGCGAAGTCGGGAGCGAAAGTCGGGCACAGCGTGCTGTTTTGCTGCTGCTGCCGGCTGCCCGCAACTCCGCGGTTCTCCCCCGCCAGCTTTCCCGCAGCCTTCATGGATCTGGTCCATGTCTCCACCTGTAAGGTAAGTGGAAGGAACGCAGAGTCTCCTTACCTGCTGTTCCCGGCTTTCAAATTTTGCCGCCCCTGCTGTGACTCGTTGTAATGCGTGTAGCGATATGACACGCATGCGTCCTGGCGGGGTTCTTCACGTAGTTGGATGATCAGCCATGATCATATTGAATGGCGGTGCAGGCTCGAAGGGCCGAATGGCCTACTCCTGCACCTAATTTCTATGTTTCTATGTTTCTATGTCACTCACGTGACTCCAAAGTAAAATTAATATTATGTTGACAATGCAGCAGCATGAAGATCGACACAAACAACATCAACTGCTGTTACACCAACTTCATTCCACTCGCTTCAACATGATCCCACCACCAGTCACATCAACCCCGCTCCACATCTTTCTGTTTTATGCAGGGACCATTATCTCTGTGACTCCCTGGTTAATTCTTGCTTCTTTCACCCATCCCTCTCAGTAGCTGATCCAAAATAATCTCTCCAGACATGTGATATATATTATCGAGATTAGAAGTATCACAAAAACTGAATAAAGCAAACCAAGTAGAAACAATTTGCACACAAATTATTACTTTGATCCGTCTGAGGTAGATAGTTGTTCAAAGGTTGGATTGTTTTGCCCAAGAATTTGAAGCTGCTGATTCCCTACATGCCAACACACCAATGAAAACAGGGAAGGTACACAAAAATGCTGGAGAAACTCAGCGGGTGCAGCAGCGTCTATGGAGCGAAGGAGATAGGCAACGTTTCGGGCTGAAACCCTTCTTCAGATTATATTTCTTCAGACATGAAAACAGGGACCTTTGACAAGCTATTTGACCATTATCCATCACATCCAATAATATTTCCTTACCAAGGACCATACATATGGCATCTCCACCAAAAATCACTTGGCATTAATACAGTGGGAAATTTAAGATAAAAATAAGAAATGCTGGAAATAGTCATCAAGTTGAGCAGTATCCGTGGTGGGTAAAAAAGTAGGTTAACATTATAAGGTACACAAAAAAGCTGGAGATACTCAGCGGGTGCAGCAGCATCTATGGAGCGAAGGAAATAGGCAAAGTTTCATGCCGAAACTCTTCTTCAGACTGGGTCTTAACATTATAGGTTGATGACTTTTCATCAGAACTGACCAGATCTAATATATACTAGAAAGGTTGGTTATCTGAAATTATTGAATTCATTCCTGTAATGTTGGTGGTTAAAAGATGAGATGATGTTCCCCAAGCTTATAGGTTATAGGTTCTCCCCTTCACCAATATCCAATTGCTCATTAGACATGCATGGTGACGGTGCCAGTGCCAATGCCATTCAAAGGCAAAACTGTGTAAAAGAGCCTTTGTCATGATAGCACGCCAGAGAGTCATAGATAAATATTACTGTTTTGAAGTCTGTTTACATAAGGCTCGAGATTTCCAATTCAATGCACAGTGCTTTGCTTATCTTGTGCATTGGCAAATTGTTTACCTGACACTTCTCATCAAGCTAGTGTTTGTTCCCCAGACAACATATGAAAACATGTTGAAGAACTTTAAGAAGCTGCCTTTGAATTGGACATGAAACCAAACCTTGTTTGACTATTTTGGTGAAGTTAAAAGATCACGTGGGACTATTTTGTTGATGAACAGAGAAGCTATTATTGGTATCTTTGGTCAATATTGATTTCTCAAATATCGTTAATAGCCCTCTAGCTTTATGAGCCATCCTTAATTGGTCTTATTCCCCTAACTATTCCTATGAATAATTATGTTTCTCTTTTCAACTTTATATCTGATTCTTCGTAAAGGGCTTAGCAGTGCAGATGCAGAGTTATATTTCCCATGTTAGGGTGGCTAAAACCAGGGGTCACATTCTCAAAGTAATGGGTCTGTCATTCAGTACACAGTTGAGAATACATTTCTTCACCCAATCTCTTTAAATCATTGAATCATTTAAATTCTCTACCTATGAAGGCTTTGTAGGCTTATTCGATTCAAAACAATTATTTTCAAAAAAGAGATCAACAAATATTCAAATATTAAGCAACTCGAGGATAGAGCAGGAAAGAGACGCTGAAGTAAACAATCATTCATAGAAACATGGAAAATAGGTGCAGGAGTAGGCCATTTGGCCCTTCGAGCCTGCACCGCCATTCAATATGATCATGGCTGATCATCCAATTCAGTATCCTGTACCTGCCTTCTCTCCATACCCCCTGATCCCTTTAGCCACATGGGACACATCTAACTCCCTCTTAAATACAGCCAATGAACTGGCCTCAACTACCCTCTGTGGCAGAGAATTCCACAGATTCATGTTCATGCTCTTATTGACAGCGGAGCAAGAATGAGAGCTCAAATTGCAACTTCTGCTCCTATCTCCAAAATGCCAATATTCCATGTTCCCTTCAGAAATAAAGTGCCTCACAACGATCCTGTTTTAAAAAATTATCTCTCTCTTCTCTGACTTTTTTTTTGCCAATTACATGTAATCTGTATCCTCTGGTTAGCATTTTCACTTCCAGTGGAAATAGTTTGTAAATCACACTATAAATGGAAACTGGCCAGAAATATTAACTCTCTTCCTCTATCCTTAGTTGCTGCTTGACCTACTGAGCAATCCCGCATTTTCTGTTTGTATTCGTGGAAACACTACTTCTTATTTAATTTATCAAAACCTTTTATTTTTTGAAAAACACTCTCACATCTTCACTTAGATTTCTCTGAACTGCGGGGAATTTAAAATTCTCTTGTCTCTTCATATAACTGACTCTTAGCACCTTGTTGATCAATCTTTTTTGCAGCCTTTCTGAGGCCTTGATATTTTTCTCTCGGTGTGGCATCTGTCCTCTAACTTGGTCCCAATCAGTGATTTTGTTTTGGGAATTTTTCTTGTTGTTTTGCTCTATAAATGAAGCAGCCACATAACAAATGGAAGAAAAAGGAACCAGTTAAAACTCTCCTCTACATTGGAAAGACATAGATATAAATTTTGCTTGATAACATTCCGATTACAGCTCGGCATTTAACACAATCATCCCCTCCAAGTTGGTTACCAAACTCACAGAACTGGGTCTCTGCGCATCCCTCTGCAATTGGATCCTCGACTTCCTCATTCACAGACCACAGTCTGTTCGTATTGGTGGAAATGTGTCAGCCTCGATAACAATCAGCACGGGAGCACCTCAAGGCTGCGTGCTCAGCCCCCTGCTGTACTCACTCTATACTCATGACTGCGTAGCCAGTCACAATGCGAACTCCATCATCAAGTTCGTTGACGACACCACTGTTGTGAGGCGTATCACTGATGGGGATGAGTCAGAGTATAGAAGAGAGATCGAGCAACTGTCCATATGGTGCCAGCGCAATAACCTGGCCCTCAACATCAGCAAAACCAAGGAACTGATTGTGGACTTTGGAAGGAGTAGGAGGGGGACCCACAGCCCCATTTATATCAATGGGTCGATTGTTGAAAGGGTCAAGAGCTTCAAATTCCTGGGCGTGCACATCTCTGAAGATCTTTCCTGGTCCAAGAACACTAATGCAATTATCACGAAAGCTCATCAGCGCCTCTACTTCCTGAGAAGATTACGGAAAGTCGGTTTGTCCAGGAAGACTCTCTCTAACTTCTACAGGTGCACAGTAGAGAGCATGCTGACCGGTTGCATCGTGGCTTGGTTCGGCAATTTGAGCGCCCTGGAGAGGCAAAGACTACAAAAAGTAGTAAACACTGCCTAGTCCATCATCGGCTCTGACCTTCCTTCCATCGAGGGGATTTATCGCAGTCGCTGCCTCAAAAAGGCTGGCAGTATCATCAAAGACCCACACCATCCTGGCCACACACTCATTTCCCTGCTACCTTCAGGTAGAAGGTACAGGAGCCTGAAGACTACAACAACCAGGTTCAGGAATAGCTACTTCCCCACAGCCATCAGGCTATTAAACCTGGCTCGGACAAAACTCTGATTATTAATAACCCATTTTCTGTTATTTGCACTTTATCAGTTTATTTATTCATGTGTGTATATATTTATATTATGGTATATGGACACACTTATCTATTTTGTAGTAAATGCCTATGTTCTGTGTGCTGAAGCAAAGCAAGAATTTCATTGTCCTATACAGGGACACATGACAATAAACTCACTTGAACTTGAACATTAATCAATCAATGTAATTCACATACAATGAATTGCTTTGAACTGCAAATAACTGAACAAATAGAATACAGCACATCTTGACAGCGATGCTTTAAATTTAGTGGCTAATACTTAACTGAGCTCTCTGATACATGCTCTGTGTATGTAATTTTTTATTGGATTCTTTGAAAGCTAAATTCTGCAACTGTATTCATTTTTGTAAAATCATGATTCTTGAATTATGATTAAAAAACGTAATTTAATTCTGATGCTGACATTCTTTACAAACAGCGCATTTCCCAAAATTAGGTTTGGAAAGTCATTGGATGTTTGTCCCGAAGTCACGTATTGAAATCTGAACATACATTTTTAACTGTAATCATTCATCCTGTCATGATACTAACACATGGCGATTACTAGAATCAGTTCCAAAAAAACCTTTGGGCACGGTGGCAGTGGCACAGCGGTAGAGTTGCCACCTTACAGCACATGCAGCGCCAGAGACCCGGGTTCGATCCCGACGACGGGTGCTGTCTGTACGGAGTTTGTACGTTCTCCCCGTGACCTGCGTGGGTTTTCTCCGAGATCTTCGGTTTCCTCGCACACTCCAAAGACGTACAGGTTTGCAGGTTAATTGGCTTGGTAAATGTAAAAATTGTTCCTAGTGGGTGTAGGATAGAGTTAATGTGCGGAGATTACTGGTTGACTAAGACCCTGTGGGCTGAAGGGCCCGTTTCCGCGCCGTATCTCTAAACTATACTAAACTAATCTCTCCAGACGTGTTGTGACATACTTGCAAATGTTTTGATTAGTAGGACTGGGTGTTAGAATAGAATTAGAATAGAATAGAATTATCACTAGAATTGAATGAAGCAACCAAGTAGAAACAATTTGCTCACAAATTAGTACCTTCATCTTTCTGAGTTAGATGGCTGTTCAATGGGTGGTTTGTTTTGCGTAAATCTTCCAAATGTGTAATTATGATCTTCTGCCACCTTTATATCACTGATTTGCTTTCAGCACTATCAATTTGAAATTATTATCCTCATCTATTTATCCTTCTCTTTCCTCAAACTTCTATTAACCACCTCCTGCTCTGCACCCTCCATTCTTTCAGCTTTGGCCTATAAATCTTCATTCCAGTCCCCGTACACAAAACTTTCAGATTTTACCTTTGCACATCAGAATGCTTGAATTTTTACCTTGCCATCCTTCTTCATAATTATTTTCTCAGCCATTTCACCACAATTTTGTTTTCTTGGTTTCTATTGCCTCTTTAAAAGGCATGTTGGTAAAAAACTTGGAATCAAAAGCAAATTGTTCAAAATCATAAAGTTTCAGCTGATACATATTAAACTCCAGCTGTGTGAATTCACAATTCTGCATCATTAGCTTATTTCTGTGGTGGAATCATTCTGTGTGACCTAATGAAGGGAGAAAAAAGTTGAGATTCACTAAGATTGTCCCCAAAAATGATTAAACACAAGGAACTGCAGATGCTAGTTCACCACAAAAAAACATAAAGTGCTGGAGCAGTGGGTCAGACAGCATATTTGGAGATCATGGACTGATGACGTTTCTGGTAAGGACCTTTCTTCAGATTATTATTACATAAGATTACTTTGCTTATATTCACTTAATATTTGCACCTATGCAAGTTATAGTAGTATAAAAGGCAACCAGCATGAGTTGTTATCTTCAGGAAAGTAGGCTTAGGGAAACATGATAAAGGGAAAGCTAAAGGACTGAAAACAAGTTGCATTTTACTTGGAATGTTAAACAATAGACAATAGGTGCAGGAGTAGGCCATTTGGCCCTTCAAGCCAGCACCGCCATTCAATGTGATCATGGCTGATCATCCCCAATCAGTACCCCGTTCCTGCCACCTCCCCATATCCCCTGACTCCGCTATTTTTAAGAGCCCTATCTAGCTCTCTCTTGAAAGCATCCAGAGAACCTGCCTCCACTGCCCTCCGAGGAAGAGGATTTCACAGATTCACCACTCTCTGTGAAGAAAAAGTGTTTCCTCGTCTCTGTTCTAAATGGCTTTCTCCTTATTCTTAAACTGTGGTCCCTGGTTCTGGACTCCCCCAACATCGGGAACATGTTTCCTGCCTCTAGCGTGTCCAAACCCTTGACAATCTTATGTTTCAATGAGATCCCTCTCTTCCTTCTAAACTCCAGAATATACAAGCCCAGCTGCTCCATTCTCTCAGCATATAACAGTCCCGCCATCCCAGGAATTAACCTTGTAAACCTACGCTGTACTCTCTCAATAGCAAGAATGTCCTTCCTCAAATTAGGGGACCAAAACTGCACACGATACTCTAGGTGTGGTCTCACTAGGTATCTGCACAATTGCAGTAGGACCTCTTTGCTCCTGTATTCGATTCCTCGTTATAAAGGCCAACATGCCATTCGCTTTCTTCACTGCCTGCTGTACCTGCATGTTTACTTTCATAGACCGATGTACAGGGACCCCCAGATCCCGTTGTACTTCCCCTTTTCCCAACTTGACGCCATTTAGATGGTCATCTGCCTTCCTGTTTTTGCTACTAAAGTGGATGACCTCACATTTATCCGCATTAAACTTAATCTGCCATGCATCTGCCCATTCCCCCAACCTGTCCAAGTCACCCTGCATTCTCATAGCATTCTCCTCACAGTTCACACTGCCACCCAACTTTGTGTCATCTGCAAATTTGCTAAAGTTCCTTTGAATTCCTTCATCCAAATCATTGATGTATATTGTAAATAGCAGCGGTCCCAGCACCGAGCCTTGCGGTACTCCACTAGTCACTGCCTGCATTCTGAAAGAGACCTGTTAATCCCTACTCTTTGTTTCCTGTCTGCCAACCACTTCTCTATCCATGTCAGCACTTTACCCCCAATACCATGTGCCCTAATTTTGCCCACTAATCTCCTATGTGGGACCTTATCAAATGCTTTCAGAAAGTCCAGGTACACTACATCCACTGGCTCTCCCTTGTCCATTTTTCTAATTACATCTTCAAAAAATTCCAGAAGATTAGTCAAGCATGATTCCCCCTTCGTAAATCCATGCTGACTCGGACCGATCCTGTTACTGCTATCCAAATGTTCGGCCATCTCATCTTTTATAATTGACTCCAGCATCTTCTCCACCACCAATGTCAGGCTAACTGGTCTATAATTCCCTGTTTTCTCTCTCCCGCCTTTATTAAAAAGTGGATAACATTAGCTACCCTCCAATCCACAGGAACTGATCCTGAGTCTGTATTATTCCTAGAAATACCTGCCATTGTTGTTCCACTGTCATCCCTGCTAGTGTATCTTTCCAGTCAACTTTGGCTAGCTCCTCCCTCATGACCCCTTGGTCCCCTTTATTCAACTGCAACACTGACACCTCTGATCTACCCTTCTCCCTCTCCAATTGTAGATTAAACCTGATCATATTATGGTCACTGCCTCCTAATGGCTCATTAACCTCAAGGTCCTTTATCAAATCCAGTTCATTACATAACACTAAATCCAGAATTGCCTTCTCCCTGGTAGGCTCCAATACAAGCTGTTCAATTATTCCATCACCATATAACCATATAACAATTACAGCACGGAAACAGGCCATCTCGACCCTTCTAGTCCGTGCCGAACACATAATCTCCCCTAGTCCCATATACCTGCGCTCAGACCATAACCCTCCATTCCCTTCCCATCCATATAACTATCCAATTTATTTTTAAGTGATAAAAACGAACCTGCCTCCACCACCTTCACTGGAAGCTCATTCCACACAGCTACCACTCTCTGAGTAAAGAAGTTCCCCCTCATGTTACCCCTAAACTTCAGTCCCTTAATTCTCAAGTCTTGTCCCCTTGTTTGAATCTTCCCTACTCTCAGTGGGAAAAGCTTTTCCACGTCAACTCTGTCTACCCCTCTCATCATTTTAAAAACCTCTATCAAGTCCCCCCTTAACCTTCTGCGCTCCAAAGAATAAAGCCCTAACTTGTTCAACCTTTCTCTGTAACTCTACAAAGTCCCTTTCTTGGGGTCCAGTACCAACCTGGTTTTCCCAGTCTACCTGCATGTTGAAATCTCCCATAACAACCACAGCATTACTTTTGCTACATGCCAATTTTAAATCCTGATTCAACTTGCGCCCTATGTCCAGGCTACTGTTTGGGGGCCTGTAGATTAGTCCTATTGGGGTCTTTTTGCCCTTACAATTCCTTAGTTCTATCCATATTGACTCCACATCTCCCGTTTCAGACCCCTTGCAAGGGACTGAATTTTATTCCTCACCAACAGGGCAACCCCACCCCCTTTGCCCACCTGTCTGTCTTTTCGATAGGAGGTAAACCCTTGAATATTCAGTTCCCAGCCCTGGCCCTCTTGCAGCTATGCCTCAGTAATTCCCACAACATCATACTTGCCAATTTCTAGCTGAGCCTCAAGCTCGTCCACTTTATTCCTTATACTTTGCACATTCATATACAACACTTTGACCTCCGTATTCGCTTCCCCCCTCGCACTGCTCATAATTGGCCCTGACCCTACTCTGTTGTCCATCATCGAGCTTTCCTTCCCATTAATTCGAGAAACTTTTGTAATATTTCCTATAGTTACTTCCACTTCAACTCCATCTTTATACTCCCAATTTGTCAATCCCTCCCCCCCACTATTTAGTTTAAACCCACACGTGTAGCCCTACCAAACCTGCCTGTCAGAATGTCCGTTAAGGTGTAACCCTTTTGTACAGGTCACCCCTACCCCAGAAGAGATCCCAGTGGTCTATAAATCTAAATCCTTGCTCCCTGCTCCAGCCCCTCAGCCACACATTCAGATCCCCTATCTCCCTGTTCCTGTTCTCACTAACACAAGGTACTGGAAGCAACCAGAGATAACTACCCTAGAAGTCCAACATTTCAGTCTTCTTCCCTTCAGTCTGTTTTCATTAGGCACAGCCACCTGGGTCTTCTGCACGATTTCCACTCTTTCTCTCCGTAACACACCTTGGTTCTTCTCATATCCTCAGCGTGACCACCTCACTGTAGGTCCTGTCCAGGAAACTCTCATTTTCCCGGATGACCCTGATGTCATCCAGCTGCTTCTCCAGTGCCCCAACACAGTCCTTTAGGAGCTGAAGCTGAACACACTTGCTACAGTTGTAGCAGCCAGAGGCTGTGTGTTTTTTTTCACACAGAGAGTGCTGAATCTCTGGAACTCTCTGCCACAGAGGGTAGTTGAGGCCAGTTCATTGGCTATATTTAAGAGGGAGTTAGATGTGGCCCTTGTGGCTAAGGGGATCAGAGGGTATGGAGAGAAGGCAGGTACGGGATACTGAGTTGGATGGTCAGCCATGATCATATTGAATGGCGATGCAGGCTCGAACGGCCGAATGGCCTACTCCTGCACCTAATTTCTATGTTTGTATGTTTCTATGTTTCATCTGTCCCTGGGCTGCCACATTCTGCAAGCCTCACAGTGTCTCATCTGCCCCAACATGTGTTCACTGTGCTCCGTCCTCTCGAGCTTTATTAGTAGCCTCCTCGCCAAAGACTCACACTTCCCTCACTGCCGCTCCCTAAGCCGTCTTGCTTATATTGACTGATAAATTGCCTAATTTACCAATTTACCAATTTACAAACCAAATTCCTTAGTTTTAAAATGTTTTCCCCCTCTGACTCACTTCTAACTCTCCTCCCACTCGAGCTAGAGCCAATCACTGCATTTTCCTGCTTCTCTTTGCTGCTGTTTCTTCAAAATCCATGGGAACTCTGATAGGCTGTGGGCCGAGCATCAAAAATGTGTCTAAAAATCAGTTTTCGTGACACAAGTCACCGAACTACATGAAACTTTTCAAAGATTTAGATGAAATATAATTGAGAAGGAAGTCATAACTCGTCATTGCCGAAAGTTGCACATTAATTAATTAAACTAATTAGAAAATGAGATCGGGCAAGTAAGCGCCACCTAGTGGCCAATGCCCATATTACATGATGGGCAGCCTATTTCCGTGTTGCTGTCCATCTAAACTATATATTATTATACCTATATATATATATATATATTAATGGCAGGGGAGACCATCCCTGTGGAAGGTCAGGCAGAGGCTACAAAAAAAACATCTCATAGTCATTAAGTCTGCATGGACTTCAATTCATAACATTTCAACCTCTCCTTAATGTTAATGAGAATAACTACCATAGATAAATTAGTTCAAGTTCAAGTTTACATACACCAATTTATTTCTACATAAACATCAGCCATTTCTTACTATTTCTCACTCCAATGGCAGCCTATAAAGTGCAATGAATATTCCTCCGTTTTTCTCCCGTGGTCGGGCCTGGAAATGGCCGCTACGGACGGCACTATGTACAGCCACTATGTACAGCCTCCCCCACCTCCCCCCGCCGGAGACGATCCACGGCTCCGCGTTCGCGAATCGGCCGCTTTTTAATTGAGACCGCGGCTTCACTATGTTAAATACATAGGCCCCGCGATCGGAGCACTTTTTCCCGGTAAGTTATCGCAGGCAGCTCCAAGATTAGATGGTTAAGACTTATTACTCTACAACAAGCTGGCATTAGTGAAAATGTTTAATTTACCTTGTTATTGATACATATAGTTTAGGCCCTCAACTTCATGAATGAATGAATGTGTGAATGAGTGAATGAATGAAGGATAAATGTGTGAATGAGTGAATGAGTGAATGTACAGCCTCCAAATCTCATTTTTTCACATTATAAAAGGTGCAATTAATTTAATTAAAGTCCATACAGAATAATTTTCATAAATTCAGACTTTAGATCTTATCTTTCAGTTTGAGTTGATTCACAAAGTTTCACAACTTTGTGTTGCAGCACCTCAGCAGGGACTTTGCTTTCAAGGCTTTCTTCCACTTCTATCCACATAGCTGCACATTCTTCAGACTTCTTAATGCTTTTCTCACTAAATTCAATTGCCTGCTGCAAGTTTCCACGACATGTATTCCACAGAACAACAAAGAACCTTCATCGGAATCTCCAGTAAAACAGGCATCAGCGAAGTCCTCTCAGCTATGTTGTGTGCTAGCCTGAAACGAAGCGCGTGATTGGCCAACTGTCATACAACTCAATGTTAAACGTGCTTTGATTGGACTAAAAATACCCGAAAGTTTTCCGTATTTTCTCTAATTTAATTTAAAAAAATGTGCAGGTTTTGTTTTTGACGAGTTTCAGGGGTGATTTATATGTTAATTTTACACAATATGTGAAAATTTCATGTAGTTCTGTGACTTGGGTCACAAAACATTGGAATAAAGCTCCTCGACCCACAGCCTATGAGTTAAGTCTGTCTGTGCTTTGCCTCTCTTTTTAAACTGCTTTCCCCCTCTGACTCACTTCTAACTCTCCTCCCACTCGGGCTAGAGCCAATCACTATTTTTTCCTGCTTCTCTTTGCTGCTGTTTCTTCAAAATCTACGGGAGCTCTGAGTTAAGTCTGCCTGTGCTTTGCCTCTCTTTTTAAATGTTTTTCCCCCTCTGACTCACTTCTGAATCAATTCACTACATATCAAGGAGATCCTGTTCACTGTATGGGAAAATTAGTAAGTCCTCGGTAATCTTGGTACCCATGAACAATTCCATTTGTAGAAAGACTTGGACTATACTGGGATTCTGAGGTTTGCAAAATATCTCTGGGTGTGGAATCCCGGAAAAATATGCACAGGGAGATTTTTTAGACCGTAGGTATTTACACTGGTGCGATGGGATCAGACAGAAGCTCAATCAGACAGATGTTCATGGGAGATGGTCATGCAAATAATACTGTGTTTGAGGTAGTGTTGATATGTGTTTTGCCAGATAATAAAAGTACACATTTAAATAGTTAAAATATAAAACACATTGTTTGAAGATACACAGACAGCTGGCAAACTAGAAGGTTAGGCTATAAAGTTCAACTAATTTCTAAAATTGCCATTTAAGTATTTTAGTTTGAAAAGTGGCAAAATACCATCATTTAAGAGACATTACATTTAGATTAAAAATAATATAACTCTGATTTAACATTAAAATCTATTTTGGATACACAAGGATGGATATGACAGATATAACAGCTCTCTAACCACCCACTCTTGATATGAAGGAAAGGATCTGGTTAAAAGAATCACGGTTCTACACTCTAAATATTTATTAAATGCAAAGTTCTGCAAAAACTATTCTGAAAAATGAGGGTGAATTTCAAAGTATATAAATACATTCATATGTTATGGTGAGGGGTAAAGATTTAATAGGAACCAGAGGGGTAACCTTTTCACACAAGGTAGTGGGTATATGCAACGCATCGTCGGGAGCTCGCAGGTTACAGGCTGGTGCCTGTTTTCCGGAGCTCCCGCGGCAACAGCTGCGTCTGTTGGACTGGAGGGCGGCAGCTTCGACCACTCCGGGCCGCGGAGCTGAACCGGCCCGTTTGCGGAGCTCGGTGAGCCGCGGGACTGACTACCATCACCCGGTGGGGTAACAACATATCGCCTCAGCGCAGAGGGAAAATGAGGAGGGAAGAGGCAGTAACTTTAAGACTTTTTCCTCCATCACAGTGAGGAGGTGCCTGGTGAACTCATTGTGGTGGATGTTAATTTGTGTTTATTGTGTGTTTTGTTGTTTATTACTACATGTATGACTGCAAGGCACTGACATTTCGTTCAGACCGAAAGGTCTGAATGACAAATAAATGATCTAATCTAATCTAAAAAATGTGAATGCAGGTAGTATTGCAATATTTAAGGATAATTTGGACAGTTACGCGAATAGAACAGGTTTAGAGGGATAAGGGCCAAATGCAGGCAGGTAGGACTAGTACAGTTGGGACAAGTTGGTCAGTATGGGCAAGTTGGCCCACACTGTATGACTGTATGATTCTATTCCCATAAATGCTGTGCAAGGTTGCCCAGCAAATCTGCTTGATGGGTGATACATATTGATGATGAGGAAACAATGGTCCACAATTTCTGTGAAAAGGCCAACAGTTCCATATTGAATGTGGCATCTATCACCATACCCGTCACTAGTGTACATAGTCATAGAAATAACATGCAAGCTCCCATAAAGAGTACCTGGTATCAGGATCGAACCCAGCCCCTGGAGCTTCAAGACAAAAACACTCAACAGTGCACCTTAATGCCGCCCTTTTTCTTTCATTAATATTGACTTGTGTGGGGGCGTAGTTGTTAATGATCTGTCTGACATCCAAGATGTTCTATGTGTCTTATGTCTGTCATTGGTATACTCCCTAGAACAAATTCTCACCAGCGATAGATTTAATAAATACTAAGAGAAATAGTTCTCTATAAGAAATCAACTATTTGGACTTCAGTGAGGAGACATTTTCTATTACAAATAGAAATGTTGAGAATGCGAAGACAATGACAGAACAGATGAAAATGTGGTTAGGATGCAAGTTGGTAGCAAAGGTGATGAAACATTTGAGTTCAGTCTGAGAGTATTTTGCAGTTATTAATGGTTTAGACAAAGCAATAAGATGGGGCACAATTTCCACAAATGTCATTCAAGCTGGACTGAGCCATGTGGATTCTCAGGGCCTTATCTTCAATTTGGAGAAAATAATCAAAGTTAAATAAGTTGTTCAATGTGAGTATGAGTTCAGCCAGCTGAAGAAGGGTGGTGGTGCAGGGTGACTAGTTGAGCCTCCATTCAAGGAAATGGCAAAGGGCTCTTAGGCCATCTGGGTGAGGGGTAGAGATGCAGACGGAGTGGAGTTTCATGCTTAAAAGAAGCCAGTTGTGACCAGGAAACTGGAAACTGTCAAAATGGCAGGAAATCCTCACCAAAGTTGGAAGATCAAGCTGAGCAGCTGGAGGAAGCGAGCAAAGAACCAACATCCTTGACATCTAAAAATGAGCGAGCATGAAACCATGTTGATTACAGCATTGACTCATTGAATTGAATCAGTGAATTGAATCATTGAATTAAAATATTCAACAACTTGGGCAACATTTGTGGATAGAGAAGCAAGATTAGAGTTTCAGATCAATGGCCTTCAGAAAGGTAAAGAGACATTGATTTTAAAGTGTAAAAAAAAGGAACGGGTGGAGAGAGAAAATGGGAATATCGGTGATGGGTTGAAAAGAAGGAGATATTAAATGACAACAGGATTGATATTAGAAATAGCCTGGAAGTGAAAATGTAGAATGGGTATTCAGGTCTACCAAAGAAATTTAAAATTTGGAAGGAATGCTTGAAACGTGAATATTAGTTGCCTCAAATCATTGAACTCAATCAATCAATCAGATGTATTCATCACATACACAATAAAGTGCAGTGAAATGAATTTACCAGCAGCAGTACAATAAAAAAAAGACCACACAATACACAATAGAATTTAACACAAACATCCACCACAGCATCCTTCACTGTGGTGGATGGCACAAAGTACAGTCAGGCCTCCTACTTTGTTGATGGAAGAGGACTGAATGTTGAGTCTGAAAGGTAATGAGACCTTTATAGGAAGACGGTGCTGTTTCTGGGGTTTACATTGAGCTTTGTTGGAAGATTCAGAGACAAATAAAAACAATCACAGGTCTCTGGAGTAGAAATGTTACACATTCTGTTATGAAATTACTACCGATATAAATTCCAAAATGCTTGACCCCTTTACCTGAAACAATGCCACCCCCCACTCCCAACTACAGTGCATTCAGAAAGTATTCAGACCTCTTCACTTTTTCCACATTTTTTAAAATCATCAATCTACACACAATACCCCTGAATGAAGAAGCGAAAACAAGTGTTTAGACATTTTTGGAAAGTAATTAAAAAGAAATAACTGAAATATCACATTTACATAAGTATTCAGACCCTTTGCTATGATACTCAAAATTGAGCTTAGGTTCATCCTGTTTCCATTGATTATCCTTGAGATGTTTCTACAACTTGATTGGAGTCCACCAATGGTAAATTAAATTGATTAGGACATGATTTGGAAAGGCACACACTTGTCTATATAAGATCCCACAGTTGACTGTGCATGTCAGAGCAAAAACCAAGCCATGAAGATGAAGGAATTGTCCGTAGACCTCCGAGACAGGATTGTGTCGAGACACAGATCGGGGGAAGGGTATAAAATAATTTCTGCAGCATTGCTGGTCCTGAAGAGCACAGTGGCCTCTGTCATTCTTAAATGGAAGCACTTTGGAACCACCAGGACTCTTCATAGAGCTGGCCGCCCGGTCAAACTGAGCTATCGGGGGAGAAGGGCCTTGGTCAGGGAGGTGACCAAGAACCCGATGGTCACTCTGACAGAGCTCCAGCGTTCCTCTGTGGAGTTGGGAGAACCTTCCGGAAGGCCAACTACTGTATACCTGCAGCACTGCACCAATCAGGCATTTATGGTAGAGTGGCCAGACGGAAGCCACTCCTCACTCCTCAGTAAAAGGCACATGACAGCCCGCTTGGAGTTTGCCAAAAGAGTTGTTTTCTCTAGTGCTCTGGTCTGATGAAACCAAGATTGAACTATTTGGCCTGAATGCCAAGCGTCACGTCTGGAGGAAACCAGGCACCGCTCATCACCTGGCCATTACCATACCTACGGTGAAGCATGGTGGTGGCAGCATCATGCTGTGGGGATGTTTTTCAGAGGCAGGAACTGGGAGACTAGTCAGGATCGAGGGAAAGATGAACGGAGCAAAGTACAGACAGATCCTTGATGATAACCTACCCCAGAGCGTTCTGGACCTCAGACTGGGGCGGAGGTTCACCTTCCAACAGGCCAATGACTATGCAGTAGTGGCTTCGTGCCAAGTCTGTGAATGTCCTTGAGTGGCCCAGCCAGAACCCGGACTTGAACCCGATCAAACATCTCTGGAGGGACTTGAAAATAGCTGTGCATCGATGCTCCCCATCCAAACTGACAGAGCTTGAGAGGATCTGCAGAGAAGAATGGGAGAAATTACCCAAATACAGGTGTGCCAAACTTGTAGCGTAATTATCCAAGAAGACTTTGTCCCAATTTTCCCACACTGACCTACATGCCACTAGTTCCACCTGCCTGTGTTTGGCGCATATCCCTCTAAACCTAACTTTCCATGTACCTGTCTAAATGTTTCTTAAACTTTGAGATAGTACCACTTCAACTACCTCTGCCGGCAGCTCATTCCATACACCTACCACCCTTTGTGTAAAAAAGTTCTGCCACATTGGAATATTCTGTCCTGGGCAACATACCTTGGAAAAAATAGGCCAGTTGGGTAACTTATAGAGAGTTTTATTAAAATGGTCTGTTTTAATCTGAATAGACTGAAGAAGCTGGGATCATTCTCTTTGGAACAGAGGAGATACTGAAGAGTATGTGGACAGAATTGATGGAGCTATAGTATTACCATTGACAGAGTGACTAAGAACTCGGGGAAGTAGAATTAATTCTTAAGGGGTTGGACAGGCTAGATGCAGGAAGATTGTTCCCGATGTTGGGGAAATCTAGGACAAGGGGTCACAGTTTAAGGATAAGGGGGAAATTCTTTAGGACCGAGATGAGAAAAACATTTAAGGTACAAGGTAGTTGAGGCCAGTTCATTGGCTATATTTAAGAGGGAGTTAGATGTGGCCCTTGTGGCTAAAGGGATCAGGGGGTATGGAGAGAAGGCGGGTACAGGATACTAAGTTGGATGATCAGCCATGATCATATTGAATGGTGGTGCAGGCTACTCCTGCACCTATTTTCTATGTTTCTATGTTTCTATGAAGACCACAACTGACACGAGGAACAGATATCTGTGCAATGAATGGTTAAGGCCTGGGATCCATTGATAGGGGTGACAGTGGAGGCACATTCATTTGTGGTATTCATAAGTGAGCTGGATAAAAATCTGAAAGGAAAGATTTAATGGGCTACGAGGAGAAAGTGAGGAGTGGGATCAGCGGCTCTTGTATTGGACTCAACAAGCTGAATGTCATTTTTTCATTGTCCTGAAACCATTTAAGGATCTGTGGAATATTGTAAATGGTACTTTCGTTCCAGTGCACTCATTATTCAGAATATGATAAATGGTTCAATTTTCCAAGAAACATCTAATTGTCCCACTTTTTTCCTTTTTTCCCAGCATAGTGTAATGAAACAATTGTGGCATCCTCACCATTGCCACAATTTAGACCAGCCAACTTAGTGTCTGCTCATTTGCTACAAAAATTCACATCCTCATTTTTACATTTCATTATTCTATCACTCTTCAGGTATGCCTTTCACTTTCCACTTCCAGAATTTTAAGGTCACACATAATTCTACCATCCATAACATAATCTCACACCAAATAATGTTTATCATAGCACCTTGCATACTTTAATATACATTGGTTTCAAGTTTGGCAAAGGTTCAATTTTCTTGCTTTGAAAGCCCTCCATGACCTTGTCTCTCCCCCATGTTGTCACCTTATGAACAACACAACCCTCTGAGATATATTAAATAAAGGTTTGCTCGGCTCATTCCTTGCATAACATGCTTTTTTTTTCAGATTTCTTGCAAACATCTCACATTTTAATTACGCCACTTCTGGCAAAAAAGACCCAGAGCTCTGATGTTCTCTCAGTAAGTCAATGTTGATATGGCTCACAGTTAAGGGCTTGTCCCACGAGCATGTGACTCCATGCGCCAAGCGCGACCTAACATGGCCGCTTGATCCGTACAGCCTCGCGGGGCCGGTCCCACTTCGATCGCCGGAGCCGTATGGAGTTGTGCAGAGCTGGTCCCGACATCGCGCGGGGCTCCGAAAAACTGACCGTGTTCAAAAATGCCGCGCGGCAATGGCCTACCAGCCCGCAGCCGCCTCGACGCCGTACCCACCGCCTCGATGGGTGTACGCAGCGTCTTGATGCCATACGTCACACGCGAACTTCCCACGGACTTCGCTTGAACTTCACGTCATTCACTCGACCTCCGCGCGGCCCCCGCTTCCGGTTTGGTCACGCTTGCTGCATGCAGGCGCATGCTCTTGGGACCGGCCCTGTCCGGTGATCACTCGACCTCCGCGTGGCCCCCGGTTCCGGTTTGGTCGCGCTTGCCGCATGCAGGTCGCATGCTCGTGGGACAGGCCCTTTAGATTATCCTTCTCTGGTAAATTGGATATAACTTTAAGTCATTGCAGGTTTCCTGCATATGTACTTTATTATTACTGTTGTTAGTTTGTTGATACACATTTAGTAATTTGAGTTATATCCATTAAATATCTGAAAAGAATACATTTGGCTTGAAAATGACATACACTTATTAGAATGATACGTCAGTTTAAAGGGCTGATGTGTTTGGAGAGATCCGTGAGCAATTTATAATGCAGGAAATGTACATAAGTAATTCTTATAATCTATCGGAGACACCAGGAACTTCAGAACAAAGGTACTTTATTGCAGACACATCTCCTTGCACCATATTTATGCTGGTGTCATCATCATATACTGATATGGTATATACCAGTTTATTTACAACTATAGAACATTACTTTCCATCAACTGACTTCCTCAGATGTTTAGATTTTTTTAGCTGTGGTTACTTTTCTGGTGTTGCAGTTATTTCTTGATCCGAAGTATGTGTGACATCCTGGCTCAACTCATTGTTAAAATATGTCACTTCAGTCGTTTTCTCGATAGCTACTTTAGAATACATTGTTTATCAATAGACAATAGGTGCAGGAGTAGGCCATTCGCCCCTCCAAGCCAGCACCGCCATTCAATGTGATCATGGATGATCATCCATGATCAGTACCCCATTCCTGCCTTATCCCCATATCCCCTGACTCCGCTATCTTCAAGAGCCCTATCTAACTCTCTCTTGAAAATATTCAGAGAACCGGCCTCCACCGCTCTCTGAGGCAGAGAATTCCACACTCACAACTCTCTGTGTGAAAAAGTGTTTCCTTGTCTCAGTTCTAAATGGCTTACTCCTTATTCTTAAACTGTGGCCCCTGGTTCTGGACTCCCCCAACATCGGGAACATTTTTCCTGCCTCTAGCGTGTCCAAGCCCTTAACAATCTTATATGTTTCAATGAGATTTCCTCTCATCCTTCTAAACTCCACAGTGTACAAGCCCTGTCGCTCCATTCTCTCAGCATATGACAGTCCTGCCATCTCGAGGATTGACTTTGTGAACCTAAGCTGCACTCCCTCAATAGCAAGAATGGCCTTCCACAAATTTGGAGACCAAAACTGCACACAATACTCCAGGTGTGGTCTCACTAGGGCCCTGTACAATGGCAGAATTACCTCTTTGCTACTCTACTCAACTCCTCTTGTTATGAAGGCCAACATGCCATTCGCTTTCTGCACTGCCTGCTGTACCTGCATGCTTTCAGTGACTGATGTACAAGGACCCCCAGATCCCGTTGTACTTCTCCGTTTCCCAACATGACACCATTTAGATAGTAATCTGCCTTCCTGTTTTTACTACCAAAGTGGATAACCTCACATTTATCCACATTAAACTGCATCTGCCATGCATCTGCCCACTCACCCAACCTGTCCAAGTCACCCTGCATTCTCAAAGCATCCTCCTCACAGTTCACACTGCCACCCAGCTTTGTGTCATCTGAAACTTTGCTAATGTTACTTGTAATCCCTTCATCTAAATCATTAATATATATTGTAAATAGCTGCAGTCCTAAAACCGAGCCTTGCGGTACCCCACTAGTCACTGCCTGCCATTCTGACAGGGACCCGTTAATCCCTACTCTTTGTTTCCTGTCAGTCAACCAATGTTCTATTCATGTCAGCACTCTACCCCCAATACAATGTGCCCTAATTTTGCCCACTAATCTCCCTTGTGGAACCTTATCAAATGCTTTCTGAAAGTCCAGGTACACTACATCCACTGGCTCTCACTTGTCCATTTTCCTAGTTACATCCTCAAAATTCAATATTTTGTTTGAATAATATGGACAGTTCTGACATTTTCCCACAATTTGTAACAAAATTTGATCAGACTGCAGGATGCACTATATTAATCTCATCTCACTATTCCAAACTCATTCCAAACTACAAGACCTAGGAGCCAGCATCCCCGTCTGCCACTGGATCCTCGACTTTCTGAGCCATAGACCAGACTCGGCAAGAAAAGGTAATAACAAGTCAAGTTAAGTCACATTTATATATATAGCACAATTAAAAAACAACTCTCGTTGGCCAAAGTGCTTTACATTTGTTATAAGAATAGTATAAGCAAACAAACTACATACATATATACATATAGCCCTCGCTCAGTGGATGTCAGGAAAGGCTTGGGAGTATAGATAAGATTTTAGTCTTGATTTAAAGGAGTCGATGGAGGGAGCAGTTCTGATGGGAAGGAGGATGCTGATGGGAAGGGGGATGAAGGGGATTCTGTGGATGCACCACAGTCTAGGAGCTAGATAACACATTGTCCACAATAATTCTCAACACCAAGAGGGCATGCTCAGTGCCCAACCATAATTCCCTATGCTCGCACAACTGTGCAGCCAAATTCAGCTCTAACTCCACTGTGGTGGGCTGGATCATGAACAATGATGAGAGTACTGGAAGGAGATCAACCTCTCCCTCAATGTCAGCAAGTTATTTATTGAAGCTAGTTATTGACTTCAGGAAGTGTGATGGAGTATATGTCCCAATTGGCAATAGTTCCAAAGTGGAAATGGTTGAGAGCTTCAAGTTCATTAGCAATAATATTACCAATAATCTGTTGTGGACCAACCACACTGAAGTGATAGCCAAGAAGGCACACCAGTACCTCTATCAGGACTCTGAAGAAATTTGGCATGTCTCCAATGATTCTTATAAACCTCTACAGATACAATGAAGAAAGCATACTGTCGGGCTGCATCACAGTTTGATTGAAATGGACATCCAAAAAGCTATTTTGCCCACCTCCATATCTAATATTTAGAGGTACACCTGAAAGAGTGCATATATTGACACAAAATCTTTCTAAATCTGGTCAATTTGTGAAGCCGCTGGCAAAAGTCTTCACATTTATGGTGCTGCGATGTTCTGTATATAAATACATTGCCATTTTGAACTTTAAAAACGTCACAGCTCCCACTTGCCTGCCGCGCCTGCGCAGTTGGGTGAGGGCTGCCGTGAGTCAGGACATTGGGGGTAAATATTATTTCTGTACTCAAAGTTCAAAGTAAACTTTATTGTCAATTCAATTATGCAACAGTAGTTACACAGAGGATCGAAATTAAGTTTCCCCATACTCCAAATGTGCAAGGAATATTAAAAACACAGACAGACAACATACCAATAAAAATAGACAATAGACATACATTATTTAAAATATTAAAATATTCACAGTATGCCAAAATGTAGCAAAAACTTTGAGGTATTTTAAAAAGGGTGCAACAATGAAAGGTGCAAAATAGAAAAAGTGCAAATTTCGTACTGGAGACATTGAGCCAAAGTTATTTTCACAGTTTGTTTGCCTTTGTTTGGGTACTGTTCATGGAATTTTCTTAAGTGTGTTGAGTAGTCTGATGGCCTGAGGGAAAAAGCTGTTTTTGAATCTGGTGGTTTTGCTCCGCATGCTGCGGTAGCGCTTACCGGAAGGTAGGAGGGTGAACAGTTTGTGTGCTGGGTGGGTGGTGTCTTTGATGATATTGCTTGCTCTCTTGCGACAGCGAGATGGGTATAGGTCCTGGATTGCTGGTTGGGGTGATCTAGTGATCTTCTCCGCTGTCCTCACCACTCTCTGTAGGGCCTCTGTAGACTCTTCAAATATCCTCGATCAAACGATAATTTAAATCTTCTGTTGTCAAATGGTTACAGGTCTGCAATATGAACACTTATTCCACAGTTCAACCTCAGGCTGTAGGCTCATGGATTAGTTTCGGACGTGCATCCTGCTTTGATGAATAATTTCTGCAGGTGTGACAGGGAACTTGCCATCTATAAGTTATAATGTAAAATTCATGCTTTCATTACTTGCATCAGACTTTGGAGTCTGGAGAAAGAATTAGTTTGAACAGACAGCATTTTGGGAGCGGTGACAATAGTTTTAAGGTCGTTATTAGAATTAGAATTAGAATTAGATTCCTTTATTGTCATTCAGACCTTTTGGTCTGAACAAAATTATGTTGCCTGCAGTCATACACAGAACCAATAAAAACAAAACGTACAATAAACACAAATTAAATATCCACCACAGTGAGTTCACCAAGCACATCCTCACTGTGATGGAGGCAAAGTCTTAGTCTCCGTCTCTTCCCTCCTTGTTCTCCCTCTGCGCTGAGGCGATCGATCCAGGACGGAGATGCCGCCCTCCAGTCCAGCGGACATCCGTGGTGATGTCGCCGCCGCCGAAAGCCGGATAAGGAGTGGAGGGTACACCCTCACATTCCAGTTGTGCCTCATAGATGGTGGAAAGGCTTGGGATATCAGGAGATGACTCACTTTCTGAAGGACACCCAACACCTGAGCTGGTTTGTACCCATGGTTTTGATGTGGGTGGGTCAGTTTAGTTAATGGTTAAACCTTATTCAAGGATTTCTGATGGTGTGTGACCATGCGATGGCATTATCATAAAATAAAAAGGGTAGGTGGTTACAATCTGACTGGACAGGAAGTAACAAGTAACACTCAAGCCACAAAGTTATTTCTTATGTACATTTCTGAATGTCATCTAGATTTTGCAGCATTGGATTGCTTCAAGTGCAGAGATCGTACAAATGAATTCAACATTGTGCAATGTTTAGTGAATATTTCCACTTTTGACCATGTGATGGAAGTATGCCAAAGCAACTGGAAATGGTTGGGTGAAGGACCCTGCTATGAGAAGCTTAGTTGAAGTATGCATAGAAAATAGGTGCAGGAGGAGGCCATTCAGCCCTTCGAGCCAGCACCGCCATTCATTGTGATCATGGCTGAATCACATTGTCTAAAAATTGGCGGGAATGTTGAGATGCCAAGATAGACCATCCATCAGACGTATCAGACTCAACATGGTGTGAGTCATCATCAGTGATTTTAGCTGAGTTTTCACGAATCATGATCAAGATGTTTTCGTGGCTGTTTCCACCATTTGTGATGGTAGTTTAAACGTCTACAACCTTTCACAAATATACTGCAGAGCTGCAATCTGATCCATTGGTAGTGAATCTCTCAGCTCTCTGTTGCCATGCTATGAGAATCTTAGAGGTTGAAGTGAAGTATGCATAGAAAAATAGGTGCAGGAGGAGGCCATTCAGCCCTTCGAGCCAGCACCCGCCATTCATTGTGATATGGCTGAATCACATTGTCTAAGTAAATTGGCGGGAATGTTGAGATGCCAAGATAGACCATCCATCAGACGTATCAGACTCAATATGGTGTGAGTCATCATCAGTGATTTTAGCTGAGTTTTCACGAATCATGATCAAGATGTTTTCGTGGCTGTTTCCACCATTTGTGATGGTAGTTTAAATGTCTACAACCTTTCACAAATATACTGCAGAGTTGCAATCTGATCCATTGGTAGTGAGATCTCTCAGCTCTGCCTGTTGCATGCTGCTTTTGCTGTTCAACATATACGAGCTGTAGTCTAATGAGGTTGGTATCTGATTGCTAGGAAAAATTGCTACTCCTTTTGGTATGCTTTTCTGAGGTCACAGCTTAATACCCCACTATAGGAATCTATTATTAGGGAATTCATAACAGGACTAAGTAAATAATAAAAATCAAACCAATGCAACATGGCTTTATCAAAGGATAATCAAGCTCAACAGGTTTCTTACAGTTCTTTGAGGATTTAGCAAGCAGAGTGGACAAAGGAGAATCCGTAGATGTGGTGTATTTGGATTTCCAAGTGGCATTTGATAGGGTGCCACCTGAACATTTGCTGCACAAATTAAGAACTCATGACATTAAGAGTAATATATAAACCAGGGGAGAAGACCAATGGGAAAAATACAGTAGAGATATATGAGGCACTTACAGGTGGATATTTTGTTGCTGGATTGGTGTCATAGGGATCAGTGCCTGGGCCTCAACTTTAGTCAATCTATATTAAAGGCTTCAATGAAGTGATGGGCAAATTTGCTGTGAAAAAATAATTACATGAATTAAGATAATACAGCAGGAGTATGTTCGGAAATGTTGGAAGAATAGAAAAGCATGTCCTTATGCTTGAAAAGCACGTTAACATGCAGATACAATATGTAAATTGGGGAGCCAATGAGGAGTTGAGCTTTATTGCAGATTTGAAAAGTAGCAAAGTCTTGTTACAACTATATAGGCTGTTTATGTCAGACCTGGATGATACTGTACAGTTATTTCTCATTGTTTAAGAAAGACATGTTTGCATTGGATGCAGTTTAATAGAGGTTCACTTGATTTATTCCTGGGAAGAATGGTTTATCCTTTAAGGAATGGTTGAGCAACGGTTGAAAGATAGATGCTGAAACAATTTTTCCTTTTGGGGAGGAATCGAGATTTTTTTCTCTCCAAGATCATGTAACTTTGAAAATCGTCACATTAGTAACCTGTGGAACTTTATCAATGACTATATCCATGGCAGAAACTAACAGATGTTTAGTCTGTAGGAAGCCAAGGGTTTGGGGGAATGCGCAGACAAGTGGAATTGAAATTAAGACCAGTCTGATCTTATTGAAAGACCTAGAATGCCATAGTTGGGCCATAAAATATACTCTTGCTCTCATTTCATAATATGCTGAGTATTTCCAGCGTTTCTGTTTTATTTCAGGTTAATATTTTCAACAATATTTTATTTCCAAAATAATAAGCAGGAAATACAACAAACAAATGGGTTTGAGGAACAAATCAGCTTTATTTTAAAATAATGCAAGAATGGCCTTCCTGGACGAGATTTGGAGATGTTAAAAATCATTAAGAGGAATCATAGAGAAACGTGTTGCAGTAGCTGAGAGTTTTAAAACTGATATGGCCTCTATTATGTTGTTAGAAATAGAACCAGACATAACATAAGAAAAAAACTTTTCTACACAAGTGTTGAGGTTTTGGCATGTACAGTAGAATGGTGGATTTAGATTTAATAGTAGCTGTAAAAGTAAATTGTATATTTCTTGGAATTGTAAATAATTGCGGGACTTGAACCGTATGAGGTCATAGGAATAGCTCATGAGAACAACCAGCAAAGAGTAGATGGGCAGAACTGCCTTCATTTATTTCGATAATTTTTAGGATTCTAGGAATTAATCTGTAATCGAATTGCAAAACTGAAACCAAAATGAAAATCTAACTGCAGTAGTGACATTAAGCTGAAATCAATTAAATGGTAAAAACAAATAAAACCTTGCAGAGGAGCACATAGTTCAGTCCTCTTTTATTTTTGTACCCTCCCATAATCAGTAGAAAGTATCCAGTTAATGGCAAGATCCTTAACAGCATTGACGTGCAGAGGGATCTTGAAGTCCAAGATCATAGCTCACTAAAGGTGGCAGCACAAGTAGAAAGGGTGGAAAAGAAGACATTTTGGTATGATTGCTTTCATTGCTGGGGGCAATGAATATGAGAGGCAGGAAGTCATAATGCAGCTCTATAGTACTTTGGTTAGGCTGCATTTGGAGATTTTGTGTAGTTCTAGTTGCCCCATTACAGGAAAGATATGGAGGCTTTGGATTGGGTGCAGAGGAGGTTTACCTGAAAGCTGCCTGGATTGGAGGGTTTCAACTACAGTGAGCGGTAGGATAGACTTGGATTGTTTTCTCTGGAATGTTGGAGGTTGAGGGGAGACTTGATAGAAGTATATAAAATATGACAGGCATAGATAAGGTAGACAGTCAGAACTTTTTTCCCAGGGTGGAAAAGTCCAACACGAAGGGGCATAGCTATAACGTGAGAGGGAGAAAGTTTAATGGAGATGTGCGGGACAAGTTTTTTACACAGAGAGTAGCGGGGGCCTGGAACACTTTGCCAGTGGGGATGTTGGAAGAAGATGTGATAGTGGCAGTATGAGGCTTTTAGATAGATACAAGGAAGTGCAGGGAATGGAGGCATCATAACATTCATAGCTAAAGGATTTGAGTATAGGAGCAGAGAGGTTCTACTGCAGTTGTACAGGGTCTTGGTGAGCCCACACCTGGAGTATTGCGTACAGTTTTGGTCTCCTAATCTGAGGAAGGACATTCTTGTCATAGAGGGAGTACAGAGAAGATTCACCAGACTGATTCCTGGGATGTCAGGACTTTCATATGAAGAAAGACTGGATTGACTCGACTTGTACTCGTTAGAATTTAGAAGATTGAGGGGGGTTCTTATAGAAACTTACAAAATTATTAAGGGGTTGGACAGGCTCGACGCAGGAAGATTGTTCCCGATGTTGGGGAAGTCCAGAACAAGGGGTCACAGTTTAAGGAAAAGGGGGAAATCCTTTAGGACCGAGATGAGAAAAACATTTATCACACAGAGAGTGGTGAATCTCTGGAATTCTCTGCCACAGAAGGTAGTTGAGGCCAGATTATTGACTATATTTAAGAGGGAGTTAGATGTGGCCCTTGTGGCTAAAGGTATCAGGGGTTATGGAGAGAAGGCAGGTACAGGATACTGAGTTGGATGATCAGCCATGATCATATTGAATGGCGGTGCAGGATCGAAGGGCGGAATGGCCTACTCCTGCACCTATTTTCAATGTTTCTATGTTTCTATGTGGCGTAAATATTGCACACTGAATATTGCGCTCCTATGCTGTACTGTTCTATGTTCCAGATATCATGTGCAGTGGACTCATTGATGAAATTGCTTATCTGTTTTACCTTCCACTGATTTAACCATCTCTACTTGACATCAAAGTAACATTTCACCAAGTGGGGCATCAAGTGGAAATCACTCCATTAGTTGGAGTTAATGCTCAAACAAAAGACATGATGTTTGTGGCTATTGGAGGACCATCACACAAGCCCTAGAACATCATTGCATGGTTCCTTAGGATAGTGTTCTCACTCCAAACATCTTCAGCTGCTTCATCTATAAACTTGTTTCTCTCATAATTGAGATGTTCACAAATGATTGTGCAGTATTTAATTTTATTCACATCTCCTCAGCAAATGAAGCTGTCTCCGTTTGCACAAGGCAAGACATGGACAACATTCAGGCAAGGTCTGGTAAAAATTGTGCTACAAAAGCACCAAGCAAAGTCCATCTCCAACAAGACTGGGTGCTTTACTCTTCTCAGCACAGACAAATAGGTTCTATTTATCCACTTGGTTTACACTGGTGCCATGCTGGTTTTGTATGCATTATCATTGCTTCATTTCATACCAAGTACACCAAGGAGTCAATTTTGACTGGACCAACCAAATAAATATTATGGCCCCAAGCACAGATTAAAGTATGGGTATTGTGCAGCAAATGATTCCCCAAGCCATTCCACAATTCAGGACAGTGATTGAATCACTTGCTTGAGTGAATGTAGCTCAAGAAAACTCTGAAGAAGCTTAAAAGAAAACAGCATGCTTGATTGGCACCCCATTGACTACCCTTTGTTGAGTGGTGTGGGCTAAATCACCTGCAGCTCAACACCAACAAGACTAAGGAGTTAGTGGTGGACTTTAGGAGGAGAGGAACACCCCTGTCCCCTGTCTCCATCAATGATGTGGATGTGCAGTTTACCAGGGAGTACAAATACCTTGGAGTGTACCTGGACAGTAAGCTGGACTGGTCCAGGAACGCTGAGGCCCTGTACAAGAAAGGGCCGAGCCTCCGCTCCTTCAACATCTGCAGTAAGGTGCCGCTGATGTTCTACCAATCGGTGGTAGCCAGTGTCATCTTCTTCACTGGCATGTGCTGGGCAGCAGGGTGAAGGCCATGGAATCCAATAGGATTAACAAACTCATCAAGAAGGCTGGCTCCATCCTGGGGGCGGATTTGGATTCATGGGAGGTTGTCTCGGAGGGGAGGTGCTTCTCAAACTGCGGAGCATCTTGGGCAGTACATCGCACCCCCTCCATGACACACTTGTCAACCTGAGGAATACCTCCAGCAACAGACTGGTTCCACCAAGATGCAGTACCGAATGCCACAGGAGATCTTTCTTCCCTGTGGCTATCAAAATGTATAACTCCTCCCCACTCTGTCGTGCGGTGGACTGACTCACCTCCCCCCCCCCCCCCCCGTCCACCCCCCCCGTCCACCCCAATCCTTTCCACTCGTCACTTTAATGTATTTTGTGTTTTATGACCTTTGGCAGATCAATTTCCCTCCTGGGATAAATAAAGTTCAATCGTATCGTATTGCATCATAAACATTCACTACCTCTGTTACTCGTGCACACTGCGATGTGCACAATTCTACATAACACACTGCCGTTACTTACACAGGCTATTTTCTCAACATATCCCAAACCTGCAACATCTACTGCCAAGCAGAACAAGGACAGAAGCTAGATTGGGAACACCACCATCTGCAGATTCCCCTTCAAGAGCTAAATCATCAGGACTGAAACCAGCTATTCAAGACGTTGGCTCGCTATCACCATTTCAAGAGCAATAAGGGATTAGCAGTAAATGCTGACCTTTTCAATAATATTGAGATCCTGAAATATGAATATCTAAAAATATAAATTCTTCTCCAATAAAATAATGTGCTTCATTTAGACATGGGTCTGTACTTGATTCTGATGAAAGTCAAGGACCCATAATATTTAGTGATAGAATCCCAGGAAATATACAGCACAGGAGGAAATTTGGGCCATTGTGTCTGTGCCGGCTCACTGCTGGAACAACTCACCAGGGCACCACAAATCCTGCACTCCCTGGTCCTCCACCAAGACCATGCAATTTTTTTCCTCACCTTATATTTATTGAATTTCGTCTTCAAGGCCACAATGGTGCCTAACCCCATTACATCTGCAGGCACTGCTTTCCAGATTCCAATCATGTGATATATATATATTTTTTCCCACTTGTCTCTCTTAATTCGCTTCTCCTTGATTTTGCACTTGTGACCTCTAGTCCTAGCCCTTGTCTTTCCGTTGACTAGTTAACATGCCACAAAAGCTTTTCACTGTACCTTGGTACACATGTCAATAAACTAAATTCAACACAGTGACACTGGTAGAGCTTCTGCCTCACAGGCCAATCACCCAGGTTCATGTTTCATGTATTTCGTTTTTTGTGACTTTTGGCTGATTAATTTCCCTCCTGGGATAAATAAAGTTCTATTGTATCGTATCGTAAACATTCACTACCTCTGTTACTCGTGCACACTGTGATGCGCACAAACCAACCATCCTGAACTCGGGTGCTCGCTGTGTGGAGTTTGCAATTCTCCCTGTCACCACGTAGGTTTCCTCTGTGTGTAAAACTGAGTGGATGCAAAAATGGGATAACACAGAACTAGTGTGAACAGGTGGGGATCGATGGTCGTGGTGGACTTGGTGGGCTGAAGGGTCTGTTTCCATGCTGTATATTTCAATTAATCAAACTCTTCCTGAAAGTACACACTTTCCTTTATCCACTCTAGGCAGACCTCTCATCATTGTATATACTGCTCTCAGCTTTCTTTTCTGCAAGGAAAACAGGAAAAAGCCTCTTTAACCTAAACTAGAATTGCAGTCCCTCGTCCCAGGAAGTATAAATCTTTTCTCGACTCTCTGATGCCCTCACATTCTTCCTATAACTTGGCAACCAAAATTGAATTTAATACTCTATTTGAGGCTGGACAAGTGTTTTATGAAGGTGAAGCATGATTTCTCTGTTTTAACAATCTGTGCCTGTTTGGATGAAGCCTAACTGTCCTTTGCTCATTGCTTCTCAATGATACGTCCTCTCTAATTATACACTCCTTTTAGATAATGATCGAATAGGTACCTCCATCCTGTTTTTGTTTTTGAATCAAATTTCTAGTATGTAATTTCCTTTTTGTAACATACACGTTTGGCCTGATTTGTAAAAGGCCTCTGAAGGCATGTTGAGACGTCAAGCATCAGCCCAAGCCTGACATAATAATAATATATTTTATTGTAATTGCACATAAGCGCAATGAGATTTGGTATGCAGCTTCCATCCGATGTCATATTTTCACAGCCGCGTTCAGTACCGGGCTGCTCCGAATTGACTCGGATTTGGGAGCGCAAAGCCGCTGCGTCTGAACGCGCCGCCATCTTCCGCAATAGACTTTTCTGTCCTGGGCCTCCTCCACTGCCAAAGTGAGGCCAAAAGTAAATTTGAGGAACAGCACCTCATGTTGCTTGGGCAGCTTACAACCCAACGGTATAAATTTGATTTCTCTAACTTCAAGTAACCCTTGCTTTCCCTCTTGCTCTGCCCTTCCCCTACCCTAGTTGTCCGACTAGTTTCACTGATCTTCTGATTAATTTTACTGATTATATGCCTCATTGTCACCTTCCCCTCAGCCAACAATGAACTATTCAAAAGAAAGACACAAAAAGCTGGAGTAACTTAGCGGGACAGGCAGCATCTCTGGAGAGATCCATACATGATGGAGAGAATGGTGCATGTCCCACTGAGTTATTCCTGCTTTTTGTGTCTTTCTTCTGTTTAAACTTGCATTTCCTCCCCCTCGTCTGCTTTGATCTGTCGTATTCACACTTCACCCTTCCATATCTCTAGGCTCCCATTCCCATGACTCGCAGTCTGAAGAACGGTCTCGACCCGAAACGTCACCCATTCCTCCTCTCCAGAGATGCTGCCCTGTCCTGCTGAGTTACTCCAGCATTCTGTGTCTAACCCAGTGATTCTGAACCTGGGGGTCGTGATCCTCATGGGGGTCGTTTGGGGTTTTTCCGGGGGTCATGAAGGGGTTGTAAATAACATCAATTTGTTGAGCCCATTTTTAGGAACCTAACAAAGGTACATACCACGCACAGTATTGTGTTCGCATATGCGCGTACGTAGACACAGGGCCTATGAGAGGGAGGTGCAGGGGGTGCATCTTACCACGGACCGGAGTCCAAAAGGAGGCCCGGGAGCCGAAGGAGGGGGGCTGGGAATTTCCTGAAATCTCAGAAAATGTTTGGATACATTTTGTGAAGACTAGCATTCACATTTTGTGTGAACCTACAGAGTTTTATATATTGTAATTCGTGGAAATTGTGATCCATAATAAAGCGGCGAATTTTAACTGGCGGGTGTGTGGTCGGGTAACCTGATTAGACGAGGGGGAACGGGAAGACCCCTCGCTACTGATGCGGTTTCCTTGTGGGGGGGGGGGGGGGGGGCACTAGGACCCAGCGGAGTCATCACTGCTGATGGGTCTTCCCTGTGGGGGGAGGAGCACTAGGACCCAGCAGAGACAGACCACGTGCTGTCTGCATGGTGGAGGTTGTGGGCCTCGTCCTGCGCCTGGAACTCTGGTGAGGTGACGGCTCTGGCCCGCTGGTGGCCGGTGGAGAGACGAGGGTCGGCGGAGTCGCTGGTGGAGGCCCGTGGGGAGCTGGAGTAGAGATATGGGCAGCAGCATCGGTGGCTTTCTGAAGACAGTGAAGGTCGGCGACAGTGGCTGCGGTGGGAGGTGGTGAGAGTCGGCAGCTGCGGCTGTTCCAGTGGTCCGGGCCTGAGTGTGGGTCAGTGGGTGTGGGTCAGTGGGTGTATGGGTGGGGGTGAGTGTGTGTGTGTGGGTGAGTGTGTGGGTATGTGTGAGTGGGTGTGTGTGAGTGTGTGTGTGTGTGTGTATGTGAGTGGGTGTATGTGAGTGTGTGTGTGTGTGTGTATAGGGTCATTAATGCCTTACTTTTGATGAAATTCAGCGAGCAAACGCGATAATTCCCGATATTTTGGATCTTTAAATCTCCATGGCAAATGTCTGCTAAGCACTTCCGCTGTTTTTCCACCTTCAGTTCCCTCTTGTAATTACCTTACTTTCTATCTTTTTTTTTGCCTGAAAATTTAGGTCGCTGTGCTTCACGGTCACCCCGACTAGCATAGAAAATTTCAGCTAAAAAATCGGCCATTTTCCATGTTTTTAACGGGTGTGAAAGTGCGTGTTTCCCCATTCACTAACATGTACCGAAGTGACATATGTCCTCCAGTTAAATTTTTCGGTCACGTGAGGGGGGATCTACGCTCATTTGACCTTTGGTGAAATCACCCTATGTGAGTGGGTGTATGTGAGTGGGTGTATGTGAGTGGGTGAGTGAGTGTGTGTGTGTATTAGTGGGAGGGTGAATTTTATAAATGAAGTTAAAACCATTAGATCTGTTGAACTTGTTAACAGAGTATAGACTTGGTGACCTGTTTCCAAATATTTGTATTAGCTTAAGAATACTATGAACAATTCCAGCAACAGTAGCTTCTGCAGAGAGGTTATTTAGCAAACTCAAGCTGATTAAGAATTATTTAAGGTCTCAGGAACGTCTTGTGGATTTGGCCAGGCTAAGTATTCAAAGTCAATTTTATTCGTCACATACTCCTGAAGGTGCAGTGAAATGAATTTGCCAGCAGCGATACACTTGAAAAGAACACAATTAAAAAGAACACAATAAAATTTAACACAAACATCCACCACAGCATTCTTCACTGTGGTGGAAGGCAACAAGGTTCAGCCAGACCTCCTCCTTTGTTCACCCGTGGGGCCATAACCCCTCCGTGGTCGCCGCTACGGACGGCCCGATGTACAGGCCCTCTCGTTGGGATGATACAAACTCCGATGTCGGGACGGCCAAACACACTCTGCAGCTTAGTGGTCCCGACTCGGCACTTTCCTACCGGAGACCGTGTCTTCAGGATGTTATAGGCCAGTGGTCGCAGCTCTTCTCTGGCAATCCCCGGCAAGGTATCCCAGGCTCCGGATGGTAAGTCCACGCCACACCCTCGGCTAGAAGCTCCGCAGACCGCAGGCTTCAGGATGTTATAGGCCACAGGCCGGTGATCGGAGCTCTTCTCTGGCAATTCCCGGTGAGGGATCCCAGGCTCCAAATGGTAAGTCCACACCACGCCCGCGGCTAGAAGCTCCGCAGACCACAGCCCCACGATGTCAACGCATTGAATCAATTGTATTGAATCAAACATTGCCAGAACAATAAATTGTCATGCTGTGATTTGAAATTTTTCACAAAAAAAGGCCAAGAAAGCTCTTTATTTAAAATACTAAGCTCATTTACCTTCTTTTACTTTTTACTAATAATTATGTCTTCTGATGTTCTGATCTGCATTGAAATATAAAAGGCTCTTTCAACGTGAATTCTTTCTCCCTATCTGTATTGTAGCATAAACAAAGATGATCAAATCGGTACATCGGTAGATCGGCCTGTACACCGGTAGATAAAAGTGCTGGAGAAACTCAGCGGGTGAGGCAGCATCTATGGAGTGAAGGAAAAAAAATGTGCTTTCTGTTCCTTTTATTTTATTTATACAGGTATTTATTTATATTTATCATGGAGGGAGTATAGGGGCATACGGCCTCAAATGCAGAAAATCAACAGAGCACTCCATTCCATCCCTCTCTCATCTTCCATACCCCTTTATTTTGCCTTGCAGACTACAGCTCATGGCATAAAACCGTAGCATAGTGGATAAAAACAGGATGACTAATGGAGAAGGGAAGGGGCCTTTGTACCCATTGATAAAATTCCTCTGAGGTCCTGCGTATATACACATATAAACTGTGTGGGTTGCGAACCATGTCTTCCAAGACGGCATGTATAGTGAAGCATTTCTCAAGTTCAGCTTCACAAGCATTGTTCAAAAATCCGTGGTCAACCCTCAATGTGTTATCTGTGCCAAGGTTTTGAGCCACGAGAGCATGAAGCCCAGCAAACTGAAGATCCATTTGGAGACTTGTCACAGCAACCTGGCGGTGAAGGGCGTGGACTATTTCAAACGAAAAGAAGCTGCACTCAAGGGTTCCCGCATCGATTTGACGGGTCACTGCGCTCATCAAAATGAAGAAGCGTTGGAAGCTTCATACCGGATTGCTTATCGAATCGCACAGACTAAGAAACCTCACAGCATTGGTGAAGAGCTTATCAAGCCATGCCTTCTCGAAGCAGCGAAGTTGGTGCCGGGGGAACAGCAGTCAAACAACTTCAGGCAGATTTCCCTTTTGAATGACACAGTCAAAAGTCGAATCTCGGATATAAGTAATGATATCCTGCTGCAAGTAGTGAGCGCTGTGAAGAGCAGTCCAGTGTATTCACTGCAACTGGACGAGTCAACAGATGTTGCCTCGTGTTCCCAACTGCTAGTCTACATTCGTTACCTCGATGGAGAAACCATGAAGGAGGAGTACCTGTTCCCTGAGCCATTGGCTACTACCAGTTAGGGAGACGATGTGTTCAGAATGCTGGAAGCCTTCCTCATCAAACATGAGCTTGGCTGGGAACGCCTTGTTGAGGTGTGTACAGATGGTCTGTTGCAGAACCGCTTCCAAGTCTTCGTGAAGGATGTTGCTCCCCATGTCTCCTTCACCCACTGCATGATACATTGCCATGCTTTAGCGATGAAGACTCTCCCTCCTGGTCTTCGAGAAGTGCTTTCAAATGTGGTGAAGATTGTGAACCACATCCGAGGGAGCGCAACAAACTCAAGAATCTTCAAAGCGATGTGTGAAGAAATGGGTGCTGATGGGAACCTGTCACTTCAAGGAAACCTCCCAATGCAACACACGTGTCAGCGTTCAGGGGAACCTTTACCAGAGAAAAGTCCAGGACGGTGACACGACTTTCTTCCCTGAGATGATGACTCTCCTAGATGCTACGCCAGATGCTGTATGCCACTTTAACTAGGAGATCTAAACCCACCTTCTGGCAATTAGTGAAGCCATCGAATGTTACTTCCCCTGACTGGACGATCGCTCTTGTGATGAGTGGATCATCCGTCCCTTTTCCGTTGAAGACGATGCCATCAGCGATACTGACGTGACTGCCAAGGTTGAACTTTACCGAATTCGTGAAGATGCGCAGCTCAAGAGTGACTTCATGGAACAAGAGCTCACCACGTTTTGGCTGAAAGTGAAGGACTGTCCTGTTCTTTCGAAGAGGGGATATGGGGAGAAGGCAGGAACAGGGTACTGATTGTGGATGATCAGCCATGATCACATTGAATGGTGGTGCTGGCTCGAAGGGCCGAATGGTCTACTCCTGCACCTATTGTCTATGGGTCACGGTACTGACCAAGAATGTCTGATGGGGTCCTGGGGCCAAAACGGTTAAGGTCCTGTCCCACTTTCCCGAGTTATTCACAAAATTCTGAGTTATTCATAAATTCTCCCGAGTTTTCAAACTCGCAGAATGTTCGTAACGAGTCCGTAGGAGTACGTGGATATATCGTAGCGGCTCGTTATGTCAGCCGTAGGTACTCGAGGCTATTTTTTTACTTGTGGACATTTTTCATCAGGCCGAAAAAACGTCCCGACTCACCAGATGCCCCGAGTACCTACGGCTAGGGTGTCAGCTTGCCCAATGGCAAGAGGGCCCCTGATGAAGTGGGCCTCTGATGGGCCTTTGTCTCCTGGCAACCAATATTTTTAGACCCAGTCCGCCAGTGCCTACGGCTGGCATAACGAACCGCTACCATATATCCACTGACTCCCACGGCCTCGTTACGGACATTCTGCGAGTTTGAAAACTCGGGGAGAATTGGTGAATAACTGAATAACTCGGGGAGAATTGGTGAATAACTCGGGGAGAATTGGTGAATAACTCGGGAGAATTGGTGAATAAATTGGGAGAATTGGTGAATAACTCGGGAGAATTGGGGAATAACTCGGGGAGAATTGGTGAATAACTCGGGGAGAATTGGTGAATAACTCGGGGAGAATTGGTGAATAACTCGGGGAGAATTGGTGAATAACTCGGGGAGAATTGGTGAATAAATCGGGAGAATTGGTGAATAACTCGGGGAGAATTGGTGAATAACTCGGGAGAATTGGTGAATAACTCGGGGAGAATTGGTGAATAACTCAAGAGAATTGGTGAATAACTCGGGGAGAATTGGTGAATAACTCGGGGAGAATTGGTGAATAACTCGGGGAGAATTGGTGAATAACTCGGAAGAATTGGTGAATAACTCGGGGAGAATTGGTGAATAACTCGGGGAGAATTGGTGAATAACTCGGGGAGAATTGGTGAATAACTCGGGGAGAATTGGTGAATAACGGGGAGAATTGGTGAATAACTCGGGGAGAATTGGGGAATAACTCGGGAGAATTGGTGAATAACTCGGGGAGAATTGGTGAATAACTCGGGGAGAATTGGTGAATAACTCGGGAGAATTGGTGAATAAATTGGGAGAATTGGGGAATAACTCGGGGAGAATTGGTGAATAACTCGGGGAGAATTGGTGAATAACTCGGGAGAATTGGTGAATAAATTAAAAAACCGGGGAGAATTGGTGAATAACTCGGGAGAATTGGTGAATAACTCGGAAGAATTGGTGAATAACTCGGAAGAATTGGTGAATAACTCGGGGAGAATTGGTGAATAACTCGGGGAGAATTGGTGAATAACTCGGGAGAATTGGTGAATAAATTGGGAGAATTGGTGAATAACTCAAGAGAATTGGTGAATAACTCGGAAGAATTGGTGAATAACTCAAGAGAATTGGTGAATAACTCGGGGAGAATTGGTGAATAACTCGGGGAGAATTGGTGAATAACTCGGGGAGAATTGGTGAATAACTCGGGGAGAATTGGTGAATAACTCGGGGAGAATTGGTGAATAACTCGGGGAGAATTGGTGAATAACTCGGGGAGAATTGGTGAATAAATTGGGAGAATTGGTGAATAACTCGGGGAGAATTGGTGAATAACTCGGGAGAATTGGTGAATAAATCGGGGAGAATTGGTGAATAACTCGGGGAGAATTGGTGAATAACTCAAGAGAATTGGTGAATAACTCGGGGAGAATTGGTGAATAACTCGGGGAGAATTGGTGTATAACTCGGGGAGAATTGGTGAATAACTCGGGGAGAATTGGTGAATAAATTGGGAGAATTGGTGAATAACTCGGGAGAATTGGTGAATAACTCGGGGAGAATTGGTGAATAACTCGGGGAGAATTGGTGAATAACTCGGGGAGAATTGGTGAATAAATCGGGGAGAATTGGTGAATAACTCGGGGAGAATTGGTGAATAACTCGGGGAGAATTGGTGAATAACTCGGGGAGAATTGGTGAATAACTCGGGGAGAATTGGTGAATAACTCGGGGAGAATTGGTGAATAACTCGGGAGAATTGGTGAATAACTCGGGGAGAATTGGTGAATAACTCGGGAAAGTGGGACAGGCCCTTTAAGAACCACGGGTCTAGGCCATTGCGTGATAGTAATCCATCTTGCTTTGCTATAAGATCTTTGATGGTGGGTAAAGCCAAGGACTACAACGCCCAGAATGCTTTGCCGGGACGTGGAGGGGTGAGAGGTCGCGGGGGGGGGGGGGTGTGAGATCGAGGCGCCGAATCCCAGAGTGCCCGGCGCGGTTGCGAGGGAGGGAGGGAGGGAGGCGGCGGTTGGGCGGTTGGGCGCGCGCGCGGGCGGTTGGGCGGGCGGTTGGTCGGGATCGGGTAATAAAGCGATGCAGAAAGATGTAAGATGGCAGAGCTGCAGATGTTACTCGAGGAGGAAATCCCCGCCGGCAAGAGGGCGCTGATAGAGAGTTACCAGAACCTGGGTCGCGTGGCCGATTACTGCGAGACCAACTATGTCCAGGTAAAGGCTGGCGGCGGCGAGGGGGGAAATCCGGAGCGGAGAGAGGGGCAACGGCGGCGCTTCCTGGGCCCGCTCACACACACACACACACACTGTCCCGACACCGGCCGGCCGGCCGGCCCATGCCCCGCACCCACACCCACACCCTGAGCGTTGGGCGATCACTTCCCGCAGCCGGCACCGCAACTAACGGAGATGTAGTCCCGAGTTAAAGGCGGAGAGGATCCACTCACACGGTTAGCGAGCGAGGGAGGGAGGGAGGGAGAGAGGGAGAGAGTCGTCCTTTGCCGTTCCACTGGATCCAGCAGTCCATTTCCACTCCTGTCCCCCCCCGGAGGGTGTGCCGATCTGTGTGACTCATACGTGAGCTCTCAATCCCGGGACAGTCGGCGGTGCTCGCTCCCAGTAATTCCCTCTCCCTCCCGCGCCTTCCACTCTTCGCTGCGGAGGCGCCCACTCTACAGTTTCGTAATGCTTTTGTTCTTAAGACATGCTCTTCCTCACTGCTTTGTACATGGGTCGGGTGTATATAATTTGGGGAAGAAATGCCAAGGGGAAGTGTGCTGTTCGATCCAGTGTGTTTGTACATTGCAAGTTTTGGTGATTGATTCAAAAGCTGCGGTGGTGATTTCCTACCCCCTCCCCTGAATTAGGCTTTGATCTTTTGGCTGCGAAACATTGATCTTATCTGAGTTATCCTTACTACTAGTAAAAACTTAAATATTGTATTGAACTTTTCGAGTAGATCTTGTGTCTTTAGGATGAGGCTTGGCTTTGCTTTTCCTTAGCGGAACTGGCATTTCCACCCGTTTTTAATCTCCCCGCATTCCTCAGCAGCGTTGAAGTACTCTCTTTGGCCGGTACAAGTAATTTGGTTTTATGCCGAAGTTCCCAGTAGCCGGACGAGATACCGAACTCTACCCGGGAATTGGTCTGATGCACCAAATAAATAGGAAGCTCGTGTCTTTTCGTTTTTTTTTTTAATGACGAAAATATGACAGCTAAAGAGAGAAAAGCTTCCACACGTAGTCTGACTTGTCAACTGAACTCGGTTTGCAGCGTGTTCCACAGTAGACGTGTGTAAAATCATTTGAGGACTTTGTGAATACAGTACAACTGAATAGAATATAAATACAGAAACACATTTAAACACTTTCTTTTCTGCTTGGCCTAGTTGTGTATTTTTAAGCAATTTTGTTTTACTAATTTGTACACCATGTTATGATGTACAATTTGGCAATGGGGCTTTGAATTTATGCTACCTTATTTTTCTTTAAGATCTCTCCCTCCCTTCACAACCAAAGAAAATACTGCTGTATCTAACTCGCCAATAACATTTTATAATTTTGAGGTCTCCAAGGAGTATTTCCTGGATCGTTTACATGGGTTTAGCTGTTAACACTCTTCTAAATTGAGTTATTTGAGTTACACTGTACCTTAATTGGTACATGTGATAATAAACTGACATTTGAACATTTGAAATCAGCAATGTGTAGTTCAACTCTAGCTCAGAAACTTGAAATCTACAACTCTAGCTCAGAGACTTGAAATCCAGGTTGGCACTGATCTATGGGACCTATGGCCATTTACTTTAGTGTGACGTTGTGAGGCAGCAGTTCTACTGCTGCACAACTGTGCCAGCCTAAACATTGTCAAAGGCGTGCCAAAGTCTAGAACTGGAGTTGTAGAGTACAGAAACATGCCCTTCGGCTCGACTCGCCAACCAAGGTGCCCCATCTAAGCTTATCTATTAGCCTGCTTATGGGCCAATTGAATATTCTTGTCACGTTGTACAGTTAAGGGTGATTAGAGATAATCATGTTTGAGGGTCGGACGAGATTTGAACTTTCAATTTTTTTGTCTGAGAGAATAGTCTGAGATGGTTGTGTGATTGTGGTTTAGAAAATGGGCAGCAGACATTGGAATGAGCTTAGACACAAAATGCTGGAGTAACTCAGCGGAACAGGCAGCATCTCAGGAAAGAGGGAGTGGGTGACGTTTCGGGTCGAGACCCTTCTTTAGACTGATGTCAAGGGAGTGAGCGGGACAGAGATAGAATGTAGACAGAGTCGGTAAGACTGGTGGGAGAACTGGGAAGGGGAGGGGATGGAGAGAGGGAAAGCAAGGGATATTTGAAGTTAGAGGTCAATGTTCATACCGCTGTGGTGTAAGCTACCCAAGCAAAATATGAGGTGCTGTTCCTCCAATTTGTGCTGAGCCTCACTCTGACAATGGAGGAGGCCCAGGTCAGAATGGGAGGGGGAGTTAAAGTGCTGAGCAACCGAGAGATCGGGTGGGTTAAGGCGGACTGAGCGGAGGTGTTCAGCACAATAATCGCCGAGCCTGTGATTGGCCTCGCCGATGTACAGAAGTTGACACCTGGAGCCGTGGATACAGTAGATGAGGTTGAAGGAGGTGCAAGTGAACCTCTGCCTCACCTAAAAAGACTGTTGGGGTTTTTTGGATGGAGTCGAGGGGAGAGTTAAAGGACAGGTGTAGCATCTCCTGCAGTTGCAGGGGAAAGTATCTGTGGAAGGGGTGATTTGGGTGGGAAGGGACGAGTTGACTTGGGAGTTGCAGAGGGAGCGTCTCTGTGGAAAGCAGAAAGGGGTGTAAATGGGAAGATGTGGCCAGTAGCGGGATCCCGTTGGAGGTGGCGAAAGTGTTGGAGGATTATATGCTGCGCTTTGAATGAGCTTGTTGGAAGATGAGAATCTGGCTAAGGCATTTCTTATAGAATCTTATTAGGGACTGATTAATTATTTGTCATGCAGGAGCTGTGAGTGGGGGTAAGACTGATGGAGAAATGGGATTTCTGTGCAAGAGTTAAAAATAGCTTGGGCACCAGTGGCATGCCAAAGTTTTCTGATTCAGCTTGAGTTGGTGGTTAAGGCATGGTTGTGGGGTTTGGAGACAAACGCTGGTCTTTCTTATGTTTTATTGTAAGGAACTGACAGGCTAAAATGGGTGGGTACATTGGCTGCAACATGTCAGGGCTGTAGTCATACTTGCAAGGAGTTGGGTGGTAGACCATGATGAATCACCTTGTTTTGGATTGTTTCTATGTCTTGGCTGTGGATTGGATGGAAAAGATGAGCATGGATTTTGTAGCTGTGGTAATTTCCCTTTTTGCTCTATCCTGCAGTGTATATTTTCAATCAGCTGTCACAGATTTTGTCAGAATAGCATTCTCTACCTGTTGCAATGCCAACAATTTATTATTCCAAGCATTCGTTCTGACACTTTGTTTACTGCTACAAATCCTCATTTTTTTTCTATAATTAAAACCTCACTTTATATTCATGTTTCAGTGCTGCAATTTTGTGCAATTTCAAATGTCCTGGTACTTTACTTACCTCGACTCTGCTCTGAATTGGACCAATGTGAGCATTAAAGAATACAAACTGCTATGGACATGGGACTGCAGGTGTAAGAATCTTGAGCAAAAACCAGTGCTGGATAGCTGAGAAGTAGAGGGAATAGACAGGTAATGATTTGGCTTGAGACCCTTTAGACACATTGTCCATTCCCTCCACAAATACTGCTTGACCCACTGAGTTTCCTCAGCACTTTTTTTTTCCATCTGTTAACATAGTTCTTTTAGTAAGACCATTCGTATTGATCTCCAACACTTAGTGAATCTTCAAAGCTTGATCTTGTGTAAATGAGCCAATGTTGTCTTCAAACTGAGATGTGAACTGAACAACTTTTGGTTTGTAAATATGTTCATTAACTAAATGTTGATTTTTATACATTCAGAATATTAGGCATGTTGATGTTTTTGAACATTTGGAAGGTGTACCGAGGTAAGCTATTTGGTACATTATGCCTGCGACAGCTCTCAAATAAACACTCATTTCCTCACTGTCATTATCTAGCCATTGGATCAACTGTGGTTCAGTGAAGCACGTGCAGGAAAGAGATTCAAGCATATCTAAAAATGAAGTGCTAGTCTAATGAAGCTGTAATTTAGGACTGCATGACCGCTAAACAGCATGCAACAGACACAGCTTATAACTAATAGATTAGATCAAAGCTCAGAATCCCGATCTCTAATTGTGAATGGTGGTGGACAGTTAAAAAGCTAACAGTGGAAGGTGGTTCATGAAGATCCCAATCTTCAATAATGGCAGAGGACAGCATTTGAGTGGAAATGAAAAGCCAAAAGAATCCAGCCAGAAGTGCTAAATAGACAATCTATCTCGCCTTCCTCTGGAGAAGACCACCATTATAGAAGCCAGTCTTCAGATGATTTAATATTGGGAAATGGCTGAGCATTGTATACAGCAAAGGACATGGGGCCTGACAGATCCTTGTTCTAATTGAGGTGAGAGTGACTATTCTTGACATTAATGTAAATTTTATGCAATATAGCTTCAAGATGGCACTCATGGTAAAGCTTAAGTCAATGGTCTTCAGATGGAAGAAACACAAGTAGTTAGTCATTCCTTACACAAAGGAAGATCATTGTGGTTGTTCGAAGTCGTTCATACCTGTTCTGGGACATATCTGCAGGAGCTAATTGGAGTGAAGGCCAAATCACCTTCATTTACTCGATTTATAAGGGCAGAAGTTGGAACATTTGATTGTGTGACATTCAGCTTCCATAACAGTTCCACGGTAAATTAAGCTGTTCATGCTAGTACATGGCAAGGCTTGGGCAATAATGGCAAGTGCTTGGTAATGAGCATCTGAAAAGGGAGAACTTTACCACCTATTATAATACTTGGCATTCAATGTCATCAACATGACATTTTTTTCCTGTTGTTACCAATTATCCTGTGGGTCATAATTGACTAGAAGCTCAATTGGACCATCTGCATAGTACATGCGATACATGCTTTTAAAAACAAACGGGTAACTAGGGAGTAGAAGGGACGATGTAAAGGAAAATTTGTGCTTGGCGTCAGAGTCTGTAGTTGAGGTACTAAACAAGTACTTTCATCTGTATTTGTCAGGGCATACAATATGCTAGCGAATTTTGAAATGAAGAAGATGCTGTTGGACCTCGAAGAGTATTAATTGCCCCAGGGCACGGTGGGATTTATCCCAGGTTATTGAGAAAGGCAGGACAGGAGATTGACGGGGCTGTGACAAAGTATTTGCATACTCTGGCCACAGGCGAGGTCTTGGTGTACCGGTGTACTTTCATAAGGAGAATTGGGATAATCTAGAACATTTTAAGCCAGTGAGCCTTATAGTGTTAGGGAAGTAAGGGCATTGAGTGTAAGAGTCAGGAAGTCGTATATCAGCTTTATAAAACTTTGGGTAATTCACATTTGGACTATTATATGCAGTTCTGATTGTCCCATTGCAAGAAGAATTTGGAGGCTTTGGAGATGAAATTTACTGGAATGCTGCCTGGATCAGAGGGTATCAGCAGAGGGTGGGCAAACTGGGATGGTTCTTTTCTGCAGTATTGGAGGCTGAGGGGAGACGTGCTGGAGGTATACAAAATTATGAGAGACATAGATGGACTAGACAATCAGAATCTTTATCCCTGAGTAGTCGTGTCAGATACTAGAGGGAATAGCTTTTAAGGTGAATGGTGCAGGTTTTTTTTAAATACAGGTGCTTTGAACAGGCTGCCAGGGGTGGTTTGGTAGTGGCATTTAAGAAGCGCTTAGACACATGAATATGCAGGCAATGGATGTATATGGATCAGTTCAGCCTTCAACACGATAGTCCCCACCAGACTGGCTGGGAAGCTACTGGAATTGGGACTCAACACCTCCCTGTGTGCCTGGGTCCTGGACTTTCTCACCGCCAGGCCTCAGGTAGTCAAGATGGGAGGGAATACATTGAAGTCCCTCACCCTGAGCACTGGATGGCCACAGGGTTGTGTCCTCAGCCCCCTATTGTAGTCCCTGTACACACATGACTGTGTGGCTGGGTTCAGATCCAACTCAATAATTAAGTTTGCTGATGACACTGTGGTGGTGGGCCTGATCTCAGACAACGATGAAAAGGCCTACCGGGAGGAGGTGGCTGATCTAGCACTGTGGTGCCAGGATAACAGCCTCCTCTTGAACATCAAAAAAACGAAGGAGCTGATCGTGGACTTTAGGAGGGCACATCATCCGAGGACGTACACACCATTGAGGATAAATGGGGATCCTGTGGATAGGGTGAACTGTTTTAAATATCTGGGAGTCCACATCTCTGAGGATATGACATGGACATCACACGCCGCAGCACTCGTGAGTAAGGCAAGGCAGCGCCTTTACCACCTCAGGCAATTGAGGAAATTCAGAGTGTCTCCGAGGATACTCCAGTGCTTCTACGCAGCGGCTGTGGAAAGCATCTTGTCCGGTAATATTACCATCTGGTTTGGGAATTGCTCTGCCCAGGACAAGAAAGCTCTGCAGAGAGTAGTGCGATCGGCCGAACGCACTATGGGAACTTCACTCGCCCCCCTGCAGGAACTATACATCAGGAGGTGCAACTCCAGAGCCAATAAAATCATGGGAGACCCCTTCCACCCCAGCAATGGACTGTTCCAGCTGCTACTGTCAGGCAAACGCCTCCGTTGCCATGCTGTGAGAACGGAGAGGTTGAGAAGGAGTTTCTTCCCAGAGGCCATTCGGACTGTAAATCTCACCAGGGACTAACTTTACTGAACGTTTTTCCTTCCAATATTTAATATGTAAAAGAATATGTGTGTGTTTATAGTTTGTTTGTTTGTCTTTTTGCACAAAGTCCGCGAGCATTGTCACTTTTCATTTCACTGCACATCTCGTATGTGTATGTGACGAATAAACTTGACTTGATGTACAGGTAGAAGTGATTTATTTAATTTGGCATTGTGTTTTGCACAGACATTGTGGATGAAGGACCTGCACCTGTGTTGTACCATGTTAAGAGGAAGTTAGATATTGGTTATCCGGAGTGATTCACCTCCTGAAGCCTACAGGAGACGGGAACCTCAGAAGCAAATGCAAAGGAACAGAGCGGCTTGCCCGTTCCCCACTAGCTCATGCGTGATCTTGACCTTGAAATGTATTGCTGGTATTATCATTAATGGGTCTCAATGCAGGCAATGTATTCAAAATGATTCAAAAGTGGTTCAAGGTAGCTCACCACCACCTTCTATGACAGATTGGGATGGGCAATAAATGCTTGCCTTGCCAGATCACTGAAATAAATAATAGTAAAACAAAACCTTTGCACAATCCAGGCGGAGAAATGGTAGATAGTTTAATCCGAGCAAGTATGAGATGTTTCACTTTGGAAGGTCGAATGTAAAGGGGAAGTATACAGTTAATGGCAAGGCCTTTAATAAAATGAGTGTACTTGAGGATCTGAGGTCCAAGTCCATAATTCTCAAAGTGAAAGTAGCTAGGCAACGAAGACGAATGCTTGCTGTCATATGGTATGCTTGGCTTCATTGGTCAGGGCATTGAGTATAAGAGTCAGGAAGTCACGTATTGGTTGTATAGGACATTGGTTAGACTTTTTTTTTTAACAGGTACATTTATTTACTGGTACAATATCACAATGAAAACACAACACCAAAGGGATATCTATTTAACAAAAAAAGGAATTTGCATATTAGTATCAAACCAAAACATTGTTACTTTTATCAAAGAAACAGTCAAGCCCCTGTTGCGTCCAGCAGTCCTGGAAAGCGGCAAAGGTGCGTGTGGACAATACATGTTCCCCCTCTAGGGACACGTGGCAAAGCCCAAAAGAGAGACGGTCAGTTGGCTTGGGTGGCCTCCAGTTGCCTGCCGCCATGACCAGGCTAGGTCGTATTTGGAATATTGTGTGCTGTTCTGGTCACTCCATTGCTGGAAGGATATAGAGGCTTTGGAGAGGGTGTCTGAGTGGTTTTCCAGGATGATTTATGAATTTGATGGTATTGGCTGGAAGGAGAGGTTGGGCAAACTTGAAGTCTTTTCTCTGGAGTGTTACAGGCTGAGAGGACACATAGAACATAGAAATTAGGTGCAGGAGTAGGCCATTCGGCCCTTCGAGCCTGCACCGCCATTCAATATGATCATGGCTGATCATCCAACTCGGTATCCCGTACCTGCCTTCTCTCCATACCCCCTGATCCCCTTAGCCACAAGGGCCACATCTAACTCCCTCTTAAATATAGCCAATGAACTGGCCTCTGATGGAAGTATACACCTGATGGAAGTATATAAACTTGCGAAGCATAGATAGTATAGATAGCCAGAACTGTTTCCCAGGTTGCAAATGTTTTGTTCCAGAGGGTATAGTTTCAAGATGAGCGAGGGAGAGTTAAAGGAAATATGTAGGGCAGGTATACACAGTGATATGTGCCTGGGTCGCACTGCCAGGGATGGCGGTGGAAAAAGATGTGATGGTGGCATTTAAAAGAGGCTGGGAATGGAGGCATGTTTAAATATAATTAGTTTAATTTGGCCTGTTTGGCACGTACAAGGAAGGGCTGGAGGGCATTTCCTTGTACTGCTCTTTTCATCTCCATATACATTGGAGTGGGTGTGGTGAATTCTCAGAGCTCTTTTGGAGATTTTATCGTTTGGTTAATATTTTGGTGATGTTAAATGTGCAGTGAATTTATAAATGTGAAAAGATTTACTTCATAAATTTTAGGCACCACTTACCTTGTTGAACGTCCCTGACTCCTTCCATCTTGATATCATCTTGCCTTGCCTGTGCAGCGTATTCATCTTTCGGAAATTATGTAAATTTGGATTTTGTTTCGTATCAGTTCTTGTTACCTTTTGTGGTTTAATGTCATTTTTTTTTGCCCGCCAAATCATCGCTGATTAACTTGTTTAACCGTAATCTCACCTGTTAATATTTTTTGTCTGAAAATACTTATAGTCACATAAATTTAAAAACGCTATTTTTCTCATGGTAGATTTTTATAATGTGTTTCTTTTTTGTGCAAGTCCAGATTGCACTTAGCTGTCTATACCATAGAGTACGAGCGAGAGCTGAAATCAGCTATTCAGAACTTGAGACTTTACCATTCATTAAGATCTTGTACATAATACTGCTATCACAATATCGTGTTATTTATTTTGTACCCAGTAATCTATTCATCTTGCTCTTGAATATATTCATCAACTGTGTTATTTAGAATAGAGAATTCTGAAGAATCACAGATCAGGAGTGAAGGATTTGGGGAAGAAAAAAAAGCTAGGTTTTTTTTTGGTCCCGACCAATAGTTACTACTCCAAGTGAAGCAATCTATCTGCATCCATGTCTTGTTTGTTAAGGTCTCTTTTTATTTTAAATACACAAAAGCAGATAGATAGATAGATAGACAGACAGACAGACCGCATTGTCCAGGCGCAATGCAATTAGCCTTTATTTAATGTATGTGTCCTTATGCGGCAAAGACCCATTCATTGGTGCCTTGCATAACTGAATGTGGCTTCTTTGCAGTTGTGTTCCAACCTCCTACGATATAGGCTAACGATACAGTGCCCTCCATAATATTTGGGACAAAGACCCATCATTTATTTATTTGCCTCCACAATTTGAGACTTGCAACAGAAAAAATCACATGTGGTTAAAGTGCACGTCATGTTTTATTAGAGGCAATTTTTATACATTTTGGCTTCACCATGTAGAAATTACAGCAGTGTTTATACATAGACCCCCCCACTTCAGGGCACCATAATGTTTGGGACACGTGGCTTCACAGGTGTTTGTAATTGCTCAGGTGTGTTTAATTGCCTCCTTAATGCAGGTATAAGAGAACTCTCATCACCTAGTCTTACCTCCAGTCTTCCCATCATCACCTTTAGAAACTTTTATTGCTGTTTATCAACATGAGGACCAAAGTTGTGCCAATGGAAGTCAAAGAAGCCATTATGAGACTGAGAAACAAGAATAAAACTGTTAGACATCAGGCGAACCTTAGGCTTACTGTTTGGAACATCATTAAGAAGAAAGAGAGCACTAGTGAGCTTACTAATTGCAAAGGGACTGGCAGGCCAAGGAAGACCACAGCTGATGACAGAAGAATTCTTTCTATAATAAAGAAAAATCCCCACACACCTGTCTCACAGATCAGAAACACTCTTCAGGAGTCGGGTGTGGATTTGTCAATGACCACTGTCTGCAGAAGACTTCATAAACAGAAATATAGAGGCTACACTGCAAGATGCAAACCACTGTTTAGCCACAAAAATAGGATGGCCAGGTTACAGTTTGCCAAGAAGTACTTAAAAGAACAACCACAGTTCTGGAAAAAAGGTCTTGTGGACAGATGAGATGAAGATTAACATATATCAGAGTGATGGCAAGAGCAAAGTATGGAGGAGAGATGGAACTGCCCAAGATCCAAAGCATACCACCTCATCTGTGAAACACGGTGGTGGGGGTGTTATGGCCTGGGCATGTATAGCTGTTGACGACTCGCTTATCTTCATAGATGATACAACTGCTGATGGTAGTAGCATAATGAATTCTGAACTGTATAGACACACCCTATTTGCTCAAGTTCAAGCGAATGCCTCAAAATTAATTGGCCGGTGGTTCATTCTGCAGCAAGACAATGATCCCAAACATACTGCTGAAGCAACAAAGGAGTTTTTCAAAGCTAAAACGTGGTCAATTCAATTGAGCATGCCTTTTGTAATGGCAATTTCAAACTTTTTCAATGTCCAACGTTCCGTTGCCATTACTCCACGGGTAGGTGGGAGTGATCGTACGCAGACGTGCAAAAACGGATCTTCCAGTCTTAGATGGAAGTTTAGGGGTAACATGAGGGGGGGTATGAAACGGTACCATAGCCATTTTTGCATGCATCTGAAAAGCGGTGCAGCAGTGCAATATCTGATTTGACCAAAGTTTGCACGTTTCATGCACCGGTCCACTTTAAATCCCGACATCTTGTTGATATCTGCTACACATCCTGTCCATCGCCGAGAGAAGGTTTGTGTTAAGCAATCATCCCATCCGAGTCTTTCTTTACAAAGCTCCTGCATAATCAGCTCGGCTGGCAGAGTAAATGGTGCAAGAAATCTTAAAGGATCGTATATAGAGCCAACTATGGGCAAGATGCCCCGTCAGGTCGTTCCTATGCCGCAATTCTGAAGTTGAACACATCTGCTTCAATGCATCAGTGCAATCCCAGTGCCCTTTCCATAGGCAGATTGTCTTTGTCCAATCCCAACTCCCTGGTCTCCTTGACACTGTTTTCTTGTGGAATGGATGCCGAACACATAATCTCCCCTAGTCCCATATACCTGTGCTCAGACCATAACCCTCCATTCCCTTCCCATCCATATAACTATCCAATTTATTTTTAAATGATAAAAACGAACCTGCCTCCACCACCTTCACTGGAAGCTCATTCCACACAGCTACCACTCTCTGAGTAAAGAAGTTCCCCCTCATGTTACCCCTAAACTTCAGTCCCTTAATTCTCAAGTCATGTCCCCTTGTTTGAATCTTCTCTACTCTCAGTGGGAAAAGCTTTTCCACGTCAACTCTGTCTATCCCTCTCATCATTTAAAAAACCTCTATCAAGTCCCCCCTTAACCTTCTGCGCTCCAAAGAATAAAGCCCTAACTTGTTCAACCTTTCTCTGTAACTTAGTTGCTGAAACCCAGGCAACATTCTAGTAAATCTCCTCTGTACTCTCTCTATTTTGTTAACATCCTTCCTATAATTAAGCGACCAAAATTGTACCCCATACTCCAGAATTGGCCTCACCAATGCCTTGTACAATTTTAACATTACATCCCAACTTCTATACTCAATGCTCTGATTTATAAAGGCCAGCACACCAAAAGCTTTCTTTACCACCCTATCTACATGAGATTCCACTTTCAGGGAACTGTGCACAGTTATTCCCAGATCCCTCTGTTCACCTACATTCTTCAATTCCCTACCATTTACCATGTACGTCCTATTTTGATTTGTCCTGCCAAGATGTAGCACCTCACACTTATCAGCATTAAACTCCATCTGCCATCTTTCAGCCCATTCTTCCAACTGGCATAAATCTCTCTGTAGACTTTGAAACTCTACTTCATTACCCGCAACCCCACCTATCTTAGTATCATCTGTATACTTACTAATCCAGTTTACCACACCATCATCCAGATCATTGATGTACATGACAAACAACAGTGGACCCAACACAGATCCCTGTGGCACCCCACTCGTCACTGGCCTCCAACCTGACAAACAACCATCCACCATTACTCTCTGGCATCTCCCATTCAGCCACTGTTGAATCCATCTTGCTACTCCACCATTAATACCCAACCATTGAACCTTCTTAACCAACCTTCCATGAGGAACCTTGTCAAAGGCCTTACTGAAGTCCATATACACAACATCCACTGCTTTACCCTCATCAATTTCCCGAGTAACATCTTCAAAAAATTCAAGAAGATCAGTTAAACATGACCTTCCAGGCACAAATCCATGTTGACTGTTCCTAATCAGACCCTGTTTATCCAGATGCTTATATATATTATCTCTAAGTATTCTTTCCATTAATTTGCCCACCACAAACAGAATTGCTTCCTGTTCCGAAGGCATGGACTTTAAACAATCATCTACATAGAAGTTGTTCTTTGCTGTGTTTGTGACGTCTGCTAGTAAATGAGTTTTGTTGTTTTCAGCAGTCTTCCTTATTGCTCTTTTATTTACTTTTAAATCCCTAAGTGGTCTTGCCCCGTCCTACCTATCTGAGCTTCTTCACCCTTATTCGCCCTCCCGCTCTCTCAGGTCAGATGATCAGCTGCTCCTGATTGAGCCAAAGACTAAGCGGAAGCTCAGAGGGGACCGTGCCTTTGCTGTGTCGGCTCCGAAATTGTGGAATTAATTGCCTCTGCACGTTAAACAGGCCCCATCTCTAGCTGTTTTTAAGTCACTCCTGAAGACATATCTATTCTCCATGGCCTTTGTAGACCAGTGAGGTGTTGAATTGTTTATTAACTTTATTTGCTTGGTTTTGCTGCGTTGTTCGTACTCATGTTTTATGTTTTTAATTTATTGTTTGGATTTTTGTATGTAATTTATGCGCCTCGTGTTGTATGTTCTGTTGTTCTGCCTGTTTTATGATGTCTTGCTTGTTTTTTTTCTGTACTGCACTTTGGTCAGCTTTGGTTGTTTTTAAGGTGCATAACAAATAAAGTTATTATTATTATTATTATTGCAAAGTTTGCACAACTTGGTAAGGACAATGCTCTTGCTGCTTAATCAAAAAAGAAAGGAGATTGCTATGAATAGTTATGAAGAAGATCCTGGCAAACTAAAGGAAAGGGTTGATAAAGAGATGCAAGTTTTTAACGGACAGTGTTCTTTGAAGTAAGAACTGTATTCTCTCAATCCTGTGGCTGGTCTGGTCTGGCCACTTCCTCTCCTGGTATGATATGTGACGTTCATCTACGTATCAAAAGCCCGCCCCCAAGCATACAAAATAATACTGCTGAAAATATCTAGACAAAATAATATAAAATGCTCACAATAACTAGCCAAAGCATGAATGGCTCCTACACCTTTTATATGCTGAAGAGAAAACTGAAGGGTCTAGCCCCCAAAACAAGCATAAGCTAAAGATGGCTGCAACACAGCCTGGCAGAGCATCACCAGAGAAGACGCCCATCAACTGGTGATGTCCATGAATCATAGACTTCAAGCCATAAAATGCTAAACATGTCTACTTTTATTTACATGACATTGCTGTGTCCCAAACATTATGGTGCCCTGAAATGGGTGGACTATGTATAAACACTACTGTAATTTATACATGGTAAACCCAAAATGTATAAAAATGGCCTTTATTAAAATCTGACAGTGCACTTTAACCACATGTGATTTTTTTTTTCTATTATAAATCTCAAATTGTGGAATATAGAGGCAAATAAATAAATGATGGGTTTTTGTTCCAAACATTATGTAGGCCACTGTTTATGTGCAAGGAAATATGTACCACTCTGAAACCTAATTTTAACTAGCAACTAATTTTTCAATATAATTCACTTTTTATTATTCTGTTAATGATTGTTTTAAACTTCCTCGTGTTTCATGCTGCCCAATTGCTTAACTGTTTCACTGTTCCATTGGAGCACTTTAATGTGTATTAGTCATGAAACTGGAGAATCAAGCTGGACAAGCAGCATTTTGTTTCCTCATTGTTGATATACAAGACCCGAGCAATAATCTCTTGCAAGCCATTTGTAATGTACTACTTCCTTTATTCTCCCCACATTACAGCATTTTTAATGCATAATTCAGGATGGTACATACTCTCCAATTGCAGGGCACTTAAACTTGTGTAAAAAAACACATTGACTATATTTTTTAAAAGAAAGAATACTACATCGATTGGCGCCCTGCTATGTAACCTACTCTGTCTGAATCGTTTATTTATAAAATATAATTCTCACAAATGTGGAACTGCAGACACTGGAATTTTGAATAAAACCCAAAGAGCTTGAGTAATTCACCATCAGCCAGCATCTGTGGAGGACATGGATAGGTGTTATTTTGGGTCGGGACCCTTGTTCAGACTGAGACCCATCTTCAGACTCAAAATGGATGTGTCTGAAGGGTCCTGATCAGCAATCTTGCTTATCCATGTCCTCCACAGTAGCTGCTTGTTGTGCTGTTAATTCAACTTTGTGATTTACTCATAATTTTCACAAAGCTGTTCAAACTGTCTTTTTCTTTAAAAATATTTTGTTCTTACAACATTTTCAAAACTAATTTTCAATTCTGATGTACTTTCTTGGTGGGGGAGAAGGAGAATCAATTCTGGTCTTGATTTGTCCTTTAACTGTATGTCTAGATGTTGCCTTTTGCCATTTATCAGTGTTGTGTAGATTTCCCCTGAATAGCTCTGAACTGGATGTGCACATGTTATTTCCATATTTATTATTAGGATAATTATGCAACTATCCTGCTGAGATTAAACAGTGGCCTCAAACCTTGCATCTTGAATTTAATGGAGGACACCTTTTATCTAGAGCGCTGTCTGCGGAGGGCACTCAGCATCGCCAAGGACTGCTCTCACCCCAACCATGGACTGTTTACCCTCCTACCATCCGGGAGGCGCTACAGGTCTCTCCGTTGCCGAACCAGCAGGTCGAGGAACAGCTTCTTTCCGGCGGCTGTCACTCTACTCAACAACATACCTCGGTGACTGCCAATCACCCCCCCCCCCGGACACTTATTATTTTTTTATTCAAATCGTTTGCTATGTCGCTCTTCAAGGGAGATGCTAAATGCATTTCGTTGTCTCTGTACTGTACACTGACAATGACAATTAAAATTGACTCTAAAATTGAATCTGAATCTAATTTGGTCTTTGCATTGGTGTTCTGGGTCTTACTAAACAGTACGATGCAGCTTTATTTAACGGACTTATCCCTGAATTACTTATCTTTCTGTTTATCCCCGATGGTCTATTTATCTGCATCAAATGAGAATATTATACTAATTGTAACCAATTGTCCAGAACATTCTTGAATTTTAGAGCTGCAGTTGATCATAAGCATTACCACACCTCTCCTGCTGTTCCTTAATTGAGATTTGTAATCCAGAAATGTTTGACATTCTTTACAGCGTTTCCCGGCTGTTCATAATTCCACAGCTATTTGAATACTAGCTTTATTTTTACCACATTGAAGCAGGTGCCCAGAAAATATTAACTTTTGGACATTACTGAATTTTTCTAGTAATTTAGAATGGGTCTGAGACAGCGTTGAATACTTCATTGTGTTGCTGTGGATTTTGGAGACATACAATTGATTGCCCATGCCAACTTTATAGCACTTGAGTAGCTAGCACAGAGATATGCATTGAACACTTTCAAACAAAAAAATTAGGGAAGCTTGTGAGCAAGTTGTATGAAAGTGAGGATTAGTAAATAGGGGTTTGAGGAACCAGGAAATGGTATTTTTAACAGCTCAGGCGTATTATTTGTTTTGAAGACGTGCGTGTTGGCAATTTTAAAACAATTTTGTATGATTTCCCTCGTACTGTTGTAAATTTCCATGAAGAATTAAACTACTGTGTATAGTTGCTGATGTCCAGTATGATCTGGAAGAAGGGAGTAGAAAAAAAACAGCCAGAGGGATGTGGGGTTGTGAGAAAATAGGAGAGATAACCGTTACTAACTCCAGAAGTGAATTTACTAAAGATTATCAACCACCAGATTGTATCGAATTGTCTGGGAATAATGCAAATGTTGATGTGGTTTATCTTAGTTTTACTAATAAGTAATTTCTGAACCAGAAGTAATTCAAGGAACACATAGGCGTGCGTGCATGCACTTTCATAAGGAATTGACTGAAGTTGAAAGTAGATTGGTTATATGGATAAGGAAACCTTGGCTCTGTATTTTTATTTTTGATTGAATTGGTTCTCATCCCATTTATACTGAAGGAAAATTTAAATTAAATGTTGTACTCCATTGTCATCATGACCCTCTGGAGCTATGCTTATTATGGATAAAGATTGCAGTTATGCTTTAAGCAATCTTCACCAATACTTGTTGGTCTAAATCGTTATGCAGAAGTCTTTGTGCTAAGTACTAACAAAATCAGAAAATCAATCCGTTAGCAATTTCATAATCACCCTCGTTGACTTGCTGTAACACAGGGTTTACAGTTATAGTTATGTAGCATAGAAATGGTGCCCACATCCCACTATATCCATGTCTCTTGTGATGCCTATCTATACTCATCCCATTTAGTTGCATTGGGGACGTTGCCCTTCTATGCCATGGCAATTCAAACACGTGACTAGATGATGCTTCCATGCTGGTTCCCAGCAAATCAATCCAATCCTATCTTTCCCACCTAGTCCTGCAACCTGTTATTTTCTTTCATAAATCATCAACTTCTTAACTACGCCATGATAATTTATAGTAATCAGTTACCTACCAATGAACTCTTTGGGATGTGAGAGGAAACGGCATAATGGAAAACCATGGGGCCATATGAAAACTCTGCGCAGCACCTAACATCAAGGTTGTTATCCAGAGTCAACAGAAGTTCCTTAAGCTATAACGGTATTTGATAGATAAAGTGAAGCTTCTGGTACTTGCATGCCCTAATTGCCTTTTCCTTCTGAGTTGATCAGGAATGAGTCATCAAAGGCATTGTTGCAGTGCTTCTGAATGCTCTAGAATTGCACCATAAACATAGAAACATAGTATGGCAGTGGTAGTGTAAATCACTGTTTAAGCTGGTGGATGCTTGTTAATCAAGCAGACAAAAATGCTGGAGAAACTCAGCAGGTGAGGCAGCATCTATGGAGCGAAGGAAATGGGCAACGTTTCGGGTCGAGACCCTTCAGTAATTTTTTTATCCTGGATAGTGTTGTCCCTTAGTGCAGTGAGGAAGGTATCAGCAAGTCCATCACATGACTGGTGTCTTTGTCGGCACTGAATGGGCTTGGGAGAGAGCCAGAGCATGGGTTACTTGCTGTAGAATATTCAGTGCCTCTTCTGTTATATCCATGGCATTTCTCTTGTGCAGTTGAGGTTTTCATCTGCGGTTAACTATGGTATTGATGGTGGGCGCGATAGAGATGGCATGTTAAAGGAGGAGGTCTTTTGTGGTTTATTGGCGGTGAGTGTTTGCAAGCATCGTCAATGATCTTGTACATCCCAATATGGGTTGTTATCTGTGCAGTAAAGGGTCTTATGATGTTTTTAGGCTGAGTGTTTTCCAATTTTGGTCTGATGCAAATGAAATCCAGTTGCATGGAGAACAACTACAGTTTCAAGGCTGCATGAGTAAGACATTTTAATGAAGTGCAGATGAAGGAACCATTCTGTCAATATGACCACCCACTTGTTATTAGAATAGTTATTTTTAAAATATGACTGTCATTTTATAACCAATTTTTAGTAATAGATTTCATAAGAATCAATTGTTTTCCTTATTGGGTCTAATTGGTTCACTTTTTTAATAAAACCCAAATCACATTCACAATAATACTTTATTAGTCAAGTATGTTTTGCAACATATGAGGAATTTAATTTGCCAAGTCAGACATACAAATAAAAAGCAACGGAACACACAAAATCTATTTTAACATAAACATCCACCACAGTGATTCCTCCACATTCCTCACTGATGGAAGGCGAAAAGGAGCAGGAATTAAATTGTGCAGGTAAAGCATGTTTGGCAAAGATTTGCTGCTTTCAGGATTGGAGCCTTTTGGCAGAACTAAGTGTGGCAGATACAGTTTGATGAAAAGAAATTTGACCAGCACTTGAAAGAAATATCGTAGTTTTCCATGTGGATTATTTGTTTCTTTGTTGGTAATTGACTTAATTTGCATGTTTTTTTTAAATATCACTGATGACTTTGACCGCTTGCGCAAAATAAGCACGGTGAAAACATTTATCTTGTTTTGAAATACAACAGAATGTACACTTAAAATATAAATTTGTCCCTATTTTAAAGAATGGTTGGGCCCTTCCTGCATGATAAATCACAGTACAAGATGCTGGCAAAATGTCATGCTTCTGATAGTTTAAGAATTCGAGCATGTAATTTATTATGTTTCTCTTCTGCTTTGGTCGATATTGAAATTGACTGACTTGTTAGTGTGCTATGGAGATTGAAGTTGGAATTGCATTTTGGATTTTGGGAGCTTAATTTCTGTGGGTGATATTAAATGCCTTTTAAAAAAGAAAACTAATACTTTTGCATATTTTTTTACTTGTTCATAAAGATGATTGTAAATCATAAATTGATTTCCAAGATTTGTCAGTACTCCAGTTGGAATGCTAGTGTAGATTCATGTCTTGAAAGGAAGCAGGGAAGTCCTTGTCCAGCATGCACTAGTTTTTACAATCTGAAGCATCTAGAGAATGGAGGCAAAGGCCACATTGGAGGTTGCAGTCAATAGAACGTCCCCAAAATCTATTAGTTAACTCTTGAAGCAATTTTGTAAAAATATTTACTATAATTTTAAATTGTGCTATCTATTTCCCCACACCCTTTCCCAGTGGATTTTTGCCTGAGTGTGTGGGTGTGTGATTTTGAAAGAACAGGATGTTTAGCATTTTGTTTCCAGTCCATCTTTACAGTGCATTGCATCAGGAAAGCTGGAGGTATTATCATTATGCCTGCACCCTTGGCCATTCTCTTTTCTCTCCAGTATTCTGAGAGAAGATAAAATAATTCAAATGCCGTGATGTTCAGACTTAGGAACAGTTTCTTCAACATTACCACCTGACTCCGGAACTAATTGCCTCTTCCACCCCCCTTCATGGCAGTGTTTCCACTTACTATTAACTCCACCTCATTCGTAAGACTGGTGGGCTGAGCGGTCCGATGCTCTTGGCGAGCCGTATGAGCGCTTGGCAAACCCTAGCGGGCCTGGAATGGGTCTGAGGAGGAGTGAGTTGGCAACACCGGCGAACGAAGGGCCGGTTGGAGAACTGGTGGTCCAACCCTCAGTGTCTTCAAGGTCGGAGGCGGAGACGACGGCTGAAGGCCAGGAGTTTAGAAGGACGGCTCACTGGCGAACCGAATGAGGTGGGACCGGTGGGGGCACTGCACTGGCAGCAGCCCTGTCAGCAGCGTGTTAGTCTTTTCAACTTTTTTTATTTTTTTAGTATGTCTTAAAGTCTGTTTTTAGTGTTTCTTAGTGTGTTTTGTGTGGGGGGTGGTGTGGGGGGGTAAGCGGGAAACCGTTTCGGCCGCCTCCTCCATGGAGAGGCGACTTTTTCCAGGTCGCCTCCCCCGTGGCCTAACAGCGAGGATCGGCGCGGCCTTTCCCGGAGACGCGCCCGGGGCTCGGGACTCCGGCGGCGGGTGCAGCATGGAGTGTCAGCACGGAGCTGGGGCTCGCTAGAGGGGAGCGCTCTGTTCCGTTGGCCCGCAGCAGACGGCAGCCTGAAGCCGCGGTCTGCACAGCTCCAGCTGGCGCGGCGTCTACAGCCCGGGATCCCTCGTGGGGGACCCGGGGGGAAGAAGAAGCTTCCTCCGCCGGCCCGCGGCCAACTTCTACCGCGGGTCCGGTATGGACTTACATCACCCCTGGAGGGGAGCTTCGACCGCTGGCCCTGCAGACTGCGGTGCTTACGGCTGCGACGTGGAGGGAACTTTAAATCCTCGGCCGCCGGCCTGCGGCCTACACCAACTAAAAGCCGCGGTCTCCGGTGGGGAGGAGCCGACTCTGGACTTACCTGGACTTGTACCTTGTGCTTTACCATCTGGACGCCCGCAGCAACGGCTGCGGAGAGTTGAGGTCCCGACCACGGGGGGAAATGGAGGAGGACTGGCCAAATTGTGTGCCTTCCACCACAGTGATGAATGCTGTGGTGGATGTTTATGTTAAAAATTTATTGTGTTTTTGTGTGTGCCCTTTATCATTGTATCGCTGCTGACGTATCATTTCACTTGCACTTTTTGTGCAATGTGACAAATAAACGTTGTATTGTATTGTATTGTGATGACTGCAACGAGCCATCCTGGCCAGCTGCAGCTTCCACTGTGTAATATGGTGCCATAACCTGTCAACTATTGCATATGGAGACAGTGGATTTTTTTCCATCCATAAGGTACTTGATCGGGGATTATCTTTTATGTATGGCCATAATCATACAAATATATTTTGTTGTACACATGACAATAAAAAAATAATTGAGCAGCCATGGTGGCGCAGTGGTAGTGTTCGATCCCGACTACGGGTGCCGTCTGTGTCTTGTTTGTAGGTTCTCCCAGTGACTGTGGGTTTTTCCGAGATCTTCGGTTTCCTTCCACACTCCAAAGACGTATAGGTATGTAGGTTAAATTGTCCCTAGTGTGAGTAGGATAGGGTTAATGTGTGGGGATCGCTGGTCGGTGCGGACTCGGTGGGCCGAAGGCCTTGTTTCCACGCTGTATCTCGAAACTAGAACCACTCAGTTATTCTGTTATTGCATTTTAGTATTTTATTTTGCATTGCAGTATTTGCACCATACTGCTCTTTGCATTCATCCATATTTATTGTTTTATCTATCGTTGCCATGTATACTCTAATCTTCATATGAACAAGGAATTTCCTTGCACCCTCGTGTATATATGACGGTAAACAAATCTGAATCTGCTTCCTTTTGCCAAATATAATGTTAGCATGTCATTGGGTTTAGGTTTATTATTGTCACGTGTACAGAGATGAAACTTTTGTTTTCATGCTACATGAACACAATCAAGCCTAACACAACAAGTAGATCAAAGAGAAATATAGCAGTGCAGAATATCGTTTCTCAGCATTGTACCGTAACAGTTCCAGAAAAAAAGCCTAATGTGTGCAATGAGTAAGGTTGAGATTGTACCCACGCTTCTGGAGGATCAGTTCAGAAGTCGTAACGGTTCGAAAAGAAGCTTTTTTGAATCTGGAAGTTCATTATAAAATCCAAGATACTGACAATTTTAAAGGTATTAGAGGATAACTTCAGTAATTAGTATACTAGTGAAGTTGCTTTTGGTTTACGTTAAATGGGCCGTCTTCTGACAAGTTGTACAGTAATTCCAAATAGTACATATGATCTGTGGTTGCAGTGTATGATTAAAAATTAAAAGGTCTACTTCTCTATTTGTAGTCCTTAAATTAGTGCTTGGATATCAGTTTTGTATGGCAGGCAGTGACTAGTGGGGTACCGCAAGGCTCAGTGCTGGGACCCCAGCTATTTACAATATATATTAATGATTTGGACGAGGGAATTGAATGCAACATCTCCAAGTTTGCGGATAACACGAAGCTGGAGGGCAGTGTTAGCTGTGAGGAGGATGCTAGGAGGCTGCAAGGTGACTTGGATAGGCTGGGTGAGTGGGCAAAGCGTGGCAGATGCAGTATAATGTGGATAAATGTGAGGTTATCCACTTTGGTGGCAAAAACAGGAAAGTAGACTATTACCTGACTGGTGGCCGATTAGGAAAAGGGGAGATGCAACAAGACCTGGGTGTCATGGTACATCAGTCATTGAAAGTAGGCATGCAGGTGCAGCAGGCAGTGAAGAAAGCGAATGGTATGTTAGCATTCATAGCAAAAGGATTTCAGTATAGGAGCAGGGAGGTTTTACTGTAGTTGTACAGGGTCTTGGTGAGACCACACCTGGGGTATTGCGTACAGTTTTGGTCTCCTAATCTGAGGAAATACATTCTTGCCATAGCAGGTACAGAGAAGGTTCACCAGACTGATTCCTGGGATGTCAGGACTTTCATATGATGAAAGACTGGATAGACTCAGCTTGTACTCACTAGAATTTAGAAGATTGAGGGGGGATCTTATAGAAACTTACAAAATTCTTAAAGGGTTGGACAGGCTAGATGCAGGAAGATTGTTCCCGATGTTGGGGAAGTCCAGAACAAGGGGTCACAGTTTAAGGATAAGGGGGAAGTCTTTTAGGACCGAGATGAGAAAAACATTTTTCGCACAGAGTGGTGAATCTCTGGAATTCTACTGCCACAGAAGGTAGTTGAGGCCAGTTCATTGGCTATATTTAAGAGGGAGTTAGATGTGGCCCTTGTGGCTAAAGGGATCAGGGGGTATGGAGAGAAGGCAGGTACAGGATACTGAGTTGGATGATCAGCCATGCTCATATTGAATGGTGGTGCAGGCTCGATGGGCCGAATGGCCTACTCCTGCACCTATTTTCTGTTTCTATTTATAAAAACAAGAACTTTATTGTCAGTAGTCTTTCATCAAAGCCTTTGCCTAGACAGTGAATTTGAATCGCTTCAAAAAAATTCAGAAGTTTGCAGAATATAGTCAATACATTAATATTTATTGTTAAATATTCTTTGTGCATAGCTTTGTATTTAGTGCCTGTACTTCAAAGGATGTCATTTTAGTGCTCAGCTAAATCTAGTCAATCATGTTTTAAAATTCTCAACGTGGCTCACTACAGGTGGAATGAAATAAATAAAGTAGTCTTCCTACCCAGTTTCTTCCTTTCTCTATTCCCCAACACCAAAAACCAGCCTGTAATTTGTACATATAATGCTCTGTTAAACACAACTTCTGTGTCATGCTATGTACACTGAAAATAAAGTTGGTTACTTAAAAGCTTGGCCAGAATGTGTAGATCTTTTTAAGAAACTTGTTTAAAGAAGGTGAGGCAAGTAAAGAGGTTTTGAAGCTTGGTTGAACGCATGACTACATATGGTGCAACAATTTTACACCTCGGGACAGGCATGAGGGCAAAATTGGAGCATGCTTTGACTATGTATGAATGATCTGAGAGATAATATGGCTGTTGGTTTTCTGCCTCGCCTTATAGAAATGATTTGCTTGTCCATTTAATGTTGGCATTGCTAATGAGGAAAAGTTTGTCTTCCATGTGTCAGGATATAGTAAATTACTGTCAAAATTCACTTTTTCAGATTTATTATCAATTTTAAAGCAGTACGGTTTCTGCTATCATGCTACAACTTAACTATTTCTCAATTATGGAATATGTCTGGCAACTGTTGAACATGGAATTAAATTTGAATGTTCCAGCACGTATAGCTAACGGAATGATGGTTTTTGATTGAAGCTTAAGACTTTCTTTGAAATAAATATTTGGCAGATTACTTTAAATTGAGTAAAGTATCTTATTTCAATTTTCTTTAAATCATATGTGGCCCAAATGCAGGTTAAATGCAATTGAAAAAAATCTTTTCAGTCATAAGCTTGTACCTTGTGTTGCAAAACAGTGGCTGTTGTGTTGCTTATCTTTTGTCTATTTTCCATCCCAGACTATTGTTTGAGTCAATTAAATTGGCATTTAAATACCTTGATGAAGCTTCAGGCTATGTTTTTGATCTTTTATTAATCCTACTTCTATTTGGAGAGTTGGTGATTTGAATCACGCTTATTAAATGCGAGTCCAGTAGCTTTGTGTACACTTAAGAGGAATTTACTGAATTTCATAGATCATTGCATTTAAATACTTGAGGTCCTACAAAAGGTTGAACAAGTTAGGTCTTTACACAGAGAGTGGTGAATCTCTGGAACTCTCTGCCACAGAGGGTAGTTGAGGCCAGTTCATTGGCTATATTTAAGAGGGAGTTAGATGTGGCCCTTGTGGCTAAGGGGATCAGGGGGTATGGAGAGAAGGCAGGTACGGGATACTGAGTTGGATGATCAGCCATGATCATATTGAATGGCGGTGCAGGCTCGAAGGGCCGAATGGCCTACTCCTGCACCTAATTTCTATGTTTCTATGTTTATTCTTTGGAGCGCAGAAAGTTAAGGGGGGGGGACTTGATAGAGGTCTTTAAAATGATGAGAGAGACAGAGTTGGCGTGGATAAGCTTTTCCCACTGAGAGTAGGGAAGATTCAAACAAGAGGACATGACTTGAGAATTAAGGGGCAGAAGTTTAGGGGTAACATGAGGGGGAACTTCTTTACTCAGAGAGTGGTAGCTGTGTGGAATGAGCTTCCAGTGAAGGTGGTGGAGGCAGATTCGATTTTATAATTTAAAAATAAATTGGATAGTTATATGGACGGGAAAGGAATGGAGGGTTATGGTCTGAGTGCAGGTGGATGGGACTAGGGGAGAATACATGTTCGACACGGACTAGAAGGGCCGAGATGGCCTGTTTCCGTGCTGTAATTGTTATATGGTTATAAAACAAATTTAGGGAGTTAGGGGGTAAATTGAAAAAGTAGGACCTCGAATCTCTGGATTACTTCCCGTGCCAAGTGCTAGTAAGAGTTGAAATGACAGGATATTTTGGGTGACTATGTGGCTTGAGAGATGTTACAAGGGGGAGTGATTCATATTCCTGGGACATTAGAGCCGGTTCAGGAAGAGGTGGGACAATTAAAAGCCGTATGGTCTTTGCCTGGGCTAGACTGGAAGTGAAGTGTTTGCTGGTGCTGTTGGAAAGAATTTAACCTAATATAATAGGGGGATGGGAACCAATGCAGGGAGACAGGGCTGTGAAATGGGGTATGTTATTGTATGGCTTCTGGAATATTAAACGTGAGTTAAACGTGTTCATAGGTTTATTTTGTATCACTGAAATATGGAGAAAATGAACAACTGGAGAATTTTGGGTGATTAAGCAAGTGGAAAACAGCCAGTAAGATAAATAAAACAACTTGATGGATCAAAATTTTATGTCTTCATGTGGAAGGAAGTTGTAGATTTTGAAAACTTCCAGTTATATTCCTTTACTTGTATAAACAAGCAAATATGATAGCAAATAGACAGTTTCTGGTGTTCATTAAATGGTTAGTAAATACTCAGCTATACTATTGTGCATACAAAGAAGTACACTTTGTTTACACAATTTTATAAAAATAACATTGGAATTCCAGTTGAAAAAACTTGTCCGGACTAAAAGAGTATGAAGAAATAAAGTAACGAATTTGCTCTTTCTCGCCTCCCACTATTGCTCCTAGAATGTAGGGAGTGTGTCGAACTAGTGTGTGAACGGGTGATTGATGGTCGGCGTCGGCTGAACGGCCTGTTTCCAGGCTGTGTCTTTAAACTAAACTAAAGGGGCTTTGTTGGACTTGATGTGCCTTGGTGATTTCAATAAATTGGAAAGGTATCACCTGTTATGAGGTTATTCAAATGCTGACATAATTTGAAAATTTTGATTGATTTGTTGGCTGTTGTTATACTTACAAATTGTACTGCTCTTTGCTTTTTTTTTGATGTGGTATGTGCAGTTAATAGTTGACCCAAGAGAATTGGATTCATGGAAAATATTATGAATTTTAAGGTGAAGCCATACAGATAATTGCAACGTTGTAAAATTGGGTACCTGTCCAGTTTTTCTGAGTATGAGACCAAACAGTAATATTAAATGAATGTTACTTTTAAAGTCGTTTTATTTATCTTTTTATACCCAAATATGTTTCGTATTAACTATGAGGTGATAGAGACAGTGGGAATAGTGTTTACATTGTCGGTACAAAATATGTGTAGCCTACAGGTCCCATCTGGCCTGGTGTGGCCAGCGCTGAGCATAGAGCCTTTGTGCCCACCGTTCCATGAGATATATTTGTCTGATACAGCAATTCTATCCCCCAAATTATTTTTGTTATTCCTTTGGAAAATGCTGGGTCATCCTGGAAAATAGAAGCCCTGCTCCCCAGAAATTAGTTGACTGCTGGAAGGTTCTCAATTCCAAGTTTGCTATCAACAAATATATGAAAGAAAGCTGATATTGGAAAGTAGGAAATGCTGGGAAAACTCAGCGTTAGGTGAAAGGTCTTTGATTTGAAGTGTAAATTGTTTCTCTTTCAACACACGCTGTTTAACCCGTCTTGATTACTGCATGTTGGTATCTTAATGGCTGCATGTCTGACATTCACAAGCATTTGAAGAGTTTTTTTTTCTTGCCATTGTGGTGATTTGGTTACACAAAAAAGCTGGAGAAACTCAGCGGGTGCAGCAGCATCTATGGAGCGAAGGAAATAGGCAACGTTTCGGGCCGAAACCCTTCTTCAGACTCAGCGAAGGAAATAGGCAACGTTTCGGGCCGAAACCCTTAGACTAATGATCTAGAGAAGTATGTAAATCACACCAGCTGAGGAAATTCAATTTCGAATAAATGCCAAATTATTACATGGATCAGAAATGTAAAATAAAATATAGTATGAGTCATGGTGCTGACATTACCAGATTCTTGTAAAAACCCATGTGGTTAATTATTGGTAATGCCCTTCAAGGGAGGCAACCTGGTGGTTCTGGTCTGAATGCAACTCTAGACCAATAATGTGGATGACTCAGTTGCTCTAAAATGGGTTAGCGGCCAAAAGGTTGTGCAATAATTGTAGGCCTTGCTATTGGCGACTCCATCCTGTGTAGGAATAAAGAAAATTGTCTGTCCTTTCACCTGGTATTCATGGAATTCCATTCCCCATGATGTAGTGATTTTTGAACTGAACTGTTAAGTTCCCAAATGTTTCATTGCTTGCTACTGCAGAGCAAACCAGCTCTTGCACATGTATACAATTATAATGCTTATTACTTTGGTTTCCACACTCATCTCTCCACCAGAAATATTGCTTTGTAATTATTTTAATTCATTTCAGCCATATCTTAGTTGTGACATGTCTGTTTTGAATCAAATTGTGGAATCAAGTCCAACTCCAGGGCTATAATTAGACCGTTTAACATGCTGTTTTTAGATTTGGGTAATAATTTGAGGCTGCAGCATTCCCCTTGGGTGGGTGGGGCAGCATTGCACGTTTAGAAAAGTTCTCTTTTCTGTTCCCTAGATTGTGGTGCTGAAGGATTAATAAATCATGTTTGATTCTTTGCAAGTGATGACGAGCAAAAGCTTCATTGGTACTTTGGCGATGCTTGGAGAAGGGGAAATGTTGTTATCTGTGCCAAATTAGCAATTATATTTAAAAAAACCCAAAAAAACTTTTCATAAGAAAATTCAAGTAGTTGCATTACTAGTAATTTTGTTTGCTTGAGAATTTGGACACTGTTGTGCCTGCCGCTTAAAATTTTCAATGCAATACTACATGGACTTAATGTGTAGGAAAGAACTGCAGTTGCTGGTTTAAATCAAAAATAGACACAAAATACTGGAGTAACTCTGCGGGACAGGCAGCATCTCTGGAGAGAAGGAATGGGTGATGTTTCATCTCGACCCGAAATGTCACCAACAGTTCCCTCCATAATATTTGGAACAGGCCCATCGTTTATTTATTTGCCTCTGTACTCAACAATTTGAGATTCGTAATAGAACAAAATCACATGTGGTTAAAGTGCACATTGTCAGATTTTATTAAAGGCCAGGTTTTATTAAAGGTCATTTTGGTTTCACCATTTAGAAATTACAGCTGTGTTTACACATAGTTCTGGAAAAAGGTTTTGTGGACAGATGAGACGAAGATTAACTTGTATCAGAGTGATGGCAAGAGCTAAGTATGGAGGAGAGAAGGAACTGCCCAAGATCCAAAGCATACCACCTCATCTGTGAAACGCAGTGGTGGGTGTATTTTGGCCTGGCAAGTATGGCTGCTAAAGGTACTTGCTCACAACTTCATTGATGATACAAATGCTGATGGTAGTAGTATAATGAATTCTGGTGCATAGACACATCCTATCTGCTCAAGTTCAAACAAATGCCTTAACATTGGCCGGAAGTTAATTCTGCAGCGAGACAATGATCCCAAACATACTGCTAAAGCAACAAAGGAAATTTTCAAAGCTTAAAAAATGGGCAATTATTGAGTGGCCAAGTCAATTGCCCGATCTGAACCCAACTGAGCTTGCCTTTTATATGCTGAAAAGAAAACTGAAGGGGACTAGCCCCAAAACAAGCACAAGCTAAAGATGGAAGCAATACAGGCCTGGCAGAGCATCACCAGAGAAGCCACCCAGCAATTGGTGATGTCTATGAATTGCAGACTTCAAGCAGTCAATACATGCAAAGGATATGCAACCAAATATTAAACATGACTACTTTCATTTACATGACATTGCGGGGTTCCCAAACATTATGGTGCCCTGAAATGGGGGAACTATGTATAAACACTGATGTCATTTCTACATGATGAAACCAAAATGTATAAAAATGGCCTTTATTAAAATCTGCACTTTAACCCCATGACATTTTTTTCTATTACCAGTCTCAAATTGTGGAGTACAGAGGCAAATAAATAACGGGTTTTTGTCCCAAACATTATGGAGGGCTCTGTATTTGTTTCCAGAGATGCTGCCTGTCTTGTGTCTAATTACATAGACTTCATTTGGACAAAGGTGACATTTTAATATTTTATTGATTTTCTGTGAAAGTACTGGAGTTTTACATTTTGATGTCCTTGTATTGCAGTGTTTTTTTATAATATTTTGTTGCTATAGAAATTCAGTATGTTTTTTTTTCTCTTGCAGGCCCAAGACAAGAGAAAGGCCCTGGAAGAAACAAAAGCATATACAACCCAATCCCTTGCAAGTGTTGCTTACCAGATAAATGCCCTGGCAAACAATGTGCTCCAGTTGCTGGATATTCAGGCCTCCCAACTGCGGAGAATGGAGTCCTCCATTAACCATATCTCCCAGGTAACTGTAATTTGAGAATGTATGTTTTCCTGCAGGCTAAAGTGCAGAGCGTCTTTGTTAATTGGAGTTTCTTGTAAATAGAACACCAGAAATAAAGCACTGAAGTGGACGATCACTTTATTGGGCTGTTTTTCAAATGATCTTGAGTGTTTTAATTAAACTGAAAGTCAAAAATACTGTATTACTAAGTTTTTTAATGTACCATCTTGCATGAATATTTAATTTCTAATTGAATGAAGCACCTCTCTTAAACTTTTTTTCTGCCTTTGTAACTTTATAAGCAACATACTGATTGGCTGCTCATCAAAATGCTAACTTTGTGTTGCCTAATATATATGAACAAATCATTAACTTTGTTCATGGGGGATAAAAGGACACTTAATTGACATTATTGTATTTAGTCATAAATATACATCGTGGAAACTGGCCATTTGTCCCATAAGACATAGGATCAGAATTAGGCCATTTGGCCCACTGAGTCAACACCGCCATTCAATTGTAGCTGATTTTATTTTTCCCTCTGAACCCCATTCTCTTACCTTCTGCCCAACATCTATGCAGATCAAGGTGCCTCTCTGAACTTGTCCCATTTATCTATGTTTGGCCTATTCCCCTCTATCCATATACTGTCCAAATATCTTTTAACATTGTAATTGCACCTGCCTTTACCACCACATATGTAACTCATTCTAGATGCCCATCTCTCTTTTTGGGGGGGGGGGTAAAATCTTTCTCCATGCAACATAAATCTATATCCTCATGTATGACACTCCCCTACCCTGGGGAAAAAGACTCTCTACCTGTCCTTCATAATGTTAGAAACCTCCTGGTTATTCCTTGGCCTCCTTTGCCTGTGAGGGAAAATGGTCCCTGGCTGTTCTATTTCTCCTTGTAACTCAAGTCCTGGAATCTTTTCTGCACACTCTTTAGCTTAGTCACATTCTTCATATAAGGAGGTGATAGAAATACACAAAATATTTCAAATGTGGTCAGCCCAAGATATTGTATAGCTGTAATGTGACATCCCAACTGTGGCAAACAATTTCCTGACTGATGAAAATAACTGTCATATGCTACCTTCTGCGTTACCATTTCCAGGGAATTATGCAAATTGTACCCCTAGGCCGCTCTGTTCTACAACAGTCCCTTACCTTAGTAAATGCCGTTCACTATGCTTGTTCAAACTTGATTTAACTTTCCAAAATGCACTGTTTCACACTTGTCTGAGTTACAATCCATCTGCCATTCCTTTGTCCATTTTCACAGTTGATCTGAATCCTTTTGTAATCTTTCACAATCACCTTCACTGTCCAATGTTGGTGTCATTCACAAACTTGCTAATCATGCCACCTATATTCCTATACAAATGGTTAATATAGATGATAAATGGATCCAGGATGAATCCTTTTGAGGTTGCAAAATGTTTGTCTTTTTGAGGGTGTGGCTCATGGGCAATAGTATTTCACAAACACTGGTAATTGTAAAAGATCCATGATTATGTTGATCTGGCGGTTTGGTTATGAAGCATTCAAATAAAATGTAAAACTAATGTCCTTCATTTGCTATGTTTTGGTGATTTGTGAGTTAACATCCATAACGCACCACCATTTCACTGGGTAAGATGATCTGCAGTGTTTTAATTATTCTGCCTTAAATGTCAGTCGGTTCCACCTGGCTTATTCAACTTCAGTTGTAAAAATAATTGAAATACATTTCTGAGTAATTTGGTAGTAGATGTGTCTTGGTCAGCGTTGCAAATGTTAAAATTGTGTTCCACTTGTGCAGGGAGATTGTAATTTAACAAATATATATCTTTAGAATTCACAATTAGTATTGGTTTCATTAATTCTATACTTAAAGTATGTAGTGTTTATTTTGGAGAACTTTAGGTACAAACGAAGAGTAAAATTTAAGCTAAATGTAATGGAAAGGGGTTTTGTGCATTGTCATCAATAAATTGAAGTAAACTGTTACTGCAGGGTTAGTGAGTGTTGCTTTTGAGAAATTTTCTTTCGAAGCTTCTTGCAAATGATGGTCTTTCAATTCAACCAGACCATGGTAATTTGACAAATATCTCTCTTCAATATATTTTCATAATTGAATAGGCATTGTGCCAGAAAGATGGCATAACTGGGGTTTATAAGAATGTTATTGCTATACACATGGACTGTACCTCGATGTTTGAAAATGGTTGTCTATAAAATATTCCCAGCCTTTTTTTATATTTCAGGCTTTCAGCATTCTGATTTGATTCTATTAAATTTGATTTAATGATTCATAACAAGATTAACTTGTGTGAAATTGCTGTGTGAAAACTGGCTAAGTGTTTAAATGTCTGAACTGGAATGTCAATTCTTTCCTCAATTTACAGCATTGCCTACCAAAGGTCTGCAGCACACTTTCACTTACTGCTTATTGAGCAATTAGTGCAGGTTATTAACTCTTCAAACGTGCAGCAAAATGTATTCATGCCTTTTTTCCAAGAATTGCGCTGTATTTTCATATTAACAGATTCCCTAATTTACCTAGGCAGGTGGTATCCCTTTTTTCATTGTTCTTGAGTTTATATTTGGCAAGTATAACAATTGAAGGCGGTGAGCCATTTTCTGAAACCTCTGAGCAATTGTGTGACGTGCCAGGCAATTGCAGTGTGGCAAAAGGTGCATACTACTTCAGAAAAACGTGATTAGATTTCTATATACTGTGCCCTCCGTAACGTTTGGGGGGAAAAGACCTATCATTTATTTATTTGCCACTGTGCCCCACAATTTGAGATTTGTAATAGAAAAAAATCACATGTGGTTAAAGTGCACATTGTCAGATTTTATTAAAAATCATTTTATACATTTTGGTTTCACCATTTAGAAATTACAGCTGTGTTTACACATAGTCCCCCCCCCATTTCAGGGCACTATAATGTTTGGGACACATGGCTCCACAGGTGTTTGTAATTGCTCAGGTGTGTTTAAATGCCTCCTTAATACGAGTATAAGAGAGCTCTCAGCATCTAGTCTTTCCTCCAGTCTTTCCATCACCTTTGGAAACCTTTATTGCTGTTTATCAACATGAGGACCAAAGTTTGTCAATGAAAGTCAAATAAGCCATTTTGAGACTGAGAAACAAGAATAATACTGTTAGAGACATCAGCCAAACCTTAGGCTTGCCAAAATCAACTGTTTTTAACATTATTAAGAAGAAAGAGAGCACTGGTGAGCTTACTAATTGCAAAGGGATTGGCAGACCAAGGGAGACCTCCACAGCTCTATAATAAAGGAAAATCCCCAAACACCTGTCCGACAGATCAGAAGCGCTCCAGGAGTCAGGTGTGGATTTTTCAATTACCACTGTCTGCAGGAGACTACATGAACAGAAATACAGAGGCTGCTCTGCAAGATGCAAACCACTGGTTAGCTGCAAACATAGGATGGCCAGGTTACAGTTTGCTAAGAGAGCAACTGGAAAAAAGGTCTGTGGACAGATGAGATGAAGATTAACATATTAGAGTGATGGCGAGAGCAATGGAGGAGAGAAGGAACTGCCCAAGATCCAAAGCATACCACCTCATCTGTGAAACACAGTGATGGGGGTGTTATGGCCTGGCCATGTATGGTTGCTGAAGGGACTGGCTTACTTATCTTCATTGATAATACAACTGCTGATGATTTAGAGACACAGAGAGTGGTGAATCTCTGGAACTCTCTGCCACAGAGGGTAGTTGAGGCCAGTTCATTGGCTATATTTAAGAGGGAGTTAGATGTGGCCCTTGTGGCTAAGGGGATCAGGGGGCACGGAGAGAAGGCAGGTACGGGATACTGAGTTGGATGATCAGTCATGATCATATTGAATGGTGGTGCAGGCTCGAAGGGCCGAATGGCCTACTCCTGCACCTAATTTCTATGTTTCTATGTCTATGTTTCTATGATAGTAGCATAATGAATTCTGAAGTGTATAGACACATCCTATCTGCTCAAGTTCAAACGAATACCTCAAAACTCATTGGCCTGCAGTTCATTCTACTGCAAGACTATGATCCCAAACATACTGCTAAAGCAACAAAGGAGTTTTTCAAAGCTAAAAAACGGTAAATTCTTGGGTGGCCAAGTCAATCGCCTATTCTGAACCCAATTGAGCATGCCTTTTATATGCTGAAGAGAAAACTGAGGGGGACTAACCCCCAAAACAAGCATAAGCTAAAGATGGCTGCAATACTGGCCTGGCATAGCATCACCAGAGAAGACACCCAGTAACTGGTGATGTCCATGAACCGTAGACTTCAAATAGTCATTGCATGCAAAGGATATGCAACAAAATACTAAACGTGTCTACTTTCATTTACATGACCGTGCTGTGTCCCAAACATTATGGTGCACTGAAATGGGGGGGGGGGGGGCTATGTATAAACACTGCTGTAATTTCTACATGGTGAAACCAAAATGTATAGAAACACTCTTTAATAAAATCTGACAATGTGTACTTTAACCACATGTGATTTTTTTTTTTTTTTTTTTTCCCTTTTTTTTTTTCTATTACAAATCTCAAATTGTGGCGTACAGAGGCAAATAAATAAATTATGTGTCTTAGTCCCAAACATTATGGAGGGCACTGTAGGTTTGACTCTTAATACAGGCGTACAACCTTTTATCCGGAGTTCCGGAAACCGAACAGCTCCGAAAACCGGACATTTTTTCCAGGATGTCGTCTGCACACCAAAGCGTGTGGCGCCAAACTTGACCCGAAACGACCCACGGTCAACCCAGGTCTGTACTACTGTAGCGGCTGCCTCCTCCCCGGAGACCGGGGAGACACTTAAACATCTGTAAATCATCGTTTAAATGTTAGTCAGTTAGTTTGGAGGGCTTTTATGTGATGGGGGAAACTTTAATTCTTAGTCCCCTACCTGGTCGGAGAGGCGGGGAGTGGGCAATGCCTTACCGGGTCGCCGTGCAGTAAGCTCCGGAGCGCTGTGGCCGCCGACTCCCAACATCGCGGAGCTGGGGCTGCAGGCGTCCGGCCGCGGGCGGTGCCGGTTGGAGCTCCGACCCCGGCAACTCTACCCCTAGCTGCGCGGCGCTACAAATGCAGCGCGGCCCGCGGCCGGACGCCCGCAGCCCCAGCTCCGCGATGTTGGGAGCCAGTGGCCACAGCGCTCCGGAGCTTACCACACGGCGACCCGGTAAGGCATTGCCCGCTTCCCGCTGGTATCCCAGCGCTGCGACGCCGCCGACTCCCGACATCGCGGAGCGGAGCTGGGGCGTCCGGCCGCGGGCGGTGCTGGATTTGGAGCGCCGCGCAGCCAGGGATAGAGTTGCCGGGGTCGGAGCTCCAACCGGCGCCGCCCGCGGCCAGACGCCCGCAGCCCTAGCTCCGCGATGTTGGGAGTCGGCGGCCACAGCGCTCCGGAGCTTACTGCACGGCGACCGGGTAAGGCATTGCCCGCTCCCCGCCTCTCCGACCAGGTAGGGGACTAAGAATTAAAGTTTCCCCCTTCACCTCCACCCCCACCCCACCACATAAAATCCCTCCAAACTAGCTGACTAACATTTAAGCAATGATTTACAATGATTCCCTGGTCTCCGGGGAGGAGGCAGCCGCTCCAGACTTTTCAAGCCGCCCGCGCTACCTACCTAATCTACGCTAAAAATCTTACATTCGGAAATCCGAAAAATTCCGAAATCCGAGAAGTGTCTGGTCCCAAGGCTTTCGGATAAAAGGTTGTGCACCTGTACTTGTGAATTTTACAGAAAGCCGGTAACAATGTAACCCACCTGTGTTTTGATTTAAATGGGGGTGGATGTCAGCAGACTATGTTCACCATATCTACTCCGCGGTTTGGTTTTTATTATAGGTTAATTTTTTAATTTTAGCAATTATTTTTTATTAGTAATATTTTAACTGAATTTATATTTCCAACTACTATGGTGGGGGTGGTGAGTTTACTTACAGATCAATCATACAGACACCTTAATCACTATGCTGGAGCATCACTATTAATAGACAGACTTCCAGGAGTGTTTGACAATGAGAGCAAGGATATCCATTGTGTATATTATGCTCATGTGTAACTGTACAACTTTTTTTTCAAAATGGTTGAGTAAATATGAACAAAAAGATTAATTTGTGCTAATCTTCAGAATGATGATACATGTTTTAAATTATCCAGTAAAATACTCAATTCTTCATGCTATTGAAAATTATTAATACAGTTTCGCTGACACCAATTAGTCCCAATGAACTCAATGCATTCTAACCCTGCTTTGAACAGAAGGTTGGTGGTGGAATGCGACCTGCCCCGCCATCCTTGAATGCATATGTATCAGTGGTTGGGTACTGAGGCAGACACAAAATTGGATTCCCTGAGAGTGATCCACAGAAAGCAACTGGTCCGGATGGAGTCACTAGCTGCACCCTCGGGACCTGTGTGGATCAGCTGGCACAGGTATATACATCTTTAACCTTTCACTACTCCACTCAGAAGTCTCCAACTGCTTCAAAAAGGCACCTATCATCCCGGTAAAGTAAGGTAGTTGCCTTATTGGCTACTGCTCAGTGGCCTTGACACCCACCATTACGAAGCACTGAGAGACAGGTGATGGTGCATATTCACTATAACCTTCAAGCCAGCCTTGATCCACTGCAGCTTATTTACTGTTGCAACAGGTCCACACCATATGCCCTGGCCCTAAACCTATCTCTAACACCCAGACAACAAGGACTCCAATGCGAGACTCCTATTTATTGATTATAGCTCTTCCTTTAACACAGTCCAATCCAAGCTCCAGAACCAAGGAATCTGCCCCCCTTGTTGCCACTGGATCTTTGACTTTCCGACCCACAGACTGCAATCGGTGAGAATAGGTGACAACAACACTACTACAATGATAACTCTCAACACTGGTGTCTGGTGAAGAATGCATTCTTAGTCCCCTACTATACTCCCTATGCACTCATGACTCTTGGGCCAGATTCCGCTCTAATTCCATCTACAAGTTTGTAGACGACACCACTATGGCAGGCCAAATCATGAGCAATGACAAAGTAGAGTCCAGGAATGAGATGGAGAACTTGGTAACATGGTCTCAGGATAAAAACCTCTTCATTGTCAACAAGATGAAGCCGCTTGTTATTGATTTTGGAAAGCATGGTGGGGTTTATGTCCCAATCAGCATCAGTAGCGCAGATGTGAAAATGGTTGAGAGCTTCCTTGGCATTAATATTTTCAATGATTTGTCGTTGACCAACCGCATTGATGCAATAGCTAAGAAGGCACACTAACATCTCTACTTCCTGAGGTGACTGAGGAAATTCAGTCTGTCTCCCATCTACATGTGCACCAAAGTCTGAAGAAGGGTTTCGGCCCGAAACGTTGCCTGTTTCCTTCGCTCCATAGATGCTGCTGCACCCGCTGAGTTTCTCCAGCTTTTTTGTGTACCAAAGTAAGTATACTCTTGGGTTGCATCACAGATTGGTTTGGGAACAGTTCTGCCCAAGACCGCAAGGAATTGCAAAGAGTTGTAGATGTAGCCCAGTCTTTCACTCAGGAAAGATCATTGTCTCCATCTACACTTCACGCTACCTTAAAACAACAGCCGACATAATCAAAGACTTGTCCCACCCAGGTCATTCCACCCTTCGAGCCAGCACTGTCATTCAATATGATCATGGCTGATCATCCAAACTCAGTACCCCGTTCCTGCTTTCTTCCCTTATCCCTTGATTCCGTAACGAACTGGTTCAATTTTTACCTCCGTCCAGAAGTAGAAAAATGCAGAAAAATCATTGAGGTGCTGGAAGACTGGAGGATGGCTAATGTTGTGCCTCTATAAGTAACTAAGATGTTTGCTGAGGGTAGTTTCAGCAAGGCTTTTGAATAAGTTATCGTTGGTGGGTTGCTCTGGTAGGTTGGATCACATGGAATCCGGGGAGAGCAGGGAAATTGACGTGGAGGTGGTGGAAGGTCTTTTCGTACTGGAGACAGGTAATTGGGGGTGTGCCTTGGAGGTCGGTGCTGTGGCCATTGCCAGTTGTCATCTATATCAATGATTTTTAATGAGACTGTACAAGCCATGATCAGTAAGTTTGTAGATGACACTAAAACATGTGGTATCATAGAAAGTGAAGATGGTTCTCAAGAATTGCAATAGGATCTTTGATCATCTCGGCAATTTGATGAAGAATGGAAAATCGAGCGGCAAAGTGGTGCAGCAGTAGTATTGATGGCTTGCTGTGCCAGAGACCTGATTGTGATTTTGTGTACGGAGTTTGTGCGTTCTCTTTGTGATTGCGTGGGTTTTTTCCGGGTGTTCCAGTTTCTTTCCACATTCCAAAGATGTACAGGTTTGTAGGTCAATTGGCTTCAGTAAGGTTTAAGTTGTCCATAGTGGGTAGGATAGTTATAGTGTATGGGGATTGTTGGTCATGCGGACTGTGTGCCGAAGGACCTGTGTCCGCACAATATCTCTAAACTAAACCAAATAAAACTATCTGGAGATTAATTCTAGTATGACTTAGGTTTTGGATTTTAAATGTTAAACCAAGGCAAGATTTTTCCAGTAGTGCCCTGGGGAGTGGAGGGATTAGAGAGTATAAGTATGTATTTCCCTGAAACAGGTAGGGTGGTGAAGAAGGCTTTTTGTACATTGGCCTTCATCAGTCAGAATACAGAGTACAGAGGTTACGATGTTAAGGTCATAAGTGATAGGAGTAGAATTCGGCCATTCGGCCCATCGTCTGCTATGCCATTCAATCATGGTTGATCTATCTCTCCCTCCTAACTCCATTCTCCTGCCTTCTCCCCATAACCTCTGACACCTGTGCTAATCAAGAGTGTTTCTATCTCTACCTTGAAAATATCCACCGACTTGTCCTCCATAGCCATCTGTGGCAAAGAATTCCAGTTTCACCACCCTCTGACTAAAGAAATTTCTCCTTCCTAAAAGAACATCCTTTAATTCTGAGGCTATGACCTCTTGTGGAAATATCCTCTCCACATCCACTCTATCCTAGCCTTTCACTATAGTGTATGTTTCAATAAGATCCCCCACCTACCCCACTCATTCTTCTAAACTCCAGCGAGTACAGGGCCAGTGCTGACAAATGCTCATCATAGGTTAACTTACTAATTCTTGGGATCGTTCTTGTAAACCTCTGGACCCTCTTTAGAACCAGCACATCCTTCCTCAGATATAGTGCCCAAAATTGCTCACGATATTCCAAATGCGGCCTGACCCGTGCCTTAGAGCCTCAGCGTTATATACCTGTTTTGTTTTCTAGCTCCCTTGAAATAAATGCTAGCATTGAGTGTGCTTTCTTTACTACCGATTTGACTTGCAGAATAACCTTTTGGGAATCTTGCACCGGCACTCGCAGTCCTTTTGCACCTCCGATTTCTGGATTCTCTCCCTATTTAGAAAATAGTCTACATCTATATTCCTACTAACAAAATGCGTGACTCCATACTTTGCTACACCATATTCCATCTGCCACTTCTCCCAACCTGTCCATGACCTTCTGCAGACTCCCTGCTTTATCTGCACTACCTGCCCCATCACCTATTTTCGTATCACCTGCAAACTTGACCATAAAGCCTTCAAATCAATGTACAACGTGAAGGGTAGTGGCCCCAGCACCGACCGCAGGGGAACTCCACTAGTCACTGGCACCCAACCAGAAAAAGCCCCTTTTATTGCCACTCTTTGTCTTCTGCCATCCAGCCAACCTGCTATCCATGCTAGTATCTGCTCTTTGATATCGTGGGCTCTCATCTTCCTTAGCTGCCTCATGTGTGGCACCTTATCAAAGGCTTTCTAAAAATCTGTAAACAACATCTACTGTCTCCTTTGTCTTGCTATTTACTTCTTCAAAGAATTCCAGCAAATTTGTCAAGCAAGACCTTCCCTTTGCAAAGCCATGCTGACTTCTAATTACTCTGTAACCTCATCCTCATACAGAGTAGATCTACAAGGATGTTGGCAGGACTGGGGACCTGGGCTATAGAGATGTTGGACAGGCTAGGGGACTTCATTTGTTAGATCACAAGAAGCTGAGGGGTGAGATTAGACATATAAAATCATAAGGGGGTTAGATAGGGTGAATGCACATAGACTTTTTTCCCCCAAGGTTGGTGAATCAAGAACTAGAAGGCATAGGTTTAAGGTGAGAGTGGGAAGATTTAATAAGAACCTGAGGGGCAACGTTTTCACATGGTGTTCGGTATATGGAATGATCTACCTGAGGAATTAGTTAAGGCGGGTACAATAATGGCATTTAAAAGACACTTGGATAGGTACATGGCAGGCTGTGAGTAATTACTCGGGGTAAGCATTGGGCAGTCATTCAACCTTTAAAAATCGTAAAAAAAACAAGCATGCGCAGAAAACCGTAAAACCGCACATGTGCAGATCGGTCCTGTAGACTGTCAGTCGACTTAAATTAAAAAAAACAAAAACCCATATGTGCAGATTGGTCTCCTCTCCTGTAGGCATGCGCAGCACCTTGCGCGCAGTCCATGGCGCAATGGCAGGATCTCAGCTGCCTTTATTGCCCGTTGTAAGTGAAGACTTGAAGCAGCTTCCACGGCACGCGAGTTGAACATAGTTACGCGTACTGCGGATGAAAGACACGGGAGAATTATGCATACCTAAGATTGATTATTGAAATAATATCCATTTAATAATAAATTGTGGCGGCTCCTAAGGGTCGGGAGTTCGTGCCGTCGGCACCGGAGCAGCAGGAAACGCCCTCCTCCACCCTTCAACGCCTTCGCGAGCGAGTTGGCAGGCTCGCACCCGTCCCAACATCCCGCCATGGGACATTTCGCCCACACGTGCCTATGGCCCTCACGGACTGCCCATACGTCTTCCTGCGCCGTGATGCCCACCGGACGCCACTCCAGAGGCCGTACGAGGGCCCGTTCCGGGTGCTGGAACACGGGCAGTCGACTTTTGTCCTGGACATGGGGGGCCGGCCAGAGGCCGTGTCGATTGACCGTTTAAAGCCGGCGCACCTGGACATTGACCAGCCGGTGCTGGTTGCTCAACCTCGGCCCCGAGGGCGCCCCCCCTCACGACTCCCTCCACCTGTCCCTCCACCTGTCCTCCCGCCGGCCCCTCGACCTGTCCCTCCACCTACGCCCCCGCAAGCCCCGGAATCTGCTGACTTCCGCACGCGGGCCGGCTGGGTCGTGCGCCCGCCGGAGCGTTTTGTGCCTCTGGTTCTGGGGGGGGGTCCTGTGGCGGCTCCTAAGGGTCGTGCCATTATACTGCCGAACCCCTCGGCACAGGAGTGGCGCAGTCCGGAGGCGGTCCTTAGCCGGAGGGTATAAAAGGCAGGGTTTGGGTGCCATCTTTTCCTGGTTTCGTCTTCCCCTGAACCGGGAGGAAATAAAGTAAAGTGCTTCTCAAACTTCAGACTACTTGCCTCATTTTGAGACCCACGCACTACAAAATACTGAATTTAGTAAATTAGTTGAAAATCTTTACTATTAATATTTAATAATTACCTTTTTACAATTTTAGTCAGGGTAGGCACTGCTTACCTTGCCTACCCTGATGGCACGTGCCTGGTACATGGATAGGAAAAGGTTTGAGGGATATGGGCTAAACCTGGGCAAAAGGGACTAGTTTAGATGAAACATCTTGGTTGGCGTGGTCTGTTTTGGCGCTGTCTGATTCTGACACTCTTTCCGAACTTTAAATGTTGCAAGACTAGGTGCTAAATTTCCCACCGCAAATTGGAGGAACATCTCCTGATATTTTGGTTGGGTAGTTTACACCCCAGTGGTATGAACATTGTCATCCAATTTCAGGTAGTCCTTGCTTTCTTCCTCCTTCCTCTCCCCTTTCCAGCTCTCCCACAGCCTATCGTCACCGCCTCTTCCTTTTTCCCCTTCCGACATCAGTCTGAAGAAGGGCCTCAACCTGAAATGTCGCCTATTCCTTCGCTCCATAGATGCTGCCTCACCTGCTGATTTTCTCCAGCTTTTTTGTCCACCTTCAAATGTGACAGAGTTCCTTGTGACTGAAATCTGTGTTGGTAGAGATTATGAATGGATCTTTTCACTTTTTTGAGTTATTTAATCCACCATCACTGATGGATTGAATGCATTTATTTTTCTAGATTTGAACCATTATTTATCTTACTGTTTGGTAATCAAAACGACCTGAAAAGGTATTTTCGTGTTGGAGCTGTTGACACTAATTTGGGTATATTACACACATCACAGCTACATTGTAGCAATTTTGACAGGAAGACACTGCAACGGGTGGTGAAAACCGTCCATCACATCATCGGTGCCTCGCTCCCTGCCATGGCTGACCTTCACCGCACACGGTGTTCGAGTCGGGCTGGCAAAATCATTAAGGACCCCTCACACCGCAACCATGGATTATTTGCCCTCCTCCCATCAGGGAGGCGGTACAAGAGCCTCAGGTCTCGCACCAGCAAGCTAAGGAACAGCTTCTTCCAAAACACCATTACCCGGCTGAACTCACAGGCCTGGCGCTAGCTATCTTTTATCTGTATATATATATATTTGCTATGTTCTAGATCAATATATCCTCATTTGTATATATTGTTTTAATCAGCATTTTACTATTTTGCACTCTGATTAGATGCTAAACTGCATTTTGTTGTACCTGTACTTGTATTTGTGCAATGACAATAAAGTTGAATCTAAGCTAGTCTAATCTACAAAAATTCCAATCTTCCAAAGTATTTAAATGCCTTTGTGATGTCATGTTGTCTCAATTAAAATGTTAAACTTCTGATGATTAATTGAAGTAACATAATTGAGCAACAGATCTCAAAATTGGAATATTTGTGCTTCGGACCAACACTACTTAGTGCACTATTAGATCTGGATGTTCTTAAGCAACAGTTGACCAATCTTCAGTTTACGCATTCAATATTTGCAGTTGCACGATTCTCATTTAGAACACAATTTTACATTGCAATGCTGTATTTTTCGTATGAAGTCGTGTCCTGTTAGAGAATGGGTTTCCTTGCGTTTGGATACACGCAAAACCTCTGGCTGAGCAGGAATGAACTGCAGATGCTGGTTTACACCGAAGTTAGACACAAAATGCTGGTGTAACTCAACGGGACTGGCGGCATCTGGAGAAAAGGAATGGGTGATGTTTCGGGTCGAGACCCCACTTCAGAAGGGTCATCTGAAGAAGGATTTTGACCCGGAACTTCACCCATTCCTTCTCTCCAGAGATACTGCCTGACCCGCTGTGTTACTCCACCATTTTGTGTCTAACCTCCATGGTTGTTACTCTGGGCACAAAATAAACATTTCCTGAACCTGATCCAAGCAACAAAAATGAAACAACGCTAGAAATATTTAGTGTGTCAGGCAGCATTTGTGATGCAAGGGTTGACGTTTTAACTTGAAATTTTATCTGACTATAGTTACAAAATGTATTTGTCATCAGGGGCTTCTAGATGTTGAGAGCAGAAGTCCTTAATCTGCTCTACCTTTCACTTTTCCCCGTACCCTCTTGAGAAAATGAAGCAATTCAAGTAATCTCTTAACTTTCTAAATCACTGAAGTCACGGTCTTCATTGTTTAAGAGGGAACTGCAGATGCTGGAGAATCGAAGGTTACACAGAAAAGCTGGAGAGGAGAACCTGCTGCACCCGCTGAGTTTCTCCAGCTTTTCTGTGTAACTCACGGTCTTCATTGTTGAGATGATGCTGTTGATGTGCTTTTCACAGCTTGTGATTAAGTTCCTACAAATGCTTACATCAACTAAATTTTAGAAGTTTTTTTATTTTAAATAAATAAACTAGTCCATTTTCTTGTGTTCAAGACACATTATTGAAGGTAAAATCCCTCCCACCTGCACGCTAAGTAAGTTGCTGTTACTTTGTACTGTTTTCTCTGATCCCATAATCTTATGCTTTCTCAGGAAAGAACTTGAACTGTAGTCCAGGAAATACTGATGAACCACTTCTCTCCATGAGCAGGCAAGCAAAAAACACGACCAGAAATATTATTCCAGCCAATAGTAAAATACAGAAAGTAAATGTAATCTGTGACTTGTTGAATCTTTGAGATTGTGTTAAATAATATATTTAACAGTATCCTTTTAACAATAAATCATCTTTCAATGACAATATCAAAGAGGGGAACTTAATTATTTAATATGTGCCTTCTGTCTAATAAAAGAGCAACCAATTGAAATCACTGGTATTCTATGTCTCAATGGGATTTAGGAAAATATTTTCTTGGTTCTTGCTTTTATAATTTTTGGGGGATCTGGTGACACAATTTTAAGGCTGCACAACTGATCATGGTAGTTGTGCCAGAATTTTGAATGTAAGAATTAGGTACAGGTGACGGTGGCACAGCGGTAGAGCTGCGGCCTTGCAACGCCAGAGCCCGGGTTCCATCCTGACTACGGGTGCTGTCTGTATGGAGTTTGTACATTCTCCCTGTTGCCGTGTGGGTTTTTACGGGAGTTCTTGTTTCCACCCGCATTCTAAAGGCGTACTAGGTTATAGAGCATCAGCAAAATTGTAAACGGTAAAAACTGTCCCTAGTTTGTAGAATAGTGTTGGTGTATCGGCTGATTGCTGGTTGGCGTGGACTTGGTGGGCAGAAGATTCTGTTCCGTGCAGTATCTCTAAAGTCTAAGGTTATCGGATTTGACCATCTGGCTTTTCAAAGCCTGAATATCAAAAATAATGCAAGATGGTAGAAATCTGAAAGTAAAAGAAAGTGCTGAAAAACTTCAGCAGTTCTGAGAGCATCTAATCATGGAAATAAATGACGAACATTTCAGCTCCGAGAGGCTCTGTTAATAAAGTCAATTACGATTTACCTAGGAAAGGCACAATGCTGGATTAACTCAGTGGGTCAGGCAGCATTCCCACAGAACATAGGTGTAGGAAATAACTGCAGATTCTAGTTTAAACTGACGGTATACACAAAATGCTGGAGTTATTCAGTGGGACATAGAAAAATAGGTGCAGCATTATCTGGCGAGAAGGAATGGATGACTTCAGATCGAGACCCTTCAGACTAGTAAAGCGAAACAAGAGAAATAGATGGTCAAGTAGAGAGAGATTTAGAACAAATGAATTAAAGATATACAAAAAAGTTACGATGATAAAGGAAAAGGGCCTTGCTTGGTGAGAGAGTGAACCTGGTGTGACTTGGGTGGGGGAGGGAGAAGGATTGCAGGGGTTACTTGGAGTTAGAGAAATCAATATTCGTAAGACTGGGTTGTAAGCTGCCCAAGCAAAATATGAAATGCTGTTCCTCCAATTTGCGATTAGCCTCCCTCTGACAATGGAGGACGCCTAGGACAGAAAGGTCAGAAATGGGAAGGGGGCATTGAAGTGTTTAGCAACTGGGAGATCAGGTAGGTCCAGGCGGACTGAGCGAAGGTGTTCAACGAAACGATCGCCCAGTCTACGTTTGGACACGCCAATATATATAGGAGTCCACACCTTGATACAGTAGATGAGGTTGGAGGAGATGCAAACCTGAAAGGGCTGTCTGGGACCCTGGACAGAGTTGAGGGACAGAACATAGATAGGTGGCGTTTGGTGTCTGATTGCTTCATTCAAGTTAGCCTCCAGTATCTAGTGTTCGAGTAGACAGGATCTCTTGTACAGCGACACGATCCAATTTTTTGTTTGAAAATATTTTTTAAACTTGCTTTTTAAAATTTTGCTATTACTCTTTTCAACGTTGTACTCCATCTGCCCAGTTCCCACAAACCCGTCTGTCACCTTGAAGCCTCAGTGCATTTTCTCTTCACCCAACTCTCCAATCCCACTTTTTTTTTTTTTTTTTTTGTTTTGTATCATTTGCAAAGTTTGGAAATATGCCATTTGGTCCCATGGCCAAATTATTGATATAATGGTGTGTAGCTAGTCACAATCGTGGATCCCGGTGGAATTCCGCTAATCGGAACTCAACCGCCTAAGAAATGCATGCTTATCCACTCCTTGCTTTCTGTCCATTAAGCCAATTCATAATACATGTGAGTATATTGCTCCCAGTTTCAAATGCACAATGTATGAAGAAACTTGTAGCAATATAAATTGTCAGTAGTAACATATTAGTATGCTATTGATTGATCTTAAAACTTCAAATCTCTGAGGTAGATAATATAATTGACGAGCTGTTGGCCAACACTAATATTGAAATTCCTGGCAGTTTCCTGCCCATCCAGTTAACCCTGTACATATTACCCCAGCAGGAGCCTCCTTGCATAAACAATAGTTGGCTTTTATTGTTTTATTTTAAATATATATTTTTAGTCAAAAACAGCGTCGGAGCAAGAAGTGGTTTCACCCACAATCTGCGGCCTAAGGTGATTGTCAAACCGTTGAACTTGTTTTGCATTTTGGAGACATAAAAAGGAATGCAATTAGAATAATTAGAGCATAAAAATGTAATTGTTAAAGGCGATTTTGCTTGAATACTAAATGTCCTTTTGCATGGAAACCTTTCAACTATTCTCTTCCAGATATTGCAGTCTAATTTCTGGGGAATTGTAAGGAGATGTGTTCTGTTGCTGGACTCCATGAAAGGTCTTGCGGCAGTAGATTAGTTAGCAAAATTGTGCAATATGGATATTGGGAAATTAGTGCTAACCCCTGTCTGTGGTGCTCCATTTCCCTGCAAGTAATGAAACCATTTTATTGCAATATCATTTTCTAATTTGTAATTGAAATTTAATTTTCAGATTTATTTGAATCGATTATTTAGTAAGTTGTGTATGCACTGAATTTGCAAAAGGAGACCAGGAAAAGCTTGCTTCTATCCTGAATGTACTCTATTTTCTTTAGTAGCTAAAGAAAAATATTAATTGTTCAAGTTCCTCTGTTTGCAGAATTCATTTTGTTCTTCATTTTAACCATGATATATTTCTACTTTTTATTTTTTTTTGTTTTCCTTGTCCAAAATACCTTCTCGTGAAAAGAAAGAAGGGTAGACATAACTTGGCTTTTGATCTTCCTTTGAATCCCATCATTATTTTAAACAATCCCATGGGGTTGAGGATGATTTGGTATCACTGTGGCTCTCCCACAGCCTACTGTCTCCGCCTCTTCCTTCCTCCCCCCCCTCCCCCCCCAACGGGATCCCACCACTGGCCACATCTTCCCATCTCTTCTCCTGTCGGCTTTCCGCAGAGACCGCTCCCTCCGACAAGTTTACCAGAAAGCCAATGCGTCTTTGGGATGTGGGAGGAAACCCACACACTTGCAGAGAGAATGTGCAAATTCAACACAGACAGTGCCCGAGGACAGGATTGAACACAAATCTCTAAGTAACGTATATTTTAATTCAGTTCAAGACTATGGGGCAGTACATTGGTCATAAAGTTTCTGCCTAAAAGTGCCAGAGACCTGGAATTGATCCTGAATATGGGTGCTGTCTGTATGGAGTTTGCTCCTTTTCCCTTTGATCGCATGGGTTTTCTCTGGGTGCTCTTGTTTCCTTCCACATTCCAAAGGAGTTCAGGAACCTTTTTTAGACCTAACCCAAAACGTAATATTTTCCTTTTGTCAGTAAAGAAAGCGAATGGCATGTTGGCTTTCATAGCAAGAGGATTTGAGTATAGGAGCAGGGAGGTTCTACTGCAGTTGTATAGGGTCTTGGTGAGACCACACCTGGAGTATTGCGTGCAGTTTTGGTCTCCAAATCTGAGGAAGGACATTATTGCCATAGAGGGAGTGCAGAGAAGGTTCACCAGACTGATTCCTGGGATGTCAGGACTGTCTTATGAAGAAAGACTGGATAGACTTGGTTTATACTCTCTAGAGTTTAGGAGATTGAGAGGGGATCTTATAGAAACTTACAAAATTCTTAAGGGGTTGGACAGGCTAGATGCAGGAAGATTGTTTCCGATGTTGGGGAAGTCCAGGACAAGGGGTCACAGCTTAAGGATAAGGGGGAAATCCTTTAAAACCGAGATGAGGAGAACTTTTTTCACACAGAGAGTGGTGAATCTCTGGAACTCTCTGCCACAGAGGGTAGTTGAGGCCAGTTCATTGGCTATATTTAAGAGGGAGTTAGATGTGGCCCTTGTGGCCAAGGGGATCAGAGGGTATGGAGAAAAGGCAGGTACGGGATACTGAGTTGGATGATCAGCCATGATCATATTAAATGGCGGTGCAGGCTCGAAGGGCCGAATGGCCTACTCCTGCACCTAATTTCTATGTTTCTATGTCTGGCTGGTTGAGTTACTCCAGCTTTTTGTGTCTATCTTCAGTTTAAACCAGCATCTGCAATTCCTTCCTACACACACGATACTATACGATAGAACTTTATTAATCCCAGGAGGGAAATTTGGTGTGTGGATATATATCATGCACGCACACTTTTGTTGTCTCGTTTATAACATTGTTTACAGAGTATTATGCTTACATATTCTGTTGTGCTGCTGCAAGTAAGGATTTCATTGTTCTAACTGGGACGTGAGAGAATAAAACACTCGACTCTTGACTTGCGTCGCTAATGTGTGGGATAGAACTAGTGTATGGGTGATTGGTGGTCGGCGTGGACTAGGTGGGCCGAAGAGCCTGTTTCCACGCTGTATCTTTAAATTAATCTAAAAATACTAAAACCAGAGGGAGTCTAAAGAAGGGTCTCCACCCAAAACGTCACCCAATTTCTTCTATCCAGAGATGCTGGCTGCTCCATGGAGTTTCCCCGCACAATGAAAGCATGGAATAGTCTTCACCCTACCATAGTTACCAACCAGACGCAACTAAATTTAAGGCAGCTCTTTTTTTCCCCCAAGATCCCTTTTTTTTTTGCTTAAGTCCAAGTCAAGAGTCAAGAGTCCAGGGAGTGATTCTGCGATGGTTTTCAGCGGTCGCGGCGATCGGACAGCTATGGCGGCCAGATCTCCCACAATCCAAAGGGAGTGAGAAAGTGCCCGACGCCGACCAGTTGTCATGGCAGTGCGCATGTGCAGGGCGGCCGATGATGTGCTGGCCCTGGTTGTGTGCATGTGCAAGGGGGGATTTTCAGGCCGCGGTAGTGTGCATGTGTAAGGCGGCCGGCCGTGCTGGAGGATGGCGAGCGGAGACCCGGACACGGATGGCGGGCGGAGACCGAGAGTGACAGTGAGATAGAGAGGGGGGCCCGCTCAGAGTTGAACGGCAGGTGTCCCAGTGCCTGCCAAGCCGCACAAAATGACACTGCTTTTAGGTTGCCTGGCAGGACTTTAGGTGGCCATTGGCACCCGGGCAACAGTTATTTTCGAGCCATGATTTAGTTTTTTTTAGTTTAGAGATACAGCACGGACACAGGCCCTTCGGCCCACGGGGTCGGCGTTGATCAGCAATCACCGCACATTAACTATCCTACACCCACTCTGGACAATTTTTACATTTGCCAAGTCAGTTAACCTACAAACCTGTACGTCTTTGGAGTGGGAGGAAACCAAAGATCTCGGAGAAAACCCACACAGGTCACGGGGAGAATGTATAAACTCCGTACAGACAACACTTGTAGTCGGGATCCAGCCCGGGTCTCTGGCGCTGTATTCGCTGTAAGACAGCAACTCCATCACTGCGCCATCGTGACTGCCCTAATGGGTGTTTGAGGATCAGCAAAGAATCAATGGGATAAAGGGTTTGTTTCTGTTCTATCCTTTGGAACCCTTATTAGGAGAAATGGATTAAACAAATGAATGAAAACTTGGCAAATGCAGTTTAATGTAGGGAAAGTGGTAGATCATGCATTTTGGAAAAGGGAATCTGAAAGCAGGCAAATGGAGAGAAACTGCCAGGGAGTGGAGTATAAAGGGATTATGGGTGTTTAAAAGCATGAATCACAAAGTTAGCAAAGTGAGGAGAAGGTTCATCGCGTGAGGCGCCTCTTGAGTTCGAGATCTGCAGAACAAAAATCCTATAGCGGAGCTGAGCTGTAGAATATTTGTTCCGCAGAACTTTCTCGATCTTTCTGCCTTTTGAAGAACGGGATGGGGGGGTGGGTGGGCTAACGTACCTCGTGGAAAACTGCGCATGCGTGTTGACAGCAGCTGCATTAATCCAGAGCGTTGGGGGGCGGGGCCACCACGAAAGACAAAAAGCAGCTGGGAACCATTATTTTTTTTAAAAGTTCGGTGAGAATTTTAGTCAAATAGCTCGGGAAATAATTGACCCGATTTTTGAAATCATTTTTTTTTAAATGTCAGCGGTCGTATAAATTTAGATTGGTCCAATTTACAATGTCGGAAAATGTGTACATAAAAACGTTTAAATCACAAGGGCTACTGAAATATGTAAAAATGTCCCCGTTTCGGCATCTGGTTTTCGATGAGACACGTTTCACAGGCAAAATCAGACACGCAGACATGACCAGTTGGGTCTGTTCCCGCAAGGGGGGAGGCGGCCTGACGTCATCGCGCAAAGCTAGGCATATGACGGCGAGACGCTACGTACGCCCTCATTGCGCCTGCGGGCTGACAGGCCGTTGACGGTGGGATTTTCGGGGTACAAGCCCGCGGGATGGGTGGGGGGGGGGGTGGGGGGGGGGGGGGGGGGGGGGAGGAGCGAAACTATGTTATTAAAAATGTGTACATAAAAACGTTTACATCAAAGGCCAAAAATCTCTCTCACACACACACTCACTCACTCACTTACTTACTTTCGGGGAGGGCAGGAAGGTGGGAGAGGGGGGGGGGAAGAGACAGTGAGAGCGAAATGCAACCGTGTGAATGAAGCGCGTGCGTCTCGTGCACGAACGCTGTCGGCAGCGCTATGGAATTCAGGGGCGTCACACACACACACACACACACACACACACACACACACACACACACACACACACACACACACACACACACACACACAGCGGCAGGACAATGCTAAGCTGACAATGAAGACAGCAAATTTAAAAAAAATGTCTGAAATTAAAAGTTAATGTTAAGAATTTGTAATGTTAAGTGAGAAATAATTAAATTCAATGAAAAACAATGGAATCAACAATAATTAGTGGAGTTAAATGGCAAACAATAAAATTCAATGCAATGAAAAAACAAATAAACATTGCTTTAATCCACAGCGGAGGGGGGAGGGGCAACAGGCAGGTTGGGGGGTGGGGCCAGGAGGCAGGTGGGCCTGGGAGCAAAGGCATTGTGAGGTCAGCAGCTGGGCAACTTATTATTTTTTTTAAATGTCTGTTTGGTGATAAATTTTAGTAAATATCTCGGGAAATAATTGACCACATTTATAGAGGATTGGATTTTTGAAATCATAAGGAAAATTACTACCAGAATATGTAAAAAAAAATCACTGGTATTTTAACGTCAGCAGCTGGGCAGTGGTCAGATGTAAAAAACAAAAAAAAGATCAGATTGGTCAACAATAATACAGTGGGCAGTGGAGGCCAAGTCACTGGATGGATTTAAGAAAGAGTTAGAAAGAGCTCTAGGGGCTAGTGGAGTCAAGAAATATGGGGAGAAGGCAGGCACGGGTTATTGATAGGGGACGATCAGCCATGATCACAATGAATGGCGGTGCTGGCTCGAAGGGCCGAATGACCTCCTCCTGCACCTATTTTCTATGTTTCTCCCCTCTCCCTCTCCCTCTCTCCCCATGGCATTCTCGGAATCATTTGGCGTTTTATCGGGACGGCTGCATCTGCGCTTCCTTCCTGTTGGGGGGGCTACTGGTCCATACCCTCCGTGGGTGCCGCCTGGCCTGCTGAGTTTCTCCAGCACTCTGTGTTTTTTGTTTGGCTCTGGAGTCGAAGGTGGACACGGGGGGCTGGGGTGTGTCAGAGGGATGGGCGGCGGCTCTGGGGAGAGGGAGTGGGTGGCGTTTCGTGTCGAGACCCTTCTTCAGACAATCACAAGTACTCTTACCGACGAGAGTTCAGTTCAGTCTGAAGAAGGGCCTCGACCCGAAACGTCTGGAATTCTCTGCCAGAGAAGGTAGTTGAGGTCAGTTCATTGGCTATATTTAAGAGGGAGTTAGATGTGGCCCTTGTGGCTAAGGGGATCAGGTGGTATGGCGAGAAGGCAGGTACGGGATACTGAGTTGGATGATCAGCCATGATCATATTGAATGGCCTACTCCTGCACCTATTTTCTATGTTTCTATGATTTTTATGTCACCGATTCCTTCTGTCCAGAGATGCTGCCTGTCCTGCTGAGATACTTCAGCTTTGTCTATCTTCAATTTCAGAGTTAAATAAAAAGTGCTGGAGGAACTCAAAGGGCTAGGCGGCATCTGTGGAGGGAATGGATTAGGAGTTGTTTCGGGCCAGGGTTCTTCTTCAATAGGAAGGAACTGCAGATCGTGCATGATATTCTTCCGATATAAATTGGAATTCCGATTTCTTTTGTTTTCCTATTTGTCAATTTTTTGTGCCCGATTATTTGGCAGCCAATCAACCGCTGTCTCTAAGGGGGTTGCATCCAATCATTGACCAGCTTCCCTTAAAATTCCTGTCCAATCAACAAACTGGTCTCCCCCCGTCCAATCAGCTGCTGTCTCCAAGGGCATTGTGTCCAATCACATAATATGCTGGTCACTCGGCGACCAATCACCGACGAGCTTCCATTATTGAAGCAGCCAACACAGAGAGAGAGAGAGAGAGAGAGAGAGAGAGATGCACAAAAGTAGCTATGACATAATCACAATAAACTATTACAAATAAACAATAAACAAGTTATGCATTCTTGTACTCTTACATGGGTATGACCACATTAAAAAAATTCAGCCAAATGGCACCGCGTAAAAATACAGATTTCCTCAGTAAAATACTGATTTTCAGGTACTAGAATACTGAAATGCTCTGATAAAACTTGGCAGCTCTGGGCATGACGCACGGAGTAGCTCAATCTTTCTGGATACAAGGCAGCTTCCAGCATACATTAGTAACACACGCAACACATGTTTTTAACTGTTAAAAACCTCCAAAATGGTCAATTTTTGCACTGTAAATTTTTTTGGGAATGGGGTAGCCGTGAGTGAAAACCGCCAAAATCACATGCCGGCGGATTGAGGGCAAGTCTCGGCCCACGACAGGCTGGGCTGGAGGGTGACAGCGCTCTGAACCAAATGCTCTAGTATCTTTGCTCTGAATCCGAGCACCAAGGTGTAAACGGCCCGAAGGAGCGCATCCCTTAGGACAGCCCCTACTCTCCCTCCGGGGTCAGCGCTGTCTGGCCAAGACCTATTTTTATATATAGGTGGAAGTGCTCAGGCGTGCAAGAATGTTTGCTTATAAAATTACTAAGTTTATATATTTTAAAGAGATCAATTTGCATGATGTCTTAAAGTATGCTAAAATCCTCAGTGCCCAACAAGAGCATATTTATCTGAAAGATATGATGAAAGTTTTTTCAACCTCGACCAAACACAACTGTCGTCTGTTCCCCAGGCTTTGCACATACTGAAGGAAATACCATGTCACTAATTTCATATATCTAAAATAGAACACTTTCTGTCGCATAGAAACCTGTTGGGCGAATGAGGAAATGTTTATTTGAAAATGCCACCAAAGTTCATTTCTTGCACTGTGTTTAACTGCAGCTGATGTTGAAAGTAATTGGATAACCTAATCCATTATTTTTCACTCGCGTTCAGTATTGATGACATTCAAACTTTAATCTGAATACAAAAGATTGAAAGTTTATTCCTGCAATGTGATGACTGGAACTACAAACACTGCTCCAAGTACTGTGTATACTGTGGAACAAGAGGGTAGCTATGGAAAGTTGCAACATAACATCCAAACTTGTATTTTATGCAATGATCTATGATAGAAAGCACGCCATATACCTCTTGACCAGCCTATTGACTCGTGTTGCCGTTTTTAGGGTGTAATGTGATTTGATTACTCTGCATCTGTTTATCAACATTCCTTTGTGCTCTGCCATTTACTATGTGTTATCCCCATTGCTAATTATACGATCTACATTCACATTCAAGTTAATATACATTACAAACGGCCAAAGGTCAAAACACCAATTTGTCTCTGACACTCAGCAATGGCCAAAAAAGCACACCAACGCCGCTACTTCCTCAGTAGACCAAGAAAGTTCAGCTTATCTCCACTGACTTGTGCTAACTTCCACAGACAAACCATAGAAAGCATCCTTTCGGGATACACCACAGCATGGTTTAGCGACAGCTCTGCCCAAAACTGCAAGAAATTGCATAGAGTTGTGCAGACAGCTCAGTCCATCGCACAGATTAGCCTCCCCACCTTTGACTCCATTTACACTTCACGCTGCCTCGGGACAGCAGCCAACATAAATCAAGGATTTTTTTCCCCACAGTCCTTCCTTATCCACTGCTTCCAGCTTGAAAGCACACATTATAAGGTTCAGGAGGATCTTCCTCCCATTGTTATCTACTGACCATAAGCTGGGGTGTCCTTCATAGACAAGGTTTTTACTGTCCTGCCTTCAATTTCCTTTGTTACCTTCTCAAAAATCCCAATCAAATTAGTCAGGCAGGATCTGGAGTGCAGGAGGACGAGGGACGATCTTATAGAGGTGTGCAAAATCATGAGAGGAATAGATCGGGTTATTGCACAAAGTCTTTTGGCCAGAGTAGGGGAGTCGAGAGGCATAAGTGTAGGATGAGGGGAGAAGATTTAATAGGAACCTGACGGGTAACATTTTTACACAAAGGTTGGTGAGTGTATGGAATCAACTGCCGGAGGAGAGAGTTGAGGTAGGTACTATTGCAATGTTTAGGAAACATTTGTGCAGGTACATGGATAGGAGAGATTTAGAGGGAGATGGGCCTAACGCAGACAGGTGGGACGATTGTAGATGGGGCCTGTCTTTCTCTAACTTTTTCCTTCCCACTTCTAGATGGGCAACTGACATTAACTTTGTTACCTGGCTTCATTATTTAATGCTATCATTATTTAATAAAGGAACAGCAATAGCTCTCTTCCAGTCTTCAGGCATCTCACCTGGGACTAAATAAGACGCAAATTCTGAGGCACCAGTAATCTCATTTCCAAAAGTATTCTGGAATAGATCGCATTGTTCATAAGTTGTTAATCCTTCAGCATTCCAAGACCTCTAGCACCACCGGCTCTTAATACTGACGTGCTCCAAACTGTCATTGTATCCCTCCCGAAACTTGCTATTCACATTATCATCCTTGTTGAATAAAGCAATTACCCCTATGGTTTTAAAGGATACCCACTCTTGCAGCATTCTCCTTCTCATATACTGTCAGAATAACTTGGGTTTTCTCCTTAATCTTGCTTGCCAAGGATTTATTTTTGCCTTCCTAATTTATATTTATAAGCATCTGAATAAACAGGGTCTGATTAGGAACAGTCAACATGGATTTGTGCCTGGAAGGTCATGTTTGACTAAGCTTCTTGAATTTTTTGAAGAGGTTACTCGGGAAATTGATGAGGGTAAAGCAGTGGATGTTGTATATATGGACTTCAGTAAGGCCTTTGACAAGGTTCCTCATGGAAGGTTGGTTAAGAAGGTTCAATGGTTGGGTATTAATGGTGGAGTAGCAAGATGGATTCAACAGTGGCTGAATGGGAGATGCCAGAGAGTAATGGTGGATGGTTGTTTGTCAGGTTGGAGGCCAGTGACTAGTGGGGTGCCTCAGGGATCTGTGTTGGGTCCACTGTTGTTTGTCATGTACATCAATGATCTGGATGATGGTGTGGTAAATTGGATTAGTAAGTATGTAGATGATACTAAGATAGGTGGGGTTGTGGATAATGAAGTAGATTTTCAAAGTCTACAGAGAGATTTATGCCAGTTGGAAGAGTGGGCTGAAAGATGGCAGATGGAGTTTAATGCTGATAGGTGTGAGGTACTACATCTTGGCAGGACAAATCAAAATAGGACGTACATGGTAAATGGTAGGGAATTGAAGAATGCAGGTGAACAGAGGGATCTGGGAATAACTGTGCACAGTTCCCTGAAAGTGGAATCTCATGTAGGTAGGGTGGTAAAGAAAGCTTTTGGTGTGCTGGCCTTTATAGATCAGAGCATTGAGTATAGAAGTTGGGATGTAATGTTAAAATTGTACAAGGCATTGGTGAGGCCAATTTTGGAGTATGGTGTACAATTTTGGTCGCCTAATTATAGGAAGGATGTCAACAAAATAGAGGGAGTACAGAGGAGATTTACTAGCATGTTGCCTGGGTTTCAGCAACTAAGTTACAGAGAAAGGTTGAACAAGTTAGGGCTTTATTCTTTGGAGCGCAGAAGGTTAAGGGGGGGGACTTGATAGAGGTCTTTAAAATGATGAGAGGGATAGACAGAGTTGATGTGGATCAGCTTTTCCCTTTGAGAATAGGGAAGATTCAAACAAGAGGACATGACTTGAGAATTAAGGGACAGAAGTTTAGGGGTAACATGAGGGGGAACTTCTTTACTCAGAGAATGGTGGCTGTGTGGAATGAGCTTCCAGTGAAGGTGGTGGAGGCAGGTTCGTTTTTATCATTTAAAAATAAATTGGATATTTATATGGACGGGAAGGGAATGGAGGGTTATGGTCTGAGTGCAGGTATATGGGACTAGGGGAGATTATGTGTTCGGCACGGACTAGAAGGGTCTAGATGGCCTGTTTCCGTGCTGTAATTGTTATATGGTTATATAAGTACTCTTGTACACTCGCTATATTCCTCAAGGGACCTCTTTGATGTTTCTTTGAACATATTTTTCTAATATATGTTGACTTCCAAACTTATGTGATAATTAATTTCTAAAATACTCATCCATTATAAATAGCATATCAAATGTAAGCAAATTAACATTCAGTTACCAAATATTTAAATAATTTTGAAATCTCTGCCTGAATATTTAACTTTGCACATGCTGCAAGACTACCTTGCAGTTAAATTGGATTTAGAGTATTGAGTACAGAAGTTGGGAGGACATGTTGCAGTTATGTTCAGTTTTGTGCACCATGTTATTGGAAAGATGTTCTCAAACTGAAAAGGGTGCCGAGAGGATGTTGCCAGAACTCAAGGGCCTGAGCTCTAGGGAGAGGTTGAGCAATCTAGACCTTATTCCTTTGAGGGCAGGAGGATGAGAGGTGATCTTATAGAGGTGTACAAAATCATGAAAGGAATACAGTGTGAGAACAGGTGTTTAGAACTCTGTGCAAAGTAATTAAAAAGAAATAACTGAAATATTACATTTACACAAGTATTCAGACCCTTTCTCAGTACAGTTGCACAACCTTTTATCCGGTGTTCCAGAAACCGAAAAGCTCCGAAAACCGGCCATTTTTTCCAGATGTCGTCTGCGCACCAAAGCTCGCGTTTGGCGCCAAACTTGACCCAAAACGACCCACGGTCAACCCAGGTCTGTACTACTGTAGCGGCTGCCTCCTCACCGGAGACCGGGAGACGCTTAAACGTCTGTAAATCATTGCTTAAATGTTAGTCAGTTAGTTTGGAGGGCTTTTATGTGAAGGGGGGTGAAGGGGTAAACTTTAATTCTTAGTCCCCTACCTGGTCGGAGAGGCGGGGAGCGGTCAATGCCTTACCGGGTCGCCGTGCAGTAAGCTCCGCAGCGCTGTGGCCAGTGGGGGCTGCGGGCGGCGCCAGTTGTAGCTCAAACCCGGCAACTCTAAAATGGCTGCGAGGCGCTCCAAAATCCAGCGCGGTTGCCAGCTCCGCACTCGGGAGGGCAGCGTCGCAGCGCTGGGAAACCAGCGGGGAGCGGGCAATGCCTTACCGGGTCGCCGTGCGGCAAGCTCCGGAGCGCTGTGGCCGGCGACACACAATATCGCGGAGCGTCGCTGGATTTGGAGCCGGGCAGCCAGGGGTAGAGTTGCCGGGGTTGGAGCTCCAACCGGCGCCGCCCCGCGGCCGGACGGAGCCCCCAACTCCGCGGCTCCAAATCCAGCGACGCTCATGATGTTGTGTGTGCGGCGGCCACAGCGTTCCGGAGCTTGCCGCACAGCGACCCGGTAAGGCATTGCCCGTATCCCAGCGCTTCGACTCCCGACCCCGTCCGACCGCGGGCGGCACTGGATTTGGAGAGCGCGCACATTTTTGTTACGTTACAGCCCCTAGCTCCGCGAGGTTCGCCGACCAAACTTGAATTAAAGTTTCCCCCTTTTTTTTACTCCACCACCACCACACAAAATCCCTCCAAACTAACTGACTAACATTTATGCAATGAGTCTCCCGGTCACCCGGGAGGAGGCAGCAGCTCCAGACTTTTCAAGCCGCCCGCGCTACCTACCTAATCTACGCTAAAAATCTTCCATTCTGAAATCCGAAAATGTCTGAAATCCGACAAGTGTCTGGTCCCAAGGCTTTCGGATAAAAGGTTGTGCACCTGTACTGTGTTGAGGCACCTTTGGCAGCGATTACAGCCTCGAGTCTTCTTGGGTATAACACTACAAGCTTGGCACACCTGGATTTGGTTAAGCCAGTTCGGATGGGGATGCCTTGGCTGTGTGCTTAGGGTCGTTGTCCTGTTGAAAGGTGAACCTCCACCCCAGTCTGAGGTCCAGAATGCTCTGGAGCAGGTTTTCATCAAGGATCTCTCGGTACTTTGCTCCATTCATCTTTCCCTTGATCCTGACTAGTCTCCCAGTTCCTGCCGCTGAAAAACATCCCCACAGCTCGATGCTTCCACCACCATGCTTCACCATAGGTATGGTAATGGCCAGGTGATGAGCGGTGCCTGGTTTCCTCCAGACATAAAGCTTGGCATTCAGGCCAAAGAGTTCAATCTTGGTTTCATCAGACCAGAGCACCAGAGAAAACGACCCTATTGGCAAACTACAAGCGGGCTGTCATGTGTCTTTCACTGTGGCTTCTGTCCGGCCACTCTACCATAAAGGCCTGATTGATGGAATGCTGCAGATATAGTTGTCCTTCCGGAAGGTTCGCCCATCTCCACAGAGGAACGCTGGAGCTCCGTCAGTGACCATCGGCTTCTTGCCCTTCTCCCCCGATTGCTCAGTTTGGCCGGGTGGCCAGCTCTATGAAGTTCTCCAAAGTTCTTCCATTTAAGAATGACGGAGGCCACTGTGCTCTTCCGGGACCAGCAATGCTGCAGAAATTGTTTTATACCCTTCCCCAGATCTGTGTCTTGACCCAATCCTGTCTCGGAGGTCTACGGAAAATTCCTTCATCTTCATGACTTGGTTTTTGCTCTGACATGCACTGTCAACTGTGGGATCTATAGACAGGTGTGTGCCTTTCCAAATCATGTCCAATCAATTTAATTTACCACTGGTGGACTCCAATCAAGTTGTAAAAACATCTCAAGGATAATCAATGGAAACAGGATGAACCTAAGCTCAATTTTGAGTGTCATAGCAAAGGGTCTGAATACTTATGTAAATGTGATATTTCAGTTATTTCTTTTAATTACTGTGCAAAAATTTCAAAACGCCTGTTTTCACTTCTTCATTCTGGGGTATTGTGTGTAGATTGATGATTAAAAAAAAATAATTCAATCCATTTTAAAATAAGGCTGTAACGTAACAAAATGTGGAAAAAGTGTAGGGGTCTCAATTACTTTCTGAATGTACTGTTGATCGGGTAAACACAACCAAGAACTGGAGAACATGGACTTAACATGAGGAGGATAGATTTAATATGAATCTAAGGGTCATCATGTGCCGGGCCAAGTGGCAGATCTCATCCTGGACTATTGCAACCAGTTCAGCATGAGAGTCTCTGCAGGGTCAGTAACATCAGAGTGGCACAGGCTGGTGATTGGGATCATTGCAGGCTGTACCATCTCTGTGATCCTTTTTACCATGGCGATGAACATGATCGTCAAGTCTGCTGAGCAGACTGCCGGGGCCCTTGGACCAAGTTAGTAGTGGGCCAACCACCAATCTGAGTCTTCATGGATGACCTGACTGTCACCACTGAGTCGGTGTCAGGAGGCAGGTGGATCCTGCAGGGGTTGGGGAAACTGATTGGATGGGCAAGGATGAAGTTTAAGCCAGGAAAATCAAGGTCACTGGTGCTGAAGGGCAAAGTCATGGACAGGTTCTGCTTCAGCATCGAAGTGACACCAATCCCAACTGTCTCCGAAAGGCCAGTGAAGAGCCTTGGCAAAGTTTTTAACAGCAGCCTGAAGGATACAGCATCAGTCCAGGCAACCTGTCAGGAGCTGAGGAGCTGGTTGAGAGCGGTGGACTGGTCGGGGCTTCCTGGCAAGTTCAAGGCGTGGATTTACCAGCATGGAATACTGCCAAGGATACTCTGGCCACTGCTTGTTTATGAAGTCCCAATCTCCATGGTAGAGAGCTGGGAGAGGAAAGTCAGCAGTTTCCTCAGGAGGTGGCTGGGATTGCCCAGGAAATAACATCAAGCTCCAGCTGCTGCTGAAGTCCCTGGAGGAGGAGTTTAAGGTGACTCGGGCCAGAGAGGTGATGCTGTACAGGGACTCCAGTGACCCCAAGGTGGCTCGGGCAGGGGTAGAGGTGAAAACTGGGAGGAAGTGGAGAGCCGGCGAAGCTGTGCTGCAAGCGGAGTCTCGGATACGCCACAGAGTCCAGGTGTAAGCAGTGACTCGGGGAAGAGCAGGTCTGGGAATCTTCCCAACTACTCAGTTTAACAAGGCCAAGGGGAAGGAGAGGTGCAGGCTGGTCCAGGAGGAAGTGAGGGCAGCAATGGAGGAGAAGAGGTCTACCAGAGCAGTTGGCTTGAGGCAGCAGGGAGCCTGGACAAGGTGGGAGCAGGCTACGGATCGAAAAGTCACATGAACTGAGCTCTGGCAAGCTGAACCACAGCATATCAAGTTCCTGGTCCAGGCAGTGTACGGTGTCCTGCCCAGCCCATCAAACCTCTTCATCTGGGGCAAAGCGGAATCTCCGTTTGCCCGCAATGCTCAGGCAAGGGGACATTGGAACACATCCTGAGCTGCTGCCCAAAGGCCCTTGGGCAGGGCCTGTATACCTGGCGTCATGACCAGGTTCTTAAACCCATTGCAGAAGTCATCACATGGGAATCAGCAGCTGCAGAGGAGCACACCCCATCACCCAGATGATCATCTTAGTGAAGGCCGGAGTGCAGCTGCCAAGAACCACAGCAGCCAGGAATCCGTCAGGAATCCTGACGACTGCACAGGACTGGCAGCTTTCTGTAGACCTGGTGAAACAACTGAAGTTCCCATGGCACATCGTCACGACCACCCTGAGGCCAGACATCCTCCTGATCTCCAAGGCAATGAAAAACATCGTCTTGTTGGAACTGACAGTGCCGTGGGAGGTTGGCTGCAGAGGTTTTGCAGGGCAATTGCTCTACAAAGTCTTGAATGCACTGGGCATCAACGGAATAGAGAGGAGAAGAGCTATCAAAAACATCGCAGAGGCAGCGGAGAAGGACTTGAGATGGCTCTGGATCAGGAGAGGAGGTCCATGGGGAGTAGCGAATGCCACCTGAACGCAAGTTGTGGTCTGATCAACCACGGCTGGGTCGCCTGGGCAAAGGGGTATGATGTTGAAAGACTCGAATGACCAATGACCCCAGGTTACATCACTGATGATGTGTTCAGGAGCATCAAGAGATGTATTTTATCAATGAGGAGTAGTTTTTTTTACACGAAGGGTGATGGGTGTACAGAATGAGCTGCCAGAGGAGGTAGTTGAGTCATGTACTATTACAAAGTTTAAGAACATTCAGACAGGTACATCAGTCATTGAAAGTGGGCATGCAGGTGCAGCAGGCAGTGAAGAAAGCGAATGGTATGTTAGCATTCATAGCAAAAATATTTGAGTATAGGAGCAGGGAGGTTCTACTGCAGTTGTACATGGTCTTGGTGAGACCACACCTGGAGTATTGCGTACAGTTTTGGTCTCCAAATCTGAGGAAGGACATTGTTGCCATAGAGGGAGTACAGAGAAGGTTCACCAGACTGATTCCTGGGAAGTCAGGACTTTCACATGAAGAAAGACTGGATAGACTTGGCTTGTACTCGCTAGATTTTAGAAGATTGAGGGGGGATCTTATAGAAACTTACAAAATTCTTAAGGGGTTGGACAGGCTAGATGCAGGAAGATTGTTCCCGATGTTGGGAAAGTCCAGAACAAGGGGTCACAGTTTAAGGATAAAGGGGAAATCTTTTAGGACTGAGATGAGAAAAACTTTTTTTTTTTTTTTTAAGAGTGGTGAATCTGTGGAATTCTCTGCCACAGAATGTAGTTGAGGCCAGTTCATTGGCTATATTTAAGAGGGAGTTAGATGTGGCCCTTGTGGTGAAAGGGATCAGGGGGTATGGAGAGAAGGCAGGTACAGGATACTGAGTTGGATGATCAGCCATGATCCTATTGAATGGAGGTGCAGGCTCGAAGGGCCGAATGGCCTACTCCTGCACCTATTTTCTATGTTTCTATGTACAGATTTAGTTGGGATATGGGCCAAATGTAGGCAAATGGGACGTGTAGATGGGACATGTATGTTCGGTGTGGGCAAGTTGGGCTCTAGTGCTGCTTTCATGCTTTTTAACTCTCGTAAAAAGCGAATAATTACTCTTTTTAAATGCTAATATTGTTTTTTTTTGTTTAAAAAAAAATTATCAGCAATATATGGTCCTTACATTTTTATTTTCAATGGAAAGTTGATATTTGCTCATTGGGCAAAACCAGTCTGTCCTAATTTCAATGCATTCTGAGGGAGAGTGGGGCAGAAGAGTGAAAAGACATTTGGAAATATTAATTCTCTTTTCTCTTGTAATTAGACTGTGGATATCCATAAAGAAAAGGTGGCACGCCGAGAGATAGGCATTCTGACTACCAACAAGAACACATCAAGGACTCATAAGATCATAGCACCAGCCAGCGTTGAACGACCAGTGAGATACATTCGGAAGCCAATTGACTATACTGTACTGGATGATGTTGGTCATGGCGTGAAGGTAAAATTTATCAATGGGCATTACTTAAATATTTATCTTGGAGTTATATACTTGTTAAAATGTTGTCCTTATTGTTTCAGTGCGGCCTTTTGGGTGGTATGTACACCACATAGTAGATTGGTGGACCTCTTCTCTTTTTTAATTTTCCTTTTTAAAAAAAAAAAAGTAAATGCTTCGTTGTGGACAGTGTAGTTATGATCAATATATGATCACAAGATTATTCAAAAACTTTCATACCTTTCAAAAATGGGACATTGTTGTCCAAATAATGTGAAGAGTACAGAAAGTTACATGCATTTTCTCTTTGCCTAAAATTATTTGCTTTTGCAATAAAGCACAAATGAATTTGTTTATTAGAGCTTTGGAAATTTGGGAAACTTAAATTAGCTGACTGGTGGCAGCAGATGCATTTTTAGTTCCTGTTTTGCAAATTGAAATACAAAAGATAGGTATATCACTGAAAGCATTGGGTTTATATGCAAATAGGCTGTTTTGTCATCGTGTAGGCCTGTTATGTTTAGTTATCTCCCAAAACAAGTCTAAAGCTGCACTTTGAAATCATTGGTTATTTAATGCACATTGAAGGGATATTTGACCCATGGATTGTCTGTTTTTTGCTAGTACTCTGGTTTCCATGTTTTGGTTTCTTCAGAAATGTGGTAGTTGGCTATGTAAAGGACATGACTGAGTTCATCCCATTCCATAGACTTGGTAACAGCAACGGTATTTTGGTAATAAAGAAATGCCAGATAATATTTATCAAGGTTGCTTTCAACCAATCCGTGTGGTAAAGCTTGGTGTCTAAATGTAGCAATGTTACAAAATTTTGAGAGTTTAAAAATCAAGTCTGTAATTTATCCCATCAGATAAAGCAAAAAAAAAGTTTAATTTGACACCTAATTCACTTTAATATCTTCAGTATTAAAAAAGTTACGGCCGTCTTCATACTCGGAAATTAGCATCTTGTTCCCTAATGCTTTTCCATTGACTTAACACAAAAGCTGTGACCGAGGACAGTCAAAAGCCCATGCCTTTCTTAAAAATTAAGAGAACTGAAAGAAATGTTCAGTTATTATTGATTGAAGCATTCTGAAACAAATATGAAACAATCTTACTTAGATGACTTGAAATTAAAGCATATAATTAGTTAGTTACCTAATTGTAGCTAATTACAAAATTCAATTACTAGATCTAAACATCTATCAATTTCTTAAGAATAGATTAACATTTTTAAATAGCCTAAGTGTCCAAATACCATTCACACAAGAATTCACAATATAACATAATTTTTAAATCTCAAATATCATGGATTTAGAGGCCAAATGGAAGGAATGTTTATTACCTGTAAATGAATGGCCATTTAAATGATCTTGCGAGTGGGTTTTTCTGGAACGCGACCATTTGGAACGTTGCGGTTTGCGGTGAATTTAAACTGAATCGGCATGAAAAATACTGCCGGTTCGTATGGGGAAAAAAATCACCGTTTCACAACTTAAAATGTGAATTAAAGGCATCTTAAGGAGCACTTTTATACATAAAATAAACTGCTTTTGTTTACCTGCCCCGTACCTGAAATCCGTCCCCGTTGTCGGCGTTGACGGCTTTTGAAGCTGATTTTAAAATTACTCCAGCGCTGAACTTGTCGGGCGATTTTAAAAAAAAAAACAAAACACAGAACGCCCGTCGGAACGATTCTTCAGCGAAAGCTTGCACTCCAACCAAATATAACCAGGACAAGGAAGGAAAAAAACGCGTTTTAACCAAAGTCCTATAAACCTGCTACATAACTTTCTGACACTTATTCTCAAAGCCCTGTAAAAGATGAAGAGAAGAATACAATACTCTGCCTTTACCACTATTTATGGACTTGGACCCCCATGATCCCTCTATAGGGCATTGCTGTTAAGGGTCTTGCAATTAACTGTTTACTTTCGCCTTGCTCGACATCTCACTTCTCATGTTAAATACTCTCTGCCATATTTCTGCCCATTACTGTAGCTGATCTATATCCCACTGTATACTCTGACAACCTTTCTCACAGTCCACAACTCCAGCAATCTTGGTGTCTTATGCAAACTTACTAACCAACCCATTCTACATTTATGCCCAACCCATGTATATAATTGCAAACAACAGCGCTGATCCCTCACAGAACTCCACTGGTCACAGAACTCAAGCCAGAATAACACTCTTCCACCTAATTAGCCCATTCGCTTTGAAATCCTATCGTGCAGAATCCTATCCAATAGTTTCCCTACCACGGATGTGAGGATCACTTCCATAAAATTTCATAGATTATGTAAGCTGCCCTTTGAAACAAAGGAACAAAACTAGCTTCTGTCCAGTTCCGTGGATAGAACAGGGAAATTGTAAGGATAAAAAGACCCTAATGGGAGCTATATACAGGCCCCCAAACAGTAGCCTGGATATAGGGTGCAAGTTAAATCAAGACTTAAAATTGGCATGTCGTAAAGGTAATGCTACGGTTGTTATGGGAGATTTCAACATGCAGGTAGACTGGGAAAATCAGGTTGGTACTGGACCCCAAGAAAGGGAGTTTGTGGTGTGCATCCGTGATGGATTCTTAGAGCAGCTTGTACTGGAGCCTACCAGGGAGAAAGCAATTCTGGATTTAGTGTTGTGAAATGAACCGGATTTGATAAGGTAAGTCGAGGTAAAGGAGCCATTAGGAGGTAGTGATCATAATATGGTGTTTGAGAGGGAGAAGGGTAAATCGGGGGTGTCAGTATTATAGTTGAACAAAGGGGAGGGAGGAGCTGGCTAAAGTTGACTGGAAAGATACCCTAGCAGGGATGACAGTGGAACAACAATGGCAGGTATTTCTGGGAATAATACAGAAGGTGCAGGATCAGTTCATTCCAAAGAGGAAGGAAGATTCCAAGGGGAGTAAGGGGTGACCGTTGCTGACAAGGGAAGTCAGGGGCAGTACAAAAATAAAAGAACAAGGATAACATAGCAAAGATGAGTGGGAAGCCAGCAGATTGGGTAACTTTTAAAGAGCAAATGAAGATAATTAAAAGGCAATACGGGGAGAAAAGATGAGGTACGAAGGTAAGCTAGCCAAGAATATAAAGGAGGATAGTAAAAGTTATTTAGGTATGTGAACAGGAAAAAATTAGTTAAGACCGAAATTGGACCCTTGAAGACTGAAAAGGTCAAATTTATTATGGGGAACAAGGAAATGGCAGATGAGTTGAACAGGTACTTTGGATCTGCGATCACTGAGGAGGACACAGACAATCTCCCTGATGGACAAGTGGCCAGAGGATCTAGGGTGACGGAGGAACTGAAGGAAATTCACATTAGGCAGGAAATGGTGCTGGGTAGACTGATGGGACTGAAGGCTGATAAATCCCCAGGGCCTGATGGTCTGGATCACAGGGTACTTAAGGAAATGGCTCTAGAAATAGTGGACGCATTGGTGATCATTTTCCAATGTTCTATAGATTCAGGATTAGTTCCTGTGGATTAGAGGGAAGCTAATGTTATCCCACATTTTAAGAAAGGCGGGATAGAGAAAACGGGGAATTATAGACCAGTTAGCCTGACATTGGTGGAGGGGAAGATGCTGGAGTTAATCAATTATAAAAGATGAAATAGCAGCACATTTGGATAGCAGTAACAGGATCGGTCCGAGTCAGCATGGATTTACGAAGGGGAAATCATGCTTGACTCATCTTCTGGAATTTTTTGAGGGTGTAACTAGGGAAATGACAAGGGAGAGCCAGTGGATGTAGTGTACCTGGACTTTCAGAAAGCATTTGATAAGGTCCCACATAGGAGATTAGTGGGCAAAAGTAGAGTACATGGAGTCGGGTGTAAGGTGCTGACATGGATAGAAAAGTTGTTGGCAGACAGGGAACAAAGAATAGGGATTAACGGGTTGGGTGAGTGGGCAGGTGCATGGCAGATGCAGTTTCATGTTAATAAATGTGAGGTTATCTGCTTAGGTGGCAGATTATTATCTAAATGGTGTCAAGTTGGGAAAAGGGGAAGTACAACGGGATCTGGGGGTCCTTGTTCATCAGTCACTGAAAGTAAGCATGCAGGTACAGCAGGCAGTGAAGAAAGCGAATGGCATGTTAGCCTTAATAACAAGAGGAGTTGAGTATGGTAGCAAAGAGGTCCTTCTGCAGTTGTACATGGCCCTAGTGAGACCACACCTGGAGTATTGTGTGTAGTTTTAGTCTCCAAATTTGAGGAAGGACATTCTTGATATTGGGGGAGTGCAGCGTAGGTTCACGAGGTTAATTCCCGGGATGGCGGGACTGTCATATGTTGATAGAATGGAGCGGCTGGGCTTGTATACTTTGGAATTTAGGATGAGAAGGGATCTTATTGAAACATATAAGATGATTCAGGGTTTGCATACGCTTGAGGCAGAAAACGTGTTCCCGATGTTAGGGCAGTCCAGAATCAGGGGCCACAGTTTAAGAATGAGGATTAAGCCATTTAGAACAGAGATGAGGAAACATTTTTTCCACACAGTTGTGAGTCTGTGGAATTCTCTGCCTCTGAGTGCGGTGGAGGCCGGTTCTCCGGATGCTTTCAATAGAGAGTTAGATAAGAGCTCTTAAAGATGGCGGAGTCAAGGGATATGGGGAGAAGGCAGGAAAGGGGTACTGATTGTGGATGATCAGCCATGATCACATTGAATGGCGGTGCTTGCTTGAAGGGCCAAATGGCCTACTCCTGCACCTATTGTCTATTGTCATACCTGTATCAAGGGAAGATACAAAGATCTTTGTCAAGTTCCTGCAATCTCGTCTCGTGCTTGTCTCAATAACCATAGGAAAGATGACATCAGGCTTTGGGGATATCACCATCTGAAGAAGGGTCTTGACCTGAAACGTCACTCATCCCTTCTCTCCAGAGATGCTGCCTGTCCTGCTGAGTTACTGCAGCATTTTGTGTCTACTTAAACCAGCATCTGCAGTTCTTTCCTAACCACCTGAATGCTCTTCAAGAGCCCCAATACTGCAACTTTCATCTAAAATGTACCCAGGTACATGTGACAAGTTTTGTGCTCTTTTCAAAGCTTTAATATCTCACATTAAAGAATGCTGCAGGCCTAGTTTTTGTTCTACAAAATAGGTTAAGATACATTGGCTTAAGCAATGAATGGAAGTATATATTGGGAATAGATGAACCGATTGGGTCAAATTTTTTCCCAATGGAAAAGGAGCTGTTGTGGACCTATTTGAGAACTTTATTTAATAGAACGGATACAAAGTGCACCTATGGTGATCACGTGACCATCAATATACAAGAAAATTAATAGAGAATTCATAAGAATTATTATTATCCCTAGGTGGAACTTGTTATTACAGGGAGACGTTGAAGTAATCAAAGGCCAATGTACTTTTACTGGGAGAGGGGGGCAAGGGTATGTGGTAGAAAGGAGCAGATGAATGGGTAAAATTCCTCTAAGCTTGGCTACTCTGCATGCTGCTCACAGAAGAGTGTCTACTATCATCCATTGCATTTGTTCACTCATTCAAATGTCTTGCAGGCCTAATTCCATTCAGGATTTCTACCCATACTGAACTACCTGTTGTATTTATGTATGGGTAAATTATACTTGCATGGTTTGATTTGCCTGGAGAGCACGCAAAACAATGGTGTATTTTTTTATTATTATACCAATGCAAGTATTGACCAATTCACCGTGGTAACACCACTACTCTTTGGAATAGGTTCTTTTACACCAGAATAAATAGATTGGGTACTTTGTTATGTTCTGTAAAAGAAGGTAGTTTATTAATTATTTTAATTGATTCATTAAACAATGTGTAGCGGCAGCAAACGTGATGACTAAACAGTTGCTTTATTCAGACATAATAGGCTCGAAATACATACACGTTGGTTCCTCTAACATATTGTCATTGCTGCTGCAGCTGAGCGAGGGTGTTGTCTCGGGCTCAGCTACCTGTCGACTCGTGATCTCCAGGTGAGATCTGCTTATGTAGCAGGACACTCCCCTTAACCCATGACGTCACGTGACAGCCCTCGCAACCACTGACTAGGGTTTGACCGTCAGTGGTCTGACTATCAGCTGACACCACAAATGTATCTTAAATATTAATCAGGAATTTATTTTTTGTCTACATTTGATTGTGATGGACATTAGCTGCAACTTGTAATGAATTTAATTTTGCATTTGCAAAGTGGTAAGAGTGAGTTTCAGGGATCAGTTTTGGCCAATTTGACTTCACACCTTTCTTCTACCTTTATATTAAAAAAAAACAACAAAAAAAAACATCTTGGTTCAAATCCGGTTTAATTTTTAATTAGTCTTCCTCCCATGTGTTCTATTGAAGTGATTTCATTAAAGTTTTATTTCCTTGTGCTGTTACTGCTTGTTTGGGGCCACTTTCTTGCATGACGATGTTAAACTAGTTAGGCAGCTAATGCGACTGCCACCTCACAGTTCCAGTGACCTAGATTGAATCCTGACGTTTGGTTATTCTGGAGTTTATTCTCCCAGTGGCTCTGTAGGCTTCACTGAGTGCTCAATTTTCTTCCCACACTCCACCGACAGTCATACAATGTGGAAACCGGCCCTTCATCCAACTTGCCTATGATTGACCAATATTCCCCACCGACACTAGTCCCACCTACCAGCATTTGCCCCATATCCGTCTAATCTGTCTGAAGAAAGGTTTTGGACCGAAACGTTGCCTATTTCCTTCGCTCCATAGATGCTGCTGCACCCGCTGAGTTTCTCCAGCGTTTTTGTGTACCTCCATCTAGTCATATCCTCTCCATGTACCTGTCCAAATGTTTTGTCAGGATGTGTGGATACAAAAGTTAATTGATCACAAAATTGATGTATAGCTAGAGGTAGAACACGGGTTGGGGTGAATCTTTAGAAATGTGGGGGAAATGAGTACATAGAAAATAATGGAAATGTGAATATTTTTTAAGATGGCATAGACTCTTTTTTAAAATGGCATTGGGCTCAAAATGGCTGTCAACGATGTAAGGAAATGGGAAAATATGACACCATTTATTTTTTTCAAATGATCATCAAAAGCTTTTGTGCCTAATGACCCTTTGCACAATTAAAAAGTAATGTTCATCAATTTTTGTTCAACTTAGTTTGATAAGATTGGAATGAAGCTTAGTTTATAAACTCCAATCAAACGTGTGGTTCCTGACTTCTCTCCCAATTCCTGATTATGTTTGACACCCTTGATCTTTTTCTTCCTGTACACATTCCCGTATAACTGGGGAAGGGGAAACCCACTCAACATTCACTTATCGTTTGCTATTGTGGGTCCTGCTGGAATTGGGAGTAAATGAACATTAGATCAGATAGTGATGATATGTAGAATGTAGCTTGACATGGCTGTTGTGCCCAATGGATGAGTAAGTGCGAGTGAGGCACACCAGTCACACCAATCTAGCACCACACCAGTGGTGCTAGATTGGATGAAACTCAAAGCCATCTCCCCTGCACTGTGGAGAAAAGATCTTTACTGTTTACAGAAAATTCCATTTACATTTCCTTTTGCATTCTTTTCAATTCAAAGAATGTAGCAGCCAGCAACATGGTTCTAAAATGCAGGTGTGCTGTGTTAAGTAATGGTATTGGTATTCAAAAAGTTGAACTATTGATCTGGGGTTGGGTTGCAATTGCATCACAGTAGTATAATTTTTTTTCTTTCAACCAATTAATTTTGAGTTAATTTTGGGATGGAATCTTTTCAGTGATAGTGGCCATGAACCTACTGGATTGCAATTAAAAAAACCCCCTTGCTCACTTGTCCTTAGGACAGGAAATCTATTGTCTTAAATGCATGTGGTGGGTCACATGGCTAATTAGCTGTCATCTGAAATGGCCTACAATGGAGTGGAAGACACAATTACTTAAACTAAGGGGAAAAGGAGTACAGGTGTACAACCTTTTATCCGAAGATCCAAATAACGAAAACCTCCGAATAGCGGACATTTTTTCTGTCCTTGACGAAAGGTCCTTGAAAACGTTCACCGAGGGCGGCCCGCAGAGGTGACAGCGGAACCTCCGGTCGGTCCTCGAAGAAAGGGGAACTAAATCCCCATTCATAAAAGAGGTGAGGGTATATTGCGCGGGAGGGTTAATAATTGACAATATGCTGCTGCCTGCCTGCTGAGTTAAAAAGTTCCCACGGTGTGGGAACTTTTTAACTCAGCGGGCAGGGAGCAGCAAATTGTCGCTCCCTTCAGTTTCACCCCACCTACACCCCTCTGCTTCCCGGCCATGTGTGTGACCCCTTCCCTCCCCTCTCCAGCTCCCCGCCCATTGCACCGGCGCGGGGGCTTTGCACTGTCTTCACGTCGGCGATGCCACCGACCCCCAGGCCCACTGCAAGCACGGAGATCCCAGAGACCCACAGCCAGCAGCAGCCCAGCCCCGTTCCAACTCCAGAGGAAAACTGCAAACTGGCCGGAGACATCAGGACCACCAGAAGCCGCTCCCCGATGGGCCGCTACGGCGACAAGTGGCAGTTCGCCCACAGCCCGAGCTGTGCCCCCTCATCGGGACACCGCCCCCAGGCCCACTGCAAGCACGGAGATCCCAGATCAGCAACTCCAGCCCAGCCCCGCTCCAACTCCAGAGGAACACGCTCCCCGCATAGGCAGAAGCTGATGGTGTGCAAGATACGTCTTGTTCTTGGGGTCGCGCAACTCGGGCTGTGGGCGAACTGCCACTTGTCGCCGTAGCGGCCCATCGGGGAGCGGATTCCTCTGGAGTTGGAGGGGGACGGGGGTATTGTGCTGTTTGATCGCCCCCTGCTATCCCAGGGACAGGGAGACGGGACGTTCACCGAGGGCGGCCCGCAAGGTGACAGCGGAACCTCCGGTCGGTCCTGGAAGAAAGGGGAACTAAATCCCCTTCATAAAAGAGAAGTGGAGGGTATATTGCCCGGGAGGGTATTTCGCCTACCTGGAAGAAACTGGACATTTTTTCCAGGATGTCGTCTGCACACCAAAGCTCACGTTTGGCACCAAACGCACGTCGCCTCTGCTGCACACGGATATAAGAGTGTGAAAATGTCGCCTTAGGCCGCCTAAGGGAATGTAGCCCTGCTAGGGTGACATGAGTGCGGGAGGTGATTCAATGCTGCGGTCACATTTACAAATTCAGGAATTCATTCAACACACTGCATTTCATACAGACATTTATTCTGCAAGAAAAAACTACATTGAAGACTCAAACTCGCGACCGAGGAACTGCCGGGATCAAGGCACAAACTCGCGACCTTGCGGATATGAGCCGAGCACTCTACCACTGAGCCAGCCATTAAAATCTACGCTAAAAAATTTCCATTCCGAAGGCCGACAAATTCCGAATTACGAAAAGTGTCTGGTCCCAAGGCTTTCGGATAAAAGGTTGTGCACCTGTAGTAACATTTCAGATATCTTAGTTGTTGAGGAATAAATACATTGGCTGAGAAACGGGTGGGGTAAAAGATTCAGATTCAGATTCAGATTCAATTTAATTGTCATTGTCAGTGTACAGTACAGAGACAACGGAATGCATAGACAACGAAATGTGGAGATTGTAATTCCAAAACAAGCAACGTCATTGCTTGCAGTGTAGAACTCCACAGAAAAGTAAAGCAAGAAATTATGAAAATATTAAGGGAGCAAATCAGTCAAGTACTAAAAGTGAAGCAATGTGATATTCTAGTTTAATTGTGAAAGAAAATGCCACATTGAAATCTGACTCAATGCTAGTAAGTGGCTATGACTCATTCATAGCAGGAGCTTGCATTGGAATTCTGCATGTTCGCGCTGCACCTCTTCCCTTACAATCAAAATTAGGGATGTGGAGAGTCCAATGCGTGATACAATCTTCTCATATGTTATTTTTGTAAACAAACATAATGCAGTACATCTTTTTGAAATAGGCAATTTCCTGCTGAATAAAGAACGTTGGTAAATGATTATACTTGTGTGTTCAAGGGGAACATTATCAAATCTTCAGAAAAGCCTCTTTGTGTTAATTTTAAATTGGTGATCGTGGATTAATACAGCACAGAAGCTGACCCTCAGGCCCAGTGACACTGTTCCAGCAATCAAGTGCCATCTATCTTTTTCTGTAGCAAAAAAAAGAGAATGCAACAAAGGTGATTTGATCTATTCCACACAGCAGGTTTTCTTCCATTCAGTTTCTCATCCTAAAGATGATATTTGAAAAGAAACTGGTACTTAGAAAGCTAAAGCTTTTCCATGCAGAGAATAGTGAATATCTGAAATTCCATAAGTAGCAACGGTCATTCGGGGGTTTCGGACAGTAAACTTGTCCACAAACAGCTTTGACTTTGGCTGAACTTGTGCAAGGTGAGAAACTGCACAGAAGGGAACTGCAGAATTATGAACTGAGTCAGTAACAAATGCATTTCGAGAACTGCAGAATAATTTATTTCCAAGCGGGAAAAAAACTGCTGGTGCTGAAATCATAAAAAGATGCTGGAACCACTGAGCATGAAGGTGGCGTCTGGATGTAACTGATGTTAAACCGACTTTAGTGTCAACTTAAAATTTAGCTGTTATTTCCACGAGCTTATCATGCGAGTGTTTTATTTTATTTCAGTTTATTTTCATTATTTAATGCTGCATATGTGAGGAAACATGGATTTGAGTGTTTGTGTAATGAAAAATGTAATGTAACGTAGGTAATTTTGTATCAACAGGGTTCATTAATAGGTGCACAGTTAAATATATTGCTCGAATCAGCAGCAGCAATTTTATCTGAAATTCCAGGTGACCTTTGTAGCTCGGTAGTTTTTTTCTGGGAATGATTCTAGTTGGAATGAAATGTGTCTGAAACTGGTTATAGCCTTGAAACGCTTAACAGTTATATTATGATTTATCTTGCAAGGAGTCTTTTAGTAATCTCCCCCCCCCCGGAAGCATGGAATATGTGGGAGGGTGTAACCTTCTGAATTCAAACGTTTTAGACAATAGGTGCAGGAGTAGGCCATTCGGCCCTTCGAGCCACCACTGCCATTCACTGTGATCATGGCTGATCATCCACAATCAGTACCCCGTTCCTGCCTTCTCCCCATATCCCCTGACTCCGCTATCTTTAAGAACTCTATCTAACTCTCACTTGAAATTCGGCTCTTCGAGCCAGCACCGCCATTCATTGTGATCATGGCTGATCACCCACAATCAGTAGCCCGTGCCTGCCTTCTCCACGTATCCCTTGATTCTGCTATCCCCAAGAGCTCGATCTAATTCTTTTAAATTCATCCAGTGAATTGGCCTCCACTGTCTTCTGTGGCAGACAATTCCACGAATTCACAACTCTCTGGGTGATAACGTTTCTTCTCATCTCAGTCTTATGGCCTCCCCTTTATTCTTAGACTGTGGCCCCTGGTTCTGGACTCTCCCAACATTGGGAACATTTTTTCTGCACCTAGCTTGTCCAGTCCTTTTATAATTTTGGTTCTCTATTTGAAGTACTCCATCTACAGCTGAGATTTGGTGCTGATTCTGGTGCAGTCCTCAGTTAATGTCTGCTGTGGTGGAGGGATATTAGCAGTCAGTTCTGTTCGATCTAAAATCAAAACCAATTGGTCATCTTGACTGTCATGTCATTTGGATGGATTTAGGGATCTGATGCATTTTCGTTGTCTCTGTACTGTACACTGACAATGACAATTAAAATTGAATCTGAATCTGGATTTCATAGCAATTGACCTAAACATTTCTTGAAGTGCATACTGAGCTAGAAGTTGCAACAGATTTGATTATATAAAATGGTGCAAAAGAACATCACAGAACTTTGCAATATTAACTCCTAACACCAAGGTAGACACCATGTTACATCTGCCTGGTTTTGGCATGAATTTGAGGCACTGAAGTTAAGATCCACCTGCTAAAGACTGGCATGCAGTACACTCATATTCCTACCTCATTTGGATTCCAATAAGATTTTTATTTGGAATTATGATCTTCTGGGTACATGCACATTGAAATTCAAAGGAGAACTGGATTTAAAACAAACAATGATTTGTCAGTGCTAATTGAGTGGGAGTCTTATGCTTAAAGTAACTAATTTCATTTGGTGACTTCACTGAAAATTTCATCCCAGGTTGAAATTTTCTGGCAGAAAATATTAGATCGAACAATATATCAATTTATGATAAGGTTACCTATTAGCTATGATTTTTCTTTTAGAAGGAAATATATGTGTTTAAAACTGCTTGATTTAAAAAAAAAGTCCAAGTTCCTCTGTTAAATCGCAATGGATTACATGTAAAGGTAGTTCTATAATGCAGCAGTTGGGTTCCTGAAAAATCTCGCATTCTAGAATTCAGGTTTTAAATTCATCCAGTGAATTGGGACCTCGTGTGTCTTCAGTGGCAGACAATTCCACGAATTCACAACTCTCTGGGTGAAAACGTTTTTTTCTCATCTCAGTCTTAAAATGGCCTCCCCTTTATTCTTAGACTGTGGCCCCTGGTTCTGGACTCTCCCAACATTGGGAACATTTTTTCTGCACCTAGCTTGTCCAGTCCTTTTATAATTTTGGTTCTCTATTTGAAGTACTCCATCTACAGCTGAGATTTGGTGCTGATTCTGGTGCAGTCCTCAGTTAATGTCTGCTGTGGTGGAGGGATATTAGCAGTCAGTTCTGTTCGATCTAAAATCAAAACCAATTGGTCATCTTGACTGTCATGTCATTTGGATGGATTTAGGGATCTGATGCATTTCGTTATCTCTGTACTGTACACTGACAATGACAATTAAAATTGAATCTGAATCTGAATCTGGATTTCATAGCAATTGACCTAAACATTTCTTGAAGTGCATACTGAGCTAGAAGTTGCAACAGATTTGATTATATAAAATGGTGCAAAAGAACATCACAGAACTTTGCAATATTAACTCCTAACACCAAGGTAGACACCATGTTACAACTGCCTGGTTTTGGCATGAATTTGAGGCACTGAAGTTAAGATCCACCTGCTAAAGACTGGCATGCAATACACTCATATTCCTACCTCATTTGGATTCCAATAAGATTTGTATTTGGAATTATGATCTTCTGGGTACATGCACATTGAAATTCAAAGGAGAACTGGATTTAAAATAAACAATGATTTGACAGTGCTAATTGAGTGGGAGTCTTATGCTTAAAGTAACTAATTTCATTTGGTGACTTCACTGAAAATTTCACCCCAGGTTGAAATGTTCTGGCACAAAATATTAGATCGAACAATATATCAATTTATGATAAGGTTACCTATTAGCTATGATTTTTCTTTTAGAAGGAAATATATGTGTTTAAAACTGCTTGATTTTAAAAAAAAAGTCCAAGTTCCTCTGTTAAATCGCAATGGATTACATGTAAAGGTAGTTCTATAATGCAGCAGTTGGGTTCCTGAAAAATCTCGCATTCTAGAAGATCAGGTTTTAAAAACCAGACTAAGTGGGACCCGTGTGGGGGGGGGAGGGGTGTGTGTGTGTGTGGGTGTGTGTGTGTGTGGTGAGGGAGGAGGGTGGTGTGTGTAGGTGGGGGTGGGGGAGGGGTGTGGTGGGGGGAGGAGGGAGTGGGGGGGTGGTGTGGGGGAGTGGGGGGTGGGGGGGGTGGGGGGGGTGGGGGGGGGGGGGGTGGTGGTGGGGGGGGGGGGGGGGTGGGGAGGAGGGGGGTGTGTGGTGGGGAGGGGGTGTGTGTGGGGGGGGGGGGGGTGTGTGGGGGGGGAGGGGGGGTGTGGGGGGGGGGGTGTGGTGTGGAGGAGTGTGTGTGTGGGGGGAGGAGGGTGTGTGTGGGGGAGGAGTGTGTGTGGGGGGAGGAGTTTGTGTGTGTGTGTGTGTGGGAGGGGGGGTGTGGGCAGGGGGGAGAGCTCGGGAAAAATACGGGGTTTGTGGGGGGTATCACGGGGGAGAGGGAAGGTGCCAGCGAGGGGGACCAGAGGGCAAAGGGGCTGGAGCGGACTCACAGCGGTTGCTGGTCGCTGGTCGTTCTCCTCCAGCGAGATTCTCCGCTTTCCGTTTGGCGGCATCTCCTGTGCCGGGTCGGGCGGTTTCCAGTCCCTCCGAAAATTGTGTCCAGTTGGAAACCTGCCGGCCATCCACCGCTCCAGTAAAGACATGATGGCGCAGGAAGGGGTGGACCGTACAGGACAGTGACAGGAGAAAAGACCAATCCACGCAGCGCTCAACAGCAGGAGAGGAGATCGATCTGCACATGCGCGTTTAAAGAGTTTTAAACCTCGCCTAAGTTTAAATTAAATCCCGATCAGAACGAAACTTGGTGCAATCGCAGCGCAGGAAAACGGTGCGTGAGCTGGCGAAAAATCGTAGCACTGTCGCGTAACGTTTTTGCACAAATAGAATGACCGCACAACCGGAAGATAACAAGATCAGAGCTTTAGTTATGTATAGATAGATTGTGTCAATGGGGGAAAAGAAGGTTAGGGGCTAGAAAGTTTCATTCGCAATAAGCTTTTTCTCAAAAATAAAGCCCCTTTTATTAAGGTACTGTTAAAGTTCAGCTAAAAATACTAAGGGCAGTATAGTACACTGTAACCTGTGCAATGAAATGCAATTAAACAATGAAGCAATTGCTTGTCCATTTCAAAGGCCATCTGCGGTGAAATTGATAGACTGTTGTTAAGCGACAATAGTGTCTGGTTACTGCGGGGAGGTTGTGTAGAAATCTAGACTTTTTGGCAAGACAGCTTTTTCCCCCCCAAAGTAACTTCAAAATAGCTCTCTTTCTCACCAATGGAAATTGCGTAATAACCAATTCAGCCCACATAATGCAAATAGTCGTCCTTAGTTCATCACTTGTCTTGTATTAAATTCACTGAATGGAAACACAAATTATAGCAGAACACAATTTGCTATTTGGTGATAAATTTGCTTTCAGGCATCCATTCCTCTTGACAAACTATAATTTATGCCACTAATTAGGTTGGAACTGAGATATTTGGCTCTCTAGATCTGGAATGGATATATAACTAGTAGTCTTTGCACTTAATTTTTATACTAGAAATGTGAACATTTGTGAACTGTCATACTGTGCAATTTGGCACGTTTTCTTTGTGTGAGACTGATGAATGTGACTCTGATTCTGTAACTGAAGAGCAGCTATACTCTGGCAGTGGAAACAATGTAAGCATGCCCATGCTAGAATTAAAAAAAAAACACACATTTGGGATACGTTTACTATTTATGAGAATTGAATCAGATTGTACTGTTGTGTGTTGTGTAAATGATGCTTAACATGATTCTGTAGTCTCTACCCATTGGGGCTGCATAGATTAATTTGCAAATATAGAAACATAGAAATTAGGTGCAGGAGTAGGCCATTTGGCCCTTCGAACCTGCACCGCCATTCAATATGATCATGGCTGATCATCCAACTCAGTATCCCATACCTGCCTTCTCTCCATACCCTCTGATCCCCTTAGCCACAAGGGCCACATCTAACTCCCTCTTAAATATAGCCAATGAACTGGCCTCGACTACCCTCCGTGGCAGAGAGTTCCAGAGATTCACCACTCTCTGTGTGAAAAAGGTTCTTCTCATCTCGGTTTTAAAAGATTTCCCCCTTATCCTTAAGCTGTGACCCCTTGTCCTGGACTTCCCCAACATCGGGAGCAATCTTCCTGCATCTAGCCTGTCCAACCCCTTAAGAATTTTGTAAGTTTCTATAAGATCCCCTCTCAATCTCCGAAATTCTAGAGAGTATAAACCAAGTCTATCCAGTCTTTTTTCATAAGACAGTCCTGACATCCCAGGAATCAGTCTCGTGAACCTTCTCTGCACTCCCTCAATGGCAATAATGTCCTTCCTCAGATTTGGAGACCAAAACTGTACGCAATACTCCAGGTGTGGACTCACCAAGACCCTGTACAACTGCAGTAGAACCTCCCTGCTCCTATACTCAAATCCTTTTGCTATGAAAGCTAACGTACCATTCGCTTTCTTCACTGCCTGCTGCACCTGCATGCCTACTTTCAATGACTGGTGTACCATGACACCCAGGTCTCGCTGCATCTCCCCTTTTCCTAGTCAGCCACCATTTAGATAATAGTCTGCTTTCCTGTTTTTGCCACCAAAATGGATAACTTCACATTTATCCACATTATACTGCATCTGCCAAACATTTGCCCACTCACCCAGCCTATCCAAGTCACCTTGCAGTCTCCTAGCATCCTCCTCACAGCTAACACTGCCCCCCAGCTTAGTGTCATCCGCAAACCTGGAGATATTGCCTTCAATTCCCTCATCCAGATCATTAATATATATTGTAAATAGCTGGGGTCCCAGCACTGAGCCTTGCGGTACCCCACTAGTCACTGCCTGCCATTGATAAGGACCCATTTACTCCTACTCTTTGCTTCCTGTTTGCCAGCCAGTTCTCTATCCACATCAATACTGAACCCCCAATGCCGTGTGCTTTAAGTTTGTATACTAATCTCTTACGTGGGACTTGTCGAAAGCCTTCTGGAAGTCCAGATACACCACATCCACTGGTTCTCCCCTATCCACGCTACTAGTTACATCCTCGAAAAATTATTTAAGATTCGTCAGACATGATTTACCTTTTGTAAATCCATGCTGACTTTGTCCAATGATTTCACCACTTTCCAAATGTGCTGCTATCCCATCTTTAATAACTGACTCTAGCAGTTTCCCCACTACAGATGTTAGACTAACTGGTCTGTAATTCCCCATTTTCTCTCTCCCTCCCTTCTTAAAAAGTGGGGTTACGTTTGCTACCCGCCAATCCTCAGGAACTACTTCAGAATCTAAAGAGTTTTGAAAGATTATTACTAATGCATCCACTATTTCTGGAGCTACATCCATAAGTACTCTGGGATGCAGCCTATCTGGCCCTGGGGATTTATCGGCCTTTAATCCATTCAATTTACCCAACACCACTTCCCGGCTAACCTGGATTTCACTCAATTCCTCCAACTCCTTTGGCGGTCCCCTGCTATTTCCGGCAGATTATTTGTGTCTTCCTTAGTGAAGACGGAACCAAAGTAGTTATTCAATTGGTCCGCCATATCCTTGTTCCCCATGATCAACTCACCTGTTTCTGACCTACATTTGTTTTAACTAATCTCTTTCTTTTCACATATCTATAAAAACCTTTGCAGTCAGTTTTTATGTTCCCTGCCAGTTTTCTTTCATAATCTATTTTTCCTTTCCTAATTAAGCCCTTTGTCCTCCTCTGCTGGTCTCTGAATTTATCCCAGTCCTCCAGTATGCTGCTTTTTCTGGCTAATTTGTACGCATCATCCTTCGCTTTGATACTATCCCTGATTTCCCTTGTTATCCATGGATGTACTACCTTCCCTGATTTATTCTGCGGAGGGCGCTCAGCATCGCCAAGGACTGCTCTCACCCCAACCATGGACTGTTTACCCTCCTACCATCCGGGAGGCGCTACAGGTCTCTCCGTTGCCGAACCAGCAGGTCGAGGAACAGCTTCTTTCCGGCGGCTGTCACTCTACTAAACAACGTACCTCGGTGACTGCCAATCACCACCCCCCCCGGACACTTATTATTATTATTATTTTTTTTTTTTTTAATTCAAATCGTTTGCTATGTCGCTCTTCAAGGGAGATGCTAAATGCATTTCGTTGTCTCTGTACTGTACACTGACAATGACAATTAAAATTGAATCTGAATCTGAATCTGAATCTTATTCTTTTGCCAAACTGGGATGAACAATTTTTGTAGTTCATCCATGCAGTCTTTAAATGTCTTCCATTGCATATCAACCCTTTTAGAATTAATTGCCAGTCAATCTTGGCCAATTCACGTCTCATACCCTCAAAGTTACCTTTCTTTAAGTTCAGAACCATTGTTTCTGAATTAACATGTCACTCTCCATCCTAATGAAGAACTCAACCATATTATGGTCACTCTTGCCCAAGGGGGCACGTACAACAAGACTGCTAACTAACCCTTCCTCATTACTCAATACCCAGTCTAAAATAGCCTGCTCTCTCGTTGGTTCCTCTACATGTTGATTTAGATAACTATCCCGCATACATTCCAAGAAATCCTCTTCCTCAGCACCCCTGCCAATTTGATTCACCCAATCTATATGTAGATTGAAGTCACCTATTATAACTGTTTTGCCTTTGTCGCACGCATTTCTAATTTCCTGTTTGATGCAATCTCCAACTTCACTACTACTGTTAGGTGGCCTGTACACAACGTTTTCTGCCCCTTAGTGTTTCGCAGCTCTACCCATACCGATTCCACATCCTCCAAACTAATGTCCTTCCTTTCCATTGCGTTAATCTCCTCTCTAATCAGCAACGCTACCCCACCTCCTTTTCCTTTCTCTCTATCCCTCCTGAATATTGAATATCCCTGGATGTTCAGCTCCCAGCCTTGGTCACCCTGGAGCCATGTCTCCGTGATCCCAACTATATCATTGTCATTAATAGCTATCTGCACATTCAACTCATCCACCTTACTACTAATGCTCCTTGCATTGAGACACAAAGCCGTCAGGCTTGTTTTTACAACACTCTTACCCCTTATACAATTATGTTGAAAAGTGGCCCTTTTTGATTTTTGCCCTGGTTTTGTCTGCCTGCCACTTTTACTTTTCACCTTGCTACCTATTGCTTCTACCCTCATTTTAAACCCCTCTGTCTCTACGCTCACACATTTAAGAAATCCTTTCCCTTTGACTCCATCCCCTTTCCCTTTAACTCCATCCAATGTTTGTATGTATCCAGAAGATCGATTTAATTAGCCTTCTCCAAATGGGCATGCAGGGAAGGAGAGCTACTATGCAGAGCCTTCTGATGGAGAGTTGTTACTGTTGGTGAATCAGTCTCATACAGCATTGAAAGGGGTAATTCAACAGAACTGGTCCATGCCACCAGTGGCCTTCGGTGTTTATTGCCATCCATTGGCATCCTTGCATTAGTAATTCAAGTTAGACGCAAAATGCTGGTGTTCTAGACACGTGATTCAAGTGTTCTTCTTGACACTTTTTTTTGTCTGCTGTCTGCGATCCATTTTGACCATTCATGCGGGCAGTGCTACAAGACTGATTCCTTCTTGTAGGGAATATTTTCTGGGTGAAGGCCTCACTCGTATCCCATCTGAAACACTCCCACTTTTCCCTAAATCTGTCCATCAATCAATCAATCACTTTATAGATCACATACACAATAAGGTGCAGTGAAATTAATTTTGCCAGCAGCGGTATAATCAAAAAAGAATACACAATAAAACTTTAGCACAAACATCCACCACATCATTCTTCATTGTGGAAGGCATAAAGCACAGTCAGTCCTCCTCAATTGTTCCCCCGTGGTTGCGGCCATAAACCTCCGCAGTTGCTGCTGCGGGTGGCCAGATGTACAGGCCCTCTCGTCGGGACGATAAGTCCCGAATTGGCTCTTCTCAACCGGGATGTCATAGGCCGCCGGCCAGTGGTCGAAGCTCTTTTCCGGGGATCCCTGGCGAGGGATCCTGCTCCGGATGGTAAGTCCACGCCGCGCCCGCGGCTAGAAGCTATGCAGACAGTGGCTTCAGGATGTTATCGACCGTGGGCCGGCGGTCGGAGCTCCATAGAGGAGGCAACCAAAAGCGTTCCCCCCCTTACCCCCCCCCCCCCTCCACACTATTTGCCTCTGTACTCCACAATTTGAGATTTGTAATAGAAAAAATCACATGTGTTAAAGTGCACATTGTCAGATATTATTTAAGGCCATTTCTATACATTTTGGTTTCACCATGTAGAAATTACAGCAGTGTTTATTCATAGTCCCCCCCCCCCCATTTTCAGGGCACCATAATGTTTCGGACACATGGCGTCACCGGTATTTGTAATTGATCAGGTGTTTTCAAATGCCTCCTTAATGCAGGTATAAGAGAGCTCTCAGCACCCAGTCTTTCCTCCAGTCTTTCCATCAGCTTTGGAAACTTTTATTGCTGTTTATCAACATGTGGACCAAAGTTGTGCCAATGAAAGTCAAACAAACCATTAAGAGACTGCGAAACAAGGATAAAACTGTGAGAGACATCAGCCAAACCTTCGGCTTAGCAAAATCAACTGTTTGGAACATCATTAAGAAAAACAGAGCACCAGTGAAGCAAAGGGACTGGCAGGCCAAGGAAGACCTTCACAGCTGATGACGGAAGAGTTCTCTCTATAATAAAGATAAATCCCCAAACACCTGCGTGACAGATCAGAAACAATCTTCAGGATGTGGATTTGTCAATGGCCACTGTCCGCATGAACATGACTTCATGAACAGAAATACAGAGACTACACTGCAAGATGCAAACCAATGGTTAGCTGCAAAAATAGGATGACCAGGTTACAGTTTGCCAGGAAGTACTTAAAAGAGTAACCACAGTTCTGGAAATAGGTCTTGTGGACAGATGAGTCAAAGATCAATGTATATCACAGTGATGGTAAGAGCAAAGTATGGAGGAGAGGTCAAACTGCCCAAGATCCAAAGCATACCACATCATCTGTGAAACACAGTGGTGGGGGTGTTATGGCCTGGGCATGTATGGCTGCTGAAGGTAATAGCTCACTTATCTTCATTGATGATACAACAGCTGATGGTAGTAGCATAATGAATTATGAAGTGTATAGACACATCCTATCTGCTCAAATTCAAACAAATGCCTCAAAACTCATTGGCCGGCAGTTAATTCTACAGCGAGCCAATGATCCCAAACGTACTGCTGAAGCAACAAATGAGGTTTTTCGAAGCTTGAAAAAAGGTAAATTCTTGGGTGGCCAAGTCAATTACCCGATCTGAGCCCAATTGAGCATGCCTTTTATATGCTGAATAGAAAACTGAGGAGACTAGCCCCCATAAGCTAAAGATGGCTACAATACAGGCCTGGCAGAGCATCGCCAGCGAAGACATCCAGCAACTGGTGATGCCCAAGAATCGCAGACTTCAAGCAGTCATTGCATTCGAAGGTTATGCAGCAAAATACTAAACATGACTACTTTCATTGATATGACATTGCTGTGTCCCAAACATTATGGTGCCCTGAAATGGGGGGGGGGGGGCACTATGTATAAACTCTGCTGTTTTCTACATGGTGAAACCAAAATGTATAAAAATGGCCTTTATTAAAATCTGACACTGTGCACTCACATTTGATTTATTTTTCTATTACAAATCTCAATTTATGGCGTACAGAGGTAAATAAATAAATGATGGGTCTTTGTCCCAAATATCATGGAGGGCACTGTACATCAATCATGTCTTCATCTTAACGTTTTCTGCTCATGAGAGACCTGGCTTGTCGTGTCTCCTCAATGATGTCCCATATCGGGTGTATCTCCTTCGTAAACCTCATCGCTATCGTATCCTTCCTGTACCTTGGTACCAGACCTGCATGCAGTATTCCAGCTGAGTGTAGGAAGGAACTGCAGATGTTCATTTATACTGAAGCTGGACACAAAATGCTGGAGTAACCCAGAGGTCTGATCAATATTTTGTAACTTGCCTACTTCTTTCTGTATTCAGTATCCTGACTAAAGAAGGGCAGTATCCCCTGGCTCAGGGGACACAGATTAGGGTCATGCAGCAGATACAACGATGGAGGAAGGAAGAAATCAGTTTGTTTTCCATCTGTTCAATAGAAGATGATTAAGTTTATGCTGCTGTTGATTTCGTTAAACATATCTTATCTTGGACATGGAAATAATGCAAAAAAAATGTAAGTGTTTGCAATAGAAATTGGGAAATTCAATGAATGAACACTTTTTGATTGCATGCCAGATTGCAAGATTTCTTTTTGATTAGTACAGATGTCAGAGGTGCCGAATGGCCTAATTCTACGACTATTCCTCATGACCTTATGCCAGCTCTGTAGACTGAATAGTCTAATGCATTCTCTCATGTAGATTTGCATATTGAGATTATATTAGATAAACAACACTATTTAATTCCAGTTTGAAGAAGGATCTCGACCCAAAACGTCGCCTATTTCCTATTTAATTCCTGATCACCTGTATACACACGTAATTTCAGTTTGACTGGGCCTTTCTGATGCGTGTATTGTAATGAATACAAATGCCAGTTTGTTGTATGCATTGGTTTTCTGCGATCACCATTTATTTTTCTTCTATGAAGCCGTGGATATACTAAATCTATTTTGAGGTTATATTGTTGGATATGTATCAAGTATTTGGCAGTCATATGCTCCTGTAATCTTGGCTTTCAGTTTACAAATAAAGTAGGAATGTTTATCTCTGTGTTAATTGAAGAGAACCTATTTATTCCCCAGTAGCTCAACTGATTTGCCTGTTAATGTGTGCCATTGCTGAATGACAGGAAACATTAAGTATTTAATTATCGGTTTTGTTGCTTAGTTTTTATACTGAATTTGTTTAGCTTCTGCCAAGCTTAATATGTTAATTTTGCATTTTTTTTCTTCCCCTTTTGGCAACATTAAGTGGCTTAAAGCCAAGGTAAGATATATAGTTTCCTATTGTTGTGCACTGTAGAAATTTCTAATGAAACCACGGTTCCCGTGTCTTTTTGGGTACAATGGGATTATAAATACATTATTTTAGTTGACATTCCCAATGTGATAAATGTACAATTAAAACATCTGTCTTTGAAGTGTGCCATCGTAGATTTAACAGCAAAATTTGTAGTTTAGTTGTCGGGGAGTTAATTGTGTTTCTTGGTTTTTTTTTAATACATTTGGGGAATTTTACACACTCTAAAACTTTAATGAAACAAATCATTCTACCCAAGTTTCACTTAGTGTTTTATTCATTTTTGAAAAGTTTATATATGCGTGAGGACGCAAATAACTTTCCAACTGGAATAATAACTTCCTAATGGAAATAATTAAGAATACTTCAAACATGATCCATATCTGTACTTTAGTTTAAAACATGCTTTTCTTTACTCTATAAACCTTAAATTTACATTTGAGATATTCTTTGTTTTAATTGTTTGCTAGGCTATGGTTTGCAACCTCCCAATAGGCTAATGGTTATCCTTGTACCTTAATGGTGACATTTTGCATTGTAGATCACGCACATGTCTCTCTGATAGAAGTGACAATCCTACACATTTGCAGTGTAAAAGGATACTATTTGGGCCATTACAAACAGATTGGTCAATAGAACTATTGAAATTAATGTAACTTTAAAGCACTGTTTCCAAACTTGTGCCTACTGCACTGTCCTTCTGCAGAGCAATCATGTACCATTTCCCTGGTTGTGGAAAATCTACAAGGGTGAAAGGTGTACAAAATATTCAATTTATGAATTGTTTTGGTAGGATTTATTATTTATTTGCTACTTGAAACAGATATGTTTTTTGCTCTTCCTACAATCTACCATGTTCCCTTGTCTCAAATTACTCTGCAGTTTATTATTCAGGAGGATAATTGCAAAGTACTTTCTGAGAACTATGCTACAAATAGCCAACTTGGCAAAAGGAACTTGTTCAAGTTTGTCTCGACTGTCATCTGTATAAACCAATAAGGTTTGAGGGGAGTTTAATATTTTTTTAAGAGACCAGTTCTCTTTTTTTTTTAATGGGATAAAAGATCATAAGTTAAAGCAAGGAGTTTCAGTTAAGCATTCCTTAATTGCAGATTTTTCTTTCAGCATGGAGGTAACCAGCCTGCAAGAACTGGCACACTCACTCGGACAAATCCACCTACACAGAAACCACCAAGTCCCCCAATGTCTGGACGTGGAACATTAGGGTATGTTGCAACCTTTAAATGGGGGAAGTCTAGTTCACCGCCAGACCTCAATCTGCCATCTATTTTCGATGGGGAAACTGCTTTTTTGTGAAATTACATAGTTGCATTTGATTACTGGAGTTGCCTTGGATTTGCTTATATATTTGTGTAAGAGTGCTAAATTTCAAACAGATTACCTTGTATTAAGTGGGATATTTTAGTTTGCTTTCCTTCAAGGTAAGGTGGAAAATTAAAAACTTAGTTTAGAGGAAAATTCCACCCTTTTGAATTATGTAGGTTATTCTGCTAGTTGCATTCCTAAGTAATCTTGCATTATAGAAAATCGTGTTATAAAATCAATTGTGTCAATGGGGACAAGGGGGTTCGGATCTAGAGAATTAGAGTTGCATTTTTTTTTAATGGCAGGATTTTCTAAAGTAAAAGTTTTTTTTAATAGCTTTAAGTATTTTTGTTAGTGCAAGCTAAAAATACTAAAGGTAGTATGGTACATTGTTTAACAGGGTATCATTGTACAATTGTCAACCGAAGTAATTGCTTGTCAATTTAAATCACCATCTGCAGTGAAACTGACTGTTCTCACGAGACACTGATTTACTGTGGGGAGGTTACGTGAAAACAGATTTTTTTCATGACAGCTTTTTTCTGAGTTTAGATATATAGCATGGAAATTGGTCCTTCGGCCTACGAAGTCCACGTTGATCACCAATCACCCGCTCGCACTTTCATATCCACTCCCTACACACTCGGGACAATTTAGAGGCCATTTAACCTACAAACCTGCACGTCTTTTTGAGGAAATAGGAGCATGCGGCGGAAGCCCATGTGGTTGTAGGGAGAACATGTACGTTCCGCGCAGATAGCACCCGAGGTCAGAATCAAACCTGGATAGCTGCCGCTGTGAGGCAGCAGCTGTACCATCTGTGCCATTGTGCTGCCCACTGCTTGTCAATTTAAACGAATGTTTATGCGTTCTACTTCCCAAACAAAATTGTGTTATAAACAATTCTGCCCATGTAATAGAAGTATTTCTCAACCTCATTTTATACAATTCAGGTTATGGAAACAGAACTACCTGTAGGTGTTGTCAAATTTAAATACTACTATGCAGTTCATTTGAAGATCCAATTCTTAACTTTTATAGAGCACCTGCTAGCCAAATATAGTAATTTCACAAATCTTGCTGACTGGAGTTGGCAGCTCAATTGGAACCGTGGGTTTTCACCTATTTATACGTCGCCTCAAGCTTCCTCGTGGTTGATGACATGGAGATGTAAAACGTACTGAATGACAGATGGTGCTGCATCTGTGGAATCCTTTGGGGTCTGGTCTAGGAATCGCCAGCATTTTGCTGGGGAATTGCCTCTAATGCCTATGACGGGTTTCTTTGCCTCCTAAGAAGAAAGAGAGAATCTTTTCAGTGTTTACAATGAAATCTTTTAAACTTTTTGAAATTTAAAATAGACATGTTTTTAAAATGCCTCTTGTCAGACATTAGACTCCTAGTCAGCTTGACAGGTGATGACAACTGACTAAAATTAATAAAAAATTGCTCTCTACAACTGGACTTGGTAGTGTGGCATGTGGGGATTATCAGATTCAACAACCTCAGAGCTTTTAAATGTCCAGAAAGATTACTTTGGTGCAGTAAAAGGTACATGTGCAGAGGCTACTGTTCCTGGGGTCAAACAGCACAAGCATGCCACTTGGCCCATCGAGTACTAATCTCATTTACCAGTTGGTCCTTTGCCTCTGTCTTGGTGATTCAAGTGTTTGTTCACATGCTGCTTAAATGTTGCAAGAGTATCTGCCTCGCCCACCATGGGCACTAGTTTGAGATTACAACTACCTTCGGGTGTGGGGAATTCTTGCTTGGATCCCCTCTAAATATTTCACACCTTATCTTAAACCTCATCTTAAGCCTGCTGGACTTTTACACATACATAGATATAGACAATAGGTGCAGGAATAGGCCATTTGGTCCCTCGAGCCAGCACTGCCATTCAGTGATCAAGGCTGATCATCCACAATCAATACCCCGTTCCTACCTTCTCCCTAAACCCTTGATTCCACTTACCCTAAGTGCTCTAACACTTTTTTGAATGCATCCAGTGAACCGGCCTCCACTGCCTTCTGAGGCAGAGAATGCCACAAATTCATAACTTTCTGTGTGAAAAAGCTTTTCCTCAGTTCTAAATGGTCTATCCCTTATTCTTAATCTGTGGCCCCTGGTTCTGGAACTCCCCCAACATCGGGAACATGTTTCCTGCATCTAGCGTGTCCACTGCCACCCAGCTTTGTGCCATCTGCCACGAGGAAATGTTTCTTATCATCTACCATGGCTGTGCCTCTTATGATTTTGTGTATCGTAACTAGTTCTCTCCACCCACCCCCCCCCCTCCCCCCCCCCCCCCCCCCCCCCCCCCCCCCCCCCCCCCCCCCCCCCCCCCCCCCCCCCCCACCACGGTCCATTGCTCTAAGGAGTGCTAAATCTGCCTACCCAGACTCTCATAACAAACAACAAATATTCTGTCACCCACAAAAACTCGTGAAGCTCCTCTGCACTCTTTCCAGTATAATCGCGCCACCTGTGGGGATTTAAAAAAATGTATACACCAAGGTCCCTTTGCTCCTTAATACTCCCTTGGGCCCTATCATTCTTGCCATTTGTCACACCCTCATTCGACTACACCAAAATGCACTCCCTTGCACTTAACAGGATTGAATTGTACCTCATTTGCCTGTTCAATTTACCAGCTGATCATTATCAATTGGTATACTAAGTTGCTCATCTTCGCTGCCAACAACATTATCAATTTTGTGCAATTTCCAAAGTTACTAATCATGTTTCCTACATTACAGTCAAGTAGTTAATGTATCTAACAAGCAGCAAGTGTCCAGGCACTGATCCCAGTACTACATCGCTGATCACAGACTTCCAATCATAAAAATACCACTCTACCATCTTCCTCTGGCAAACTGTATTTCTGGCAAACTGGATCCAAAATTGGGAATTGGAGACAATGTGTCTTGAATTCTGTGGGCTCTAACCTTTTGGAACAGCTATCCATGTGAGACCTTGTCATTATCTTATTTGGTGCCTGAAAACCACATCAACTATTTGTTATCAATTCAAAAAAACTTAAAATTAAACTCGGTGCTGCCTGTGAATCATGAGAATATTATGAGGTCACTTTTTCTCTTCCTATAGACGAAATACTCCCTACAAAACCTTAGAACCTGTCAAGCCACCTGTTATTCCCAATGATTACATGACTAGTCCAGCTCGGAATGTGGCAAACCAGCAAAGCCCTATTAGAACAGCATCACTCAACCAAAGGCCGAGAACACACAGGTAGGATTTGTTCTGAGAATAGTTTGTTTTTTAATTCTGTTGATATCAGGGCAAGTGACATTGAATCTGCTCGTCACTTTGGCTTACTGCAAGCTGGTCATGGTCCATATATTAACTCCACCAATTTGTATTAGAGCACAATTATCTAATCTTTGAGAATGCTAATGTACAAAATGCATTTTTTGTAACCTTGGGTTCTTGGGTTCTCATGGGTTGGGAGCTGCTGATGCTCTGATGTAATTCGGCCCAGTAAAAAAGCATCTATTGTCCCCCAGTTGATTTTGCAGCCATATGCTACTAATTTACATACAGTGCCCTCTATAATGTTTGGGACAAAGGCCCATCGTTTATTTATTTGCCTCTGTACTCCACAATTTGAGATTCGTAATAGAAAAAGTGCACATGGTCAGATTTTAATAAAGGCCATTTTTATACATTTTGGTTTCACCGTGTAGAAAACAGCAGAGTTTATACATAGTGTCGTCCCCCCCCTTGCATATCCTTTGCATGCAATGACTGCTTGGAGTCTGCGATTCATGGACATACCAGTTGCTAGGTGTCTTCTCTGCTGTTACTCTGCCAGGCCTGTATAGCAGCCATCTTCTAGCTTATGCTTTTGGGGGCTAGTTCTCTTCAGACTCCTCGTCAGCATATTAAAGACAGGCTCAATTGGGTTCAGATCAGGCGATTGACTTGGCCACTTAAGAATTGACAATTATTTAGCTTTGAAAAACTCCTTTGTTGCTTTAACAGAATGTTTGGGATTATTGTCTTGCTGTAGAATGAACCGTCGACCAATGAGTTTTGAGGCAATTGTGTTGAACTTGAGCAGATAGGATGTGTCTATAAACGTCAGAATTCATTATGCTACTATCATCAGCAGTTATATCATCAATGAAGATGTGAGCCAGTCCCTTCAGCAGCCATACATGCCCAGGCTATAACACCCCCACCACCGTGTTTCACAGATGAGGAGGTATGCTTTGGATCTTGGGCAGTTCCTACTCGCCTCCATACTTTGCTCTTGCCATCGCACTAATATGTTAATCTTCGTCACATCTGTCCACAAGACCTTTTTCCAGAACTGTGGTTGCTCTTTTAAGTACTTCTTGGCAAACTGTAACCTGGCAATCTATTTTTGTAGCTAACCAGTGGTTTGCATCTTCCAGTGTAGCCTCTGTATTTCTGTTCATGATGTCTTCTGCGGACAATGGTTATTGTCAAATATACCCCTGACTCCTGAAGAGTGTTTCTGATCTGTCGGACAGGTGTTTGGGGATTTTTCTTTATTATAGAGAGAATTCTTCTGTCATCAGCTGTGGAGATCTTCCTTGGCCTGCATGTCCCATTGCGATTAGTAAGCTCGCCAGTGCTCTCTTTCTTCTTAATGATGTTCCAAACAGTTGATTTTGGTAAGCCTAAGGTTTGGCTGATATCTCTAACAGTTCTATTCAGTCTCATAATGGCTTCTTTGACTTTCATTGGCACAACTTTGGTCCACATGTTGATAAACAGCAATAAAATTCTCCAAAGGTGATGGAAAGACTGGAGGGAAGACTCGGTGCTGAGAGCTATCTTATATCTGCATGAAGGAGGCAATTAAACATACTCGAGCAATTACAAAAACCCGTGAAGCCAGGTGTCCCAAACATTTTGGTCCCTGAAATGGGGATTCTATGTATAAACACAGTTTATACATAGAATCCCCATTTCAGGAACCAAAATGCTGTAATTTCTACATGCTGACAATGTGCACTTTAATCACATGTGATTTTTTAAAATTTTCTATTACAAATCTCAAATTGTGGAGTACAGGCAAATAAATAATTGATGGGTCTTTGTCCTAAACATTCTGGAGGGCACTGTGTACTTTATTTCACTTCGAAGCATATTAGAATTCTGTAATATTTCTGCTGCCTGTGGCTTTTCTCACATTAAATGAGAAATGTTAAGGCACTACTTAATATGATGTAAATCCTTTATTTGAATGTGGCAAAGTGGAGCTTTAGGAATTGCTCAATGTTGTGTAATATCTGAATTGACAAAGGCAAATTTATTAGACTGTAAAATTGTTTCCTAGTTGTAGGTTATAATTAATAAACAGTCTGTCAGCATCCCAGTATCAAGAATTTGGATCTCTCGACATTTTTTTATTTAAACATTTCTCTGGTATTTTATTGGAATCACTGGTTTCTCATGAAAAAAGAAATTGCTGGACGCAGCAGGTCAGGCAGCATCTGTGGAAAGAAATGGAGGTTTTGAAGACCCAAGCAAAGTTGAGATGCATTTATTGTCAATACAAGTACAGTGAGGTACAGGTACAATGAAAATGTTATAGCAATAGCAGCAAACATAGGCATGTAAACTCAAACATCACACATAAACATAAATTATTCATCATATAAATGCTGCAGTGAAAAGAAAAAGACGGCAAAAAAAACAAGACCTTAGTGCAAAAACGCCATTAGAAAACAAGTCCATAGTGGTACATGAGAAGAGGACATGGCCCAGATGATGGAGATTCTTGACGATAGATGCTGTCGCCTTGAGGCAGTACCCAATGTAGACGTTTTGATGATGGGACGAACTGTGCTCATCATTTTCAGAATGACAGAAAAATTGTCTGGGGAACAGTTTAACCCAAAACATTATTTCAAACCGAGACTCTTTCTACACAAGCTGCCTGATCTGTCATGTCTTTCCAGCAGATAGACACAAAATGCTGGAGTAACTTTGTGGGACAGGCAGCATCTCTGGAGAGAAGGAATGGATGTTGTTTCAGGTCGAGACCCTTCTTCAGACTGATCAGGCAGATGTCTTTCCAGCATATGGTGTTTGGTTCATATTTCAACCAATTTTATTTGCTCTATAGTGAGAGGAGGCCCATGTTATTAGGGAGAAAACAACTATTTAATAATATTTAAAATAACTATTTAAACTATAAAATATTTAACGGGTAAAAGACAGTAAACCAAGGCCATCTCAAAGTTCATGTGCCACTCTTTCAAATAAATAAGGCAAATGGAATATTCAACTTCATTGTAGTGATTATGTACTGCACTGGAATCCTGCTGAGTGCTGTCAAGCAGTGATAATCTGCAAAAATTCTCTTGGCCCATGAAGTATGCTTTCCCTAATTAAAGTATCTCCTGCCACAGAGATATGCTCCTTGAGACGAAGAATGAGGTAAAATTGATGCAGGTAAAATAGTTCAAAGAATGCGGTTTCTATTTTTATTTTAGATTTCGAACACTTGCTTTTTCCACCAGTGAAGGTGCCTAAAATTTAGGGCGCATAATCTCAGCGTTAAAGGGGTGAACAGAAGAGGATTCTTTGGAGTTGTCATTTAGAATATTCAAGACTGAAGGACAACTTTAAACAACAGAGAATTGTTGTGTGCAATGAGTGCAGTCATTCATTTCATATCTGCTATATTTACATTACTAGTTTAGCCACAAATATAGAATGGCAGTGCCAAACTTAGGATATCGAAATGACATAATTTGACAATTTATTTAAATGTGTATGTTGAGTACAAGGGTAATGTACAGCAATTCTCTCGTGGACCAAACACTCCACCCTCCCTATCTATTCCCGATGGATCATGGATGTTGGATAGCTGTATGCTGCTAATTTGATTTTTATCCTCCCACGTTTCTATCAGCTCTTCCAGATTCTCCCACTCATCTATACACTACGGGCAACTTATGATGCCAGTTAACCTCATTAGTCTATGTAAATGGGGTGTGGGTGGAAAGATGAGCACCTGGAGGAAACTCCACAATTCACAGAAGAACATGCAAATTCAAAGCAGCTCTAGAGATCAGGATTGAACCCAAGTCACTGGAGCCGTGTAGCAGTAACTCTCAGCTGCGTCACTGCCACCCACTGAATGTATAGAATGGTGGAGCAGGCTTGATCCTACTCCTATTTATTATGTTCTTGTGCAAAACATTGAATTAATGTTCGTTGAATTTGCACATTGGAGTTGTGGTTTGGATTTTCATACAAGGAATGGCACTGAAGGTTGTTGCTAAATTCCTGGAGTGGGTTATGGATTTAATGTTTGTGTCTGCTTGTCTGAATAACCATCTGAACCTGCAGGGAGTGGTGAACACAGCCCAGTTCATCACAAGCTTGTCACTTCCTTCCATCCAGTCCATCTTCACAGTGCATCGCATTAAGAAGACTGGAAGTATCAAGGATGCCAGTCACTCTGGCCGTACTCTTCTCTCTCCCTCCTGGGGGAAAATCCAGGAGCTTGAAAACCCAGGCGTGCAGATTTGAGAACCATTTCTTTCCACTGCTATTAAATGGTTGAACCTCTTTCACACCCCCTTCCCGGAGGTTCTGCAATGTAATCTTTCTTATACTTAACTCTAAGTTATTCCTTCATTGCACTTCAGATCTTGCAAGGAGTTGTTGGATTTTGGGAGGGTTGCAAGGTGTACTTAACTGTTTTAAATTTTCTCTGCAGTGGAAGCAGTGGAGGAAGTGGAAGCCGAGAAAATAGTGGAAGTAGCAGTATAGGCATTCCAATTGCTGTGCCTACACCCTCTCCGCCCACCCTTGTACCAGGTTTGTTAACTTCTATTGATTTATAGAATAATTAATGGCTCATATTTTAAAATATATTCTCTTTTTATAATGAATGATTTTTAACTTCACCTATGAAATCTAAAATGGATTTGCTGATTTGATTGTTTAATTTCCACTTAAATAGTTAAGCTGCGACTTAATATCTATCATTAGAGAGCAAATCCAGGCAACAGGCCAAGAGATCTGAGCCGGTGTTTGATTTTTAGCATCGCAGCGCTTATACTAGGTAGACATGGAAAATGCACTATTGATCCAAAACATTGCTACTTGTGCACTGTCAGGTACTTGAGGAGTTCTAGGGAGAAAGGACATTAATGGTCCTCAAATTTAACTGTTGCCTTTTTCACTTTACTCTTAAGTAATTGTATAACATTCCAAATTTGCATATTTGCAAAAATACCCATGTAAGTAGAATTCATTACGTTAAAATACAAGAAGTTGATCAGTGACTTTAAGAGACAGCATTTCCATATGCCAGATGTTCAGGGAGATACAACAGGGTTTGCATGGCTTTTCCTTAAAGTGAAGCATTACCTGCAATGCAGATCAGAAGAGCCCTGTTTGAGGGGAAGGAACTGCTGAGTTTTAATGTAATATACAGCATGTAATATGCATTTTAGGTAACACAAAATGCTTTTCGGAATAACATAGTGAAGAAATGTAGCAATGTGCATTGGCGTGCCTAATAATAAGAGTTTCTTAAGTATACATTAATTGCAGAGTCAATAATGTGTTTACTATACCCCCAAAATGGTGTCTCATATGACGTCTTCAATAAAACGGAGCCTAATTAATTACTGTGAAACGGAGATGAATCTTTTGACAGCAGAATTTGAATATAACAACTAAGTTCTCAAAATGAATCCAACTATAAGCAAAGATTCTTTAAATTTTAAGTTAGAACTATTTTCAGCAATTTTATTGTAGGTAAAATCTCTTGTTTGTTTTGTTTTTAATTACATAGATTCTAACTCTCATCAAATCCCATTTGACCTGAAATCAAAGCACATGGTTTATTAATTGATCGAAACACAACAAAATGGTGCTTACAGTCTTGGAATAACTAATCATTTTATCTGCCACCATCACAATTCTTTATTTATACTGCCATTTAAAAGCATTTTTAGATTTGTTGTAACACAATGCGTTTTCTTGTAGCATCATCATTTTTTACTCCTCCTGGAGCCCCTTCCCTGCCACCACCACCCCCACCACTGCCTGGGGGAAGTTTCATAGGTGAGACTGACTCCAGCATGGAACTATACACTCGTCTGTCCTTTCCCTCACAGCAGGCTCAATGGGTGTGGTAAATGGTATTGATTTGCAGTGGATCGTAAACACTAAAACTTGGTGCAATGCTTTTGGGTTATAAGGAAGTGTTTGGAGGCCAAAGTACTATTAATCCATGTTGTTCTCTTTAAATGGATAATTCCAATAACACGGTCCAAGAACTATGCAAAAATATCAAAAGTGTAAAATGTTAAATCAAAGCCCTGGTCTCTCTTGCTTTCACAGTCAGTTTCTCTTCAAAGCATAACATTGTCATTTTTCCTTGATGGGGCCATCCCTGACGCAATAACTGAGCATCCACAGTGCAAGGAGGTGGAATATTTCACACACTTGTAATGCCCTGTCCCACTTAGGAAACCTGAACGGAAACCTCTGGAGACTTTGTGCCCCACCCAAGGTTTCCGTGCGGTTCCCGGAGGTTTTTGTCTGTCTCCCTACCTGCTTCCACGACCTGCAACCTCCGGCAATGACCTGCAACCTCCGGGATCCGCACGGAAACCTTGGGTGGGGCGCAAAGTCTCCAGAGGTTTCCGTTCAGGTTTTCTAAGTGGGACAGGGGCATAACTCTGCATGAGAAATTTGTCCTCATCTCAATCTTAAAGGCCTAATCCACTGATACTGAAAGCATACCTCTAGTTGGAAACAGGCTGAAGAAATGGGTTTCAACATTTAACCCCACAGTCCTTTACAGAATCTTCCACTTGGAAATATTAGTGTTGACTGTCTGCTGAAGTATAGATTTACTGTTCTCTCTTTTCTATCTTCAGTCCTAATATGTTGTTGCATCCTTTAAGGCTTTATATATAACCCAAGCTAACCTTATGCTATACCCACATACCAAATTGTTTTTTGTTTTGTTTTGGTATCATCGCTTTAGTCAGTAACTGCTTAGGAGCACTGATCCATGGTTCCTTCCAAATTCTTGACCTTTCGGCCTAAAAAAGTTGAATGTATCAGCACTTATCCACAGCCCTCTTGTTGAGGTTTACTTTGTAAAAAATAATTATGTTAGTTGGCCTTTATTTCTTAGGAACTATTTGTCAAACCATTGAATGGTGGGAAAGGAAAGCAATGAGAGTAGAGGTTTGTAAGGGGATCGGATGAGAAAAATCAGTTCTTGAAAAATGTATTGGTTGTGACACCAACATGGATCAAATTGTCCTTACGCCTTCTATTAACAAATTTACTTGCTTCTAAAGAATTAACATTTTGGTATTGAAATAATCAAATTATTTAAATTTGTATTAAAAATCTTAACTGTCTGATTGCTGTTGCATTGTTTCATGACTGTAGTTAAAGATTGTATTTTTGTTTGAGTTTCGCCGTGTCTACGTCCAGATTCAACAAGAAGTAAGATTTGGAACTCTAGAAAGAATGGGTAAAATGCATATCATCAGTGCTACTTTTTACTTTTTTTTCAAATGGTAAGATGAACAGGAGCTGTGATGACAGGTGGTGATTCTCCTTGGTGATGATAGTTATATGTTTGATTTTAATGCATTGTTTATTGTATCCGCTCACATTTTTCCTCCTTTGCCTGGTTTGAAGGTTGGTTTTCTTCCACTAATCAAATCTATTGGGAATTATGGAATAATGCTTTCTTTTTTTCCTCCTCTGCTCCTACCTAACGCATTCAGCTGGCCCTGGTTCGGCTCCTGGTTCCCAATACAGTACCATGACCAGGCAGATCTCTCGGCATAATTCCACCACCTCTACAGCTTCTTCTGGGGGCTTCAGGCGAAATCCTTCGGTGACAGCTCAGTTTTCTGTGCAGCCTCATATTAATGGTGGCCCTCTTTATGCTCAAAATTCAAGTAAGGCTTTTACTTTAATACTGCTTCCAAATGCATATCAGTGTTGCATGTTGAACTAATTGAGGTTTGAAGTCTCATTTGATATGTTTTGTTGTGTTTATTGTCATTTTAAATATTATGCATGGTCCAGTTCTGACGGTGAAACATTCTACACTTAGTACTATGAGTGGCTGCAATAACAGTGAACAAAGACAAATGGAATTTAACTCGCACAAGTACAAAGTGATGCATTTTGGAAAGTTAACCCGGGGCAGGACATACACCATGAATGATAGGGTCCTGGGGCGTGATCTAGAACAGAGAGATGTAGGAGTACACATACATAGTTCCCTGACCCTGGTGACATAGGCCAGACAAGGTGATTAAGTCGTTTGCACACTTGCCTTTATTGGACAGTGCATTAATATGAGTTGGGACTTTATGTTATATTTGATTGGTTAGACTGCTCGTGGAATGTTGTGTTTGGTTCTGGTTGGCATACTGTAAAAAGGATGTAATTAAGATAGAGAAGAAGCAGAAAGGACTCGAGGATTCTGTGGGGATTAGAGTTAGGAGAGGCTGGGACTGTTTTCACAGGAGACTGAGGAATGACCTTGTTAAAAATTGCAAAATAATGAGGGGTAAGGTGATGAAGAAAGCACACTATCGTCATTTGATGGGGCATCGAGTACAAAAGTAGGAATGTCATATTACAGCTGTACGTCTTTGGTGAGACCGCACCTGGAATATTGTGCTCAGTTCTGGTCACCATGCGATAGAGAGGATATGATTAAGCTGGAGAGGGCGCAGAACCGATTCACAAGGACGTGGCTGGAACAGGAGGGCTTGAACTATAAGGAGAGACTGGAAAGATGCAACTGATTTCACTGAAGCAAAGGAGGCTGAGGGGTGACATTACAGAGGTTTATAAATTAGTGAGGGTGGTAGCTAAGATGAATGGTCGCCCACTTGTTTCCTGGGTAGAGGAGTCGAAAAGTAGAGGGCATCGGTTTACAATGTTTGACAGACATTTGGGCAGGCACATGGAAAGGAAATGTTTAAGAGGGATATGGGCTAAATGTGTGGCTCAGACCAACTGAATTGACGGAGGCGAATTTGGCCCAAGGGCCCATTTCCATATTGCATTAAGTAAAATGGGCCAATCTATCTATATTACTAAAAGTCTGATCTTGACCACTTCCTGTTGTTCTGTAAATTGATTATAGAAAAAACGCTGCCACTTACGGCTGTGATTTTTGGCCATCCTACTCAGAGTCCCCCTCCGCTGCGCAGAACAAGAGGATTTTTCCCATCGATGAAAAATATAAAATATTAGTATTTTAAAAATGTTGAGATTCTCTCTCCTGAAGGCCACGCACCTTCTGGAGGGACTATAAAACCCGGAAGTGTCGAGTGCCTCTGTCAGTCTCTGCAAGATGGGGGAGCGAGAGGGTCACATCTCTCAATCTCACTCTGTGAATAACACTGAACACATGTCTACTAAACTGTGAGTGGTTTTACTGACCTGTCAGTGCCCTTAATGTGGTTTGAAAATATAGTTTGGAAATGCTAAAGCTGTGTTGCCTTTGGTTTGGCAATGCTAAAGCTGTGTTGCCTTTGGTTTGGAAATGCTAAAGCTGTGTTGCCTATGGTTTGGAAATGCTAAAGTTGTCTTGCCTAATTAAAGTTGCCTTGCATAATTAAAGTTGCCTTGCTTAATTAACGTTGGCTTGCCTTCTATATAATTAAAAGTCTAAACTTGACCACTTCCTGTTTGCACTTTATAATGATTTTAGACAAAACGCTACCACGTACAGCTGTGATTTTTGGCCATCTTACTCGGAGTCCCCCCTCCGCTCCTCAGATGCCGAGGATTTTTCCCATCAATGAAAAATAAGAGTTATTAGTGTTTAAAAAATGTTGAGGTTCTCTCTCCTGTCAATCACACCATGAAGGCCACGCCCACTTCTGGTGGGAGGGGGAGGGACTATAAAACCCAGAAGTGTGGGCGTGGCTCAGTCTCTGCAAGATGGAGGAGGGAGAGGTCACGACTCGCTGTCTTTAGTGGCCTTGCATCCTGCTTGAAATGGTATGAAACTGTACATGAATTTGGTGGCCTTGCACCTTGCTTGAAGTGGTAAGAAACTGCACTTGAATTTGGTGGCCTTGCACCCTGCTTGAAATCTAATTTCAAGGAATAGCCGTGAATCAACTGCCAGCCCATCAGCCGTGAGTGAATGAGCTACCAGCACAACAGGCTTGAGTGACTGAGCTGCCAGCCCAAGAATCCATTCGGCCCACAATGTTCATACTAGCCCCCTGGAAACCAGTCTCTTCAGCTCACAACACCCATACTAGTGCTCCAGAAAGCACCCCCCACCCACTGGCCACCAATATTGGAATTGGTGGAGAGGTGGAATATTGCGTTGGGGGACCAGCCCTCCCGTGTGATGCTGGGACAAAAGGGGTCCCACTTAGTCTAGTATTAAGTAAAATCTTAAGTAAAACAGCCAATATTGGAGGTAGATATAGAATTTAGAGCAGACAGTAGAACAGGACAGGAACTTTGGCTTACGATATCTATGTTGAAGATGATGCCAAATGAAACAAACCCACTTATCTTTCTCGAGGATATAACTCAATATTTGATATCTGATCTATGTGTGGTTTGGAAGCTGTACAGAATGCTTGTTTGAGTGACAGGGGATGTGATATCCCAACTGGGGAAATAGATAGCTGATCAATGACGACCAGGATTTCCAATCTCTGGAAGCATGCGCAATCTTTTGGCTAGAGCATTATGGGAATACCTTTCCACAATGGATTTGTAACAGCAATGGTTTGAAAGGCAATTCTCTTTTTTTTTTTTGCATTAGCACATTCAAAGCAATTAGTGTCCCCAAACTATGAAAGATCAGGTTTGGAAATTTGGCTTTTCAGATGGGTCTGATACAGAATCAGCAAACTAATTTGGTTGGTTCATACATTTGTTAAATTTGAACTGGGACATCTTGAGATATGCAAATTTGTGACATACCCCACAGAATTGCTTTTTGAATCTTCTAACTTGTTCTGGATCATCTCTTAATCATCTGCTAAAAACTGGATAGCATGCAACAAAAATCTTTTCACTGTACCACTGTTCACGTGATAATAATAAGCTAAACGTTAAACACTAACAACACAAATGTGGATTGTTAAGGTTTTGTTTAACCATATAACCATATAACAATTACAGCACGGAAACAGGCCATCTCGGCCCTACAAGTCCATGCCGAACAAATTTTTTTCCCCTTAGTCCCACCTGCCTGCACTCGTACCATAACCCTCCATTCCCTTCTCATCCATATGCCTATCCAATTTATTTTTAAATGATACCAATGAACCTGCCTCCACCACTTCCACTGGGAGCTCATTCCACACCGCCACCACTCTCTGCGTAAAGAAGTTCCCCCTCATATTACCCCTAAACTTCTGTCCCTTAATTCTGAAGTCATGTCCTCTTGTTTGAATCTTCCCTATTCTCAAAGGGAAAAGCTTGTCCACATCAACTCTGTCTATCCCTCTCATCATTTTAAAGACCTCTATCAGGTCCCCCCTTAACCTTCTGCGCTCCAGAGAATAAAGACCTAACTTATTCAACCTATCTCTGTAACTTAGTTGTTGAAACCCAGGCAACATTCTAGTAAATCTCCTCTGTACTCTCTCTATTTTGTTGACATCCTTCCTATAATTGGGCGACCAAAATTGTACACCATACTCCAGATTTGGTCTCACCAATGCCTTGTACAATTTTAACATTACATCCCAGCTTCTATACTCAATGCTCTGATTTATAAAGGCTAGCATACCAAAAGCTTTCTTTACCACCCTATCTATATGAGATTCCACCTTCAAGGAACTATGCACGGTTATACCCAGATCCCTCTGTTCAACTGTATTCTTCAATTCCCTACCATTTACCATGTACGTCCTATTTTGATTTGTCCTGCCAAGGTGTAGCACCTCACATTTATCAGCATTAAACTCCATCTGCCATCTTTCAGCCCATTTTACATAAGGACAAACCATTAAACCTATGGTCAAATGAATGACTATTTCTGAATTGCCTAAGATCACTGGGTCGTTGAAGCAATGTTATGTGAGGACATACAGTTTTTGTTTGGACATTATTATGCACCTTTTACAGGAAGCCATGTGAGCTGTCTGGGCAAAGTTTAAGGTGTATTTTAAACTGCAATATTGTTTGTTCAACTTCTGGAAATGGATGTATGTTTGCAGGACTGGTGATACCACTGTAGTTAATGAGATTTATATGAGAGTCTACTCACAGAAGTCATATTAAGAAACTTGATAATAAATTATTTTTCTTTTGACAAAAGCAGTTGTTTTTGCAAAATGTGCTGTTGCATACATTGACCTCGAAAGGATCCAGAGTCGAGGTGAACTTATTAGAACAGTGAGAGGGCTGTCATTTCCTGTCTTGGCATTTCTCTCATATGCGCTGACACCAGCTGGGCAGCTACCTCCCCTCCCCACCCCCCCAATGTTGCCATGGTTCCCTTTCGACTCCCATTAGTGAATATGTGTTTATGAAATGCCTTTAAGAAATTGAGGTAAATATGTCTCTGGTCTATTTCTCTCTTTAAAAGTTGTTGTCAAATTCATGAGGCCCAGTTATCAGTCAGTCTTCCTGTAAAGTCTCCAAATAGAAAGCTGCTATTTCACTCTAGTGCAACTTTGTGGTTTGCTTAGTTTTCCTTCCTAAATGTTTTCAAGTCTATTTGTCAAGTTTTCTTTTTCCCCCTGTTCTGGCCTAATGTTGAAAGGTGGCAGCACTAAGATTGTAGGTTCATAACAGTTGCATCCTGTTTCGAGTGGATGGTGGGAATTCAGTATACAAAATTGCTAATTACTGATGTCTGCTGAGAAATCACCCAGAGAGTTGTGAATCTGTGGAATTCTCTGCCATAGAAGGCAGTGGAGGCCAATTCACTGGATGTAAACCAGAGAGAGTTAGATATAGCTCTTAGGGCTAACAGAATCAAGGGATATGGGGAGAAAGCAGGAACGGGGTACTGATTTTGGATGATCAGCCATGAACATATGGAATGGTGGTGCTGGCTTGAAGGGCCGAATGACCTGCTCCTGCACCAATTTTCTATGTTTCTAAGAGGGCTGTTTTCATGCTTGCAGCCATTTGGGTGCTGAAATCTGTCAGATTGTTGATTTTGCTGTATTTAATGAACTTTTTGAAAATTAGGGCATTGGCACAAAAAAAGGCCAGATCACAATGTATATGTGTCTTTTTACAATACTGGAGAGATTTTGAGGAACAAGATTTTTACACCAATACACTGTTCTTAACAGAAATCTACTCATCAAGTGAATCTTATAAATAACAGATATAAATCAGATAACTTCAAGACTGAAAGTCCAAAAATGTTTTCATGACAGACAAATTTTAATCGTTTTACCACCAATTTGGACACCAGAAATGTGACATTAAACACTCTGCCACATTATGAATATTTAATTCATAAATAAACTTCATATGGCCCCTCATACATATACGTTTTGATAAATGATCTTGGGAAATACCTTCATCAATACCAGGAGAAAAATACCGTATGTCTGGTATTCCGCCTAGCAAAGATCCAGTAACGGTTGTTGTGCTTGGTGTCCATTGTCACAACGACCTTTATCGGGGTCGGTACCTCCATTGGTTAAATCACAGAAGCTCCAAACCTCTACTGCTTTTCACAAACCCCAACGAGGTATCCTATGGTAGTAGTGATTTTTTCATATATTCAAATTTAATATATCAAAAACATTGTGGTATCAAAAACACAACGGCCGTTTATGATATATTTCCGACTTTTTAAAGCCAATCCAATCAAAAAAATATTTTGGGCATAAATTGGTTATCAAAACTAAGAAACTGAGCCAATCGTCAATTTGGCAACACACTGTCTCTTGTTTACCTTTCGTACGGACACAAGTCCTTTGCTTCATTAGGCGAGAAATAGTATTGGGTAGGCTAATGGGGCTGAAGGATGATAAATCCCCTGGGCCTGATGGACTGCATCCCAGGGTCCTCAGGGAGGTGGCTTTAGAAATAGTGGACGCATTGGTGATCATTTTCCAATGTTCAATAGATTCAGGATCAGTTCCTGTGGATTGGAGGATAGCTAATGTTATCCCACTTTTCAAGAAAGGAGCGAGAGAGAAAACGGGGAATTACAGACCAGTTAGCCTGACTTCGGTGGTGGGAAAGATGCTGGAGTCAATTATTAAAGAGGTAATAATGGGACATTTGGATAGCAGTAAAAGGATTAGTCCAAGTCAACATGGATTTATGAAAGGAAATCATGCTTGACTAATCTTCTGGAATGTTTTGAGGATGTGACAAATAAAATGGACGAAGGGGTGCTAGTGAATGTAGTGTATCTAGACTTTCAGAAAGCCTTAGATAAGGTCCCGCACGGAAGACTGGTGACTAAAATGACTATACCCTCCTTCCCCTCCCCTTCCCAGCGCTCTCACAGCCTACTGTCTCCGCCTCTTACTTTCTTCTTCCCACCCACCCCCACATCAGTCTGAAGAAGGGTCGCGACCCGAAACGTCACCTATGCTCCATAGATGCTGCCTCATCCGCTGAGTTTCTCCAGCATTTTTGTCTACATACCAATACTGTTGGTTGACTAGTCCAAAGCTACATTTTGTTTGCAGAGTTTCTGTTTGCATTTGACAGCCTTGGGACATACTTCCTTCCACTAACAGAAAGAAGCTTGTTGAAGTAAATCCTCAAGACCTGTTTTCTTTCCAGTGCTTTAACATTGTAATTGCGAGATGATTAAGATGATTTAAAAGGATAAACGGATGTTATCTCAGTTGGATTGTTCCTTTTAATTAACGTTAATTGATTTTATAATCGTCACTTTTATGGAACCTTAGTCTTGGGGGGAGAGGGGGGGTGGAAATGGTGGCTTCCTGTTTTGTCATCTCAAATTTGCAATTGAGTACCTGGCATTCTTTAAAAATATTACTGCAGTGGAACCTTATTTACTACAGGCAAATATTTGGCTATTAGTTAAGACTTGGGTGTGGGATCCAACTGATTACATTTCCAATAGTACTTTAAATACTCTGATTTAAATCTGATCCGTAGAATTCCTATTCCAAAAAAAAGAGATTTTTGTACTTGGAGAAATGAGGTTGCACTGCCCCGTTAAGCAATTATGTGTTCTCGGTCAATGTGAATGACAGCTTTTTGTGTTTGTCTTTTCCTTCTGCTCTTCATGTTGCTCCAACGTGGCCTTTGTTCTTGCCAGCATCCCTAGCTCCACCCCCTCCCCCTATGCCTCAACTGACTCCACAGATACCTCTCACAGGCTTCGTGGCCAGGGTGCAGGAAAACAGTAAGTTTAAAGGCTTGTGCATTCATTTTTCATTTAAGGTCAGAAGATTGCATGATTGACGTTTTCACAAGTTCTGGAACTTTCTCTACTGCTTTGCACGGAACACTTCTTCAGCTATGTGCTTGTTGATACATTTTCGATTGCAGGCACTGCCTTTCCTTGTTTCTTTGATGTGCAATATCCAGTTCCTATAAATGTCTTGGTATATGAGCTGGCCTATGTTTTGAACTCGGCTGCCTATCTTGGATCAGACCTGTAATATTACAATTTGGCAGCAGCAATCATAATTGGATTTTTCAAAATAAAATTGAAGCCAAATGGCTCCTTTCTGTGCGGATTTTTTCCAGGCTCAAAACTTTGCATGCAATTTGAAATCTAAATTATTTTTTAGCAGTTAAGTAGATAATAAGCTAGTTGACGGAGAAACTCAGCGGGTGCAGCAGCATCTATGGAGCGAAGGAAATATGAAACGTTTCGGGCCGAAACCCTTCTTCAGTCTGATGTAGGGTGGGGGGTGGGAAGAAGAAAAGGAGAAAGGAAGAGGAGGAGCCAGAGGGCTGAGGGAGAGCTGAGAATGAGAGGAGAAACTCAGCCCGCTGAGTTTCTCCAGCACTTTTATCTACCTACGATTTCCCACCATCTGCAGTTCCTTCTTAAACAATAAGCTAGTTGATTCAGGCAACTTATTCTTGTGTTGGAATGGAATTCTAAATTACATTTTTGGTTAATTAAATCAACATTCTGTATATCGCACATCTAAAAGTCTTTTTAGTGGCAACCTGTTGCATTTGTCATTCTACGCATGTGTTAGAATTGAGAATTAATAAACTTCCTCCTGTTCATCTTGCTGTATAGTTTTACATTTGTGCAAAGAATGTTTTAGATTTTATCTGCAGAAAGATGTGCTGAGTGTACCCGGCCTCATTATTAAAATCTAGGAATATAAAGTTGATACCTAATGGACTGTTAATTGTATATATTGATTCTTGAACTTCATACAAATGGTAAGACACGTTTACTCCTTGTACTGAATTATACACAAATTATATAGTTATTTGAATTGCTGTATTTGAATTAAATTTGCCTAGTATGGTTTTTATTTTACACTTCTGATAACATTCCCACATCTTTCCAAATGGAAGAAAAACTTTAATACAAATTTTAGTGCTTCCATACATTCCATATTATTCTGCACCTTAAAATATCCACTGCATTCGTTATTTGTTGTAAGGAAATGCATCAAAACTGCATTGTTGCACGATTAAATCTATTTTACAATCACATATTGTTTTGAATTATCTAAATTGATCTTTGTACAGAAGTTGAATATTTTTTTAAATATGACCTATAAAACATTTCACAAGTAGATCTTTGTAAAATCCTCTTTCAAAATAGGATCAATATTACATGGCATTTTAAACCACCTTTGAACAACTGAAATAAGATGCATCAAATTATAAACTGTTGAATGCAGTTTGGAATTGTATCTTAATTGAGGCAGCTTGCATTAAAAATCTTTATGCAGAACTGAAATGTTCAGTTTTATGTGACTAACTGGTCTTACACCTCTCTGCATGTTTTGTGAAAGCTTGAAATACACAATGCATGCTAATTTGATTTATTGTATTGAATAAAAAGTAAAATGTTAAATATCTGATTATATCTCTAAATTTGCACATTGTTGCAGTTGCTGATAGTCCAACCCCCCCTCCACCTCCACCGCCAGATGATTTACCAATGTTTGATGAATCACCACCTCCACCTCCCCCACCCCCTGTGGACTATGAGGATGAAGAGGCAGCAGTCGTGCAATACAATGACCCATATGCTGATTCTGACCCTCAATGGGCACCAAAGACTTATCTTGAAAAAGGTAAGTGATGTTGAACTATATTAACTAAAATTTTCAAAAACTCAATTAAACCAATTTAATTCCAAGCAGCTGTGAGATAAAGCTAATTAGTAGAACACATCTGCAGCTTTCTTCTCTTCACCCCATGAAAGGTCCTTATGTGAAATGTCGCCTATCCATATATTCCATAGATGCTGCCTGACCAGCTCCACTGACTAGTTCCTGCAGTTCCTTATGTCTACACGGGTCAGTTAAGATGATCTGAATGATGGAATTGGCTTTGTGTTCCAGTTTGTGGATGAGACAAAGATGGGTGATGGAGCAGATGGTATTGAGGAAGCAGGGAGGCTGTGGAAGGACTTGGACATTTTGGGTGAACTAGCAAAGAGGTGGGAAATGGAATACTGCTTGGGTAAAATGTATGGTCATGCACTTTGGTAGAATAAATAAAGGCGTAGACTACTTTCTAAACGAGGAGAGGATTCAGAATTTAGAGGGTCAACGGGACTTGGGAGTGTTGGTGCTGGATTCCCAAAAGGTTAAGTGGCAGGTTGTGTCTGTGGAAAGGAAGGCAAATGTAATGTTGGCATTCATTTTGAGGGGGCTAGATTATAAGAGCAAGGATGCAATACTGGGGCTTTATTGGACACTGGCGAAGCCGCATTTGAAATATTGTGAGCAGTTTTGGGGCCCATATATGAAGGGTGTGCTAGTTCTGGAGGGGGTCTAGACGAGCTTTATGAGAATGACCCTGGGGATGATGGGGGGGGGGGCGGTCTCATTGAAACTTCTTAGATAGTGCAAAAGGCCAAGAGTGGACATGGAAAGCACGTTTCCATTAATGGGAAAGTCTAGAACCAGAGGACACAGCCTCAGAATAAAAATATATACCTTTAGAATGAAGATAAGCCATTTCTTTAACCAAAAGGTTGTAAGTCTGTGGAATTGATTGTCATAGACAACTGTGGAGGCCAAGACGTAGGGTATTTTTAAAGTGGATATTGACAGTTTCTTGATTAGACAGGGTGTCGAAGGCTACAGGAGAATGCAGGAGAATGGGGTTGAGAGGGAAAATTATTAAATGACAGTAGACCTTTTCCCCCCCCCTCACATTAAACCTGTCGTTTAGTTCTTGATTCTCTACTCTGGGTAAAGAGCCATGTACATTTACCCTCACCTTATGATCTTATACAACTCTATATGATCACCCCTCATCTTCCTACATTCCCAAATCATTGGCTGCTCAACCTCTCTCTTGCTCAGGCCCTTGCATCCTGGCAACATCTTTGGAAATCTTCACTGCACCCTTTCCTGCTTAACAACACTTTTCCTATAGCAGGGTGACTAAAACTGAACACAATAATCCAAATGAGGCCTCACCAATGTCTTGTGTCTTATAACAGAACCTCCTATCTTCTATACTCAATACTCTGACTGATGAAGGCCAATGTGCCAAACCCGCCTTGACCACCCTATCTACCTGTAATGCAATTTTCTACAAATGTTTTATTTGCACTCCTAGACCTTACACTCCCCAGAGCCCTGCCATTCACCGTGTAGGTCCTGCCATGCTTAGAGTTCCTGAAATGCAATACCTCGCTGTAATACTTCTCTGTATTAAACTCCATCAACTATTCCTCAGGTCACCTGCCCAACTGATCAAGATCCTGCTGCAATTTTTCACAATAATCTTTACTATCCACAAGTGCTGGAGAAACTCAGCAGGTGTGACAGCATCTATGGAGCGAAGGAAATAGGCAACGTTTCGGGCCAAAACCCTTCTTCAGACCCTGAAGGAAATAGGCAACATTTCGGGCTGAAACCCTTCTTCAGACCATTAGCCTTTAGCTTTCTTGTTAATGTTTTGAAAGCTAGTTGCAGAACTTCTGATCTTGACACCTACCACACTAGAGTAATAAGAAACACCTGTGATGTACCAGAGATTGTAATTGTGGGAATATGTCAAACGATAGTAGGTCTGAAGATTGTTAAGTTGAAGAAACAGTTTGTGGTGCTCATACCTTTACATAATCTGTTAAAGATGTAAATGCCAAGCAATGATGCTTTTTTTTTTGTATTGATTTTGTTGGAAGTGAAATATAGTTACGTTCCTGAGGTGGTATGTAGAAAAGATTAGATTTATACCAGATTCAGATCAGATTCAGATTCATTGTCATTGTCAGTGTACAGTACAGAGACAACGAAATGCCATAGTCATACAGCGTGGAAACAGGCGCTTTGGCCCAACTTGCCCACAACGGCCAACATGTACCAGCTACATTAATCCGACCTGCCCGCGTTTGGCACATATCCCTCCAAACCTATCCTATCCATGCACATGTCTAACTATTTCTTAAATGTTGGGATAGTCCCAGCCAAAATACCTTCTCTGGGAGTTTGTTCCACACACCCACCACCGTTTGTGTGAAAATATTACCCCTACGATTCCTATGAAATCTTTTCCCTTTCACCTTAAACCTATGTCCTCTGGTCATCTACCCGATCTATTCCTCTCTTGATGTTATACACCTCTACAACACCCCTCATCTTCCTTCTCTCCAAGGAATAGAATCCCAGCCTACTCAACCTCTCCATATAGCTCAGACCCTCTAGTCCTCGCAACATCCACTTAAATCTTCCATGTAGCACTTTCAGCTTGACAACATCTTTCCTATAACACGATGCCCAGAACTGAACACAATACTCTAAATGCAGCCTCACCAACATCTTATACAACTGCAGCATGATCTCCCAACATACTTTTTGAAGCCTTTTTTCCACCCTATCTACCTGCAACTCCACCTTCAGGGAACCATGCACCTGCACGCCTAGATCCTTCTGCTCTATAACACACCCAGAGCCCTACCATTCACTGTGTAGGTCCTGCCCATGTTAGTCTTCCCAAAATACAACACCTTACATGTCTCTGTATTAAATGTAATCAACCATTCCTCAGCCCACCTGGCCAATTGATCAAGATCCTGCTACAAATTTTCACAACCATCTACACTCTGCAAAACCACCCACTTTTTCATGCAAGTCATCTAAATGACAAACAGTAACAGGCCCAGCACTGAACCCTGAGGCACACCATCAGTCACAGGCCTCCAGACTGAGAGGCAACCTTCCACCATCATCCTCTGCTTCCTTCCACAAAGCCTATTTTCTATCCATTGAGCTATCTCTCCTTGGATCCCATGCGATCTAACCCTCCAGAGCAGCCTACAATGCAGAAACCTTGTCGAATGCTTTGCTGAAGTCCATATATTCATCTGCAGCTCTGCCCTCATCGACCTGTTTGGTCACATCCTCAAAAAAACAATCAGATTTGTGAGACACAGCCTCCCCACTTACAAAACTCACATGGTGATTATACCCAATCAGCCCATGTCCATCTAAATGCCTGTATATCCTATCCCTCAGAATACTCTCTAGTAAATTTCAGACTACAGATGTTACGCTCACTGGCTTATAGTGGCACACTTGCCACTCTCCAGTCTTCCAGCACCTCTACTGCATTTAAAGACTCGTAAATTTCAACCAGTGCTCCCCGCAATTTCCTGTTGGTCCCCACAATGTCCTCGGATATATCTCAGTAGTCAAGATCTGATCAGGCCCTGGAGATTTGTCTACCTTCATACACTATAGCACCTACAACACCTCTGATTTTAACACTGACTGCTCTCAAGACACTTCCATTGACTACCCCAAGTTTCTCCGTCCTCCCGTCTTTCTCCTCAGTACAAAGAAATACTGATTGAAGACGTTACCCATCTCCTGCAGCTCCACAGAGGTGACCGCTTTGATTCCTGAGGAGTCCCACTCTCTTTATGTATTAATAAAATCTCTTGGGATTGTCCTTAATGCGATCTGCCAGAGCTATCGCCTGGTCCCTTTTTGCCCTTCTAATTTCCTTTTTTAGATTGCTCCCTAGTTCCCGAAATTCTTCCAGGGATGCACTTCATTCCGGCTGCCGATACCTGTCCCATGCGTCCTTCTTATTCTTGACCAATGCCTCAATTTCTCTCGTCAGCTAAGCTTCCTTACATTTGCCTGCCTTTCCCTTCACTCTAACAGGGACGGGCATATCCTGAACTTTTGTCAGCACACTTTTAAAAACATCTCGCTTGGCAGATGTTCTTTTCCCTTCAAATAACCTGCTCCAATCAACTTAAGAATACCTTCTCTCATACCCTCAAAGTTGGCCTTGCCCCAATTGAGCATTTTAACACGTCATTCCCTATCCATAACCGAATCGAACAGTGGTCACTGGTCCCAAAAGGCTCCTCCACGAACACTTCATTCACTTGCCCTCTCACATGTGGGGGCCTCTACATATAGTGCTGGAGAAAACACTCCTGAACACCTTTGAGAAATTGCACTCCGATTTTCCCAGTCTTTTTCCGAACAAGATGTCCAATTTCCCTTGAAAACCAGGGCTCTTCACAAAAAATTGGAAAGAGCCCTGGTTTTCAAGGCAAATTAGACATCGTGTTCGGAACAAGAGGGAGATCTACAATAATTATAGGCAGCATGAAGTAAATGTGGTGCTTGAGGAGTATAAGGAATGTAAAAAGAATCTTAAGAAAGAAATTAGAAAAGCTAAAAGAAGATATGAGGTTGCTTTGGCAAGTAAGGTGAAAGTAAATCCAAAGGGTTTCTACAGCTATATTAATAGCAAAAGGATAACGAGGGATAAAATTGGTCCATTGGAGAGACAGAGTGGACAGTTATCTGCAGAGCCAAAAGAGATGGGGGAGATATTGAACAATTTTTTTTCTTCGGTATTCACCAAGGAGAAGGATATTGAATTATGTGAGGTAAGGGAAACTAGTAGAGTAGCTATGGATACTATGAGGTTCAAAGTAAAAGAAGTACTGACACTTTTGAAAAATATAAAAGTGGATAAGTCTCCAGGTCCTGACAGGATATTCCCTAGGACATTGAGGGAAGTTAGTGTAGAAATAGCCGGGGCTATGACAGAAATATTTCAAATGTCATTAGAAACGGGAATAGTCCCCGAGGATTGGCATACTGCGCATGTTGTTCCATTGTTTAAAAAGGGTTCTAAGAGTAAACCTAGCAATTATAGACCTGTTAGTTTGACTTCAGTGGTGGGCAAATTAATGGAAAAGATACTTAGAGATAATATATATAAGCATCTAGATAAACGGTCTGATTAGGAACAGTCAACATGGATTTGTGCCTGGAAGGTTTGACTAATCTTCTTGAATTTTTTGAAGAGGTTACTAGGGAAATTGACGAGGGTAAGGCAGTGGATGTTGTCTATATGGACTTCAGTAAGACCTTTGACAAGGTTCCTCATGGAAGGTTGGTTAAGAAGGTTCAACTGTTGGGTATAAATGCAGAAATAGCAAGATGGATTCAACAGTGGCTGAATGGGAGAAGCCAGAGGGTAATGGTGGATGGCTGTTTATTGGGTTGGAGGCAGGTGACTAGTGGGGTGCCTCAGGGATCTGTGTTGGGTCCTTTGTTGTTTGTCATGTACACCAATGATCTGGATGAAGGTGTGGTAAATTGGATTAGTAAGTATGCATTTGATACCAAGATAGGGGGTGTTGTGGATAATGAAGAGGATTTCCAAAGTCTACAGAGTGATTTAGGCCATTTGGAAAAATGGGCTGAAAGATGGCAGATGGAGTTTAATGCTGATAAATGTGAGGTGCTACACCTTGGCAGGACAAATCAAAATAGGACGTACATGGTAAATGGTAGGGAATTGAAGAATACAGTTGAACAGAGGGATCTGGGTATAACCATGCATAGTTCCTTGAAGGTGGAATCTCATATAGATAGGGTGGTAAAGAAAGCTTTTGGTATGCTAGCCTTTATAAATCAGAGCATTGAGTATAGAAGCTGGGATGTAATGTTAAAATTGTACAAGGCATTGGTGAGACCAAATCTGGAGTATGGTGTACAATTTTGGTCGCCCAATTATAGGAAGGATATCAACAAAATAGAGAGAGTACAGAGGAGATTTACTAGATTGTTGCCTGGGTTTCAACAACTAAGTTACAGAGAAAGGTTGAATAAGTTAGGTCTTTATTCTTTGGAGCGCAGAAGGTTAAGGGGGGGGACTTGATAGAGGTCTTTAAAATGATGAGAGGGATAGACAGAGTTGATGTGGACAAGCTTTTCCCTTTGAGAATAGGGAAGATTCAAACAAGAGGACATGACTTCAGAATTAAGGGACAGAGGTTTAGGGGTAATATGAGGGGGAACTTGTTTGCTCAGAGAGTGGTAGCGGTGTGGAATGAGCTTCCAGTGGAAGTGGTGGAGGCTGGTTCATTGGTATCATTTAAAAATAAATTGGATAGGCATATGGATGAGAAGGGAATGGAGGGTTATGGTATGAGTGCAGGCAGGTGGGACTAAGGGGAAAAAAAATTGTTCGGCACGGACTTGTAGGGCCGAGATGGCCTGTTTCCGTGCTGTAATTGTTATATGGTTAATATTGGGAATGATAAAATCCTCTACTACAACAACCTTTGAGCTGCAGCTGTCAGCAATCTCCTGGCATATCTATTTTTCTAAAGTGAAAGGTGATATATTTTGAAGAAATGCTGTCATATTGTGGAAAACCTGACATTTTATAAAAAGTTGAGGTAATAAGTGATTTTGTTTTTAATTAGATTTGTATGGGGGGTGGGGGGAATGGTTTAAAGTAGATGTAGCATTTTTTCCCCCCACAATCACCATTTCAACAAAATAATCAGTCTTAATTACCACAAATATCAAAATGGACATGCATTAAAATGTAACTATGTTGAGTTATAAAAATAAGGAAGGCTAGACCTAGAAGGCTTTAACTGAAGCAGAAATGGTACTCAAATGAAAAAGAATACTTAAAAGAAATCACTAGAATTAAAATGAATTATTCAATTTTAGTCTAATTTGTAGAAAGCTAGCATCTTTTTGATGTAGTTCTGGTTGAATTTACAAAAGGACACAACGTGCTGGAGTAACTCAGTAGGTCAAGCAGCATAGCTGGAGACATCGATAGATGACATTTCAGGTCAAGACCCTTCTTCAATCTGGCTGAGTTTAACTTGGCTTAACTTGGAGACAAGAGTCCCTCCAGAAGTTTCAAAAAGCTCTTCTAATGGTTTGGGCTGATAAATGTATTAACAAAGGCACTACAATACCTACAGCGTTTACATTTATCAGACCGGTTTTAAGGGGTGAATAATGCAATTGGTTTTAATCTTACAATGGTGGTGGTTTTGTCATTGTTTTATAACATCTCATTTTCTTTTTAACAGTTGTGGCAATATATGACTACTCAAAGGATAAAGAAGACGAGTTGTCCTTCATGGAGGGTTCAATCATTTATGTGATAAAGAAGAATGATGATGGCTGGTATGAAGGTGTCATAAATGGAGTTACTGGTTTATTCCCTGGAAATTATGTGGAGCCTATCATGCACTATGCAGATTGAAGAAAACCTGTATCTTCCTTCCTCCCCCACAAGGCCAGCCTGAGCATATTGGGGTGTGGGTTCATTGAGGAGGTTTTATTGGAGTGTTTCCAAGGATGCCATTACTTTTGAGTTCAGCATGAATACTGACATGATTAGATTGAAAATGCAACTTCAGACTGGCACAAAGTGAAAATGCAAGTGCTGATTAAATTTGTGAGACTTGGTCATTCCTAAATTATAACTAGTGCTTGTTGATAGCATGCATAAAAGTAAACAAATTTATGTATTGTAGCTAATTCAATTATTTTTTAAACCTGAAATGCTTCCAATATGGTGTAATTTTCATTTAATCTGTGAGCACTCAATTGTGATCTCATGAACTGTCACATGAGTCTATAAAGTTATGTGGATAAAGCTTGGGTGTCTTCTAAACAAAGTATGTTAGTAATTTGTACTTAACAGGTTAAACATTTTGTATGGATAAAATTTACATAATGAAAAAAATCATCTGTAGTCACGAAGTGAACCAAAGTGTAGTCTGGTATGTTGTCAGTTCATTTGTACAGTGGAAATTGTCTGGATCATTGGGTTTATATAGTTCTGGTCAATTTTATTGAATAGTTTACTAACCTTTAGAATAGTACTCCTGTTAACATCTTACAAATTATTAGCTATGTTCTAATTTGGAAACAGGCAATTCTACTGTACAATTATTTTTTTTAAGAACAGTTTGACACCTGGTTCAGCTTTGAATGATTGTTCTTATTTCTTTAAAGCAAAGCAGCATTTATTTTAAGAGTATTACTTAATTATTTAGTAAGTATTTGAATTATGTCCTGAAAGGCTCCAGATTCCATTAAATCAGTGTTCAGTTGTGTTCCTCTAGTAGTTAGTGTTCTTTGAAATTAATGCTTCGTGGTGAAGCTAATAAGAAACCAAGAATCTATTGTGCATAATTTGTAATCAAATTGATAAAGATCAACTGGCATATATCTTGACCTGTACGTAAAGAGAACAAGACCAGTGGTAATCCAGTGCCATATTGAGGCATTCTAAAAATTCTTGTACCACACTTTTCTAATTTTCTAAAGTGCTTGAGCCTGATTTAATAAAAAAATATGTACAAACAAAATGACAGCTAAATTTATTTGTTTTGAAAGGGCACAGTGGTGGGGCCAAACATTATAATGCTGAGGCTTTCTTATTAACTTCTGCCTTAAGATGTTTTATCAATTGTCTTAAACAATGCATTCTTTTAATTTGTATATAACCTGTTAAAATTGTATGTACAGTCTTTTATAATAAATTCTTCAGTATAAAAAGTTTGCATGGACAGCTAAGATTTGAAGTTGTACAGTATTCAAAGGCCATGGGTAGTCACCAACACAACAACAATTTCTTAATCGTGGCTATGTACATGGTTAGTTCAAAATGTAAACAGTTTTGATTTTGTTCAGTTGTAATCTCAATAGCTGCCAGAAGTGGAGAGGCTTTTACTTGTGCCGATTTAGTACAATTTCTGCTAGTTGAATCAAGGCATCTCTTTCTGGTGAAGGATGCAACATGGAAACCTGTCGAATGGCTTCTTGACAATATTGATGTGCGAGGTAGCAGGTTTGCTGAACACCATCACTCTAAATGAAAAATAGGAAATGTATTTAGATCAGTGATCAATGGAAACGGTTCTTTGGCCCAACAAGGCAAACCAAGCAAGTCCCATTTGCACAGATCACCCATATTCCTCAGAACCTTTCCTACACATAAACGCCTCAACAACCTGTGTCAGCTTGATCCCTTTGCATTACCTTTCCCCTCTAACCTTAAATCGTTGCCCTCTAGTTCTTGATTTCTTACCATGAGGGGAAAAAAAACAACATCTAGACCCCTCATTGTCATAAATAAAGATTACTCCTCAATATCCTATACTCCATGGAATAGTTCTACTTCTCCCAGTACCCCAGTCTCTTGTGTCCTGACAAAAATATTTTCTGTACTAATTCCTACATATCCCCAACTGATTCCCTGATTGAAGTGTGCCATAAGGGGGGGGACTATGTACTTGTCCTCCTCAGTTTCTGTTACCCAACACTCCAGATCCCTACCACTCACTGAAAGTTCTATTCTTGTTTGAAGTCCCGAAACGCATACTCTCAACGTTTTTTCCGAATTAAATTCCATTATCATTCCTCAGCCCACTTATCAAGCTAACCACTATCCTGTTCTAATTCTTGATTACCACCTCTTGGCTGCAGCCTTAATCATGCCATTATCTTCTCATGCAAATCAATGGATTCCATGTGATCTAACCTTTCAGTGCAGTCTCAAAGTCCATACAGACTATGTCTACTGCCCTGAACCTTGGTTACTTAAATACCAAGGCAAGACATCATCTCCCACAGGTAATGCTGTGCTGACCATCCCTAATCAACTCGATTTTCAAAATGCACACAATCTTAAAAGCAGAAAATATTCAGTGAGGACCTCACCTCTGGCTCCACTTGGGCCTTGACTACTATCTCCCTAGCTAATCATTTCCCCATGATATACTTAATCTCTTCAGATTCTCAATCTACCCATCCAAAGCTATCTCATGACCCCTTCTGCACTCCTGATTTCTGATACTGAAGTAAAAGTCCAGTAATCCTTTGATATAAATAGGTAAGAGGCAATTCAATCTTTTGGATTATTCAGAACCAGAGTGATAACACTAGGCCCATTGAACATTAATACATTTAAGAATGGATGTTGGTCTATTAAAAGGTTAGAACCTTAACTTCCCACTTGAGATAGGTATTCTTGCCAACGACTCATTGACAAATCTAACTCCACTAAAAAGACAGTCAAATTAAACTGTCCACAACAATTGTAGCCATGAAAGCATTATAGCACATTTTTGAAGCTGAAGTTGCTCAATAGGAAAGGCTCTGCTATTGTAGTGGCTTGGGCAAATACAATTTGTAATTGTGCACAATCCCTTTCTGAACAGAATCTTTTATGTATAGGCACTGCAAGTCAAATCTTAGTCTCATTAATCTGTTTTGTACTTTTCCAAGAGAAACAAGGCAATTTTGTATTTCTATATAGAGATACGTTTGACACACAAAGCTGAAATAACTCAGCGGGACAGGCAGCATCTCTGGAGAGAAGGAATGGATGATGTTTCGGATCGAGACCCTTCTTCAGACTAGTCAGGGATAAGGGAAACGAGAGATATGGACAGCAATGTAGAGAGAGAGAGAGATAAAGAACAATGAATGCAAGATATGCAAACAAAGTGATTATGATAAAGGAAACAGGCCATTGTGAGCTTGTTTGTTGGGTGAAAACAAGAAGCTGGGGAGGGACACAGAGAGGGAATGCCTGAGTTACTTGAAGTTGGAGAAATCAAGATTCATACCACTGGGCTGTAAGCTGCCCAAGTGAAATATGAGATGCTGCTCCTCCAATTTGCGTTTAGCCTCACTCTGACAATGGAGGAGACCTAGGACAAAAAGTTCTGTGTAGGAATGGGAAGGAGAATTAAAGTGTTTAGCAACAGGGAGATCAGGTAGGTTCAGACAGACTGAGCGGTGGTGTTCAGCGAAACGATCACCCAGTCTATGCTTGGTCTCGCCGATGTATAAGAGTCCACATCTTGAACAACGGATACAGTAGTAGGTTAGAGGAGGTGCAAGCAAACCTCTGCCAAATCTGAAATGATTGTCGGGGTCTACAGACACTCTCCTCCACCTAGCGGTTTCTTCCTTGACTGAAGAACCAACTAATCCCCGTCTAGATACTCTCCTCCGCCTAGCGGTTTCTTCCTTGACCAGAGAACCAACCAGTTCCCGTCTACAGACACTCTCCTCCGTCTAGCGGAGCTGGTCCTTACCCTTAATAACTTTGTTTGACTCCTCCAATTTCCTCCAAATATAAGGCGTAGCTATGGGCACGCGCATGGGCCTCTTTGTAGGGTACGTCGAACAATCCTTGTTCGAGATGTACCAGGGCCCCATCCCCGACCTCTGCTACATGTATCTACCTCTGCTACATGGACGACTGCATTGGTGCTACCTCCTGCACCCACACACAACTGACTGACTTCATCCATTTCACCACTAACTTCCATCTGGCACTCAAATACACCTGGACTGTTTCCGACACTTCCCTACCATTTCTTGACCTCACTATCTCCTTCGCAGGCGATAGACTTCTGACCGACATCTACTATAAACCCACTGACTCCCATGGCTATCTAGACTACACTTCTTCCCACCCTGCTTCCTGTAAGGACTCCATCCCCTACTCCCAATTTCCCCCGTCTACGCCGCATCTTCTCCCAGGATGAGGTGTTCCACACCAGGGCATCGGAAATGTCCTCATTCTTCAGGGAACGGGGGTACCCCTCTTCTCCCAAAGATGAGGCTCTCACCAGGGTTTCTTCCATGCCCCGTAACACTGCTCTCTCTCTCCCCACCCCCCCCCCCCCCCAACAAGGGCAAAGTCCCCCTAGTCCTCACCTTCCACCCTACTAGCCGTCATATACAACAAATAATCCTCCGTAATTTTCCCCACCTCCAACGTGACCCCACCACTCGCCACATCTTCCCATCTCCTCCCGTCTGCTTTCTGCAAAAACCGCTCCCTCCGTAACACCCTGGTCAATTCGTCCCTTCCCACCCCCTCCCCGGGGACTTTCCCTTGCAACGGTAAGAAATGCTACATTTGTCGCTTTACCTCCCCCCCATTGACTCCATTCAAGGACCCAAGCAGTCGTTCCAGGTGCGACAGAGGTTCACCTGCACCTCCTCCAACGCCATCTATTGCATTCGTTGCTCTAGATGTCAGCTGATCTACATCTGTGAGACCAAGCGTAGGCTTGGCGATCGCTTCGCCGAACACCTCCGCTCGGTCTGCAATAACCAATCTGATCTCCCGATAGCTCAGCACTTCAACTCCCCCTCCATAGCCAGAGAGAGGACCACCGTAAATTGGAGGAGCAGCGCCTCATATTTTGCTTGGGCAGTTTATACCCCAGCGGCATGAACATTGACTTCTCCAATTTCAGGTAGCCCTCGCTGTCTCCTCCCCTTCCCAGCTCTCCCTCAGCCCTATGGCTCCTCCTCTTCCATTCTTCTTCCCGTCCCGTCCCCCCACCTACATCAGTCTGAAGAAGGGTTTTCGGCCCGAAATGTTGCCTATTTCCTTCGCTTCATAGATGCCGCCGCACCCGCTGAGTTTCTCCAGCACTTTTGTCTACCTTCAATTTTCCAGCATCTGCAGTTCCTTCTTAAACCATTGTCGGGGTCCCTGGACAGTCGACAGAGGAGGTATAGGGACAAATGTTGCATCTTCTGCGGTTGCAGAGGAAGGTACAATTTAACTAGTGGATTGTGCAGGGAACGGTAGAAAGGCAGAAAGGGGTGGAGTTGGGAGGTTGTGACTAGTATTAGGATCCCATTGGAGGTGGCGAAAATTAGGATTGTGTTGTTGTATGAGACAGCTGATGGGATGAAAGGTAAGGACTAGGGGGGACTGTCTCTGTTGCGACTAGGGTGAGGCGGAGCACCGAGAGGACGAAACATAGAAACATAGAAATTAGATGCAGGAGTAGGCCATTCGGCCCTTCGAGCCTGCGCCGCCATTTAATATGATCATGGCTGATCATCCAAACTCAGTATCCCGTACCTGCCTTCTCTCCATACCCTCTGATCCCCTTAGCCACATCCAACTCCCTCTTAAATATAGCCAATGAACTGGCCTCAACTACCCTCTGTGGCAGAGAGTTCCAGAGATTCACCACTCTCTGTGTGAAAAAAGTTCTCCTCATCTCGGTTTTAAAGGATTTCCCCCTTATCCTTAAGCTGTGACCCCTTGTCCTGGACTTCCCCAACATCAGGAACAATCTTCCTGCATCTAGCCTGTCCAACCCCTTAAGAATTTTGTAAGTTTCTATAAGATCCCCCCTCAATCTCCTAAATTCTAGAGAGTATAAACCAAGTCTATCCAGTCTTTCTTCATAAGACAGTCCTGACATCCCAACGAGTGAGGACATCTCGGATATCCTGGTATGGAACACCTTCTTGGGCGCAGATGGGGGTGTAGACGAAGGAATTGGAAGTTGGGGATGGTCTTTGCAGGAAACGGGGTCGGAAGAAGTGCAGTCAAGGTAGATGTGGGAGTCAGTGGGTTTGTAATAGATATGTTAGGATTTACACTAAATATTTAACATTTTCATTGTTTAATATCAGATTTGATGTTCAACTTGACTTAAAGCTAAAACTAAAATGATGTACACTGAAACCAATGGAGACGTGGTCCAAAGTGTTACAGGTTAACTGATCAGCATCCCCATTCTTGGTGTTCCCATAACGCCACTATAAACAAGCTATTAGCCACCGACTCCAATGGGCTGACCATACATGGAATAAAATCCAGACAGATGTATTTTATATGGTGACAACATATTAGCATCATTACAGTATGGCTTGTGTAAAAGTGATCTGTATCCTCAATCATGAAACTGGTTGGATTTACCCCATCCAGCTAGTGGTCAAATGATCTCACTTGCAGCCCAATACCATGACTACCCCATGCGGTTTGGTTATTATAATCACTCATTATCCTTACAGATCCCTTTCTATTGATCACATGTTTAAGATGCTAAAAAATGACCCCCAACTTTTTAGTTTCATGCAATCTTACTGCAGACAGGTCTTCCCCAGGAGCTTGTTCATAATGACTGATCACATCAAGTATTTTATAAATAGGGATTTATGGAATTCTGACCCAGCATCCAACATCAGTGTGGAAATAGAATCACAAGGATAGCTGATTAATAAAGGATTGACTACAAATACATTACTCACTTCCTGGAGAAATTATTTTTTGAATTGATTCTTACCTGTTGGACATATTTCCAAGCCAGATCCACATCCCCATCTGAACTGAAGCGCCTCAATATCAAAGCATGTAGGTCTGGAAACTTAAAAAGATGAGCACTTTAAGTTTTCAGATAATTCATGTCAGTTCTTTGTTGATAATCAAAAGATTGATATACACTTATTTATCTGCCTCTTATAACTTCCAACTACCAAACATCTTAAAGGATCAGGTAGTACTTTATCTCACATAATTAAGAAAATTGTGCATTTACTGCACGTGTACTCCAGGATTATCTGTCGTGCCCTGAAAGAGAATGTTCCAGATGTGATCTTGAATAAACAATGCTACATGAATCCAAGGAGATCAGATTAAACTTTTCACAGCAGCAAGCGGCTGCCTCCCTTACCCGCTTATTTAAAAAAAACTCACTTTTACGTTGTCCTTTACACAACTTTGTAAAGATGATGCAATATAAATATCACGATTGATGCATACCCAAACTGCTTTAAAAATAGTCAATTTTTTTTTTGAAATCTCAAGTTTCAGTCTGAGGGAGAAAAAAAATCAATCGAATTTTCACTGTGCAAACAAAACTTACTTGATTTCACTCCTAAATTTAGGAGTAATTAAAGAATGTATCACTGCCTTCGTTTTTTGCATTTTCTTTTACTTTCCCACTTTCAATCCTGATTAACTTAACCACTAAATGGCCTCTTCAACAGCTTATTGTCATACCTAGAAAGAGTGCAGAAGATTTACGAGGATGTTGTCAGGACTTAAGGACCTGAGCTATAGGGAGAAATTGGGCAGGCTAAGACTTTATTCCTTGGAGCACAGGAGGCAAAGGGGGGGGGATCTTATAGAGACGTTATAAAATCATGAGAATTGATACAGTGAATGCAGTTTTTACCGCGGGTAGGGGAAAATCAAGAAAATTAGGAGAAATTCAACAGGAATCCAAAGAGCACCTTTTTTTACTCCAGGGTAGTGGAACGAGCCTGGGGAGATAGTTGAGGCAGGTATGATAGCATTTAAAAGACACTGTACATGATTGGAAAGGTTTAGAGGAATTTGCAGGCACTTTGGACTAGCTTACATTGGGCATCGCTCAGCATGGGCAAGTTGGGCTCTAGGGAGTGTTTCCTTGCTGAATGACTCGACAAACTCTGACCTCGCCTTTTCAAAGTTTTTTTTGGTTTGAGATACAGCTAGGAAACAGGCACTTTGGATTGCCATGCTGACCATCCATCACCAGATAACACTAGTTCTATGTTCGCTCACCATCTCATCCACTCCCTACACACGAGGGGCAATTTACAGAGGCCAATTAACCTACAGGCCTGCACATCTTCTGGGATATGGGAGGAAACTGGAGCGCCTGGAGGAAATCAACAGCGAGAAGATGCAAACTTCAAAGAGACAGTTACTGAGGTCATGAGGAAACTTGGGTAACTGGCTCTGCAAGACAACTCTACCAGCTGCACTACCGTGCCATCCAAATATATTCCTTTCTGTTCATTCCTTCTTCAGTTTCTGTACAACTTATAACTTGTCCTCTTTTCACAGTTCTGATATTTTAAATCAGAAATGTTAATTCCATTTTCTTGCCACAGATGTATTTTTGGGCTTTTATTTCAGATTTCCAGCATTTGCAGGATTTTCTTTTCATTGTGCATCCTTAATTCAAAGTATTCAGATATGCATTGAAGCTAACAAAACAATTGTAGATTCCAATACAAAGATCCCCAAACTCTGTCTGGTAAAAAAGGCACAGGCATTTTAATGCATGTAAAATCCATTAAAAAAACCCACTGAAAACTGATGTAGAATCACACTTTTATTTGATTGTGATGATTAATTCTAATGCATTTAGAAATAATATTATTCACATTACCTGTTGGCAAGCAAACAACACTGGGCCAGTTGCCAATCCAAGCTTTAGATCTGCTGCAGTTGGTTTCCCTAATTGATTAGTGGATGAGGTGAAATCCAGCATATCATCTACCAACTAAAACAAATAGATATTAGGAATACATTTTGAAAATAATTGTCATCTTGAGCACAGAATGCTATAATATATTGGTATTATAAATTAGGATTACCTGAAAAGCTATCCCAAGGTTTCTCCCATATTGATATGCAATTTCCTGGACTTCTGAATTACAATTACCAAGTATCGAGACCTGGATTTAAAAATCAATAAGTATAACTATAATTCATGACTTAAGTTTGTACACCAATAAAACTTGGATTTTTAAAATGGTAGGTTGATTTTTGCCAATTTCATTCAAAAACAATTTATTGTACACTTAAGTGTCAGAGTTATACAGCATGACAACAACCCTTTGACCCAACTTGTCCATGCCATCCAAGACGCTAACTTGACCTAGTCCCATTTGCTAGCCCATAACCTTCTCAACTTTCCTATCCATGTACAGACCAAATGTCTTTTAAACATTGTAATTGTACCCCCTCCATTGGCAGCTTGCTTACTCACCACCCTCTATAAGGAAACATTTGCCCCATGATCTTAAATAATTACCCTCACCTTAAACATGCCCTCTAGTCTTAGATTTCCCCAACCTGGAGAAAAAAATCTGAATATCCACTTTGTCAATGTCTCTCATTATTTTGTATGGCTGGAAATCCCAAATCAGAGACCAGTTTGATTCCTCATCTAGGTTGAATTAGCCGATCCATGCTTCAAAGGCTATGATCTACTGTGTTAATTCTGTCTTTGCAATGAGGGAGACAGTAGGAAGGAAATCAGGATTTCCATGCACTGATGAGTACAGGCACCAATCAGGCCCAACTACAAATAAACACTTAATATTATGCATATTCTGGCAAGGTATTAATTCAGTAAGGTATTAAAGAATTCATTGCTGACCGTGGAACTGGAATCCACCATCAAGGCTGGGTCCTCAAATGGAGAGATGGAGGGAAATAAACAATTTAAGACCAGGAAAAGGATCAGGTGAAATAAATTATTTTCAAAATTCAATCCTTATTCAAGTCTTTAAAAGCCATTTAAGACGTGGTCAGCTAGAATGACAAAACAGTTGAGAGATATATTTGAGGAGGAAACCAAGTATTGAACACTTCATTTTTTTTTTTTTAAGTATACAAAGTTTTGAAATGGTCAATACTGGTTATTAGGACAAAAAAGATAACAAAATCAAGCACATGAACATTACAAAATCAACCACCAAACATAATTCCAGTTGTTTTACTTAAGACAGAACGTACATACTGCTTTACAACTGTTTGCTATAAGACTTGCAGTTTTCTTAAATGTTTTCTCAAGGTAATGTACAAATCTCTCATTCTCAGTTTCTTTGGAACCCAGCTGCATAAATTCCCCTAAACAGGAAGACAAAAGTACAGATTAATAAACCATTGACACTAAAATTATTTTATGCCATCAAGTTACATTTAAACTAACCTCGTACCAAATCTTCAATTGCTCGAGTGAAAATGGATACTACAGTGGTGTTACCAAGGCGGGCAAGGGCCATGGAGGCTGAAGAGAGAACAAAGTCTCCAGCCAAAATTGCCTATAAAGAAAGGGAAGACAAATATTTCATATATTATCAATAACTCGTTATTGCAAAGCTTCTTGATTCGACTTACCACTCAAAATAAAATAGTAATCTGGTGAAAGCCTTTACACCAAGTAAAATAAAAGAATCCTGGGTGTAGATGCGGCGCATACGGAGGAATTGGGAGTAGGGGATAGAGACATTACAGGAAGCAGGGTAGTCAAGTAGAGTCAAGATAGCTATGGGAGTCAATAGGTTTGTAATAGATGTCAGTCAATAGTCCGTTTCCTGTGATGGAGGCGGTGAGATCTAGGAACGTTAGGGAGATGTCGGAGATAGTCCAAGTGAATTTGAGTGCAGGATGGAAATTAGTGAAGTTGATGAAGTCAGTGAGTTCTGCATGGGTGCAGGAGGTAGCACCAATGCAGTCGTCAATGTAGCAGAGGTAGAGTTTGGGGATAGGGTCAGTGCACACGTTAAACAGGGATTGTTCGACATACCCTACAAAGAGTTAGGCATAGGCTAGGGCCCATAGCTACGCCTTGGGTCTGGAGGAAGTGGGAGGAGTCGAAGGGAAAAGTGGTGAGGGTGACGACCAGCTCTGCTGGGCGGAGGAGAGTATTGGTGGACGGAAATTGGCTGGTTCTGTGGTTGAGGAAGAAAGGCAGGGCTTTAAGACCCTCCTGGTGGGGGATGGAGGTGTCGAGTGACTGGACATCCATAGTAAAGATGAGGGAGTGGGGGCCAGGAAAACGGAAGTTATTGAGACGACGAAGAGCGTGTGAGGTGTCTTGAACATAGGTTGGGAGGGGTTGGACCAGGAGGGGATAGGATGGAGTCTAGGTATGTGGAAATTAATTTGGTGGGGCATGACCAAGCAGAAACAATGGGTCTGCCAGGACAGTTCTGTTTGTGGATTTTGGAGAGAAGATAAAATGGGAACGATAAGGTTGGAGGCTTTAGAAGGCAGAGAGCTGGAAGTGATGGTCAGTAATGGTGCTTGAGATTATGGCCTGGTGCTCATCTGTGCGGTCATGGTCCAAGGATAAGTAGGAGGAGGTGACAGAGTTGTTGCCTGGCCTCAGTCCAATAGAGGTCAGCACGCCAGACTACCATGGACCTCCCTTCTTGGCAGGTTTGATGATCAAGTCGGGGTTGGAGTGGAGCGGAGGGCTGTACATTGGGGGGGGGGGGGGGGGGGGGGGGGGGGGGGGGGGGGGGGGGGAGGGAGTGTTAGAGTAAGGGGAGTGGAAAATTTGAGCCGGTTGATGTTCCGCCGGCTGTTGGAAATGAAAAGATCTAAAGAAGGTAGAGGGCCATGGGGTGGGGGGGGGGGGGGGGGGGGGGGGGGGGGGGGGGGGGGGGGGGGGGGGGTTGTGGGGGGTGGGGGGGGGGGGGGGGGGGGGGGGGGGGGGGGGGGGGGGGGGGGGGGGGGGGGGGGATCCAAGTGGAGGGGTCCATTGGAGACAGGAGAAGCGGTCATCACTGGGTGGTTTAAATCGATTCTTTAAATCTTTTTTTTTTTTTTTTTTTTTTTAAATATTTTATTTTATTAGAAGTAAGCACAGTCATATGGCACCAAAGTGCCTAATATATATTTTCATAATACATTTTATGTACAACTTCTTTTTTTTTTTTGTTACATTGAAAAAAGATGAGAATAAGAAAAAGAGGTTAGATAGTAAAGGATAGAAAAATGTGAAATATATAGTGTGTGAAGAAAGAAAACGAGTAAATGAAGAAAGTTGAGAGAGAAAATAGTGAAAAGAAAAGGAGATCATTATTTATAGTCTAGACCAACCCTCGTCCAGTCCTGAAACAGTTATTTTTTACAATTGTGTTGCACCATATGATTCCAAAAAAACGACGAATGGAGACCAACTCGTTATGAATTGGTCCGATTTATCCATTAGGAGGGATCGCATTTCCTCAAGATGAGCGGTGTCCAACATACTTGCAATCCACATTTTAAGCGTTGGTATTGATGTACCCTTCCAAAATTTAAGTATTAATTTTTTTGCTATTATTAAACCATAATTAAGGAATAGATTTTGAGACGCGTTCAATTTATTCCCATCTTCCATTACACCAAATATAATCATTTCAGTATCAGGTTCCATTCTTGTCTTGAATAATTTTGTAAGTATTTCAAAAATATCATTCCAAAATCTATAAAGTTTTATGCAGGAAACTAAGGAGTGTGTTATAGTTGCCTTTTGGGCTAGACATTTATCACAAGTGGCGGATATATTTGGATAAAATTTGTTCAATCGATTCTTTAAATCCTTTAAAACCGAGATGAGGAGAACTTTTTTCACACAGAGAGTGGTGAATCTCTGGAACTCTCTGCCACAGAGGGTAGTTGAGGCCAGTTCATTGGCTATATTTAAGAGGGAGTTAGATGTGGCCCTTGTGGCCAAGGGGATCAGAGGGTATGGAGAGAAGGCAGGTACGGGATACTGAGTTGGATGATCAGCCATGATCATATTGAATGGCGGTGCAGGCTCGAAGGGCCGAATGGCCTACTCCTGCACCTAATTTCTATGTTTCTATGTGAGGACCATGTAAGCTCACCCTCTCAAGCTACTCAAATGCACAAACTTCAGTTCAAAAACTGTGGCAGCCAAATCATTTTTGTCAGCGTAAACAAGTCAACGATCAACCTAGTCTTATTGCTCAGCTCAAAATAGACAAACCATTGGGAAATGTATTGAACACTATCAGCTAAAATGTATAATATTAGCTATCTGGTTGTTCACTTTTTGACAAATAATTTCCTTGTAGTTATACTCACCTTTCTTTCTCCCCAGATTTTATTTACTGTAATTTTACCCCGTCGAGTTTCTGATCCATCAATAACATCATCATGCACGAGGCTGGCAGTGTGGATCATCTCCACAATCATACCTACAGAATGCTGGCTTTTCAACAATTCCCTAAATAGCACACGTGGAAAGAATAAATAGCACTGTAAATTTTGGAAAAAAAACAGATTCATGCAAAATCCATTAGGCAATATGGATAGATGCATGTTGAAAAAAACCTTGTACTTTCCCATTTTACATGAAATTGCACTAACCCAAACTATAAAATAATCCATTTCAGGCCAATTCCAGATTATAAATAGTTTCCATTTTTAAACAAACTCCCTCAAGTTCATTTTGTCCATACAGGTACTACAAAGTACACGTCACTTTATATAGTAATCATGCCTCCACAGTATTATAATATAGTTGAGGGCCAATAAACATTAACATTTGTTGTCTTCCCCAGCCTCATTAATGGTACAGAATCAGAAAGCTCAATGATTGGTTTGATGGGCTTGGATTATCAGAGCAGCAAAGGAACAGGCCCATTGATCCACAATATCTGTGGCTAACTAATGCCAGGTCGTCTGCCTGCACATTTCTCGCCATTCCCTCCATGTGCCAAAATAAATGCCTCTTAAATGCCAGTATTGCATCTGCCTCCAACACCACCCCTAGCAGAACGTTCCCGGCACCCATCACGGTGAAATCTAATTTGTATTAGTTGGATCGGCAATAGCGGTTAGCAACATTGTCACTGACCTAAAACCCATTAAAGGCCGAGATGAACACATTGCTACAGAATGACTCTACTAAATATTTTTGCAGGAATCAACTAGTTTCTACCCCCCACCCCGCCCAACATAAAACTGGTAAGATGCAAAATAATATTCAGTGATCTATCATGTTAGATAAAACTTAAAGGTTATGATTTTAACTAGCACTGGACAATTTAAATGAGGTACCATATTTTATGTTTTGATTTTGCTTCTATCAGAAGGGTCAGATTCAGTATAACCAAAACTAATTGCATTAGTAACACTTCAGATGATTGTTGCTTGACACAAAGCCTATTATTTCAACTAATCTATACTATTACTAAAACACTTTGACGTGTGTGTGCGTGTGTGTGTGTGAGAATGTCTATTTTCCTATTTTCTTCCAAACGCTAGGCCAATCTTCCCATTTTCACACATTCCACTTACATTTTTCCCGTCGAGGCAATAAACATCTTCCCGTCGCATTCCCACCTATATTTGCACATTTTTTAATTGTTTAAAGTTTTTTTAAAAAGCCAGAAAACTCACCAATTTTGGGAAAAAAAACCCGAGTGACGTCACAATGCAGGACGGGACACTTTGGGAGGGAGGGGCACTCCAGCGCATTCGCGTGGCTGCTGCTGCTGCTAGCGCACGACACCTGGTGCCGCGGGCCCCGGCTGGAGCCGAGCCTGTTGCTCCAGCTGGAGTGAGAGCTGAGCCCGGGACCGAAAAAAAGGCCGCCGCTGGAACCAAGGACAAGCCTGGGTCCAGGTCCAGGCTGAGTACGAGAACCAGGCCGAATTCCAAGCCCTGCTCTACGACCTGGGTAGGTCCTGAGGCAGGGGAGTGAAGGGAAATGAGGAGGAGGGAGATGGGGTGGGGAGTGGTAGAGGGAGATGGGGAGGGGTAGAGGAGGGAGATGCTCCTTCCCTATCTACCATCACTCCCAACCTCTCTACCCCCCCTCCCTCTCTACCCCTTCCTCTCCCCCCCCACCTCTACCCCCCTTTGCCCTCTCCCTCTCTATCCTCCCTTTTACCCCCCCCTCTCTCTATACCCCCCTCCCTCCCCCCAACTTTACCCCCCCCCCTGCCCCCTCTCCTCACCTCCCTCCACCCCCTCCCTTTCTACCCCCCTCCCTCTCCACCCCCACCTCCCTCTCTGGGGATAGAGGGAAATGAAGAGGAAGAGGAGGGAGTGCTGGGGGATGAGGAGAAATGAGCCTCGCTTGCACAGTTGGGGGCTATGCCTGTGATGCAGTATTGCGTTGGCGGAACAGCTCGTTTTGGGGGAACGGGTGAGTTTTGGAATCTTGCGTTGGAGGAGCGGACCCAATGGGTCTGCACTTGGTCTAGTAGTATACAAAATCAACATTACTTACCTGCTCTTGCCATGATGGAGATTACACGCTTTTCCCATTAATATCACAACCATGGGCCGAAAAGCCTTCCCTTTTCCATCAAAATAGTAATCACAGATTTCTTTAAGATCTGAAGACACTGCTAATTGCTGAAAATGTATGACATATTCACAAATTAGAATTAGCAATCATAAATAAAGGCTTACGTATTAAATGTGTTTGAATCCATCAATTATTTCCATTTAGATTTCAGGCAAACACACCAACAAACGAAGGACCATGAATCAAGTTCCAACCATTCATCACCTCCGGTCACTATCATATTAGTCATCTTCTGAAGGTAGCAAGGCAGTTTAAGATAGACACAAAATGCTGGAGTAATTCAGCAGGTCAGGCAGCATCCCTGGAGAACATGGATAGGTAATGATTCAGGAACCCTTTCTCAGATTGACAGTGGGGGGGAAGGAGGAAGAAAGCTGAGAGGAGAAGCACGATAAAGTATGACTGGTAATAGATGAACATAGTCGATGCAGTTACTGGATAGGCAGATTGTTGGACAAATGCCGGAGCTGTGTGAGCCCGAAAGGATAAAATGTTGTCAATTATTAAGCTTACAATAAGAAAATGTTGTGAACTATGTATCCATTTCAAATGGAACAAGTGTGGTGTGGGGGGAGGGGAAGGAAGGAAGAAACCGATCCGATGTCAGCAAGGTTTCAGGAGCATGGGAAGGAGGCTGTTGTGGATTCGCTACTTCAACTTGGAAAATTCAATGTTCAAACCGCTGGGTTATAAGTGGAATCCGAGGGGCTGTTCTCCAGATTGCGTTTAGCCTCACTGGCAACGATGGCAGCCTAGGACAGAAAGGTCAGTATGGGATTGAGAAGGGGAACTAAAATGGTTAGCAACTAGGAGCTCTGGTAGGCCTAGGCGGACCGGGCATGTGTTCGGCAAAGTAGTCACTGAGTCTACACTTTGTCTCTCTGACAGGAGCCCACATCGGAAACACCAGATGCAGTAGCTGAGGTTAGAGGAGGTGCATGTGAACCTCTGTCTCATCCGGAGGACTGCTGGGGTCGCTGGATGGAGGCGAGAGAGGAGGTATAGGGACAGGTGTTACATCTCCTGCGGTTGCAGGGAAAAGTACTTGGGGGAGGGTGGTTTTGATGGGAAGAAATGAGTTAACAAAGGAGTTGCAGAGGGGGCAATCTCTGCAGAATGCAGAAAGGGATGGAGAAGGGAAGATGTGATTAGTGATGAGATCACGTTGGTGTTTGGTGTTGACGGAGGCTGGTGGAGTGAAAGTCAGGACCAGGAGAACTCTATTCTTGTTGCATCTGGGGTGAGAAGACTGCTGGAGGAACAGCTGGGTGAGCATCATCGGTGGAGGCAAAAGGATTGTTGACATTGTGAGTCAATCCTACCCTCCTTAGTGCAACACCTCACACTTGTTCGCATTGCCCCCATTGGCCATTTCTCCACCGATACCTATAAGTAATCCATATCCAGCAATATCCTTTGACAGCCTTCATTGTCCACAACTCCATCACTTTTTGCCATCTGCAAACTTACCAACCCATCATCATTTTCGTCCAAATATGTCAAATATATCACAACAGCAGCGGTCGGTACCAGCACTGATCCCTGCAGAATACCATTGGTAATATACCACCAGCCAGAATATCACCTTTCACCACTACCCCCGACCTTCTATGGATAAGCCAGTTCTGAATCCAAACTACCGAGTCACTGTGGATCCCATACAACTTAATCTCCTGGATCAGCCTACCCGGAGGAACTTTATGAAATGCCTTACTAAAATCTATGTAGATAACACCCACCGCCCTACCCACAATCACCCATGACATCTCTTGAAAAAACCAATGTCAAATTTGTAAGACATGATCTGTCCCACAAAGCCATGCTCACAGTCCCCAGTTAGCCCATTCTCTTCCAAGTGTTAGTCGATCTCATGTCCAAGAATCGCCTCCATTAGCTTTACTACCACTGATGTGAGGCTCACCGGCTTAGGATCCCTTGGATTCTCTTTATATAACCATATAACAATTACAGCACGGAAACAGGCCATCTCGGCCCTACAAGTCCGTGCCGAACAAATTTTTTTTTCCCCTTAGTCCCACCTGCCTGCACTCATACCATAACCCTCCATTCCCTTCTCATCCATATGCCTATCCAATTTATTTTTAAATGATACCAATGAACCTGCCTCCACCACTTCCACTGGGAGCTCATTCCACACCGCCACCACTCTCTGCGTAAAGAAGTTCCCCCTCATATTACCCCTAAACTTCTGTCCCTTACTTCCCTGGATTCTCCCTACTTCCCTTCTTTAAAAAAAGGAGCAACATCAGCTATTCTCCAGTCTTCCAGGACCTTCCCTGTGACTAGAGAAAATGAAAAGTTCTCTGTCAAGGTCTCAGGATTTTCCTCTTGTCTCTCTCAATAACATGAGACAGATTCCATTTGGCCCTAGGGACTTATTTACCTTAATTCCCTTCCACAAAACATACTACAGCTCCTGCTTGATCTCAAACTGCACTAACATATTAGTATACTGCATCTTGATGTCACTTTCCTTCATGTTAATCTCCTTGGTGAATACTAAACCAAAGTACTTCTTTAGAACCTCACCCACATCCTCCGACTCTAAGCTTAAATTTCCTCCTTTATCCTCAAGTGGACCTGCCCTCTGACATGTTACACTCTTGTTTTAAATATATGTATAAAAACTGCCTGGGGGGAAAAAAAAAATCTGCTTTAAATCAGGCAAGCCTTTTAAGGCAGTCACCAGTCTCCCATTCAGATACACCTGCTCCAGAGCCTCATCGGGATCTTGTACATTTTATTTGATGTAACCCGAAACGGTGCAATATGTATATTCATTTTTCTAGGGTTAATTTTTAATAAAATGACGATTTCAGATATCTGGATGGATGCATTAAATTTCCTGCTCATTTGAGAGCGATTCTTGAGTACAGAATAGCAACCAAGGTGAATGGGAAATGTCTTGTTGATTTATGAATGTGAGTTGAACGATACATTTTCCTGGAATGTAGCCCTTTTGTAAATTGCAGAATACCCATTACCCAAATAATCAGTCAACTAGACTGTACTCGGTGAATTTCTTCACCATTTTTATACACTGCCACCTAAATGCTAATTTAGGCAGGAGTTGGCATGTGTTTGTATTATTCTGTCATTTTCATGCAAATTTAATTTACTCTTCATGTTCAAAAAGAAAGATAAAATTCTTAGACAAACTTACCGTCTTAATTTCATCATATAGATTCTTCATATCTTTCTGAGCTAGTGTGTAAGGGTCTTTGTACTGTTTGTCACTCTGCACCTGATTACAGCAGCATTTAGTCCTCGTGGTGGATACAAGTCTGGATGGCGTTCTAGAATAAGAGTATAATTTGTGTTATTGGCTTCTGTATCAAAATCAAATTTGAAAATGTTTTGTATTTCATTTAATCCAAATCAAAAAAGTAACACCTTAATTTATTTTAAAATGGTGTAATAATCAGACTACTGTATTTACCATATTATCAAATAAGCTTTCACAGAATCAAAACCAAAACACAATGCAGCTATCATTCAGTGTGTTATTTAAAACGGCATTTAACTGAATCCCACTCTCTTATCTTTTCCACAATGTACCCCCTTCAAGCTTTAATCTACTTTCTTTTTTAGTTAATTTTTCCACTAACTTTCAGAGAATACTGCAGAAAATGGCAAAACCATTTATTATACAATTAGAAAAACATTAACTCAGTTGTTTTGCCAACTACACTGACCATGTCCTTTTTATTTTTCGATTCTCTGCTAATGGAAATAATTTCTTATTTTATTAAACACTTCATGTTGGGCATTTCTTCAATCTGCTCAAAATGAACTATAGCTTCTCTACCATATAATTTTGCAATCCATTATTCCATTAAACATACACAGCATTCTCTCCAAACCAATGATGGTCTTCCCAAAAGCATGTTACCCAAAATTGATCTAGCCAAATTTCATGCTTAAAGACTTGGTTCAAAGATAATGCTTATGAAAAGTTTCGGTGCAGGAAAAGCCCCCCCCCCCCCCCCCCCACCCCACCCTCACATCAGTCTGAAGAAGGGTCTCGAACTAAAACATCACCTATTCCTTCGCTCCATAGATGCTGCCTCACCCCCTGCTTCTCCAGCATTGTTGTCTACCTTCGATTTTTCCAGCATCTGCAGCCCTCACTTAACTTTTTTTCTCTGTTGTCAGCGGGCAACCTTGGCAGCTTTTTAGGTTGCCAGTTTAAGTGGTCATTTAAGATGGTTTGCGTGACGCGTGCGATAATGTGCTCGGACGAAGTGCATAGCTACCAGTCGGAATTATGCTCAATGAAGCATTCACATGTTATTTCTGCTTCAAATAAAGTCACAAACTAAACATATTCACCATTCAAGACATGATATATACCACAATGACGTGCAGCAAAATTATAATACAGTATCGCAACTCTTTTTACACATTGCAATGAATTATTTTTTCCACTCCCAAACAAAAATGTGGTTGGATTATTCACATCCACTCAGTTCGCAATAGCCAACCTGATCTCCCGGTGGCTCAACACTTCAACTCCCCCTCCCATTCTGAATCCAACTTTTCTGTCATGGGCCTCCTCCATGTCCAGAGTGAGGCCCACCGCAAATTGGAGGAACAGCACCTCATATTTGCTTGGGTAGTTTACACCCCAGCGGTATGAACATTGGTTTCTCCAATTTCAGGTAGTCCTAGCTTTCTCCCTCCTTCCCCTCCCATTCCCAGCTCTCCTACAGCCTACTGTCTCCACCTCTTCCTTTCATCCCCCCCCCCCCCCCCCCCGACATCAGTCTGAAGAAGGGTCTCGACCCGAAATCGTCTATTGCTTCACTCCATAGATGCTGCCTCGCCCGCTGATTTTCTCCAGCTTTGTCTACCAATGGGATCCCACCACTGGTCACATCTTCCCATCACCTCCCCTGTCGGCTTTCCGCAGAGACCACTCCCTCCGTAACTCTCTGGTCAATTCGTCCCTTCCCACCCAAACCACCCCCTCTTCTGGCACTTTCCCTTGCAACTGCAGGAAATGCTACACTTGTTGCTTTACCTCCTCCCTTGACTCCATTCAAGGATGTAAGCAGTCTTTCCAGGTGCTGCAGAGGTTCACCTGCACCTCCTCCAACCTCATCTATTGCATCTGCTGCTCTAGGTGTCAGCTGCTCTACATCAGTGAGACCAAGTGTAGGCTTGGCGATCGCTTCCCCCAACACCTCCGCTCAGTTCGCAATAACCAACCTGATCTCCCGGTGGCTCAACACTTCAACTCCCCCTCCCATTCCGAATCCGACCTTTCTGTCCTGGGCCTCCTCCATGGCCAGAGAGAGGCCCACTGTAAATTGGAGGAGCAGCACCTCATATTTTGCTTGGGCAGTTTACACCCCAGCAGTATGAACATTGACTCCCCTTCCCAGCACTCCCTCAGCCCAGTGTCTCTGCCTCTTCCTCTTCCTTTCTTCTTCCCAACCCCCCCCCCCCCCCCCCATCACATCAGTCTAAAGAAGGGTCTCAACCAGAAACGTTGCCTATTTCCCTCGCTCCATAGATGCTGCTGCACCCGCTAAGTTTCTCCAGCATTTTTGACTACCCATTCACACAAGTTCTGTTATCCCACTTTCCTCACCCACTCCCTACACATTAGGGGCAATTTTACAGAGACAAGTTAACCTACAAAGCCAATGCGTCTTTGGGATTTGGGAGGAAACCCACACGCTTGCAGGGAGAATGTGCAAATTCAACACAACACAGACACAGAGGACAGGATAGATTCAGATTCAACTGTAATTGTCATTGTCAGTGTACAGTAGAGTCAACGAAATGCAGTTAGCATCTCCCTGGAAGAGCGACATAGAGGGGAATTGTCGCTATTTTTCCCATTCCTGGGAGACACGGGGCTTGCGATGTGTCCGCGCCGCCGCCATCTGAATCTGTTGAATCGGAATCTATCCAGAGATGCTGGCTGCTCCATGGTTTGCCTGCACAATTAAAGCATGGAAAAGTCTTCACCCTGCCATAGTTACCCAACCAGATGCGACTAAATTTAAGGTAGCTCTTTTTTCCTCCCCAAGATCCCTTTTTTGCTTAAGTCCAATTCCCACAATACAAAGGGAGGGAGAAAGTGCCCGGCGCCGGCCAGTTGCCGTGGCAGTGCACATGTGCAGATCGGCCGATGATGTGCTGGCTGTGGTTGGGTGCATGTGCAGGGGGAGGATGTGCTGGCCATGGCAGTGTGGATGTGTCCCGGGTGCTTCCCAAGCCGGGCAAAATGACACGGCTTTTAGGTTGCCTGGCGCGACGTTAGGTGGCCATTGGCACCCGGGTAACCGTTAATTTCGAGCCCTGAGATACCAGGGATAAATCTGTTTTCCTATGAAGGAGTGTGAGAACTTATGTTCATCATATAAGTTTGCAGCTTAACTTCTCATCTAAAAGCATACATAGCTCACAAAGCTGCACTGTACTTGTTGACAAAATGTGACCTGGACCCATGAATCTTCACTGAAAAATTGAAGCAAATAGGCTCATGATAAAAGATCATCACCAAAGAAGGATTTCATGAAATTATAAAAGCTTGTTCCTTTTCCATCAAAAAAAAAAAGGAATTTTGTAAAGCATAGTTTGGTGGTACACAATCTAGATAGTGACAAGCTTTGTGTTCTATGCTATCCAATCAAATGCCCAGGACAGGAAGGCTCTGCAGAGAGTAGTGCGTTCAGCTGAACACACCATGGGAACTACAGTCCTTCTCCCCCCCCCCCCCCCCCCCCCTGCAGGACCTATACACCAGGAGGTGCAGATCCAGAGTCATCAAGATCATGAAGGACCCCTCCCACCCCAGCGATGGACTGTTCCAGCTGCTACGGTCAGGCACACGCCTCTGCTGTCACGCTGCGAAAACGGAGGATGAGACGGAGTTTCTTCCCACAGGCCATCAGGACTGTAAACTCTGATCTCACTGGGGCGTAATTACTGTTGTCTTTTTAAAAAAAATGTAAATACTGGTTCTGTTCTGCTGGTCTGCACAATCCCACAGGCATTGCCACTTTCATTTCACTGTACATCTTGTATGTGTATGTGACAAATAAACTTGAAATGAAATCAGATAATACCGTACACAAATACTTTCACACCAAATTCAACTACAATAGGTAGAGCAAAGGAGAAGATCAGTTTGAAGACGGGTCTCAACCCCAAACGTCACCCATTCCTTCTCTCCAGAGATGCTGACTGACCCACTGTGTTACTCCAGCATTTTGTGTCTACCTTCGATTTAAACCAGCATCTGCATTTCTTTCCTGCACATAGAGTGTTCTCAGTTCTCAGTGAGTAGCGCACCAGCTCAACATCCAAATCATTCAAATTATTTTCTTAAAGAGTTCTTACCTCCATGAAGAATTTGGCTTCTTGTGAATGGTAGTGTTTAAATGGATTCTTTGATAGTAATGCAACTCCTTTGAAGGAAAAGAAGAGTTTATTTAAATAAATGGCTAGTTTTGTTTTGAAAGAACAATCATTTCTACAGACTCCCTTTTATCGTCAACTGGAAAAATGAATCAGCTTGTTTTATTACTTAAAGTCTTTGGCTCAGACTTGTTTGTATGTAATGTTTTAATCGGTGGAGACAATGTTACGGCCCGTGAGCAGCTGGAGAGCAGCTAAGGGTTGGCGGTGGCAGCAGCAGGCATGGCATGCAAACGACCGAGGAAGATTTGTGGGCCGGCAGTGGAAGCAGAAGGTCTGGCCGCGGAAGTGGCATGGGGGCAGCCAGGGAGGCAGCGTGGTGTGGGGGCAGCTGGTGCTGCAAGTGGCCGGGAAGGGAGCATGGGAGCAGACAGCGCTCTATGTGACAGGGGAGGCTGCACGAGATGGGGGTGGCACAGGAGTAGCTGGCGCTCCAAGCCATAGTGGAGGTGACACAATCGGTGTTGTGGCAGCTGGCGCTGCAAACAGTGCAGGCAGGGGGTCATGGGGGCAGCCATTGGTAGGCCAGTCCACTATAACCAAAATCCATTACAAAGAGGTCCTTTGAATCTAGGGTTTACTGTGCCTAAAAAATAATTTTGTGGGATGCGGGAGTCATTAGCAATGTTATTATCCAGTCTGATTTGCTTCTGAGTTAGTAGAGAACTTACGTTTTTGAGCTATTATGATGCGTGATAAAGGTATGCCCAGTCTGTTGTTTGTTAAAGTTTTGAGGATTTTGTCCAGTGATGAAAGATCAGAAATACACACCCATAGTAAGAAATTATATAACTTAGTGGGAAACATAGGAGGTAATGTTCCTATCAGCCTATTAACTTGTCTTAATATAATGGGTCGTAAACATGGGATATACCATCAAAGCAGCCTTGTAGCAGGAGTGAAAACTTAGTGCCCTACTTTGTTCTGCATTGTTGAGGTTCCGTTGTAGAAGCTGTATTCAGGAGAAAAATGTGTGCAACATATTCTCATTTATACTTTGTAAAGTATGAATGGCTGAAATTGCAACTTACTCCAACTTCTCGACACTCTTGTTCGAGGGACAACTACAACTATCCCACTACATCTGATATGAATTTTATGTATAATTGAGATTATCTCTTTCTTTTAAACTTGTGAACATTGGTGCATTTGCTTAAATCACTTTCTAAAACAAAAAAAACACCATCCAGTGAATCAATCTGGTTAATCTTTGCTGCACTCTCATTCACAAGAGTATCCTTCCACAGGTACATAGACCAAAGCCCACCTTCCAAGATGGATAGTTATATGGATGGGAAGGGAATGGAGGGTTATGGTCTGAGCGCAGGTATATGGGACTAGGGGAGATTATGTGTTCGGCACGGACTAGAAGGGTCGAGATGGCCTGTTTCCGTGCTGTAATTGTTATATGGTTATATGGCACCCAACCCAGGTGACTATTTGCATGCTAGCCACAGAAGCAGATCGACAATCACATATTACAATCGCTCCACACTCTTAATTTACCCTATACACTGTAAATGGCTCAACTGTAATCACGTGTTACATCACCACCACAATAATGCAGCACCAACTTCGATGGACTGGCCATGTTATCCGCATCCCTAAACAAATCCTGTACTCTCAATTGAAGGAAGGTCGGCTAGCCCCCGGCAGGCCAAAGAAACGCTTCAAGGACAACATCAAGAACAGTCTGAAGAAATTCCACATCACATCAAGCAACTGGGCACACATTGCACTGGACAGGCGCTCCTGGAGGAAATCCATGCAAGAAGGAGCTGCATTTCACGAAATGGAACCACGCCAAGTCACAGAGATACAGCGACAGCAATGTAAAGAGAGAAGGGGGCTCGACGACTATCAATCACCACCAGTCTCCACTGCCCACGTTGCACCAAGGTGTGTGGATCGCGGATCAGCCTCCACAGACCCACAAGTAGACGACCCTATGGAGTGGAGTCATACTTGTTTCGAGTGACCGCCGATGATCATGATTGTCTAGTGTGAACAGGTTCACATTTTGTAGGAAAATATAATTTTTTTTTTTAATAAATAGCAAGAGATTTGGTAGGTGTCATTGTACAGAGGGACTTGAGTGCATGTGCAATGTGAACCGGTTCACGTTATGTTCCATGTATCACCTTTTTGCCCATGTACTCAACTTTATATTTTCCTGAAACCTCCCCGAATCACCACGACCCACTTCGTTTGTTTTATACCAATCAGATATGTTGCACCTGATAGTGATGAACACACAACCATATAACAATTACAGCACGGAAACAGGCCATCTCGGCCCTACAAGTCCGTGCCGAACAACTTTTTTTCCCTTAGTTCCACCTGCCTGCACTCATACCATAACCCTCCATTCCCTTCTCATCCATATGCCTATCCAATTTATTTTAAAATGATACCAACGAACCTGCCGACACCACTTCCACTGGAAGCTCATTCCACACCGCTACCACTCTCTGAGTAAAGAAGTTCCCCCTCATATTACCCCTAAACTTCTGTCCCTTAATTCTGAAGTCATGTCCGTTATGTCAATTCACTGCTCAGCCTGTTGACACTAATTCCAATTGAACAGCACCTTAAATATAATTGTAAATCATTGTAAGATGTGCCAGCGCAATAACCTGGCCCTCAACACCAGCAAAACCAAGGAACTGATTGTGGACTTTGGAAGGAGTAGGAGGGGGAACCACAGCCCCATTTATATCAACGGGTCGATGGTTGAAAGGGTCAAGAACTTCAAATTCCTGGGCGTGCACATCTCTGAACATCTTTCCAGGTCCGAGAACACTAACGCAATTATCAAAAAAGCTCATCAGCGCCTCTACTTCCTGAGAAGATTACGGAGAGTCGGATTGTCAAGGAAGACTATCTCTAACTTCTACAGGTGCACAGTCGAGAGCATACTGACCGGTTGCATCGTGGCTTTGTTAGGCAATTTGAGCGCCCTGGAGAGGAAAAGACAACTAAAAGGAGGAAACACTGCCCAGTCCATCATCGGCTCTGACCTTCCTTCCATCAAGTGGATTTATCGCAGTCGCTGCCTCAAAAGGCTGGCAGTATCATCAAAGACCCACACCATCCTGGCCACACTCATCTCCCTGCTACCTTCAGGTAGAAGGTACAGGAGCCTGAAGACTGCAACAACCAGGTTCAGGAATAGCTACTTCCCCACAGCCATCAGTCTATTAAACCTGGCTCGGACAAAACTCTGATTATCAATAACCACTTTCTGTTATTTGCACTTTACCAGTTTATTTATTCATGTGTGTATATATTTATATCATGGTATATGGACACATTTATCTGTTTTGTAGTAAATGCCTACATTTTCAGTGGGCTTAAGCAAAGCAAGAATTTCATTGTCCTATACAGGGACACATGACAATAAACTCACTTGAACTTGAACTATGGTACAATGGCAGAAAGTCACCGTTTAGCCCATCATTCCTACACCAAGGCTTTGGTGACACCTGACAATTAGTCTTTAAGCACAATCGAATTCCTTTAGATACTTCAAAACATAGAAACATAGAAATTAGGTGCAGGAGTAGGCCATTCGGCCCTTCGAGCCTGCACCACCATTCAATATGATCATCATGGCTGATCATCCAACTCAGTATCCCGCACCTGCCTTCTCTCCATACCCTCTGATCCCCTTAGCCACAAGGGCCACATCTAACTCCCTCTTAAATATAACCAATGAACTGGCCTCGACTACCCTCTGTGGCAGAGAGTTCCAGAGATTCACCACTCTCTGTGTGAAAAAAGTTCTTCTCATCTCGGTTTTAAAGGATTTCCCCCTTATCCTTAAACAGTGACCCCTTGTCCTGGACTTCCCCAACATCGGGAGCAATCTTCCTGCATCTAGCCTGTCCAACCCCTTAAGAATTTTGTAAGTTTCTATAAGATCCCCTCTCAATCTCCTAAATTCTAGAGAGTATAACCCAAGTCTATCCAGTCTTTCTTCATAAGACAGTCCTGACATCCCAGGAATCAGTCTGGTGAACCTTCTCTGCACTCCCTCTATGCAGAGAAGGTTCACCAGACTGATTCCCGCAATAATGTCCTTCCTCAGATTTGGTCTGAAAAAGAAAAGGAAGTATATTCCTTTAATTCCTCTTAAAACGTTATATTTTGATCTGCTTCCTTCACAGTTGCAATGGTGCTCACAGTCTCCGAGCACCTTCCGTCTAAACCGGAGAGAACGACGTCCGTATGCCACAGTTTGCACCTAATCGACCTTGCCCTGGGGCGCGGTCACACTGCAGGCTCCGGTGGGAACCAAAGATCGTTGGTGGCAACATGCAAGAGGATGACATTGCCCTGCGGGGCGCGGTTACACTGCAGGCTCCGGTGGCAACCAAAGATCTTTGGTGGCAACATGCAAGAGGATGACATTGCCCTGCGGGGCGCGGTTACACTGCAGGCTCCGGTGGCAACATGCAAGAGGATGACATTACCCTGGGCGCGGTTACACGGCAGGCTCCGGCAAAGACCCTGCTCCGGTGGCAACATGCATGCAAGAGGATGACCTTGCCCTGGTCTCAACGGCCTCCCTCGAGTCTGTTACCTGCACGCGGCCGCGCCCGCGGGTCCCGCCATCTCCCGCCACGGGCAGCCCAGCCCAGTGACCGTTGAAACCGTTGAAACCGCCGCTCGCGCTCCACACTCCGCCCGCGAACGCCCGCCTCACGTTCCACGCGCGGCAACGGCTCAGAGGCAGCGCCATTTTTGTTGCTACACCGGTTGGTCCCGTCCCGCCCTCAAACCAGGCGAAGGCGCTTGGGAGCAAAGATAGAGCGGGTTCGTGCAAACCACGCCCGGCGTTTTAATTTATTCTAATCAACACCGGGCGTGTGCAACAACCCTGGATGGAATAAAAACCGTCGATTTTAAATAAATCAATAAACAAATAAATAAAAGAGGAGCTAATTATATTTTATGGTAAAAAAAAATTAACATGTTTCACCCGGAAATTATTCTGGTCCAGCAGGTCACTTGGAGTTTTTGCACGGAGCTTTCTTTCTGTTGTCACTGCCAGCTGTTTTGCTGTGTTTCTTATCGAATAAGTGTAAAATCGTATTTTATTTGCAAACCAGTGTTTTTGTGACAAGCCGTGCTGATGCTTAATACTTAATGGAATCAAGACACCTTCTGGAATTTCGTGGCGAAGGAAGTGCAAATATAAAATGTGTAGGAAGGATCTGTAGATCTGTAGATGTTGGTTTTAAATAATGGTTATGTTTCCTTGATCTTCTCCAGAGAAAAAAAAATCGCACCGCTGTGTATGGAATTATTTCACCCGGCTACCACATCTTGTCCAGACACGCACGGTTCATGGTGTATGTTGGATCTTTGCTAAAACGAGACTGATGGCTGTACAGAGGACTCTTGACTGGGACAATACTTAAACTTGATATCATGAGAATAATGCTTCTGTGGTTGATTTGGGAACCGACCTTTGGGATTTTTTCTCGAGGAGAAATAACAAACTACAAAGCTGCTGCTGAGCCTGAATGCAATTCGATTGATACTAATTTTTATTCGATTAATGGCGATGATACTTTGGGTTACAGTAAGGTTAATTATAAAAGGTCATCCATGGATGGATGGAATTTAACTTCCCAAAAGTTAATAGGTAAAGTTTATAATTTTCCACGGATATAGTATGAATATTAAAACCGACTAAGTTATGTTTTAGCCTTAAGTGATTAAGACAATAACAACACTAACCTCATTTTGTATTGCCCCTCCTTTGGTTTGCAATGTTACAACATTTTGAGATTTAAAAAATCAAGTCTGCAATTTATCCCATCAGATAAAGCATAGAAATAAGTTTAATTTGACACCAAATTCACTTTCATATCTTCAGTATTAAACAAGTTATGGCCATTTTCATACTCGGAAATTATCATATTGTTCCTTATTGCTTTTGCATTGACTTAACACAAAAGCTCTGATCGAGGACAGTCAAAAGCCCATAAATTTCTTAAAAATTAAGAGAACTGTGTGAAATTTTCAGTTATTATAGATTGAAGCATTCTGAAACAAATATAAAACATCTTACTTGGATGACCTGAAATTAAAGCATATAATTAGTTAATTACCTAATTGTAGTCAATTACAAAATTGACCGTTGTGACGGAAATAGTAATAAACACCCAGACTGCCTTGAAAATTGAAAAATGTGATATTCTCAAGATCAGAACTTTAATATCATTATATTATATGCTGTAAATCCATAACAGATAGGTAAATAAATTACAATTTTTAGCAATAGACCAAGTCTTTATGAAGATCAGTTACTAGCTGGTACATTGGCATATCATAATCAGCAGCATCATCATACTCCTCAGATTGTAACCAATAAGCAACTCTGATTTTCCTCAACTATAAGTTTTTGCTCTTCAAACCACGCACACATATGCACACATTCTCGCTGTCCGAGCACGACGTGAGGAGGGCACTGACACGGGTGAACACAAGAAAAGCTGCAGGCCCCGATGGCATCCCGGGGCGAGTACTCAAGTCCTGTGCTACGCAGCTAGCTCCAGTGCTCACTACATTATTCAACCTCTCCCTGGACAAGTCCGTGGTCCCTGCCTGCTTCAAAAAATCCATCATCGTACCGGTACCAAAAAATGCCTCCCCAGCCTGCCTGAATGACTACCGTCCGGTGGCCCTTACCTCGGTAGTCATGAAATGCTTCGAGAGGCTGGTGAAGAATCACATCTGCGCCTTCCTCCCTCGGAACATGGACCCGTTGCAGTTTGCATACCGTCCGAACAGGTCCACGGACGATGCGGTCTCCCAGGTCTTGCACACCGCTCTCTCCCATCTGGACAGCCAGAAGGGGGGCTACGTGAGGATGCTGTTCATAGACTACAGTTCAGCCTTCAACACGATAGTCCCCACCAGACTGGCCGGGAAGCTACTGGAATTGGGGCTCAACACCTCCCTGTGTGCCTGGGTCCTGGACTTTCTCACCGCCAGGCCCCAGGTAGTCAAGATGGGAGGGAATACATCAAAGTCCCTCACCCTGAGCACAGGATCGCCCCAGGGTTGCGTCCTCAGCCCCCTATTGTACTCTCTGTACACACATGACTGTGTGGCTAGGTTCAGCTCCAATTCAATAATTAAGTTTGCTGATGACACTGTGGTGGTGGGCCTGATCTCAGACAATGATGAGAGGGCCTACCGGGAGGAGGTGGCTGATCTGGCACTCTGGTGCCAGGAGAACAGCCTCCTCTTGAACATCAAAAAAACGAAGGAGCTGATCATGGACTTTAGGAGGGCACATCATCCGAGGACGTACACTCCATTGAGTATAAAATGGGGATCCTGTGGATAGGGTGAACTGTTTTAAATATCTGGGGGTCCATATCTCCGAGGATATGACATGGACATCACACGCCTCAGCACTCGTGAGTAAGGCAAGGCAGCGCCTTTACCACCTCAGGCAATTGCGGAAATTCAGAGTGTCTCTGAGGATCCTCCAGTGCTTCTACGCAGCAGCGGTGGAAAGCATCTTGTCCGGGAACATTACAATCTGGTTCGGGAATTGCTCTGCCAAGGACAAGAAGGCTCTGCAGAGAGTAGTGCGTTCGGCCGAACGCACTATGGGAACTTCACTCACCCCCCTGCAGGAACTATACAACAAGAGGTGCAACTCCAGAGCAAATAAAATCATGAGAGACCTCTTCCACCCCTGCAACAGTCTGTTCCAGCCGCTGCGGTCAGGCAAACGCCTCCGTTGCCATGCAGTGAGAACGGAGAGGTTGAGAAGGAGTTTCTTCCCAGAGGCAATTCGGACTGTAAACGCCTTTCTCACCAGGGACTAACTGTACAGAACGTTTTTCCTTCTATTATTTATTACGTAAAATAATATGTGTGATTGTGTTTAGAATTTGTTTGGTTGTTTTGTTGTTCCGTGAGCATTGCCACTTTCATTTCACTGCACATCTCGTATGTGTATGTGACAAATAAACTTGACTTGACTTGACTTGACTTGACTTGACTTGACGCATGACATGCCTTTCTGCCCATTACTTTCCCATTAAGAATGTCCTGTAGATTCCATTTCTTAAGAAAAGGATAATTTTTTTAAATAGCCTAAGTATCCAAATAACAAACTAATCCCATTCACACAAGAATTCACAATATAAAATGAATTTTAAATCTCACTATGAATTCAGATGCCAGATGGAAGGAATTTGATGTTTAATTCCCATAAATTAATATGGAAACATCCACTCAATATAATCACATTTTTTTTTTTTTTCACAATACATGGGACTTAAACTGATATTTAGTATAAAAATATTGACTATGGGTAGACATTAGACAATAACACAAAATATAGACGATTTAAATGCTCTAATGACATGATTGTCCAAGCTTTTAAATCATCTTGCGAGTGGGTTTTTCTGGAACGCGATCGATTGGAACGTTGTATTTGCGGTGAATTTGAACCACATATCGGCAGGAAAAACACTGCCGGTTCGTATGGGGCTCAAATCACATTTTCACAACGTAAAATTAGAATAAAGCCATCCCAAGAAGCAAGCTTATATGTAAAATAAACGACTTACCCTTTGTTTTGTCCCGTTCTTGCGATCCGTCACGTTGAGGGCATTAGAAGTCGCTTTTTATTTTAATCAAATTATTAAATTGTCTCACGATTAAAAAAAAAAATCCGGAATGGAAGTCGGATCGATTATTCTTCAGCAGCTAGCAGCCAGAGGAAATCCGCCTCTGACAGGCAGTAGAAAACTCAATTATAATCCCGCCCCCCTCAAAGGCGTCAAAGTCGCGCACACGGCCAGTGGCAGAACTGCAGCGCCGCTGAAGGTAAGTTTTGTAACATTGCTACTTTGGTGGAAAACATCACCAAAGGTGGAGAGTACATTGATAATTGTTGAGAAAAGTTTAGTAGTTTCTGTCGGGCTGTTTTCACCAGTATTCCACATCTGACATTTTTTTTTTCCGGATAAATTGGCAGCTTCCTTCGTGAGCCCAATTTAATAATGTAATATTGCCTCAAGTTTAAATTTGGCGGTTCAGTATTGATAGCACATTTTACTGGCTTTTGAAATTAAGCAAAGAGTAACAGAAATACAACGGGTCCCTTCATCATGGCAGGCAGTAACTAGTGGCTACTGATGCCCACTCCAAAATGGGATCCCCAAATAGTTGCACATATGAAGATTATTTTTCTCTGATGAGGGATCTGAAGGAAATATATATCCAAGTTTATGAAATGATTAAAGGGGGGGCAGTGTTAGCTGTGAGGAGGATGCTAGGAGACTGCAAGGTCCAGAACCAGGGGACAGTTTTGGATAGGTCATTTGGACTGAGTGGGAAAAATTTTTCACCCAGAGAGTTGTAATTTGGGAATTCTCTGCCACAGTTATCCATTTTGGTGGCGAAACGGTGGCAGCGGTAGATTATACCTTAAATGGCGAGTACAGCGCCGGAGAGGGGGAGATGCATCCTGACTACGGGGTGTCATGTACATGTCATTGAAGGTATGCATGCAGGTGCAGCCTGGCAGGTTTTCTCCAAAATCGTCGGTTTTAGCTTTCATTTAGAAACAGTTTGGAAACAGGCCCAGGGACCCACTAGGTGCAGCGCTGACCAGCGATCTTCGTGAGACCCACCTGGACATTGCGTATTTTCTCCAAACTGAGGAAGGAGCCATAGAGGGAGTGCAGAGACTGTTCACCTGACTGATTCCTGTGATGTCAGGACTGTCTTATGAAGAAAGACTGGATAGACTTGGTTTATACTCTCTAGAATTTAGGAGATTGAGAGGGGATCTTATAGAAACTTACAACATTTTTAAGGGGTTGGACAGGCTAGATGCACTAAGATTGTACAGGTTTGTAGGTTAATTGGCTTGGACAAGGGGTCAAAAATTGTCGCAAGTGGGGGCAGGAATTTTTTAAAACCGAGATGAGAAGATGGTTGTTTGGACACGGTGGGCGTGTATCTCTAAACTAAACTTCAACAGAAAAAATTTGAATAAAATTCATTGGCTGTATTTAAGAGGGAGTTGGATATAGCCCTTGGGCTAAGGGGAATCAAGGGGTATGGAGAGAAAGCAGGAACGGGTACTCTGAGTTGGATGATCACCATGATCATATTGAATGGCGGTGCAGGCTCGAAGAGTTGAATGGCCTACTCCTGCGCCTAATTTCTATGTTTCTATGTTAAATCAAGGCTTTGTTGACTCTAATAGACGGACACAAAAGATTTTATGGTAATAGTACAATTGAGTTATCTATTATTCTGGTTAATGCTTTCACCTACCAACTTCAATAAAACAGAATATCTAATGAATTCATTAAAGCTCTTTTTCCAGGAAAATTGGCCGCGTAATTTAATAGGTTAAGAATTAGAATTGGGGTAGATCATCAGGTTCCTTGTTCCTGCTTGCTACTGAATAAATAAGAATGCAAAATGGAATCTCACCAATAGTGCTGCATTCCTTGATTAATAATATTTTTTTCTTTATTATATAGCACTTTTCGACAAATATAGTATTTAACCAAAGTGCTTTACGGGTTTGATTAGGATGTATAGAACAGACCAAATGTCAACAATGTTGGGGGAACAAAACCAGGGGTCACAAAGAAAAAAAAAAGACACAGAACATTTAGGACTATAGAAATCAACAAAAACTTTTCCCCCCCACAGAGATTCACTGTGAGGGAATTCTCTGCCACAGAAGGCTGGAGGCGATCATAGTCCCGCAGCGGTAGAGTCGCTACCTTATATGTGGCCTCAGCGCCAGACGGGTTAGATCCTGACTCGGGCGCTGTCTGTACGGCGTTCGTGAATGTTCTCCCCGTGACCTGCATGGGTTTCCTCCAAAATCGTCGGTTTTAATTTAGTTTAGAGATAGTGCAGAAACAGGCCCTTTTGACCCACCAGGTCCGCCGCTGACCAGCTGACACTGGTACATTACACCAGGCCGGGGTGTTGAAATCCTTTTTACCCGCCCGCGGCTGGACGCTCTGCAGTCGCAGCTCAGCGATGGAGGCAGTCGAAGATCCCTGTGCCCCGGAGCTTAGGTCACGAGGCGAACGTAAGCCATCGCCCACTCCTGCTGGTGTTGGTGTCCCAGCATCTGCACCGCCGGCGAAGCTGTAATCTTGGGCATGGAAATCGTCGCTCCAGCGCTGCTCCAGCTCGATGATAATGTGCGCACAGAGAGGACGAAGAAGCGACCCGGTGAAAACCGCATCTCTGACCAGGTAGGACTGGGATCAAAACAGTTTCCCCCTTCACCCCCCCCCCCCCCCCCAGTTGGAGAAGATAGCTCTCATTAAAAGTTCCCACGGACAGGACTAAAATAAAAATAAAAAGGGAGAAAGGACTCATTCTGGATGATCAACTATGAACGGCGCATCACCCCCGCAGTCCGCCATCTTAGAGAAGGGTTGATAAGGGGAGAAGGGGATAGAGGGAGAGGAGGGAGGTAGGGAGGGGAGAGGCTTTGTGGAGGGTGGGAGAAAATAAAAGATTTTATGGTAATAGTACAATTGAGTTAACTATTACTCTCACACCAGGCAACATCTGGTGAACTTCAATACTGCACCCTCTCTAAAATTCACATCCTTCCTGTTTCCAACACCAAATTGGCATACAATATTCAAAGTGTGGCTTAACCAACATTTTATATAGCTCCAACTGGGCAAAATAATGAATGTGTCCTTTTTTTTTTTTTTTAAGTACAATGCTATATAATCAGATAGTCCATTTACCATTGGATCGGTACAAGTCTACAAATTGTTCTTCATTAATATACAAACATATCTCCTTTAAATATAATCAACAACAAATCCTTCACAGCTCTCAGGTAATAAATTCCAAAGATTCAAAACCCTCTGGGTTTTATCATCACCGTTCCATAAGATGTTTTTATCTTGAGACTGCAGCCCTTATTTTAGGCACTCTGGCCAGAGGAAATGTCAGCTGTGCATCTGGTCTTTTAATTCCATTTTTAGGATCTGGGCAGTATCGACAAGACTTATTTATAGCCCATCGCAAACTGTCCTGTCGAAGGTTAAGGCGACCTGTCTTTTTGAACTGCTGTAATTCCTCTGGTGTAGATATTTCCACATTTGTACATTTCAATTAGATAATCTTTTTCAAATTCGAGAGTACAGGCCATAAATGCTTAATCCATCCTTGTATGACAAACCTCTGCATCCAAGGAATCGGAACAGATTTCAACTCATATTTGTAATTATAATTTAGTTTAACTTTGACTGCGAACACAACTTACTCCAGCAATTATTAACGCATCTGTGTGGGTGATAAATCCTGTCTACAGTTCCTGGGCAAACGCTGTGGTATTTGCCTTGCATCTCCAGAAATTGCACAATTTGTTCGTTCTTGTCATTGATTTTTGTGGATAAGTTGTTTTGTTGAGGAAGCACTTTCTCCTTCTCAGCACCTACAAAATTTCTAGCACGGTGAACATTCTCATTCCCACTACTGGGAATCAAATGGAGTTTGGTTTTAATGGAATGTTGTTTCCAGCCATACTGTGTCATGTTATTTCTGAGGATTTGGGCAAAATCGCATGTGGAACCAATGTGGCCTGTAGAAGTAGTTTAGTATTTATAGGTAGCTATCTTTACAAACTTTTTATTTCTTTGTTATACCCATAGTATATTAATATATGTGAGAATTATTTATTTTAACTAAAGTACATTGACCTTCCCTCTTCTTCACTGGGATTCTCAATTCTCTTTACATGCTTTCCCCTTTCTTTCTCTACACTCTCCCCTATATATTACCCTCTCTGCCCATTTCCTTAGCTCACTTTCCCTCCTTTCTCTTGTAACTTCTCTTCCTCTTTCTCACTTGTTCTTTTTACCCATCTTTATTCTGTTTTTTTCCCCAATCAATGAACAAACTGGAAAAAAAATGCATTCACTTGGAGAAGCTGCAGTTTTAACTATTGTTCATTTGCAAGATCAGGAAAGAACTTGCTCTGTTGAAATCAGTTTTTCTAACCAATATAATATTTAATCTTAGAAATATTCTGGCATTTTGATATTTATTTTGAAAATTAACTTTTATTTTTATTACAGACTCTTTCCCACTTGATTCTATCAAACAAAATTATGTACGTCAAGTAAGAGATTGTATTTTTTCTGCGATTCAGCCAACACCCTTCAAGTCTGCGGTTACACTGGCAGCAGTATCAAAGGTTGGATTAGTTCGTCATAGTCTTTTTGTGTATCTTTATCAAAAAATTGTTGTTAAGTAGATTAAACGAACGCTTACATTGTCATTGGTTCTGTATTAAATTTGTATTATTTTAATTGAGCATCAATATACATAAAAGTGATGCGATTTAAGAATTGTGATGATGTGATCCAGCTCTCCCCTTTTCTAAGCTGGCTCATGTCTTGTTTACCAACTTTGCTGAGATCATGGGAACAGGATTTAGCCATTTATCTTTTGACCTGTTCTGTCATTCAATTAGACCATAGTTCATTCCATTTATTGGTATTGGTTTATTATTGTCGCGTACACTGCGATTCAGTCGAAAGCTTTGTTTATGTGCTATCCACTCAAATCATGCAAGACATGAGTACAATCGAGCCATACACAAGTATACAGGTGGTGCAGGGAGAAAAATACCAGAGTGCACAGCATTATGGCATTGCGGTTACAGACTTTATATGACTTTGTTCCCATTCCCTTAATACTCTGGGCTGACATAATGCTAACAATTTTGTTTTGTAAGTTAGTAAGTAAGTAAGTTTATTGGCCAAGTATTCACATACAAGGAATTTGCCTTGGTGCTCCGCCCACAAGTAACAGCATGACATACAGTGACAGTTACGAATGACTTAGAAAACACTAAACATTAATAATAATAAAACATTAATGATAAAACACCATTGATCAAGCATGTGAACCAACAAAATACCAGATCAAAGGGAGGCTACAGATTTTTCAATTTGTCTTCTTTGATGAAATAAAAGAACGGTTGATTCTAGACCCATATGAAATAAATGGTGCTGAAATATCCAATTATCTCATTCTTAGGAGGACGATATCTGAAGGTCATATTACTTTTTGCGTTGCAAATCTGACTACTTGTTTTAAACTCTCATCCAGAGTTGGGCTGGAGGGTCTGTTTCCATGCCATATAGTCATATGATTATGCTTGAGTTGGATCTGAAAATATGTCTGCTTCAGCTGAAATTTCATTCAGCTAAAACTTACTACATATTTACATTAGAGTACAATTGAATGAAAAATGGGCTAAACATTAATATAAATGATTGCACTCCATTGAAAGCAAACTTGCATCATATATTATAAGTCAGCATGGTTTTGTTAAGGGGAGGTCTTGCCTGACAAATCTGTTGGAGATTTTTGAGGAGGTAACAAGCAGAATAGACAAAGGAAAGTTGGTGGATGTTGTTTACTTGGATTTTCAGAAGGACTTTTACAAGGTAAGGCTGCTAAACAAGATAAGAGACCATGGTATTAGAGGCAAGGTACGAGTATCGATAGTAGATTGGCTGATTGGCAGAAGGCAAAGAGTGTGTATAGAGGGAGTCTTTTCTGGTTGGCTGCTGTTGACCAGCAGTGAGCTTCAGAGGTTGATGTTGGGTCTGCTACTTTTCATTTTATGTTAATGATCTGGATGAGGGAATTGGCAGTTTGTGACCCAAGTTTATGGATGATATGATATGGGAGATAGGTGGAGGGGCAGGTAGTGTTGAGAAAGCAGGAACTCTGCAGAAGGACCTGGACAGGTTGGGATAGTGGGCACAGATAGTGACAAATGGAATGCAGCACAACAGAGTGTATGGTCATGTACTTTGGTAGAAGGAATAAGTTGTAGACTACTTTCTAAATGGGGAGAGGATTCAACATTTGAAGGTGCAACGGGACTTGAGAGTGCTTGTGTAGCATTCCCAAACGGTTAATTTGCAAGTCGAGTCAGTGGGTAAGGAATGCAAAGTTAGCATTCATTTCGAGGCTAGAATATAAAAGCAAGGATATAATGCTGAGGATTTATCAGGTGCTCGTGAGGCCACATTTGGAATATTGTGAACAGTTTTCGACTCCATATCTGAGGAAAGATGTGCTGCTTTGGCGAGGGTCCAGGTCCAGGTCCATGGGGGCAGCTCAGTGGCGTAGAATTAGAGCTACTGCCTCACAGCGCCGGAGTCCTGGGTCCAATCCTGATCTCGGGTACTGTCTGTACTGAGTTTGAACATTCTCTCTGTGATCGTGTGGGTTTTCTCTGGTTGCCGACAGTGGGTTTTTCCCACATTCCAAAGACGTGTAGGTTTTGTAGGTTACTTGGCTTTTGTCAATTTTCCCGAATGTGTTGGATAGAACTAGTGTATGGGCAGTTTCTAGCTGGTCGGTGCTGACTCTATAGGCATAAGGGCCTGTTTCCAAGCTGTATCTCTAAATGAAACTAAACTAAACTGAGGAGGTTCACAAGAAAAATCCTGGGGATGATTGGGTTAACCAATGAGGAGCATTTGAAGGTTCTAAGCTTGTGCTCGCCAGCTCTAGAAGGATGAGGGGGTTTCTCATTGAAATCTGCAAGATAATGAAAGGCCTAGATAGAGTGAACATGGCAAGGATGTTTCTAATAGCCCCAGGAATAGTGGATGCATTAGTGATAATTTTTCAAAACTCTTTAGATTCTGGAGTAGTTCCTGAGGATTGGAGGGTAGCTAATGTAACACCACTTTTTAAAAAGGGAGGGAGAGAGAAAACGGGGAATTGCAGACCAGTTAGTCTAACGTCGGTAGTGGGGAAACTGCTAGAATCAGTTATTAAAGATGGGATAGCAGCACATTTGGAAAGTGGTGAAATCATTGGACAAAGTCAGCATGGATTTATGAAGGGTAAATCATGTCTGACGAATCTTATAGAATTTTTCGAGGATGTAACTAGTAGAATGGATAAGGGAGAACCAGTGGATGTGTTATATCTGGACTTTCAGAAGGCTTTCGACAAGGTCCCACATAAGAGATTAGGATACAAACTTAAAGCACACGGCATTGGGGGTTCAGTATTGATGTGGATAGAGAACTGGCTGGCAAACAGGAAGCAAAGAGTAGGAGTAAACGGGTCCTTTTCACAATGGCAGGCAGTGACTAGTGGGGTACCGCAAGGCTCAGTGCTGGGACCCCAGCTATTTACAATATATATTAATGATCTGGATGAGGGAATTGAAGGCAATATCTCCAGGTTTGCGGATGACACTAAGCTGGGGGGCAGTGTTAGCTGTGAGGAGGATGCTAGGAGACTGCAAGGTGAGTTGGATAGGCTGGGTGAGTGGGCAAATGTTTGGCAGATGCAGTATAATGTGGATAAATGTGAAGTTATCCATTTTGGTGGCAAAAACAGGAAAGCAGACTATTATCTAAATGGTGGCCGACTCGAAAAAGGGGAGATGCAGCGAGACCTGGGTGTCATGGTACACCAGTCATTGAAAGTAGGCATGCAGGTGCAGCAGGCAGTGAAGAAAGCGAATGGTACATTAGCTTTCATAGCAAAAGGATTTGAGTATAGGAGCAGGGAGGTTCTACTGCAGTTGTACAGGGTCTTGGTGAGACCACACCTGGAGTATTGCGTACTGTTTTGGTCTCCAAATCTGAGGAAGGATATTATTGCCATTGAGGGAGTGCAGAGATGGTTCACCAGACTGATTCCTGGGATGTCAGGACTGTCTTATGAAGAAAGACTGGATAGACTTGGTTTATACTCTCTAGAATTTAGAAGATTGAGAGGGGATCTTATAGAAACTTACAAAATTCTTAGGGTGTTGGACAGGCTAGATGCAGGAAGATTGCTCCCGATGTTGGGGAAGTCCAGGACAAGGGGTCACAGCTTAAGGATAAGGGGGAAATCTTTTAAAACCGAGATGAGAAGAACCTTTTTCACACAGAGAGTGGTGAATCTCTGGAACTCTCTGCCACAGAGGGTAGTCGAGGCCAGTTCATTGGCTATATTTAAGAGGGAGTTAGATGTGGCCCTTGTGGATAAGGGGATCAGAGGGTATGGAGAGAAGGCAGGTATGGGATACTGAGTTGGATGATCAGCCATGATCATATTGAATGGCGGTGCAGGCTCGAAGGGCCAAATGGCCTACTCCTGCACCTAATTTCTATGTTTCTATATTTGCAAATTAATCTATGCAGCCCCAATGGGTAGAGACTACAGAATCATGTTAAGCATCATTTACACAACACACAACAGTACAATCCGATTCAATTCTCATAAATAGTAAACCTATCCCAAATGTGTGTTTTTTTTTAAATTCTAGCATAGGTATGCTTACATTGTTTCCACTGCCAGAGTATAGCTGCTCTTCAGTTACAGAATCAGTCACATTCATCAGTCTCACACAAAGAAAAGGTGCTAAATTTCACAGTATGACAGTTCACAAATGTTCACATTTCTAGTATAAAAATTAAGTGCAAAGACTACTAGTTATATATCCATTCCAGATCTAGAGAGCCAAATATCTCAGTTCCAACCTAATTAGTGGCATAAATTATAGTTTGTCAAGAGGAATGGATGCCTGAAAGCAAATTTATCACCAAATAGCAAATTGTGTTCTGCTATAATTTGTGTTTCCGTTCAGTGAATTTAATACAAGACAAGTGATGAACTAAGGACGACTATTTGCATTATGTGGGCTGAATTGGTTATTACGCAATTTCCATTGGTGAGAAAGGGAGCTATTTTGAAGTTACTTTGGGGGAAAAAAAAGCTGTCTTGCCAAAAAGTCTAGGTTTCTACACAACCTCCCCGCAGTAACCAGACACTATTGTCTCTTAACAACAGTCTATCGATTTCATGATTAATGATTTGGACGAGGGAATTGAATGCAACATCTCCAAGTTTGAGGATGACACAAAGCTGGGGGGCAGTGTTAGCTGTGAGGAGGATGCTAGGAGGCTGCAAGGTGACTTGGATAGGCTGGGTGAGTGGGCAAATGCATGGCAGATGCAGTATAATGTGGATAAATGTGAGGTTATCCACTTTGGTGGCAAAAACAGGAAAGTAGATTATTATCTGAATGGTGGCCGATTAGGAAAGGGGGAGATGCAACGAGACCTGGGTGTCATGGTACACCAGTCATTAAAAGTAGGCATGCAGGTGCAGCAGGCAGTGAAGAAGGCGAATGGTATGTTAGCATTCATAGCAAAAGGATTTGAGTATAGGAGCAGGGAGGTTCTACTGCAGTTGTACAGGGTCTTGGTGAGACCACACCTGGAGTATTGCGTACAGTCTTGGTCTCCTAATCTGAGGAAAGACATTCTTGCCATAGAGGGAGTACAAAGAAGGTTCACCAGACTGATTCTTGGGATGTCAGGACTTTCATATGAAGAAAGACTGGATAGACTCGGTTTGTAATCGATAGAATTTAGAAGATTGAGGGGGGATCTTATAGAAACTTACAAAATTCTTAAGGGGTTGGACAGGCTAGATGCAGGAAGATTGTTCCCGATGTTGGGGAAGTCCAGAACAAGGGGTCACAGTTTAAGGATAAAGGGGAAATCTTTTAGGACCGAGTTGAGGTAAATATTTTTCACACAGAGAGTGGTGAATCTCTGGAATTCTCTGCCACAGAAGGTAGTTGAGGCCAGTTCATTGGCTATATTTAAGAGGGAGTTAGATGTGGCCCTTGTGGCTAAAGGGATCAGGGGGTATGGAGAGAAGGCAGGTACAGGATATTGAATTGGATGATCAGCCATGATCATATTGAATGGCGGTGCAGGCTCGAAGGGCCGAATGACCTACTCCTGCACCTATTTTCTATGTTTCTATGTTTCTAGTAATGGAAGAGGTTAGAACCAGAGGGCGCAACCTCAGAATAAAAGGACGTACCTTCAAAATTGAGGCGAGGAGGAATTTATTTAGCCAGGGCCTGATATATCTGTGGAATTCATGGTCACAGACAGCTGTGAAGGCTAAGACATTGGTTATTTTTAAGGCAGAGATTGATAGGTCCATGATTAGGATTGGCGTCAAAGGTTACAGGGAGAAAGTGTAGGAATGGGGTTGAGAGGGTAAAATAGATCAGCCATGATTGAATGGCGGTGTAGAGTTGATGGGCTGAATGGCCTAATTCTGCTCCTATGTCTTATCAATACATGTTAATTTCTACCAATGAGCAGTTGTGATACAATATATTCACACTTACAGCTCCATAAGTTCATAGTGTTTTACAACATTACATCCTTTTTTAATACAGCTATTTAAAAAAAAATAATTTGCAATCAGTAAACTGAAAAATCCAGCTTGATTACACAAAGCACAATAACTGCTCTGTAATACTTAACTCTATTTTTATTAGGAAGTTGTGGAAGACCTTTTGGACTTGGATGTGTCCATAACAAAGACCAAGGAGTTTATACAATTTGTTAGTGGTGCCAAAGTTCTGCCTGGATCTATCTCTCTAGCTCATAGATATGGTGGTCATCAGGTAAAATTGATTCATATTATGATAACAGTTGCAAAATTTTAAATGTAATTTGGCTTAATTGTTATACAGGTACCTATATTTATTTTTTGAAAGAGGTTCAGTGATGTAGTTAGTTGTGCTGCTGCCTCACAGCTCCAGTGACCCATGTTCAAATTTCGCATCCAATGCTTCTGAGAGGAAATTGTGCATTCTCTCTTTCTTTCCAAATCCCAAACATGCGATGGTTGGTAAGGTTTAGGTGTGTGTAAATCTGGAGGGATTTAATCGAATATAGAAAAGCTAACTGGGATTTTTTTGTGATTACTTGTTCTGTTATAATCAATACATCAATGTGGCTTCCAGCTGTGGTGTAAAGAAATTTAATAAATATGGAAAATTATGATACTCAACATGGTGAGGAGTAATGATGCTTGGAACTTCAAGAGCCCCCAAAGGGGTCTTTGGTTCTGTGTTTGGCTAATTTGGACTGAATTGACAAATCGTAGTGTCAATCACTGTATATCTGACCAATAAAATAGACATAACTATAGAAGAGAAGTATAATTTTAAAAATAAATAATGGAAATACAAGTACAAAATATTCATCAGGCCAAAAACAGAAACATATTTGCAATTTAGTATAAAGTAGATAACTACTATGTTTGCAAAGTGATAAGAATTCTCAATTATATGTGAAATGTAGTATAAGTGGGTAAGACATTTACTTTGAATAAATTGCAGGAGAAATCTAGAACATGAAACAGTACAGCACAGGAAGAAGCCCTTAGGCCAACAAATTTATGGGCTGATTAAGATGAAATTTTAAACTAATCCCAACTGTCTGTACGTGATCCGTATCCGTCTATTCCCTGCTTGCTCATATGCATCATCATCATCATCATCATCCTTTACTGTCATCTTGCAAAGCAACAGTTGTACAGTGCAAAATGAGAAGCCGTTTCCCAGGGAATACCGGAACATCGCACATAAAACTTAAACATTTCACGCATAAAATAAAAACAATAAAAAAACAATCCAGTTCCTGATAAAACAGTACGAAAAGTTTAAAAAAAATGCAGGTAAAAACAGCAACATTAAAATACAAGTAAAAACAGTCATAAAATGTCCAGGGCAGCTGATTTAAGTGGCCAGAGCCAGTGTCAGAGTTATTACTCAGTGCCAGTTATTAAATTGTCAGTGCAAAAGCAGCAGAATCAGGTGGCGTGACTGTTTAGCAGCCTCACAGCCTGTGGAAGGAAGCTGTTTAGCAGTCTGGTTGTCCGGGCTTTGATGCCTGTCTCTTGAACATTACAGTCATATTAGCTTCTACCACCTCCCCCGGCAGTGTGGTCCAGGTATCTACCACTCTCTGTGTTTATTAAAAAAAAACAAAAATTGCCTTGCAAATTTTTTAATTTTTCCTCTCGCACCTTAAAGGTATTTCATCCAGTGTCTGACTTTTCCACCAAGGGGGAAAAAAAATGCCTGGCTATCCTATCTAAGTCTGCTTTTTATTGGGCTGGAGCCTTTCATATTAATTTGAGCTGAAATGGGAGAAGGAAAAAAGAAGTTCAGATGTAAAAGCATCAGCATTGTAGAAATCCCATGGAATATTATTTGAATGAAAAGAACCAGTAAAAAAAGTGAAGGTACACAAAAATGCTGGAGAAACTCCAGTCTGAAGAAGGGTTTCGGCCCGAAACGTTGCCTATTTCCTTCGCTCCATAGATGCTGCTGCACCCGCTGAGTTTCTCCAGCATTTTTGTCTACCTTCGATTTTCCAGCATCTGCAGTTCCTTCTTAAACATTAAAAAAAGTGATTTGAAAAAAACATACAGTATCAATATATTCTCTTAAAGTTCTATCATGGTATATTTCTTGTAAATTAGATTCAATGAGTCATGCAGCAGAGAAACAGAGCTCCAGCCCAACTCGTCCAAGTTGACCACGATGCCTCATCTAAGTTAGTCCCATTTATCTGTAATTTGCCCATATCCCCCTAAACCTTTCCTGTCCATCTACCTATCCAAATGTTGTTATTGTCACTGCCCCAAATACTTCCACTTGCAACTCAATCCATATACCCGTCGTCTTCTGTGTGAAAACTTTCCCTGTCAGGTTCCTATCAAATCTTTCCCCTCTCACCTTAAACCGACAGTGTCCTCCATAATGTTTGGGACAAAGACCCATCATTTATTTATTTGCCTCTGTACGCCACAATTTGAGATTTGTAATAGAAAATATCACATATGATTAAGGTTGACATTGATAGATTTTAATAAAGGCCATTTTTATACATTTTGGTTTCACCATGTAGAAATTACAGCAGTGTTTATACATAGTCCCCCCATTTCAGGGCACCATAATGTTTGGGACACAGCAGTGTCATGTAAATTAAAGTAGTCATGTTTAGTATTTTGTTGCATACCCTTTGCATGCAATGAGTGCTTGAAGTCTACGATTCATGGACATCACCAGTTGCTGGGTGCCTTCTCTGGTGGCGCTCTGCCAGGCCTGTATTGCAGCCATCTTTAGCTTATGCATGTTTTGGGGGCTAGTCCCCTTCAGTGTTCTCTGCAGCATATAAAAGGCATGCTCATTTGGGTTCAGATCGGGTGATTGACTTGGCCACTCAAGAATTGACCATTTTAAAATTTTGAAAAACTCCTTTGTTGCTTCAGCAGTATGTCCACAAGACCTTTTTCCAGAACTGTGGTTGCTCTTTTAAGTACTTCTTGGCAAACTGTAACCTGGCCATCCTATTTTGCGGCTAAAATATGGTTTGCATCTTGCAGTGTAGTCTCTGTATTTCTGTTCATTAAGCCTTCTGTGGACAGTGGTCATTGCCAAATGCACAAATCAGCTGGGAACTGAATATTCAGGGGTATATGTCCTATCGAAAAAGACAATTGGGCAGAGGGGGTGGGGTAGCTCTGTTGGTAAGGAATGAAATTCAGTCACTTGCGAGGGGTGACATAGAATCAGGAGATGTAGTCAGTATGGATAGAACTGAGGAATTGTAAGGGTAAATAGACCCTAATGGGAGTTATCTACAGGTTGATATAGGGTGTTATAGGGTGAAAGTTGAATCAAGAGTTAAAATTGGCATGTCGCAAAGGTGATTATCAGAGATTTCAACATGCAGGTAGACTAGGAAAATCAGGTTGGTACTGAACCCCAAGAAGGGGAGTTTGTGGAATGCCTCCGAGATGGATTCGTAGAGCAGCTTGTACTGGAGCCTTACAGGGAGAAGGCAATTCTGGATTTACCAGCTATTTACAATATAGACTAAGTGGGACCCGTTGGGTCCCAGCATCACACGGGAGGGCTGGTCACCAAAACAATATTCCACCTCTCCACCAATTCCAATATTACTCGCCAGTGGGGGGGCTGTCTGTTGCGCTAGTATGGGTGTTGTGGGCCGAAGATACTGGTTTCAAGAGGGCTAGTATAGACATTGTGGCCTGAAAGGATTCTTGGGCTGGCATCCAACAGTTGCAACAATTTTAAAAGCCAAGGCGAGGAAAACAATTGGGCTGCAGCCACACCTGACAAACAAAATTCATTTTGTGAACACAAACATTTTTTAAAAGGCTAGGCAAACAATTGGGCTGCAGCCACTTTACAGCCGCATCGAGGGGACTCTCTCTGATTTTTCATTGATGGGAAAAATCCTCCAGTCCCGGAAGGCGGAGAGGGGCTCTGAGCGAGGCGGCCAAAAATGACGACCGTAGGTGGCGGCATTCTGTCGGAAATCGCAGAACAGTGGGCCAAAAGCGGTCAAGATCAGACTTTTAGTAATATACTAGACCAAGTGCAGACCCGTTGGTTCTGCTCCCCCAATGGTGTGATCCCCCAACCCAATATTCCACCATGCACCCGTCTCCTCCAACGGAACTGAACCCGTTCCCAAATGTAAGATTCCAGCACTCCCCTGCCTCCCTCAGCAGTGGATTGAAAAAAACCTCCAATTGCACCTACCCTGCCTGCTGCAGCAGTTCCAATTGCAATACCAATTGGCCCTCCCCCTCCTGTTGAAGCACTTGCTGTGATATCCCATTGAGGTGAAAAGTTCAGAGTGTTCCTGTCTTGCAACTTTGTTTTGAAGTGTGTTGGAAGCTGATAGGAAGGAGCAGCGAATCAAAAGGCAGAAAGGCAGCCGGACGCCAGGCCGCAACCGGCAGCCACAGTTTTAATATATAACTAGACCAAGTGCAGACCCATTGGGTCTGCTCCCCCAATGGTGTGATCCCCCAACCCAATATTCCACCATGCACCCGTCTCCTCCAATGGAACTGAAGCCGTTCTCAAAAGTAAGATTCCAGCACTGCCCTGCCTCCCTCAGCAGTGGATTAAAAAAAAATCCAATGGCACCTCCCCTGCCTGCTGCAGCAGTGAAAAGTTCAGTGTTCCTGTCTTGCAACTTTGTTTCGAAGTGTGTTGGAAGCTGACATGTAAATGGAGAAGCCAGTTTATTTTTGAAATACTTGGGGGGGGGAGAAGGATTTGATTAAAAACGTGTACTTCAACACGACAAAATGTAATGAGGAGCGGATACTTAGAAAGAAAAGCGAAATCTCTACCGAAAAAGATCTCGGAGATTGAGCGTCTGGATTGGGCGTGGCAATGAATCAAAGGAAGAAATGCAGCCGGCAGCCGTACATGCAAATGGATCCATTCCGATTGGACATCTGCGAGCATCGGCCATTCCGATTGGACATCTGCGAGTATCGGGCACGAATCAAAAGGCAGAAAGGGAACCGGACGGCAGCCGGACGGATAGCCCCAGAGTTTTATAGATATACTAGACCAAGTGCAGACCCGTTGGGTCTGCTCCCCCAATGGTGTGATCCCCCAACCCAATATTCCACCATGCACCCGTCTCCTCCATTGGAACTGAGCCCGTTCCCAAATGTAAGATTGCAGCCCTCCCCTGCCTGCTGCAGCAGTGAAAAGTTCAGTGTTCCTCTCTTGCAACTTTGTTTCGAAGTATGTTGGAAGCTGACATGTAAATGGAGAAGCCTGTTTATTTTTGAAATACTTGGGGGGGGTGGGTGAGGGGGGGGGGGGGAGAAGGTTTTGTTTGAAAACATGTACTTCAACACGACGAAATGAAATGAGGAGCGGATACTTAGAAAGAAAAGCGAAATCTCTACCGAAATGGAAAATATCTCGGAGATTGAGCGTCTGGATTGGGCGTGGCAATGAATCAAAGGAAGAAATGCAGCCGTACTGCAGGCGGACTGATTTGAGTTTTATATATATACTAGACCAAGTGCAGACCCGTTGGGTCTGCTCCCCCAATGGTGTGATCCCCCAACCCAATATTCCACCATGCACCCGTCTCCTCCATTGGAACTGAGCCCGTTCCCAAATGTAAGATTGCAGCCCTCCCCTGCCTGCTGCAGCAGTGAAAAGTTCAGTGTTCCTCTCTTGCAACTTTGTTTCGAAGTGTGTTGGAAGCTGACATGTAAATGGAGAAGCCTGTTTATTTTTGAAGTACTTGGGGGTGGGTGGGGGAGAAGGATTTGATTAAAAACATGTACTTCAACACGACAAAATGAAACGAGGAGGAGATACTGAGCGAAATCTCTACCGGAATGGAAAATATCTCGGAGATTGAGCGTCTGGATTGGGCGTGGCAATGAATCAAAGGAAGAAATGCAGCCGGCAGCCGTACATGCAAATGAATCCATTCCGATTGGACATCTGCGAGCATCGGCCATTCCGATTGGACATCTGCGAGTATCGGGCACGAATGGAAAGGCAGGAAGGGATCCGTACTGCGGACGGCAGTCGGTCGATATATAGATATAGATAGATAGATAGATAGATAGATAGATAGATAGATAGATAGATAGATAGATAGATAGATAGATAGATAGATAGATAGATAGATAGATAGATTAATGATCTGGATGAGGGAATTGAATGCAACATCTCCAGGTTTGCGGATGACACGAAGCTGGGGGGCAGTGTTAGCTGTGAGGAGGATGCTAGGAGGCTGCAAGGTGACTTGGATAGGCTGGGTGAGTGAGCAAATGCATGGCACATGCTGTATAATGTGGATAAATGTGAGGTTATCCACTTTGGTGGCAAAAACAGGAAAGTAGACTATTATCTGAATGGTGGCCGATTAGGAAAAGGGGAGATGCAACGAGACCTGGGTGTCATGGTACACCAGTCATTGAAAGTAGGAATGCAGGTGCAGCAGGCAGTGAAGAAAGCAAATGGTATGTTAGCATTCATAGCAAAAGGATTTGAGTATAAGAGCAGGGAGGTTCTACTGCAGTTGTACAGGGTCTGGTGAGACCACACCTGGAGTATTGCGTACAGTTTTGGTCTCCTAATCTGAGGAAAGACATTCTTGCCATAGAGGGAGTACAGAGAAGGTTCACCAGACTGATTCCTGGGATGGCAAGACTTTCATATGACTTTCAGACTGGATAGACTAGGCTTGTACACGCTAGAATTTAGAAGATTGAGGGGGGGTCTTATAGAAACTTACAAAATTCTTAAGGGGTTGGGACAGGCTAGATGCAGGAAGATTATTCCCGATGTTGGGGAAGTCCAGAACTAGGGGTCACAGTTTAAGGATAAGAGGGAAGTCTTTTAGGACCGAGATGAGAAAATCATTTTTTACACAGAGAGTGGTGAATCTGTGGAATTCTCTGCCACAGAACATAGTTGAGGCCAGTTCATTGGCTATTTTTAAGAGGGAGTTAGATGTGGCCCTTGTGGCTAAGGGGATCAGGGGGTATGGAGAGAAGGCAGGAATGGGATACTGAGTTGGATGATCAGCCATGATCATATCGAATGGCAGTGCAGGCTCGAAGGGCCAAATGGCCTACTCCTGCACCTATTTTCTATGTTTCTATGTTTCTATGTAATGAACCGGATTTGATAGGGGAACTCGAGGTAAAGGAGCCATTAGGAGGTAGTGACCATAATATGATAAGTTTTAATCTACAATTTGAGAGGGAGAAGGGAAAATCGGAGGTGTCAGTATTGCAGTTGGGCAAACGGGACTATGGAGCCATGAGGGAGGAGCTGGCCAAATTGACTGGAAAGATACCCTACAGGGATGAGAGTGGAACAACAATGGCAGGTATTTCTGGGAAAAATACAGAAGGTGCAGGATCAGTTAATTTGAAAGAGGAAGACAGATTCTAAGGGGAGTAAGTGGCGATCGTGGCTGACAAAGGAAGTCAAGGACAGTATAAGTAAGTAAGTAAGTAAGTTTATTGGCCAAGTATTCACATACAAGGAATTTGCCTTGGTGCTCAGCCCACAAGTAACAACATAACATACAGTGACAGTTACGAAGGACTCAGAAAACACTAAACATTAATAATAATAAAACATTAATAATAAATAATTGTATAGACCATTTTTGGGTACAGGGACAATAGTGGAGACTTTGAAGCTGGCAGGGACAGTACATGTTTGCAGGGACTGGTTAAAAGTGTCTGTACAGACGGGTGCTAGTAGAGGTCTGCATCCCCGCTCCTGTAGGCCTCCTCTTTAGACCGTCAGAGCTGTCTGAGTTCTGCAGTAAACCAGGGCTTGTTGTTGAACCATGTCCGGGACTTAGTTGGAATGCAACTGTCCTCGCAAAAACTAACATATGATGATACCGTGCCCGTATACTCATCGAGGCTTGTGGTTGCTTCCCTGAACACATTCCAGTCCGTGCAGTAGGTTCTCAATGCCCTTGCTTGTCCACCTTTTTGTTGTTCTGACTACAGGCTTAGCAGCTTTTAGTTTCTGCCTGTAGGTCAGAATAAGGTGAACTAGACAATGATCAGAGAGACCCAGACCCGCCCGGCGATATGCATTCTTGATTGACGTGTATAAATAATAGAAAAGTATAACATAGCAAAGATGAGCGGGAAGCCAGAGGATTGCAAAACTTTTAAAGAGCAACAGAAGATAACTAAAAACGCAATACGGGGAGAAAAGATGAGTTACGAAGATAAGCTAGCCAAGAATATAAAGGAAGATAGTAAAAGCTTCTTTAGGTATGTGAAGAAGAAAAAAATAGTTAAGACCAAAGTTGGATCCTTGAAGACAGAACAGGTAAATGCATTATGGGGAACAAGGAAATAGCAGATGAGTTGAACATGTACTTTGTTTGTGTCTTCCTTAGTGAAGACAGATCCAATCACCCAGATGTACTAGTGGCCAGAGGACCTAGGGTGACGGAGGAACTGAAGGAAATTCACATTAGGCAGGAAATGGTGTTGGGTAGACTGATGGGACTGAAGGCTGATAAATCCCCAGTGCCTGCATCCCAGGGTACTTAAGGAAGTGGCTCAATAAATTGTGGACACATTGGTGATCATTTTCCAATGTTCTATAGATTCAGGATCAGTTCCAGTGGATTGGGGGGTAGCTAATGTGATCCCACTTTTTAAGAAAGGCGGAAGGGAGAAAACGGAATTATAGACCAGTTAGTCTGACATCAGTGGAGGGGAAGATGCTGGAGTCAATTATAAAAGATGAAATAGCGGCACAATTGGATAGCAGTAACAGGATCGGTTGGAGTCAGCATAGACTTACGAATGGGAAATCAGGCTTGATTAATCTTCTGGAATTTTTTGAGGATGTAACTAGGAAAATGGACAAGGGAGAGCCAATGGATGTAGTGTAACCTGGACTTTCAGAAAGCCTTTGATAAGGTCCCACGTAGGAGATTAGTGGGCAAAATTAGAGCACATGGTATTGGGGGTAGGGTACTGACATGGATAGAAAATTGGTTGGCACACAGGAAACAAAGAGTATGGATTAACGGATCCCTTTCAGAATGGCAGCAGTGACTAGTGGGGTACTGGAAGGCTCGGTGCTGAGACCGCAGCTATTTACAATTTACATTAATGATTTAGATGAAGGGACTGAAAGTAACATTAGCAAATTTGCAGATAAATCTGGATGGCGGTGTGAACTGTGAGGAGGATGCTATCAGGATGCAGTGTGACTTGGGAGGTTGTGTGAGTGGGCAGATGCATGGCAGATGCAGTTTAATGTGGATAAATGTGAGGTTATCCACTTTGTTGGCAAGAACAAGAAGGCAGATTATGTTCTTTAACAGATTATTATCTGAATGGTTTCAAGTTTGGAAAAGGGTAAGTACAACAAGATCTGGGGGGGTCCTTGTTCATCAGTCACTGAAAGTAAGCATGCAGGTACAGCAGGCAGTGAAGAAAGCTAATGGCATGTTGTCCTTCATAACAAGAGGAGTTGAGTATAGGAGCAAATAGGTCCGTCTGCAGTGAGACCACACCTGGAGTTTTGTGTGCAGTTTTGGTCTCCAAATTTGAGGAAGGACATTCTTACTATTGAGGGAGTGCAGCGTAGGTTCACAAGGTTAATTCCCATGACAACGGGTCTGTCATATGTTGATAGAATGGAGCGACTCGGCTTGTATACATTGGAATTTAGAAGGATGAGAGGGAACCTTATTGAAACATATAAGTATTAAGGGATTGGACAGATGCAGAAAACATGTTCCCGATGTTGGGGAAGTGCGGAACCAGGGGCCACAGTTTAAGAATAAGTGGTAAGCCATTTAGAACGGAGATGAGGATAAACTTTATAACCCAGGGAGTTGTGAGTCTGTGGAATTCTCTGCCTCAGAAGGCAGTGGAGGCCAATTCTCTGGATGCTTTCAAGAGAGAGTTAGATAGAGCTCCTAAATATAGCGGAGTCAGGGGGTATGGGTAGAAGGTATGAACGGGGTACTGATTGTAGATAATCAGCCATGGTCACAGTGAATGGCCGTGCTGGCTCGAAGGGCCGAATGGCCTACTCCTGCACCTATTGTCTATTGCCTATTGTCACACCTGACTCCTGAAGAGTGTTTCTGATCTGTCGGCAGAGGTGTTTAGCGATTGTTCTTTATTATCTGGGAGAATTCTTCTGTTATCAGCTGTGGAGGTCTTCCTTGGCCTGCCAGTCTCTTTGCGATGAATAAGTTCACACGTGCTCTCTTCTTAATGATGTTTCAAACAGTTGATTTTGGTAAGGCTAAGGTTTGGCTGATGTCTCTAACAGTTTTATTCTTGTTTCTCAATCTCATCACAATCACAATAATACTTTATTAGCCAAGTATGTTTTGCAACATACGAGGAATTTTATTTGCCAAGTCAGCCATACAAATAAAAAGTAACAGAACACACAAAACACATTTTAATATAAACATCCATCCACCACAATGACTTATTTGACTTTCATTGGTACGACTTTGGTCCTCATGTTGATAAACAGCAATAAAAGTTTCCAAAGGTGATGGAAAGACTGAAGGAAACATTAGGTGCTGTGAGCTCTTTTGTACCTGCATTAAGGAGGCATTTAAACACACCTGAGCAATTACAAAGACCTGTGAAGCAGATATGTCCCAAACATTATGGTGCCCTGAAATTGGGGGACTACGAATAAACACAGCTGTGATTTTTACATGGTGAAATCAAAATGTATAACAATACCCTTTAATAAAATCTGACAATGTGCACTTTAACCACATATGGGTTTTTTTTGTATTACAAATCTCAAATTTGGAGTACAGAGGCAAATAAATAAATGATGGTTCATTGTCCCAAACATTATGGAGGGCACTGTATGTCCTCTGATTCTTGATTTCCCTGCAAAGACCCTACACATTCACCCTGTGTATTTTCCTCATGATTTTATACACATCCTTAAGATCACCCCTCACCCTCCTGTGGTCCAAGAAATAAAGTCCTAGCCTGCCCAAATTCCTCCTATAGCCCAGGCCGTCAAGTCCTGGTAATATCCTTGTAAATCTCTGCACTTCTTGCAGCTTAATGACATTGTTCCTGTAACAGGTGACCAAAACTGAACATAATACTCTAAGTGCAGTCTCACTGTCATCTTGTACAACTGTAACATGAAAACCCAACTGCTCTACTCAATTCCCACGATGTTACTATTTTACAAGAAATGTAGAAGCCCGAGGAGCTAATATTTAATTAATTACATTTTTCAAGAAATTTGACAGGAGCACATTCTTGAGAACACAATAATATATTAGGTGATGTTCTACCGGTTTTCATGTGGCCTCTGTGGCAATGTAGGAGGCACAGGGCTGAATGGTCAGTCGGTGGAGGAAGGGGAGGTAAAATGGGTAGCAACCAGGAGATCCAGCAGGCCTTGGCAGACCAAGTGCAAGACCAGCACAATGGTGCAGTGGTAGAGTTGCTGCCTTACAGTTCCAGAGACCCAGGCTTAATCCAGCCTACAGATGTTTTCTGTATCGAGACCGCGGAGGTTTTCTCCATGTGCTCCGGTTTCCTTCCAAACTTCAAAGATTAACAGTTTTGTAGGTTAATTGTTTTTTGTAAAATTGGCCTTGGTGTGTAGAATAGTGCTAGTGTACGGGGTAATCGCGGGTCGGCATGAACATGGTGGGCTGATCGGCCTGTCGCCGTGCTGTATCTCTATAGCCTAAGGTCTAAGTGTTCAGCAAAACAGTCATCAGGTCTCTGCTTGGTTTTGTCGAGGCCACATTGGGGTGCACTGAATGCAATAGATGAGTGAAGAGGAAACTGATCCTATACTGTTAATAAGTGTAACATTTAGATTGACTTTTTTCTAAGATGGTTCCTATTTTACTGCATTTGCAAAATTTGCATGCAGAACGATTAAATCTTTGTTTTTGTATGTTTTTACTCAGTTTGGTGTTTGGTCTGGTCAACTAGGAGATGGACGAGCTCATTTACTTGGAGCGTATGTCAACAGGTAAATAAAGACATTTTTAAAATAGATTCAATAGTCTGCAACTAGGAATTGAGAAAATCATTCCAACAATCAGTACAAGATCATTAATGCCACTTAGCATAAATCTAGTAGTGTCGTAAGTAATATCAAGCAGAGTATTCGAGGTTCAAGGTTAATTTATTGTTTCTTGCTTATTTAGCCCATTTATTGAAAGTGGCACCACAGGTCGATAAGGTAGTCAAAAAGGCTTTTGGCTGAGTTTCGAAGTTGGGAGGTCATGTTGCAGGTATATCAGATGTTGGTAAGGCTGCAATTAGAGTATTGTGTTCCGTTTTGGAGCACCATGTTATAGGAAAGATGTTGTTAAGCTGGAAAGGGTGCAGAGCAGATTTACAAGGATGTTTGTTGCCAGAACATGAGGCCCTGAGCTATAGGTAGAGGTTAAGCAGACTAGGATTTTATTCCTTCGGGCACAGGAGGATGAAGGATGATCTAATGCGGCCCGACCCAGGAGATTCGGAGGATCCAACCGCAGGTCTGGTGGACGGTGACACCGGGAGCCCGCGGGTCCCTGGTGGGAGACCGCTTTTCGGGGCTTCTGCAACGGCGACTTCACCCGCCAGAGTTGCGGGGTTGAAGAGTACCTGGAGTGGGGCCTTACATCGCCCGGCGCGGCTTTAAATGGCCGCGGGACTTGCTAGCGCCCGCCGGGGGCTCCAACACCAAGACCCGGAGCAGGGCCTTGCATCACCCGACGCGGCTTTATAATTGTCGCGGGACTTATTTACCATCGCCCGCCGGGGACTTTGACTCTGACATCGGGAGGAGAACGAGGAGTGCAAGGAAGAGATAAGACTTTCCTTCCATCACAGTGAGGAGGAGATTCACTGTGATGGATGTTTGTGTAAATTGTGTTGGGTCTTGGTTTTTCTTGTTTGTATGACTGCAAAAACCAAATTTCGTTTGAACCTCTGGGTTCAAATGATAACAAATAAATTGTATTGTATTGTATTGTAATGGATGTGTACAAAATAATGAGAGGAATAGATCGGGTAGACACACAGAGGCTCTTGCCCAGAGTAGAGGATTCGAGAACTATAGGCTTAAGGTGAGGAGGGAAAGATTTAATAGGAATCCGAGGGGTAACCTTTTCACACAAAAAGTGGTGGGTGTATGGAACAAGCTGCCGGAGGTGGTGGTTGAGGCATGTACTATTGCAATGTTTGAGAAACATTTAGACAGGTACATGGATAAAACAGGTTTAAAGGGATATTAGACTGTGTGCGTTGGGGAGCTGATGAAGCTGTTTTTGAAATGAACCTCTCTGTCCCTCTCTCTTCATCTCTGCCCCCCTCTCTCCGTCTCTGCCCCTCTCTCTCCGTCTCCGTCTCTGCCACTCTCTCCCCGTCTCCGTCTCCATCTCTCTGCCACTCTCTCTGTCACTATCTGCCACTCTCTCTGCCTCTCTCCTCCTCTCTCCTCTCTCCTCTCTCCTCTCTCCTCTCTCCTCTCTCCTCTCTCCTCCTCCCCTCTCTCTCTCCCCTCTCCTTTCTCCTCTTCCTCTCTCCTTCCTCCTCTTCTCTCCTCTCTCTCCTCTCTCTCTCCTCTCCTCCCCTCTCCTCTCCTCTCCTCTCTCTCTCTCTCTCTCTCTCTCTCTGCCTTTCTGCCCCTCTCTCTCCGCCCCTCTCTCTCTCTCTCTGCCCCCTCTCTCTCCCGCTCTGCCCCCTCTCTCTCTCTCTCTCTGCCCCTCCCTCTCACTCTGTCCCTCTCTCTCTCTCTCTCTGCCGTGTCTCTCTCTCTGCCATCTCTACCCCCTCTCCCTCTCCCCCCCCTCTCCTCTCTGCCCCCTCCCTCTCCTTCTCTTCCCCATCACCCTCTCTTCCCTCTACCCCTCTCCCTCTTTACCCCCACCCTCTCCCTCTCTACCCCCACCCCCCTCCTTCTCTTCGCCCCCCTCCCTATCTTCCCTCTACCCCTCTCTTCTACCCCCTCTCCCTCCCTCTCTACCCCTCCCCCCCCTCACTACCCCCCCTCTCTCCCAAGCCCTTCCCTCTCTACCCCTCCACCTCCCTCTCTACCCCTCCCTCTCTGAACCCCCTCTCTCCCCCTCCCTCTCTGTCCCCCCTCCCACTCTGCCCCCAAACCTCTCTCTGCCCCCCCTCCCTCCACCCCCCCTCATTGGGACCTATGGGTGAGTGGGGGAGTATTGCGTTCAGGGACCAGCCGTCCCCTGTGACTACCGTGCATCCCCCCCCCCCCCCCACCCCTAAATCTCTGCCCCACTCCCCCTCACTCTACCCTCCCTCTCTACCCCCCTCCCCCTCTCCCTCTCGAACCCGCCCCCCGCTCAACTCCCCCCCCTCCCTCTCTAGCCACTCCGGCGCTGTTGGGGGCTATGCGTGAGTGGATAGGGGGGGGGATGGGGGGGAAAAGGAGCAAATGAATAATATTATTATAATATCAAGGGGGTAGTGTTAGTGTGTCTGTGGGGGGGGGGGGGATGGTTAGTGGGTGTGTGTTAGTGTGTGTGTGTGACGCCGCAGGCTGCCCCCCCACCTCCCGGCAACCGCACATTAAGGGGATGGGACCCAACGGGTCCTTGGTCTAGTATTTACCTAAAAGCTTTCAAGCAATCAGCTCTCCTTTACTGGGAACCGAAAGAGAACCATATATAGTAAATCCTCGATTATAATAGATCATAAGGAGGGTAATTGTGTCCATTATTGCTGATTGTCCGCAATAACTAATTAAGGGATTATCAGTGTATAAACGGTAGAAGCAAAGAACTGCAGATGCTGGTTAATACACGAACAGATACAAAATACCAGAGTGACTCAGCAGCATCTCTGGAAAACATAGATAAGTGATGAGGTTGAGTCCCTTCTTCAGATTCCCAGTCAGGAACTGGGCCTGGAACCCAGGTGAGCTGAGGCAAAGATCGGCAGAGTCATCGGTCGCGGCCTGCAGCGGCCGGAGTGCATGTAAGGGTTGGCGGTGATGGCCGCAGGCATGGCCAGGAAGTGGTTGTGGAGGTGGAGTGCGCCAAGTTAGCTCTGGCATACAAGCCTGGAAGTGGTCGTGGAGGTAACCTGTCAGTAGGTCCGTCCGCAATAACTACAATCCGTTATACAGAGGTCCATAATAATGTGGCTTTTCTGAAAAACCATTGCAAATAATTTCATCAATGAATAAAATATCAACAGTAAATATAGTTAGAAATGGTATAATTTAGTATGGTATATTTTGATAAATCGTCTCTATTTTCAGGCATGGTACAAGATGGGAGCTCCAACTAAAAGGCTCTGGGAAGACTCCTTACTCTCGGTAACTATAACATATTTTCATTCTCTAAAAAAAAATGTTTAATACTGCCTCTTGATTGAGTTTTTGTTTGCCAGGGATGGTGATGGCCGTGCTGTTCTCCGTTCGTCATTAAGAGAATTTCTTTGCAGCGAGGCCTTGAATTATCTTGAAATCCCAACCAGCAGAGCTGCCAGGTATTCACAAACCTGTTCAAAAATTCTTTATATACATTTGATCTGTTGAGTGATGCCATAATTTGTATTTAATATTTCGTTATCAGCAACTGCAGTGCTTCCCAATGTTCTTTTAGTTTCTGATTCACTTCCACTTCTTCTCCCGAAATGATCACTTTCCTTGTCTTGCCACAAGTATTTTTTAGATATTTATATTTTAGAGGTACATGGAAACAGGCCCTTCAGCCCTCTGGGTCCAGGCCGACCAGTGATCACTGGTTCACACTGGTTCTATGTTATCCCACGTTCTCATCCACCCCCTAGTTAGTTCGTTTAATTTATTGTCATGTGTGCCAAGGTACTGTGAAAATCTTTTTGACAAATTCGCCCGGGGTGGTCGAAGCTGCCGCCCTCCAGTCCAGTGGACGCGGCCGCTGGCCCGCAGCTGAACCCAGGACTCAGGTCACCGCCGCCAGAACGCCGTCCCAGCCACCGGAGCACCGTTCCAGCCCCAAGCCGGATCGCCCTCACGTGAGTGCCGTTCCTCCCTCGGGCTGGGCCACTCCAACGGGAGTGCCACAGCCCCTCACGGGAGACTCTCAGCCCCGCGCCAGGCCGCCCTCACGGGAGCATCACAGCCCCTCACGGGAGCGCAGTTCCAGCCCCGAGCTGGGCCGCCTTCACGGGAGCGAGCCCAGGGCGAGTCCTGTCAGGCTGCCTCTGGAGCCTCGAGGTTGCCAGCTCCGCCATTAGGCCTCAGCGCAGACGGAGGCAGAGACAGGGGATATGACAAAAAAGTCGCATTCCCCCCGAAGGGAGAGACAGCAAGCCCCGTTTCACCCTCCCCCCCACATAAACACAACCTAAAAACCCAAAACGTAACTAGACAAAACGAAAAAAAACAACACAAAACGGGCTGTAGGCGAGCCGCAGCCGTTCACCAGCGCCGCCACTTCCGGATAATAGTTTAGGACTGCTCTCTAGTTGAGGTAGGACGATTAAGCTGCCTGATAACAGCTAGGAAGAAACTGCCCGTGAATCTGGAGGTGTGGGCTATACCTTTTGCCCGATGGGAGAGAGGAGAAGAGGGAGTGGCCAGGGTGCGACTCGTCCTTGATTGTGCTGCTGGTCTTACCAAGGCAGCATGAGGTATAAATGGTGTCAATAAAGGGAGGTTGGTTTGTGTGATGGTCTGGGCTGCGTCCCAATTCGCTGCAATTTCTTGCGGTCTTGGATGGAGCTGTTCTCAAACCAAGAAGTGATACATTCTGATCAAATGCTTTCTATGGCGCATCAGTAGAAGTTAGTGAGAGTTGTAAGCGACATGCCAAACTTCCTAAGACTTCTAAAAAAGTAGAGGCAGTGTTGTGCTTTCTTAGTCATTGCTTCATTATGGGTGGTTCAGGAGAAGTTATTGATGATATTTGCAGCGGCAGATTTTTATATCATTCAAGAGATTACTCCCTCTAGCCACTAAGTGGACTACATGATTAAGGAGAATGTCGTAATACGCATGTGAGCTCTCCGTCAGAGACCTTCAGTGTTTCTTCACAGATAAATCTTCATTACACAGTCTTTTGACTAATAGTTTATTTATTGTTGATGAAAAACAATAAGGTAATCCAACCTTACACTCCGACTCGTACACTTTAATGTTCATCGAACTCCAGCACATCACTTTAAAGGTTAGAAAACTCCTCATGTCTGTTACGCTTCGCATGGTCATAGGGTATGCCTTCCTCATGCAAGTCCCAAACTAAACTAAAAACTAAGCTTCTGCGCAAGAAACCTAGCTCCAAACACGCCCTAGAATACGTCATCAATCCCACCCACATAATAACGGGCAGTCGAAAATTTAAAGACACATGCCGTAATTAATGACACACAAAATAAGCCAAATGGCCACTACAAACCAGCCCCTAATGAGGCAATTATTAATAAACATCAAAAAAGTAGCCATGAAGGCTTAACATCAAAAGCAAAAAATCTGAGAAATTGAACCCCGTGGCTCCCCGTTGGTGAATTGAACCCCGGACTCCCGCGTGACAGGCGGGGATACTAACCACTATACTAACGAGGAAAATAGCATGCACTAAATATCCACAAACAGAATTCTTCATCGACTCTTCCATCTTCACTTTTGCCTCATAGAAGCAAGCATAACTTGATTATTAATCTTATTAAAACACTGTTTTTAGTGTAAAGTCGTATGTGCGCACCAAACCCTTAAAATCAGGCATGATACCCGGTATATAGTCCAAAACATAATAGTCCAAAGCTTTGATAGCATGAAATATCTTCCATGTCCGATCAACTCATGGATGTGTTGTAACAACATTATTGAAAAGTGTGAAAATCCTTCGAGAGAATAACAGGATTTTTAGGAATTACATTCACCGTTAGGTTTGATTTAATTTCCAGATCATTAGCAGAGATTTCAAATCCCAGCTGAAGCTTTGGCCATTCTCTGTCTGGCTTACAGAGAGACTCTAGCCTCTCTTCCTTTTTTCACGTCAACTCTTCCTTCATCTGTTCTTCTCGTCGTCTCATCTCTTCTTCTTGCTCAATCTCATGTTTCTTCTTCAAGGCATCCGCTTCTATTGAGAGAGCCCCTAGAAGTTATGGAATGATGTAAAAAAAAGATGAATGAGAATGTTACTCCATGTGCCATTCCCATCATGCAAGAACAGTATATACAATATTTTTCCTTCAACTCTTTTGAGTGCAGTTCAGGGCTCCAAAGCATTTGTTTGTTCTTTATTCAGTGACTTTTAATAAGTTCAGCTGCTCATTAGTGGTGTCCTCATCATTTGGGGGAGACAACATTCAGATTGATTTGCTGATTACGTCTATTCAGTTGACATGCGTAAACCTCTCCTCATCAATTTCCAATTGAACATTCCAAGTGAATGATTATTACAATTAACTAAGTATTTTTGAAATGTTTCTTAACTATGTTCTCTAGCCTAGATCAAAAAAAATTATTAAGATAATCTTGAACTTTCTGCAGTCTTGTTATAAGCAACGATGTCGTGAAAAGGGATAATTTCTACAATGGAAATGTGAAGAATGAAAAAGGTGCATATTTTAAACCAACACAGTCGTATGTTAATTCAAATCAATTTTAAAAAGTTATGTTATGTTAAGATATATTGGAGTATGTGATTTTTATTTTGTTCTTGTGTTCTTCGAGGTGCAATAGTGCTACGTGTTGCTAAATCATGGTTTCGCTTTGGATCATTGGAAATTCTAGCTTATTCTGGAGAGATTGAATTGTTAAGGTAATATGTTTTGCAGTTGTTTCTAATTGACAATGTAGAACTTTGCTTTTGTAAATGAATCTGGAGATATATTTACAAGACTAAATAGCTGTTGCTATTCTTTCTCAAAAATTAAAACAAAATTAGTCAGAGCATATTGTTAAGTATCATACTAAAGATTCCAGAACAGAAAAAGGGCATGCCCATTTCTAAAGTATCATATTCTTCCTCAAAAGTTTCACCTGTATTTTCCAAGTTTCAGCCCAGATACATATAAAATAGGTGCAGAAGTAAGCCATTCAGCCCATTGAGCTAGCACCACCATTCAACGTGATCATGGCTGATCATCCACAATCAGTACCCCATTCCTGCCTTCTCCCCATATCCCTTGATTCCGCTAACCCTAAGAGCTCTATCTAACTCCTTTGAATGCATCCAATGACTAGGCCTCCACTGCTTTCTGAGTCAGAGAATTGCACAAATTCACAAGTCTCTGGGTGAAAAAGTTTTTTCTCTTCTCAGTTTTAAATGGCCTACCCATTATTTTTAAACTGTGGCTCCTGGTTCTGGACTCCCCCAACATCGGGAACATGTTTTCTGCATCTAGCGTGTCCATTCCCTTAATAATTTTATGTTTCTATAAGATCCCTTCTCATCCTTCTAAATTCCAGTGCATACAAGCCCAGTCGTTTCATTCTTTCATCATATGACAGTCCCGCCATTCTGGGAATTAACCTCGAGAACCTATGCTACACTCACTCAATAGCAAGAATGTCCTTTCCCAAGTTAGGAGACCAAAACTGCACACAATACTCCGGGTGTGCTCTCACTATGGCTCTGTACAACTGCGGAAGGACCTCTTTGCTTCTATACTCAAATCCTCTGATTATGAAGGCCAACATGCCATTATGTTTCTTCACTGCCTGCTGTACCTGCATGCTTTCATTGACTGATGTACAAGGAACACCCAGGTTTCGTTGAATTTACCCTTTTCTTAATCTGACAGCAGTCAGATAATAATCTGTCTTCTTGTTCTTGCCACCAAAGTGGATAACCTCACATTTATCCACATCATACTGCATCTGCCATGCATCTGCCCACTCACCCAACCTGTCCAAGTCACCCTGCATCCTCATAGCATCCTCTTCACAGTTCACACTGCCACCCAGCTTTGTGCCATCTGCAAACTTGCTAACGTTACTTTTAATTCCTTCATCTAAATCATTAATACATATTGTGACTAGCTGCGGTCCCAGCACCGAGCCTTGCGGTACCCCACTAGTCAGTATCAGTATCTACCTCCATTTTGAAAGGGACCCGTTAATCCCTACTCTTTGTTTCCTGTCTGCCAACCAATTCTCTATCCATGTCAATACCCTACCCCCAATACCATGTGCTCTCATTTTGCCCACTAATCTCCTGTGTGGGACCTAGGCAAAGACTTTCTGAAAGTCCAGATACACTACATCTACTGGCTTTCCCTTGTCCATTTTATCCTTGTTACATCCTCAATAAATGTGCTCTCATTCCAGAAGATGGGACCTAGTCAAGCAGAAAGTCCAGGTTTCAACTACTGGCTCTCCCTTGTCCATTTTACTTGTTACATCCTCAAAAAATTCCAGAAGATTAGTTAATCAGAATTTCCTCTTCGTAAATCCATGCTGACTCAGACCGATCCTGTTACTGCTATCCAAATGTGCCGCGATTTCATCTTTTATAATTGACTCCAGCATCTTCCCCACCACCGATGTCAGGCTAACTGGTCTATAATTCCCTGCATTCTCTCTCCCGCCTTTCTTAAAAAGTGGGATAACATTAGCTACCCTCCAGTCCACTGGAACTGATCCTGAATCTATGGAACATTGGAAAATGATCACCATTGCGTCCACAATTTCTAGAGCCACCTCCTGGAGTACCATGGAATGCATACCATCAGGCCCTGGGGATTTATCAGCCTTCAGTCCCATCAGTCTACCCAAGACCATTTCCTGACTAATGTGAATTTCCTTCAGTTCCTCCATTACCCTAGATCCTCTGTCCCCTAGTACATCTGTATCTTCCTTATTGAAGACAGAACCAAAGTGCCTGTTCAACTCGTCTGCCATTTCCTTGTTCCCCGTAATAAATTCGCCTGTTTCTGTCAGCAAAGGACCCACATTTGTCTTAACTAATCTTTTCCTTTTCACATACCTAGAAAAGCTTTTACTATCCTTTATATTTTGGCTAGCTTACCTTCGTACTTCATCTTTTCTTCCCGTAATGCCTTTTTAGTTACCATCTGTTCTTTAAACGTTACCCAATCCTCTGGCTTCCTGCTCATCTTTGCTATGTTATATGACTTCTCATTTCATTTTATAATGTCCTTGACTTCCCTTGTCAACCACGGTTGCCTCTTACTCCCCTTAGAATCTTTCCTCCTCTTTGGAATGAAATGATCCTGCATCATCTAGATTATTCCCAGAAATTCCTGCCATTGCTGTTCCACCGTCATCCCTGCTAGCGTCCCTTTCCAGTCAACTTTGGCCAGCTCCTCCCTCATGCCTCCATAGTCCTCCTTGTTCAACTGCAATACTGACACTTCTGATTTTATCATCTCCCTCTCAAATTGCAGATGAAAACTTATCATATTATGGTCACTACCTCCTAATGGTTCCTTTACCTTGAGTTCCATTATCAAATCCGGTTCATTTGTTTTTTTTCCCTTTTTTTCTCTTGAATTTGCTGTTTCCTTTCAACTGTGTACCTGACTGCATTTTCATTTCTTGCTTTTGGGAATTCTGTTACAATTTTCTAATGTTTAAATTAGATCTGCAGGTTGAGTGAATTGGGGATTAGTATTGGTTTATTATTGTTACATTTACAGCAAACTCATTTTAATGGACCCCTTTATAACAGATTTTGGTTATAGTGGATAGACCTGCCTCACCTGGCTTGCATCGCCTCCCTTCTGCTTGCATCCTCAGCTTGTGACTTCACCCCCAGCTCACAAGGTGCACCAGCAAGCCCTTCTTCACCCACCACACAATCCGGTTGACGTGGCTGCTGTTGTGGCTCCGTGATGCGCTCTGTCACCACGGGGTTCTCTCCCTCTCACCAGCTGCTGCTTCTTCCTGTCGGCCATTGCTTTGTCTGCTTCCCCTCCACAGCTGCCTCCTCCTTCTCCTCCCATCGTTCTGAACACTTGCCGTACCACCACCCCCATCCCCTTCTCCGCTGCCTCCTCCTCCTCCTCCTCCTCCTTTACCGGAACCTCCAACATACTCCACCTTGGAAGATGTAGGTGACTGCAGGGGATAATGGAGGCGGCGATGGAGTGGAGAGTGGCGGAGTGAACAAAGCGACGGGGAAGGAAGAGGAGGTGGCAGTGGAGCAAGGAGCCACCAGAGCGAAGAAGAAGCGGCAGCTTGTGAAAGGGGAGGGAGCCCCACGGTGATTGGCAACAGTCCTGCCGGCTAGGGACTACAACGTGAGCTGCAAAAACGGCCACTTCCAACTGGACATGTGGTAGCTGGTGGCCTTTGTGGCCAAGTTAAGAACTCAACATCCATAATAACTTAGACTTGAATCATGCAAAATGCTATGAAACCATGGTGACTCATTTACTGTACTCTTCCTATACAACTAGAGGGATCTGGGAATAACTGTGCACAGTTCCCTGAAAGTGGAATCTCATGTAGATAGGGTGGTAAAGAAAGCTTTTGGTGTGCTGGCCTTTATAAATCAGAGCATTGAGTATAGAAGTTGGGATGTAATGTTAAAATTGTACAAGGCATTGGTGAGGCCAATTTTGGAGTATGGTGTACAATTTTGGTCGCCTAATTATAGGAAGGATGTCAACAAAAGAGAGAGAGTACAGAGGAGATTTACTAGAATGTTGCCTAAAAGCAACTAAGTTACAGATACTTTTGGAGCGCAGAAGGTTAGGGGGGACTTGATAGAGGTTTGGCAGGAAATGATGAAGGGATAGACAGAGTTGACGTGGAAAAGCTTTTCCCACTGAGAGTAGGGAAGATTGCATGACATGAGAATTAAGGGACTGAAGTTTAGGGGTACCATTGAACTTCTTTACTCAGAGAGTGGTAGCTGTGTGGAATGAGCTTCCAGTGAAGGTGGTGGAGGCAGGTTCGTTTTTATGGATAAATTGGATAGTTATATGGATGGGAAGGGAATGGAGGGTTATGGTCTGAGCGCAGGTATATGGGACTAGGGGAGATTATGTGTTCCGCCCGGACTAGAAGGGTCGAGATGGCCTGTTTCCATGCTGTCATTGTTATATGGTAACTATGATTGCGCCTATGTAAAGAAATACTTTTACTGAATTTTATGGAAATAAATAATTTCACTCTAGCTCGGTGCAGGTGACAATAAAGTACCATTGAACCATAATACCATATCCGGTTATAATGGACAATTGGTAACAACGGACACCATTAACCGCCCGCCCCACCCCCCATGGTCAGTAATAATGAGGGTTTACTGTATCAAGATACAATGAAAAGCTCAGTTTGGGCAATTGTTCTAATTGTTGTAATTGTCAAGCACTTAACTGAACATTCATTTTGTAATGCTTTCCCAAGATTTCATTTATTAGCCATACTGTACACGGCATGATGTAGAGTGTTTGGCAGGAACATCTCAAAAATCACAACATGTGGCTTGTTTAATGTCCTTAATTGATTGCTGCTGCTGTAGTGGAAAAAAATCCTCTTCACACAGACTGTGTGCTTTCATAAAATCAACGAACAGCACAGCAGGGAATGAGGTCATTACGGCCATTGAGACTTTTCCATTTTTTTTCAAAGGCTCTTCCATGCTGCATTCCACACATTCTTAGACTTTTTTCTCCTTTAGATATTTATGCAATAACTTTTTGAAAGCTGCTGTTGAATCAGGGTGTTACATGACCTAGCGACCAGTTTGCATGTGCAGAAATCCTTTTTATTTCCTATGTTTCATTACAAATTTTCACTCTTGTGGGTTCATTTATATTTTTCTTTTCTCTGAAGGAAACTGGTGGATTTTGTTATTGAGCAACATTTTCCTTTGATAAATGCAACGGGTTCAAACAAGTATCTGGTATGTTCTTAACTGGACAATTTATTTATACATTTTATAACACTGGTAGTTTATCATTTAAAAGTATTGAAATATTTCTGCCTATCTGTCAAAAAAATTAACAGTGATTTTGTTTTGCTATTATCATTTTGTGATTACAGGAATTTTTCTCTCAGGTTGTTACTGATACTTCATATCTCATTGCACGTTGGATGTCTGTAGGATTTGCACACGGTATGACATACTATGTATTTTCCATAAACAGTGCTTTTAAAACATCTTGGGGGTGACCTTATGGAGGTATATAAAATAATGAGGGGCATAGATAGGTGCACAGCTTGGTAGGGGAATCTAAAACTAGAGGGCACAAGTTTGAGGTGAGAGGGGAGAGATTGAAAAGGGACCCGAGGGACTCAGAGTACATGGAACAAGTGGTCAGAGGGAGTGGTCTTAGAGGGTACAATTACAACGTTAAACAACGTTATTTCTGATCTCTTAGTAGCCCCAGATTTTGTCAAATTCTAAGCCTTTGATTTTTTTACTAAATTTACTACTCATTCTTGAGTGTTGCTACATTGACAAATTCTATATTTCCCCCATTACTTGTTTACACTATTATCCTATTTTATAGCATAGCTATTGATTCTTATCTTATTTTCCTTCCATTTAGATGCTTCCATTGATAATCATTTTCCCTTGACTTTTCTATTTCAGGTGTGTGTAATACAGATAATTTCAGTATAATCTCTATTACTATAGATTATGGTCCATTTGGTTTCATGGATTACTATGATTCAAGTAAGTATCGTGTTTCCTTTATTACTAAATCCCTCAAAGCTTAATCTTTTGAGGCTCTGGGCCACACATGCATATTGTATATTAAAGAAATGGAGATGTTCACCCTGTTTCATTTTTTTCCTTTTGCAGTAAGCATCATTGTTTTGACAGTAGTGAAATGATTACAATTTCTCATCGTGTTTTTGGGAAAGTTTGCTTGGAAATCTATTCCTGGCTCTTCATTGATTACTGATATTCAGTGGCGGATCTATATTTTGAGGCCCTGAAACTTGACTGTTAAGAGTCAGAATCAGAATCAGATTTTATTCGCCAAGTATGTTTTGCAACATACGAGGAATTTCACTGGCCAGGTCAGTTATACAATTAAAAGCAACAGACTCTTTTTAACATGAACATGAACATTTTAACATGAACATCCACCAGAGTGAGTCCAACACGTTCCTCACTGTGATGGAAGGCGAAATAAAGTTCAAGTCTTTCCCTTATGTTCTTCCTTGGTCGGAGGCCTCGAGCCCCCGTTAATGGGATGATCTTGACTCCCGTAGCCGGTGGCGTTCGGACCCTCCGTGTCGAGGTGTTCAGCTCCAGCATCGAGGGGTTGTCAGCTCCCCGCGCCGGGCGATTAAACCTCGTGTCGGGGCTAGTCGAACCTTCTGCAGCGTTGGAGCTCCCGACTAGCCTCTCCCGAGACAGCGAGCCCTTGATGGTAAGTCCGCAGGCCGCGGTGGGAGCGATCCCAGGCAAGGGATCTGGTCCGATGTTAAGTCCGCGCCCTGCGGTGGGGCTCACGACAGTCCGAGTCGGCTTCCACCTCAGCTCCAGCGATGGTAGGCCGCAGAGCCCGGAGAATGTGATCCGAAAAATGATCACATCTCCGGGAAGGTAAGAACCTGAAAAAAAAAAAAGGTTTCCCCCCCCCCCCCCCCCCCCCCCCCCCCCCCCCCCCCCATAAAACAAACCGAAGTACATTAAATCAAACTTTTAACAAACACTAAAAATAACAAAAAGAAGAAAAAAACGAACAGACTGCCGACGATGGGGTTGTTCCACGACAGATCACCACAAATTTTAATATCTGTCATAAATGTTAATATTGTTTTAAATTATTTATAATTATTTTATATTAAATATTTAGAATGAAACATCCTTAATTTGAACGTTTTTTTTCCTTTACGGCTAGCCTACATGATACTTTAATAACCCTTTAATTTTTAGTTTAACTGTTATTTTGTATTGAATTACACTGTTATTCATATTTTTTTTTTTTAAACCCCTTCTCATACAGTAGACCCCATATTTTTAAGCAACGTGGACTAAGCATGATATTCATCTCCAGAAAAAAAGTAGGAAGTATTGGCCGGGGGTCGTGGAGACTGGCTAGGCTCCTGGCGGGGTCCAGGGGCAGCGCCCCGGTGGGGGTTGAGGGGGAAATGCCCCCTGAAGCTCCTGCATTTTCAATAAATTGAAAGTGATTCTCAAGCTTTCTGCTGGTAGTTCACATAACAGAAGCTTAGAATTTTTCTTCCACAGAAGCAGTAAAAATATATATATTTCCTAAAATAGACAATAGGTGTCCCTCTTCACCCATGACTGCACACCTGTACATGGTACTAACACCATCATCAAGTATGCAAATCAGCGACAACGATGAGTCGGCCTATAGCAGCATGCTGCGCTGACAACAACCTGGCCCTTACTCCAAGAAGACCAAGGTGCTCATTGTGGACTACAGAAGGTTTAGGGGTGACACGCACACCCCCATCCATATTAACGGGACGGAGGTGGAACGTGTTTCCAGCTTCAGGTTTCTGGGGGGTCAACATCTCTGATGACCTCTCTTGGACCCACAATACCTCAACTCTGGTCAAGAAGGCTCACCAGCGCCTCATCTTCCTCAGGAGACTAAAGAAGGTCCATCTGTCTCCTCAGGTTCTGGTGAACTTCTACTGCTGCACCATCGAGAGCATCCTTACCAACTGTATCACAGTATGGTACGGCAACTGCACTGTCTCCGATCGGAAAGCACTGCAGAGGGTGGTGAAAACTGCCCAACCCATCACCGGTTCCTCACTCCCCTCCATTGAGTTTGTCCAAAGCAAGTGATGTCTGCGAAGGGCGCTCAGCATCGCCAAGGACTGCTCTCACCCCAACCACAGACTGTTTACCCTCCTACCATCTGGGAGGCGCTACAGGTTTCTCCATTGCCGGACCAGCAGGTTCAGGAACAGCTCTTTCCCTGCGGCTGTTACCCTGCTTAACTCTGCACCTTGGTGATTGCCAGTCACCCCCCCCCCCCCCGGACACTCCTTCTCCCAGTGACTGATCTCCCTCCCCGAAAATTGCACTACTGCTACTGTATATACATATATATATATTTTAGTTCCATTATTCTGTGTTCGCTCTTCTGGGTGAGATGCTAACTGCATTTCATTGTCTCTGTACTTGTACACTGCGCAATGACAATAAAGTTTAAATCTTAATCTGAGGTGCAGGAGGAGGCCATTCGGCCCTTCAAGCCAGCACCGCCATTCACTGTGATCATGGCTGATCATCCACAATCAGTACCCCGTTCCTGCCTTCTCCACATATCTTGGTTTCTTGGTCCTCCAAAATATTCCAAATGGAATTTAAACTGGGGGTTTCCCTTGACTACGCTATCTCTTGACTACGCTATCTTTAAGAGCTCTGTTTAACTCTCTCTTTAAAGCCTCCAGAGAATTGGCCTCAACTGCCTTCTGTGGCAGAGAATTCCACAGTTTCACAACACTCTGTGTATAAAAGTATTTCCTCGTCTCCGTTCTAAATGGCCTTCCCCTTATTCTTAAACTGTGGCCCCTGGTTCTGGACTCTCCCAGCATTGGAAACATGTTTCCTGCCTCTAGCGTGTCCAAACCCTTAATAATCTTATATGTTTCAATAAAAGGCCTCATGCAGCTAAAAACATCTTTACAGAAAATATGTTACCTGAAATGTCTCTTTGCCTAGCACTGAGATGAGCAAAAAACCGTTTTCACCCAGAGTTGTGAATTTGTGGAATTCTCTGCCACAGAAGGCAGTGGTCTCGTCTCCTTCAGCAGCACCTGGGTCTCCCTTCCTGAGCTCAGACACCCACTTATCCTCACCTCATCTACGCTCACTTCCCCTCACCTACACACCTCCACCTCAACTAATCCCCTCACCTCACTAAATACCTCACTACCAAACTTCTCCTCACACCGAAACCTTGCCTCGACTAAACCGTACCTCACTAAACCTCACCCCTCAAATAAACCTCACACCTCACCTCATACCTTAACCCCGCCTCAATTTAACTAAACCTCCCACCTCACATCTAATCCACGCCTTGGCTAATTGCCGCCTCTCTCCCGCTCCCGTTATTTATAGCCCTCGGCCGTGGCGGCATCTCACGTGAGCGGAACGGCTCCAACCAGGGGGGCGGGGCTGAGAGCGGCGCAGGCGCAGGCGCATTGCCCGAGAGAACCGGTGATAGGGGAGGGGCAGACGTTGACCCTGTACCCCACCCCCCCGCAGGAGAGGCGGCGATTAGTCGAGGCGGGGATTATGTGTGAGGAGGGAGATTTAGTCGAGGTGATGTTTAGTGTGTTGAGGTTTAAGTGTGAGGTGAAGTTTAGTCAAGGCGAGGGGTTTAGTCGAGGTGAAAAATCAGATTCATTTCTAGGAAAGCAAAAAAAACCGAAGAATATCTGGACTAAAGTTGCTTCTGGGACCCCTCCAGGATTAGGGGCCCTGAAGCTTAAGATTCATTCGTTTCATAGTAAATCCACCCCTGCTAATATTACAGTAGGTTTTGGATCCCTCCCTCAGTTTAGGAATCCAGATAAGTGACAATTGTCGAACTTGAGCAGAAAAATGTGCCCATGTGTGTCTTGACAATGTGTTACCAGCAAGTTTTCTCTGACTACAGATATGTTTTCTTGATCGGGAGGGGGAGAGGGGAGAGAATTTGAAAAAAACTTTAGAATGAAGTTCAACAAACTTATTGGAAGAGTTTATGCAATATAGAATTGGAAGGATGGACGTTATAAATTTGAATGGTTCTACATTGGAAAGTCAAGGGAATATTCTTTTTCAGCTTAATTGAGACTGAAATTGGGGGAAAGTATGTTGTTTTATTATTAATTCTGTTTCTGTCAATATCCATGCAAACAGATTTAAATATTTTCTTGCCAGATTTTGTGCCAAATACATCGGATGATGAAGGCCGGTACAAGATAGGGAACCAAGCCAATGTTGGAAGATATAATCTTGATAAATTGAAGAAAGCTTTAAATCCTTTATTGGAGCCTCAGCAGCAATTGTTGTGAGTAGTGCTTACTGTTATCTTTATTCTGTGCCATGTAACTGCTAAATGTGCAGGGTTTGGTTTGTTTTCCTGGCCATAATTAAGTATGCCATAAGTGATTAGCTAATCTAATCTGGTTTTAAAATGAAGCACCAAGATGTGATAACACACTGCACTGCCTGAGTATTATAATTGGGAACAATCTGTTTATTTTGAAAAAGTATTTGTAAACACAGTGATGACTTTAATAGATTGTCAACCATTAGTTTAAAACCACAAGTTTTTTTTGGATGGTTCTCCTATCATGGTTAATAGCCAACAAAAAGTATAGTTTGCATTTATGTAGTATCTTTAATGTAGTATAAACTTCCAAGTTTTTTCACAAGAAATTATCAGACCAAATCAAGTTTACCAAAGAGTTAGAAGGATAGTGACAAAAAGAGATATATATTAAGGGACATCTTAATAGAGGAGGAAAAGCTGATGAAGGCATAAGGCTTGGGCAGCAGGAGGCAAAGCCATCTATGTGGAATAAAATAATTATTAGAAATGTAAGTTAAAGATTGGTAGATATGATGTTGAGGGAATTACAGAGACGTGGCTGCAAGAGGGTCGGAGTTGGGACAAAAAGGGAGCAAAGCAGAAAAGTAAGAACTATAGGCCGGTTAGTCTGACTTTGGTGGTTGGTAAGATTTTAGAGTCCATTATAAAAGATGAGGTTACAGAGTACTTAGATAAAATAGACCGGTCTGCATAGCTTTGTGAAGGGGAGGTCTTGCTTGACAAATTTGCTGGTGTTCTTTGAAGAATTAAATAACAGCACAGACAAAGGAGTCAGTAGATGTTGTTTAATTAGATTTTCAGGAAGCCTTTGATAAGGTGCCACATGTGAGGCTGCTAAGGAAGATGAGAGCCGATGGTATTAAAGGGCAGATGCCAGCATGGATAGCAGGTTGGCTAGATGGCAAAGTGGCAATAAAAGGGGCTTATTCTGGTTGGCTGCCAGTGATTAGTGGAGTTCCGCAGCGGCTGTGGCCGCTAATCTTCACATAGAAACAGAAAATAGGTGCAGGAGGCCATTCGGCCCTTCGAGCCAGCACCTCCATTCAATGTGATCATGGCTGATCGTTGTATATTAATGATTAGGACAAGGGGATTGAAGGCTTTGTGGCAAAGTTTGCAGATGATACAAAAATAGATGGAGGGGCACATAATGTAGAAAAACAGGAACTCTGCAGAAGGACTTGGACAGGTTGTGAAAGTATATATTAATAATAATAATAATAACTTTATTTGTTAAGCACCTTAAAAACAACCAAAGCTGACCAAAGTGCTGTACAGAAAAAAGAAAACAAGCAAGACATCATAAAACAGGCAGAACAACAGAACATACAACTAACACGAGGCGCATAAATTACATACAAAAATCCAAACAATAAATTAAAAAAAAAACATAAAACACAAGTACGAACAACGCAGCAAAACCAAGCAAATAAAGTTAATAAACAATTCAACACCTCACTGGTCTACAAAGGCCATGGAGAATAGATATGTCTTCAGGAGTGATTTAAAAACAGCTAGAGAAGGGGCCTGTTTAACGTGCAGAGGCAATTCATTCCACAATCTCGGAGCCGACACAGCAAAGGCACGGTCCCCTCTGAGCTTCCGCTTAGTCTTTGGCTCAATCAGGAGCAGCTGATCATCTGACCTGAGAGAGCGGGAGGGCGAATAAGGGTGAAGAAGCTCAGATAGGTAGGACGGGGCAAGACCACTTAGGGATTTAAAAGTAAATAAAAGAATTTTAAAACGAATCCTATACTGAATAGGCAGCCAGTGGAGAGAGGCCAAAAGGTGAGAAACATGATCATGCTTTCGTGTGCCAGTCAAGAGACGAACAGCTGCATTCTGTACCATCTGGAGACGGGCGATGGAGGACCGACTAACCCCCAGATACAGTGCATTGCAGTAATCCAGCCGGGTGGTAACAAAGGCGTGGATTACCGTCTCAAAGTGCTGCCTTGACAAAATCGGCTTTATTTTTGCCAGCTGCCTCAGATGGAAAAAACCAGATTTAACAACAGCCCTTACCTGACAGTCAAATCTAAGCTCAGGGTCCACTTTAATCCCCAGGTTCGTGATGTTAGGTTTGAGATATGCAGACAAAGAGCCTAGATCAACAGGGGGGGGCCCAGAGGTGCCACCAAAGATCATTACCTCTGTCTTGTCATCATTAAATTTTAAAAAGTTCAGTGACATCCAGGCCTTTATGTCACTGAGACACTCAAGCAAGAGCCCGACAGAGTGTACACCCCCTTTTCCCAGAGGCACATAAAGCTGACTGTCATCAGCATAAAAGTGGAATGAAATCCCGTGCTTCCTAAGGATGGAACCGAGTGGGAGCAAATAGAGTGAAAAGAGGAGAGGGCCAAGAACTGAGCCCTGTGGGACTCCACACGAGAGAGGAGCTGAGGAGGATACAGAGTCCCCAAGGCTGACACAAAAAGTTCGATCAGCCAAGTACGACCTGAACCACTCCAGTGCTATGCCCCTGATACCCACTCACTGCTCCAAACGGGAGATCAAAATTTCATGATCCACTGTGTCAAAGGCAGCTGACAAATCTAAAAGCACGAGGACAACACAGTCACCTTGATCAGTAGCCAAAAAAATATCATTAAAAACCCTCAAAAGGGCCGATTCTGTGCTGTGCCGGGACTTAAAACCGGACTGGAAAACCTCCAAAACGTCATGTTCCTCCAAAAAGGCCATCAATTGCCTGTGCACGATCCTCTCTAGGACTTTTGATAAAAAAGGCAGTTTGGAGATAGGCCTGAAATTCCCAAGAACTGCAGGGTCAAGAGCAGGTTTCTTAATCAGGGGTTGTACTACTGCATGTTTAAAAAGCGCAGGAACAACACCCGAGGACAAACTGCTATTAACGACAGCGATAACAGATGGTCCTACAGTGGGCAACACCTCCTTAAACAGCCGAGGAGGAACAGCATCATTCGGAGAACCTGAGGGCTTTGAACGACCAACAATCTCATGCAAAAAGGAGAGAGACACCGGCTTAAAATGATCAAATACAGCCATGCATGGAACAGATACCGAGGGGTCATAAGCAGATGGTGGGATTAGAGCTCTAATCATAGCGACCTTATCAACAAAAAAGCGGAGGAAGTTCTCACACACAGCAGGGGACGCCTCCATACAGACTGCCTGCGGGGCATTAAGAACTGTGTTAATGGTGTTAAACAAAACACGAGGGCTGCGGCAGTCAGAGAGGATAATACCTGAGAAATGTTTCCTCTTAGCAGCTTTCACAACTTTCTGATAATGACACCAACTCTCCCTCAACATTTGAAATGACACCTGCAGTTTGTCTTTCTTCCACTTCCGCTCAGCTCTACGACACTCGCGCCTGACAGCACGAGTCGTGTCATTCATCCAGGGCTCAAATTTAGTTTTAGGCTGCCTGAACTTCAATGGAGCCACAGTGTCCAAAACAGTCTGGCAGGTGGAGTGAAGCCATGAGCTAAGCTCCTCTGTATCACACACAGACTCAGGAACGATGGAGTTCAGAGCAAAAGCAGCCGAGAACTGAACAGCAGTGGAGGGGCTAACAACACGACAGTGCCGAGCAGGAGCGCGAGGTCGAACTGCAGTAGGTGCAATAATAACCTCAAATAACACAGGCATATGGTCGGAAAACACGGCATCACAAATCACTAGATTAGAAACGGGCAAACCGTATGATAGAACAAGATCGAGTGTGTGACCATGCTCTTGTGTGGGCCCGGACACAGATTGTACAAGACTAAATGAATCAATGAGATTCAAAAAGTCCTTTGCCATAGGCTTTTCAGGACAACACACGTGAACATTAAAATCCCCTACAATAAGTACACGGTCATATCTAGGCATGATTTCAGCCAGGAAAATAGAAAAGTCATTTAAAAAGTCCTTATTATACTTTGGAGGCCGATAGACCAGAGCACACAACACTGTGTTAGAGCCAACCAGCTCAAACAAACTTAATTCAAAACTTGCTAAAGAGGATGAAAGCAATAGCTGTTTACATTTAAAATGACTCCTAAAGACAGTAGCTAGTCCTCCACCTCTGCCCGACGTCCGCGGGGAGTTAAGATAGCAGCAATCAAGGGGTAACATCTCAGCAAAAGCGCTGGACTCACCAACACCCAGCCATGTCTCAGTTACACAGAGGAGATCTAACCCTCTGGATTCAAAAAAATCTTTCAAAATAAAAGTCTTGTTCACCAGCGACCTAGCGTTCACCAGGGCAATCTTGACAGGAACAGGCTGGTCCACGGCGTCCGATGTCAGGGGAGCCCGGCACAAGGGCCGCAAGTTGAGGAGATTTAAACCACGCCTGCGGGGTCGAGGAGAGGAGGGGCCACAAGGGAGGAGCAGTTCTTCCGGGCCAACGGCAGGCAGCAGGCAGCAGCCATCAGGGTCCAACGAGCGTCGAGGAAGAATAAGAGAACGACCAATCCCACTCCAGGAAGACGCAGGTAAACTCGCCAGACAAGCCTTCAGCCTCACCAACCGGCCGCCGCGTTTACCCCGGCGACGTTTACGCTTACGCCGAGGAAGTGGAGCCAGGACAAGGCAAAGGCGAGTCGGGGCCCTTGCCAGAAGAGGGGGTAACGTACCGCGGCCACCACCAGTCAAGTCCACTGAACAAAGATCCAGCAGAGTTTGGCGATCATAGACCAACAGAGAGTCGACATCCAGGGTAAGAATGGAAACAATTACAAACAGCACACACAATTCCGGGAGCAACTGACGGCAGGCCACACACACCGGCGCCATCTTGGAACGGAATTGTGAGCAATTGTGGGCCGCATATCTGAGAAAGGAGAAGGTCCCGACGAGGTTTACAAGAATGATCCCAGGAATTAGTAGGTTAACTGATGATGAGCGTTTGGCGGCACTGGGCCTGTACTCGCTGGAGTTTAGAAGAATGAGGGGGGACCTCATTGAAACGTACAGAAGAGTGAAAGGCTTTGATAGAGTGGATGTGGAGAGTGTTTCCACTACTGGGAGAGTCTGGGGCTAGAGGCCATAGCCTTAGAATTAAAGGACGTTCTTTTAGGAAGGAGATGAGGAGAAATGTCTTTAATCAGAGGGTGGTAAATCTGTGGAACTCTTTGCCACAGAAGGCTGTGAAGGCCAATTCAGTGGATATTTTGAAGGCAGAGATAGTACAGGTGTCAGAGGTTATGGGGAGAAGGCATGAGAATTTGGTTAGGAGGGAGAGACATATCAGCCATGATTGAATGGCAGAGTAGACTTGATGGGCCGAAAGGCCTAATTCGACTACTATTCCTTATGACCTACTGGTAAGCATTTGCTCCTCATGAATGTTCCAAAAGTTAGCATATTTCATTTTAATTCTGAGTACATTAATTACTAACTGATTTCCTGTTAATTATATCATCAACCCAATGCTTGTTTTCTTTATCCCAAGAAAGCATACACATATGTTTACAAAACATTTTCTTTGATGTGCGTTTTTATTTTAAGTACCCAAATTTCAGACGATGAGCTTCTAAATATTGAATTATTAAATGTAATTTTCATTTCCTACAGTGCATTGCAAGCAAACAGAAAATACTGCATCTTGTTATCTGAGTTATAAAGAGCAACAAAACCATTTTCTAAGTAACCAGATGAATATCTACCGCATTTTAAAAAAACGTACATTCATGATGCAGTTTGCCTAGAATGTTTGTTCATACTGACTTCTTTATTTCTGCTCCTTTTTTTGAATTGACACTGATAAAATTGATGTTTTTTAAAAATGTTTTACATACACTTTTGGGAAAATGATATTTGCTTGTATTGCCAAATTACTTACATAAACTGTTATCAGATAATTAAAAATAGGATAATTAGAGAATATAAACACAATTAGACAAAGTCAACATGGATTTCCAAAGAGAACCATGGAATCCAAGATATGACTGATAGAATAGATATTGAAGAAGAACAGTGGGTTTGATGTATTTAGATTTTCAGAAGTCCCACTTTAAAGGGCAAAATTAAAGCATTGGGAATAATATATTGACATGAGAATAGAATAGAATAGTTTCTTTATTGTCATTGTAACATGAACCATGTACAACAAAATTTAAAAATGTCAGCCAGTCAGTGCACCATTCAAACATTTCTAAAAGCTAACAATACATACAAGGTAAAATATTTAAAAAAGATAAACAACTAAAATAAATATCATGAAAATAGCACGCATAAACACCCAACCCTACATCCTTCTGTCGATTTCACAGTGTACCACAGTCCCTTAGTATGTATCGCCCCTGCGTTCCTTGGCGGCTACATTTAGTGCCTTTATAGCAGTGGGGTAAAAACTGTTTTTAAGTCTGTTTGTCCTTGTCCTTGTAGATCTGTACCGTCTGCCTGACGGCAACAGTTCAAACAGGGAGTGTCCGGGGTGGACTGAAAAATCTGACTGAAAAATGGACAGAAAAATCAGTCAGTCACGAAACAATGTAGCAATAATGGCTAGTCAGGAGCAGCAGGGATCAATGTCTGGGCACCAGTTATTCATAATACATATCACTGATTTGCCTGGGGGGTGGAATGTAATGTCTCAAATTTGACAATGACACCAAACCGGTTTGGATTGAAAATTGTATGTAAAGACGGTTCAAGGCTATTTAGACAAACTGAGGGCAAATATATGGTAGATGTTATCCACGTTGAAACAAAAAAAAAACACAGAGCATTAGAGTATTATTTAAGCAATGATGGGTTAGAAAATGTGAATGCATTAAGGAAACTGGACACTCCATTTCAAATTTCTTATGCAGAATTTTCCTCATTCAATTAAATATCAAGAACAGTAGGAGCAGTTACAAGTAACCCCACTATTTCACCAGGGAGGAGAGAGCAAAGAAAGAACAATAAATTAGTCAGTCTGTCATCATAGTTAGGGTAATTATTGGAAAAGATTATTAAGATAGTGGAAGCAGGACAACATTCTTCCAGGTTTGAGTGATGGAGCTAATTGCCCTGGCTGAGATATTTAGAACTCTGGTCACAGTTTTGAAACAAGGACACGAGAAGTGATAGGTAAATCTATGGAATTTGGGAGAGGATTGTGGAAGCTCGATTATTGAATATGTTGAAGATAGAGACTGATAGATAGTTATATGATCAAATGAATTTTGTCTTGTTGAAGAAGAATGGCAGTGCAAGAACATGGGGGTCCCATCTGCTTCTATTTCATATGTTCAACTCGCACCAGGTACCAAACCCTCTATTTGGAAATATTTTTACAGTTTTCTTAATTTCTGGTTGATTTCTAGAGCAGAACAAATATTGAAAGGATATCCTGGCCTTTATCAGGCAAAGTAAGTTATATTTTCATTACATTTATCCCATTTATCTATGCTTGAGATGTTTTTGTACATTAGTTAATTGAGCTGTTATGTTGGTAGATGAAAGTACACAGAGTGGCAGTGAACTTGCATGTATTTAGTTCTTCACCAGTTCTAAAATCCGAAAACACCCCCACACCAATTAATTACTTCTGAGTGAAGTCACCGCCAAATTGGTAAATAGTGAATATTCATGCATCATGCCGTATAACTCAGAACGAGAATTAACCTTTAAGTTAGCTCACTAGATCGTCAATTAATATTTGGCATGCCACTAAAAAAAACATCCTGAATTTACAGAAGATTTTACTTTGAGTGCATCAGGCCTGAGAAGTTTCTCTCTCTCTCATGCATTTAAATGTTATTCAGGATTACCTGTTCACATTTTCGAGTAGGATGCAAACCAAAGCTCTCTAATTTTGAAACCTTTCCCTTTCCCCGACTCTAGTCTCAAGAAGAGTCTCGGCCCGAAACGTCACCCATTCCTTCTCTCCAGAGATGCTGCCTGTCCCACTGAGTTACTTCAGCATTTTGTGTCTATCTTTGACATAATGTAGAGACAGCTAAGTCAAAGTCAAAGTCAATTTTATTCGTCGCGTGCACCCGAAGGTGCAGTGAAATGAATTTGCCAGCAGCGATACACTTAAAAAGAACACACAATACACGATACAATTTAACACAAACATCCACCACAGTATTCTTCACTGCGGTGGAAGGCAACGAAGTTCAGTCAGTCCTCCTCCTTGTTCACCCGTGGTCGGGGCCATGAACCCTCCGTAGTCGCTGCAATGGACGGCCCGATGTACAGGCCCTCTCGTCGGGATGATTGAAACTCTGATGTCGGGACGGTCGACACACTCCACGGCTTGGAGCGCCCGAATCGGCACTTTCCAACCGGAGACCACGGCTTCAGGATGTTATAGGCCGCAGGCCAGCGGTCGAAGCTCTTCTCTGGCTATGCCCAAGTACCGGATGGTAAGTCCCCGCCACGCCCGTGGCTAGAAGCTCCGCAGACCACAGCCCCATGATGCCAAAGTCATCAGGCCAGTGATCGGAGCACTCCTCTCTAGCGACCCCCGGCAAGGGTTCGCCTGCTCCGCGATGAAAAAGTCCACACTGCGCCCGCTGCTGAAGCTCTGGGCCCGACTCCGGGAGAGCCAGCTCCAATCCAAGCTGTTAGGCCGCGAGATGGCGACATGGAAAAAGTCGCCTCTCTGTCGAGCAGGCGACCGAAAGCAGTTCCCCCATTTACCCTCTCCACCACCGCCCACTCAAGACACACCAAGAGACACCCTCAAAGGAACGGAAAGCTATTAAATAAATTCCAGTGAATTTGAACAGAACAGTTTAGAGTTCAGTCTAAAGAAGGGTTTCGGCCCTAAACGTCACCTATTTCCTTCGCTCCATAGATGCTGCTGCACCCGCTGAGTTTCTCCAGCATTTTTGTGTACCTTCGATCTTCCAGCATCTGCAGTTCCTTCTTGAACAGTTTAGAGACCAGATCTAGTTTTGAACTGGCACTGTGTGCTTTGTACTGTCTCAAGTTGAACTTTATTGAGCGGAAGAGAACAAATTTGTACTGTGGTTGTAGTGAAACAAGATTTTAAAATAAATGTTAACTTTTCACTCCTTGATATTTGCAGCACAGCATAATAGTGTGTTATGACATTTTTCTAAGTGGTCATTGTGTACCAGGGTCTGAAAAATACCACATAGAAGATTGATTTTTCAAGAAGACAGTGGAAAATGGCTAGGATTTTTCCACAGCTCCCATTTCATTGTGCAAGTGCATAAAGTGATGGCAAAGTATTTTGTAAGCAAATATAGTTAAAATGAAATTTTAAGGCAATAGTTGAACTAAAAACACTTTCAGAATTTGGATAAAATGTCACACTATGTTGCTTTCCAATAAATGTTTTTTTTTTGAGGCCAATGACTCAGCCAGGTTACTTTGCAAAATTTGAAGGTCATGGTAACCACAAGCAATTGCTCTGCAGATTTATTATGAGCTGCAAGTAGAAGGAGATTGAAGCCAAATGTCCTCAGATTTTATTATAAGTTGCCAATAGTGCCTCAAACATTATGGATGACTTTCAACAGGTAATTAATAATAATAATAATAACTTTATTTATAAAGCACTTTTAGGCAACATCAGTTACCACAAAGTGCTGTACATGGGAAATCACAAAAAGTTATCACAAATTACTAAAATCATTAAGACGACAGGACTATAAAAACAGTAAAAAATTAAAAGACATTAAAAGCACTAAAACAGGAACAATGTCTCAGCCAGTGTCGAAAGCCAGTGAATAAAAGTGCGTTTTTACAATACAATACAAATTTATTATCATTTGAGCCCCAGTGAGACTCAAACGAAATGTTGTTTCCACAGCCATACAAACAAAGACACTGTCTTACAGACATACACATAATTAAATTCACACAAACATCCATCACAGTGAAGCCACTGTGATGGAAGGCAAGTCTTTTCTCTCCCCTGTTCTCCATGTCTCTCCCGATGTCCAAGCCCCAGGCGGGCGATGATGAGTCCCACGGCCATTTTAGGCCGCGCGGGGCGATGTACGGCCCTGCTCCCGGTCTGAAAGTCACAATGTTGGAGCCCCCGGCGGGCGCTGGAATGTCCCACGGCCATGAAGCCGTGCCGGGTGATGTACGGCCCCGCTCCGGGTCGTTCCAACCCCGTGACACCGGCTGGAGAAGTCGCGTTGCGGGAGCTCCGGGAAGCGGTCTCTCTCTCTCCTCCCAGACCCGCGAGCTCCCGATGTCCCAGTCCACCGGACCTGCGGCTGCGTTGCTGGAGCCTCCGAGCCCCAGGAGTCGAGTCGCAGCAGCGAGTCACCGCCGCTCCCCACGCTCCGAGGCCGGCCACCCCCGACGATGGTGAGTCCGCAGATCCGCAGCTCCGCAGCCTCCCGAGCCCCCGGCTCGTTCAGGCTGGAGGCCGCTCCACGGTGCTAGGCCCCAACGACAGCCGAGACCCGACAGGGAAAAAGTCGGGTCTCCCGGACAGGGAAGAGATTTAAAACAGTTTCCCCCCCTCCCCCCCCCCCCGCCCCCCACATTTACACATTTAAAAATACTATTAAAAAACACCAAACACTACATTTAACTAGACAAAAAATAAAAAAAGACAGACAGTCTTTAGGGAGGATTTAAAGATGGACAGTGAAGGGGCCTGTCTGATCTGCAGCGGCAAGGTGTTCCAGAGTGCCGGGGCAGCAACAGAAAAGGCTCTATCCCCTCTGAGCTTCCGCTTAGACCTTGGTACCTCAAGGAGCAGCTGATCCGCTGACCTGAGGCACCGGGTAGGAGCATATAGGTGGAGCAGCTCAGAGAGGTAAGGCGGGGCGAGGCCATTCAAAGATTTAAAAACAAATAAAAGAATTTTAAAATGAACTCGAAAGTGCACTGGAAGCCAGTGAAGGGAGGCCAAAATTGGCGTAATGTGCTCCCTCTTTCGAGTTCCGGTTAAAAGGCGAGCGGCAGCATTTTGGACCAACTGGAGACGAGCCAACGAAGCTCGCGAGACTCCAGTGTAGAGCGCATTACAGTAATCCAGCCGAGATGAAATAAAGGCGTGAATTACTGTTTCAAAATGCTGCCGCTCGAGAATAGGCTTCACCTTTGCCAGCTTCCTTAGGTGAAAGAAGCTGGACTTAACCACTGCGCCTATTTGCTTATCTAATTTAAAATCACTGTCCATCATAAAACCCAGGTTTAAAACTGTTGGCTTTACAAACACTGCAAGTGGACCCAAGTCAACAGAGGGAGGTTCACGGCAGCCATTAGGGCCGAACAAAATCACTTCTGTCTTTTTTTCGTTAAGTCCCAGAAAGTTTAAGGCCATCAAGGACTTAATGTCCTCAAGACAAGACAGAAGTGATTTTAGGGAATAATTATCTTCTTTCCTGAGTGGCATGTACAACTGGCTATCATCCGCGTAAAAGTGAAAGGAGATGCCATGCCTTCTTAAAATTGAGCCCAGTGGAAGTAGATAAAGGGAGAAAAGCAGGGGGCCTAAAATTGAGCTCTGTGGAACCCCATATGCCAAGGGAGCAGAGGAGGATTCAAGGCCACCAAGGCTTACACGCATGGTTCTATCTGCCAGATAGGACCTGAACCATCCCAGGGCACTGCCACAGATGCCCACTTGTTGCTGTAATCGGGAAATTAATATTCCATGGTCCACAGTGTCGAAGGCGGCAGATAGGTCCAGCAAGACAAGAACCACATAATTACCGGAGTCGTTTGCCAGGAGGATGTCATTAGAGACCCTTAGCAAAGCCGACTCTGTGCTATGCATAGCCTTGAAACCAGACTGAAAGACCTCCCGGATGTTGTGCTCATCCAGGAAGAGTTTCAGCTGGGCATAAACTACTTTCTCCATGATTTTCGAGATAAATGGCAGCTTGGAGATTGGCCTAAAATTGGCCAGAACAGTCTGGTCCAGACCAGGTTTCTTGAGTAGTGGTTGCACTACAGCATGTTTAAATTTTACGGGGACAACCCCAGAAGACAAGCTACTGTTTATGATGGCGAGGACCGAATGCCCTATGCTCGGGAAGACCTCTTTAAAAAGAAGAGGAGGGACAGCATCACATGGGGAACCCGACGGCTTGATATGGATAACCACATCCTCTAGACCTGACAGCGTCAGGGGAACAAACGTATCAAATGCCACCCGGCAAGGGGCCAGAACAGGTGGGTCTGAGGCACGAGCTGAGATAAGAGCCCTAATAGAAACAACCTTGTTTATAAAGAAGTGAAGGAAGTCGTTGCACAATTCGGGCGATGCTTCCAGGCAGACAGGCTGTGGGGCATTTAAAACAGAATCAATAGTTTTGAATAACGCACGTGGATCGTGGCGCTTAGACACTATTATATTAGAGAGATAATATCTTTTTGCCTCTTTAACAGTATTTTGGTAGTTTCACCAGCTGTCCTTTAGGATTTGCGATGAAACCTCTAGCCTGTCCTTCTTCCACATTCGCTCAGCTCTGCGACACTCCCGTCGAGCTGTACGAGTTGCGTCACAGAACCAGGGCTCGGGTTTAGCTCTGGGTTGCAAAGTTTTTAATGGGGCCACAGAGTCGAGAATAGTTCTACAGGAAGAGTGGAACCAAGAACTAATCTCCTCCGTACCGATGGAAATGGACGCAGAGGGGGCACAGAGCTGATTGAAGGCGGTAGAGAACTGGCCAGCAGTACAGGGGTTAATGGTCCGACAGCGCCGAGCAGACGCAACAGGTCTAACTGCAGCACTGGAGAAACCAACATCAAATATTACCGGCATGTGATCAGAAAACATACTGTCACAGACCTCCAAGTTTAACACAGGCAAACCATAAGATAATACAAGGTCCAATGTATGTCCCTGTTCGTGTGTGGGACCAGACACACACTGTGCAAAATTAAAAGAATCAATAAGATTTAAAAAGTCCTTCGTCAACGGTTTATCGGGACAGCACACGTGAATATTAAAGTCCCCAACCAAGAGGATACGGTCATAGTTGGGTATAATCCCAGCTAGAAACTCAGAAAAGTCACTCACAAAGTCCTTATGGTATTTGGGGGGTCTGTAGATGACACCACACAGCACCGTGCCAGGGCGACCCACCTCAACCAAAGTAGCTTCAAAGCTGGAAAAAGTTGATAACGTAGTGCACTGTTTGCATTTAAAATTGCTTTTAAAAACGACTGCAGTTCCACCGCCACGGCCCGACATCCGCGGCGTGTTGAAATAGGAGCAGCCCGCCGGTAGAAGTTCAACAAAAGTACTGGACTCACCAGGACCGATCCAAGTCTCTGTCACCCAGAGGAAGTCCAGGTCTCGGGAGAGGAAGAAATCCCTCAAGTTTTATTAGCCAGCGATCTGGCATTCACCAGGCCAACCCGGGAAGGGGATGGACTCTTTAGGTCTGCAGAACTGGAAGCCCGGGGCAGTGTCCGCAGGTTCCGGGTGTTCACCCCGCGATGGCGAGGCCGAGGGGAGCAGGGGGAGCGGAAAAGGTCCCGCTGCAGCCTCAGATCGTATCCGAGAGGGTGGGGGGGGAGAAGGGGGGAGAAAGGAACAGCCTGAAGCAGCCGGTTCACCTGGTGGCTGCCCCCCTCCCCTCCAAGGCGGCGCGTCGGGCCAGTTTTCCAGGCCGCAGCAGGTAGGCAGCGCTCTGTATCTTCCGGGAGGGGATGGTCCGGTGGCAGCTGAGAAGCGCCAGGCAAGAGACCTCGTAAAAGCGGGCTCACCTGGTGGCTGCCCCCCTCCCCTCCGAGGCGGCGCGTCGGGCCCGTACTCCGGGCCGCAGCAAGTAGGCAGCGCTCTGTATCTTCCGGGAGGGGATGGTCCGGTAGCAGCTGAGGAGCGCCGGGCAACAGACCCCCCAAAAGCGGGCTCACCTGGTGGCTGCCCCCCTCCCCTCCGAGGCGGCGCGTCGGGCCAGTTTTCCGGGCCGCAGCAGGTAGGCAGCGCTCTGTATCTTCCGGGAGGGGATAGTCCGGTGGCAGCTGAGGAGCGCCGGGCAGCAGACCCCGTAGAAGCGGGCTCACCTGGTGGCTGCCCCCCTCCCCTCCGAGGCGGCGCGTCGGGCCAGCTCTCCGGGTCGTGGCAGGCAGGCAGCGCTCTGTGCCCTCTGGAGGTTGAGGAACCCCGGGCTGGAGACCCCGAAAACGAAGTCCACAGAGAAGTCGCCGACAAGGGAGCCGCTGACGGCTGCGCCCGGGCGCATCCAGCCTAAAACTCACCAGACGACCGCTGCGCTTTCCACGGCGTCGGCGACGCTTCCTTCGAGGCCAGGCCCAGTCCAGGTGGGTCGGGGCTCCAGATAAAAACGGGGGCAAGGCGCTATGTTCATATTCATGGTAGACAAACGTACCGACATTATGTCGAAGGTCTAAAAGGGAATGACGGTCGTACACCAGCAGAGACTTCAGCTGTATAGTGCAAAAGAAAAACACCAAACACAGACAGAGCGACAGACGAGCAGCCACACACACCAGCGCCATCTTGTTGTCCTCAGTAACCACTTTCAGGGGAACATGGAAGAAAGCCACAAACAAAATCTGTTTTTTAAAAAAAGTCTCATTATCCCCTATTTGTTTAGACTTCAGATGCAGTTTTAAAAGGTCCTAAAATTTTATTAGAGTCACATTTTTTTATCCTTTTGTTCCACTTTCCTACTGATCTTTCACCTCGCCTTTGTTAAAAGCAATTTTTTTTGATGCTACTAATCTACTATAAGAAACATAAAGGGGCTGTCCCACTGCGGCTACATAATCTGCGAGTTTAGAAGAGTTTGCCTTCAACTCAAACTCGCAGCATGGCCGACACGTGGTCCTACAAGGTCCTATGAGGTCACTGGAACTCTCTTTCATGCTCGAGGGAAGTTCCCGCATACCCGCGCCCTCAGTTTGGTCGAGGACCTCTCCCCCCCCCCTCACTCCTCCCCCCCCCTCTCTCTCTCCCCCTCTCTCTCTCCCCCTCTCTCCCCCCCCCCCCCCCTCCTCCCCCTCCCTACCATTCTCTCTCCCCCCCCCCCCCCACCCGCTCTCTAAAGGACTTACCGTACGTACACTGTGCAGCTGTCTTTTACCTTCCTGTTCATCGCGGGTGTGGGTGTTCAAATGACTTTTTTCATAATCCTACAGATATCAATATTTCTAAGTGATGGAAAGAATTTAAGTCCATCTCCTCTAAATCTGTGGAATTCTCTGCCTCAGAGGGCGGTGGAGGCAGGTTCTCTGGATGCTTTCAAGAGAGAGCTAGATAGGGCTCTTAAAAATAGCGGAGTCAGAGGATATGGGGAGAAGGCAGGAACGGGATACTGATTGGGGATGATCAGCCATGATCACACTGAATGGCGGTGCTGGCTCAAAGGGCCAATTGGCCTACTCCTGCAACTATTGTATATTGTCTATTGTCTATTTTCTAAACATATTGCATTTTCAGTTCTGGAATAGAAAGTTATTTTATAAAATTTAGACCATTTTACCACAGAGGATTTGTATTGATTCATTTGTTCGAAATTCAACTGGAAAATTTGCCTAAAATATTGACGGGCACATGTATGTAATTAGCACTAACATGACATCCATTTATTTTCAAAATAATTTATAGATTCTTGGAATTATTTAAAGCTAAATTGGGCTTGTCTGGACTTGATGATAGTGATGACTACTTGATTGCATTCTTGATGAAGGTAAGCGTATTATGGCATTGAGATATGATCGTCTTAAGTTTATTGCTTTTCTTTTCATGTATTTGACTATATCAAACTGCCCAACTTGCCAAATTTATTTGCACATCTTTCAGTTCTTTCGCCCCTTGAACTGTCTCACAAGTTTTATTTGATGCAACTTTAACCTCATTCTTATGTATAGTCTTTCTGCTGACTGGTGGATAGCACGTAACAAAAAGCTTTTCACTGTATCTCAGTGCACGTGACAATAAACTGAACTAAACTAAACTAATATCTAACTCCCCACCTTATTTCCACATATAATTGAGTAAAATCATAATATTGTACAGCATAAAAACCTTAGCATCTATGCTGACTATGTTGCATATCTATATTAATCCTACTTACCTGCATTAATTCCATATCCCTTTGTGCATCTGTTCAGAAGCCTCTTAAATGTTACTGATCCTGCCTCCCATCACCTTCTCTGGCAGCTCATACCAGACACCAGCTACTCTTTGTGTGGACATTTTAGCTTATATCCCCTTAAAATCACTTGCTCACATTCTTGTTTTTAACGCATATATAAAAGCATTATGAGCCATAGGATAAACATGGCAATTATTTTGTGCCATAAGATGAATTGCCAGACAACTTATGGCCCAATTAAATGCCCGCTTCAGTTCTATTCTGCCTGGTTTATGTTCTTTAAGGCCCTGTCTGAGCCTTATATATGCTTCCTTTTTCTCTTTGACCAAATTTACACCATTATCTCTCCTTCTTACTGGAATATGCCTGTTCTAAACGCCTTCATCACCATCCTATATATGTGATTTGCCACTTTCAAGAAACTATGTACACACTCCAAGTTGTCTGTGTCATTTCTGCAACATCTGTCTGTGCTGGTTTAACTTCCTAAAATACATCAATGCACACTTGTCCAATTTAAATTCCATCTAACATCCCCTTGCCTACTACATGAGACCATGTCAAAGTCCATGTGGATAACATATACTGCCCTGCCCTTGTCAATCTTCTTCATAACCTCTTCAAAAAAAAAAAAGCCATCAACTTCATGGCATCCCATGCACAAAGCTCTGCTGAGTATCACTAATCAGATCATAGCTTCCCAATGCAATTGAATTCTGTCCCTCAGAATCCTTTCTAATAGTAAGATTAAACGAGAACTTACCAGTTTGAAGTTTGATCTTTATTTTATGAGGAGTTACGATGAGGGAATACGTGAAGAAGGCCCGTTCAGCCGCACGTGTGTCAATCTTCAAAGCAGCGGTGTGAAATCACAGATAATAATAACAGTGACTGAAGTATGATAGTAAGATGAAAGAAGACTAGAACTACCAGATTAGCTTAACGAGGGCTGGGAGCGGAGGGCATGTAATCCCTCATCGTAACTCCTCATAAAATAAAGATCAAACTTCAAACTGGTAGGTTCTCGTTTAATCTTACTATTTTACTTCGGAGTCACGTGAGTGACTACGTGAAGATTTCAAAGCTCTGTGATTTCATGCTGTGAGAAAACAAGTCTACACAACCACAACTGCCTCATTGACAAAATGAGGGAAAACATTCATAATGCATACAGTCATGACATAGATTTAAACATGCTGATGCTGTTAAATAACCAATAACAATAGTCACATCTCTCATCTGGATGGAACCTATAACAGAACATAAAATAAATTGAGAATACCTCTGGTCTGGCAACGGGTTATTATAACATGTTTGAAATATTGTTCGTTTGACCACACTACAACCGTTATGATGTGGTCCAGCGGAACGTAATTAACCCTTGCTGCTGCTGTTATAGCAGCCCTGATGGAGCGAGATCCAGATCAGTATCTACTCCTGCATACCTCAACTCCGTTTTAACACCTGACAAGATCTGAGCAGATAGGTTCTTATAACGTCTTTTGTAACTAACAATCATAGTTAGCTCAGTCTCAAAGGCTCTTGGTGACCTTGACGTATTGTTGTATATGTGTGTCGCCACATAACGAGAAATCCCTGGGTATGTCTTGAGTTATTTTAAGACCCGACACCCCTACTGCTCTGCTTAAATTAATTATAGCATAAAATACTATGCATATATTTGCAGATGTAATCATCCTCTCCTGTCACAATAATGTAGCGAGTGATCTGTTGCGCTAACCAGCATCAGGAGGATAACTACCTCATTCAGATTCAGATTCAACTTTAATTGTCATTGTCAGTGTACAATACAGAGACAACGAAATGCAATTAGCATCTCCCTGGAAGAGCGACATAGAATATGATTTCAATAAATAAATCTATTTACATGTATACAGACATAGTGTTTTTCCTGTGGGAGGAGTGTCCGGGGGTGGGGGGGGGTGATTGGCAGTCACCGAGGTACATTGTTGAGTATTGTGACAGCCGCAGGGAAGAAGCTGTTCCTGGACCTGCTGGTCCAGCAACGGAGAGACCTGTAGCGCCTCCCGATGATAGGAGGGTAAACAGTCCATGGTTGGGGTGAGAGCAGTCCTTGGCGATGCTGAGCGGCCTCCGCAGACAACGCTTGCTTTGGACAGACTCACTGGAGGGGAGCGAGGAACTGGTGATGCGTTGGGCAATTTTCACCACCCTCTGCAGTGCTTTCCGGTCGGAGACAGAGCAGTTGCCATACCATACTGTGATACAGTTGGTAAGGATGCTCTCGATGGTGCAGCGGTAGAAGTTCACCAGGATCTGAGGAGACAGATGGACCTTCTTCAGTCTCCTCAGGAAATAGAGACGCTGATGAGCCTTCTTGATCAGAGTAGAGGTATTGTGGGTCCAAGAGAGGTCATCGGAGATGTTGACCCCCAGGAACCTGAAGCTGGAAACATGTTCCACCTCCGTCCCGTTGATGTGGATGGGGGTGTGCGTGCCGCCCCTAGACTTCCTGAAGTATACAATGAGCTCCTTGGTCTTCTTGGAGTTAAGGGCCAGGTTGTTGTCAGCGCACCATGCTGCTAGGAGCTGGACCTCCTCCCTATAAGCCGACTCATCGTTGTTGCTGATGAGGCCAATCACCGTTGTATCATCTGCATACTTAATGATGGTGTTAGTACCATGTACAGGTGTGCAGTCATAGGTGAAGAGGGAGTAGAGGAGGGGGCTCAACACACATGAGGTCCTAATGAGGTCCGATCAAAGCTAAGAATGTAGCTGGAACCCCCTGGTTCAAATAGTGTTACACAATGTCAATCTCCCATACTGCATTGTAATTGTCCTGGGAAACCTGTGTAACAGATATCCTTTACTAACTCGATATCCGAGGTGAACCCAACAATTTAGACCTCGTTAGCTGCAGTTAGTCTGATGGAAAGCCCCTTGGCACAGTTAATGATCCTATAATTCTATATTGTCAAAGACCATTTAAATGAACTGCAATAACTCAGAATCTGTACCATTTAAAAATCTAACATGAGCATTAAACAAATGTTTCCCATTTCCTGAAGCAGCAAAATACCGCTTTTTGGCACCATTCCAGCACTGTGAATACATCCAAAAATAGGCATGAGAAACCCAAGCCGTAAGCAGTCTATTGAGAATCTGTAGGACATATATTAATTTTATGATGCAACGGCTGATTTTTCAAGCCGCAGGTTGGACCAGCAAATTACGTTTAAATAACCATATAATGTTGCATTATTATTATTATTCCCGACAAATCGGGAATCAAACTGCATAGGCCAATTCCACAGCTGGAACCTAAAGCGACTCTTGATGACTCTATTTCAAGACCCGACTCATAAAACAAATTTGGAGGAAGACATAAAAGACCATTCCTCATGCTTGTAGCGAGAATGTATCTTTCGCCACTGTTATGCCACACATTTTGCAACCTTTAATTAGCATGAAAACAATATATCTATATTCGGTGTTGCATTGAATCAGAATTTCATAAATACTGCGTGGTCCAACACCCATTCTGTGTTGTCATTGATCTGTACTTAATGATACTCCAGTGGCAAATTAGATTATGTACCTTTTACAGGATCTTTTCCCTGATTGCACCCTCGTGCTTATCATATGCCACATCTTAGTGTATCAACATGAAGTTGAGCATGCCCTTATGCATATTCACTCAATCACTCTTTAACCCATAATGCACTTAGGGTTTATAGATAGTTGATACCAATACTGAAAAGTTAATAACTCATTGCAAATCTCCTGCACCTCAACTAGAGATGACATTCGCATGTTCCCACCTTAAGCCATAGCATCTTTTTTGCAATATAATGACATATTTATTGATCAACTACTGGAGCAATGCTGAATACTGTTTGTCCATCATAGTGGCTTTCTTAGCTTCAGCTGGCAATAGCAATTTGTATTATCAATGATCTTCATGACCCTTACTGTTTGTCATTAAGCATGCTGTCAGTTCTCCCAAATGCACAGCTGCATCACATCTATTACATTGTCAGTTAGTCTAATGAATAGGAACTCCTTTATAACCATAAGGCTGTTCCAGGTTTCTATTGATTGCAATCTATTGCCCAGGGCGGAGTCACATGGCAACTATCCATTTGATAACAACCTAATTTACTGGATAGGAGAAACCAATTCCTCAATTAGCTTGAAACTGAGTGGATTTTAGTCAAATACAGCATCAAAATATAATCCAGACAATACATCACAATTGTTTTTTGAACTCTGAGTAGTCCTTTGAATGATTTATTGTTATCATACTGTTTAACTTGCCTCATCATAACAATGCCTTCAAACATCTCTGATGATCATTGTACATGGAAAAACCCCTAGGAAATCAGTTTGATCACCCTTCTTTCTTAATGAACAGGCCACACCTGCCATCATTTCGAGTCTGCCCTGACAATAACTCTGGCCCGGTTCTGATAATTCTCACATGTCCCAAGACAACTCTTGCCATAATTCTGACCTTGCCTTGAAAGAAAATTCCCCATATCTCCAAGCCTGTCTCGAAGGCAACCAGGCTAAAAAATACTGGACCTGGCTCAACACTCTTCTGGCCAAATTCCAACCTTCTTAGAATACTAGTATTGTCCAGTTACCTGGTTAAAATGCCTCTGAGTAGATGACAATGTCTCAGTTATTTGTGTGTTGCCCAACCAATTGTAAATCTTACCAACTTGTTCGTGGTCACTTAGTTGTAGAGTAACTCTGGTCAGCTTAATGCTGCTACCAGCTTCAGTGAACCGCTTCCTGCCGATGAAGCCGTGGGGTGTGTTTTCCACCTAAACTATGTGCTTCGCCCTTCAGGTTTTGCCTGTGGAATATGTCTCACCTGAATAGAATATTCAGCAGGTGGCTCTAACTCCCCTGATAACGGTGTTCACTGCATTGTTGTAATGGCAACCTTGCTGCCAGAATCGTACCTCTGACATATGCCCTTCATTCCTTGAGGTATGCTCCACGCTATACCCTCAGCCTCGGCATCAGATTACACTGACCCGGCATGTTCTCCCCTTCCATAAGGGAGACATTAAGCAGCCCTACTCCAAGGCGCAGCTGGCATGACCTCTCCAACAGGTCCACCCTTCAGGGTCAGAAAATGCCCCGGTAAGCTCACCTCCTCCATGAGGGAGACATCATTGCAGCCCTTCTCCAGGTGCTGCTGCCATACATTTAAACAGCCCTATACAAGGCGCTGCTGACACGGCTTAGAGCAATAGGTCGGCATTGCCATATATTCGGCATCCCCATTATACATTATAGCCCTGTTACAAGGCGCTGCTGGCAAGGACTCTCCCATCTGCCCAACACTGCCATGTCTCCTGATGTTAGGGTGTATCTATCTTGAGCCTCCTCTCAATAAGGCTCCATCCTGGCTAACTTCCACGTTATTTATTTTTACCTGAAGGGAACCCTCCCGGCACCAGGACTGACCACTTGGGTCAATTTACCCCATATCTTGGGGACCTCTGCGGTCTGGGTACCGCATAACTGGTAGATTTCCCCTCCCCCGGGAATCCCAGCACCCTTATATAGCAATGTTACAAAATTTTGAGATTTAAAAAATCAAGTCTGCAATTTATTCCATCAGATAAAGCATAACAATAAGTTTAATTTGACACCAAATTCACTTTCATATCTCAAGTATTAAAAAAGTTATGGCCATTTTCATACTCGGAAATTAGCATCTTGTTCCCTATTGATTTTCAATGGACATTACAAAAAAGCTGTGCGTAGACAGTCAAAAGCCCATTTCTTAAGGTAAGATTAACATTTTTAAATAGCCTAAGTGTCCAAAGATTATTCACAAATAATTCACAATATAACATGATTTTTATATCTAATTTACATTAGTTTATAGGCCAAATGGAAGGAATTTAGTGTTCACATTGCTGTAAATAAATGCCCATTTAAATCGGCTTTCTAGTGGGTTCATGTGGAACGCGCTGGCTTAGAGCGTTGACAGCGCGCTGGATTAGTGCCCTCAAATGCCGAGAAAAATACTGCGGGATATAAAAAGCCCAAAATGAACCACTCGCTATAGATAACTTGATATATAGGGTTATATATATGGCCCATTTAATGTAAAAATAAGGTACATACCTTTAATTGTTTGCTTTATAAAACCCTGGGGCTGCGAGATGTTGCGGAATCAGATAGTAATTTTAAAATTATCATAACTATATTATCGAGGCCTATAAAACTAATAATACCTTTTGCGACCGGGTCTTGCAGCGATTTTTCGTTAATGATTTACTAGGCTGAACATCTGCGATTAGTACAGCCTAGTAAAAATCGCGTTTTAAACCCGCCCCCTCCAAACAGCGCCAAAATCGCCAAAATCGCCGACATGGCTGAGGGCAGATTCCCAATGGCGATTCAGGTAGGTTTTGTAACATACCTACCTTATATATTACCGGAGGAAACCCCTACCGGCCCCAGGGCTGACCGTTCCGGTCCGTTTAACCCCTTACCTGGGGATCCCTGCGGTCTGAAAGCCGCATAATTACTGGATTCCACTACCCGGGAACCCCAGCCTCTATATGGATATCGGGGAAAACCCGGCATATATATTTTTTCAAAGGTACACAAAAATACTGGAGAAACTCAGCGGGTGCAGCAGCATCTATGGAGCGAAGGAAATAGGCGATGTTTCGGGCCAAAACCCCCCATCAGTCTGAAGAAGGGTTTCGGCCCGAAACGTTGCCTATTTCCTTCGCTCCATAGATGCTGCTGCACCCGCTGAGTTTCTCCAGCATTTTTGTGTACCTTCCATCTTCCAGCATCTGCAGTTCCGTCTTGAACACATATATATTTTTTCTCCCGTCTCCTGGATGTTCCCTCCACGGGAACCCCAGCATAAATATTTATCTTGGAGGAAAAACCCTGCCAGACTCCTGATCTACTGGAGGTCAACTCCACAGGAACCCCAGCATTAACGTTCATATCTTGGAGGGAAAACCACTCCCGGCACCCGGCCTGCTGGCGGTCCCCTCCATGGGAAACGCCAGCTAAAATATTCATATTGTCGGAGGGAAAACCCCCTCCCGACTCCCGCTCTACTGGCGGTCCCAGAATAAATAATAATCTCAGAGGTAAATGCCCTCTCGCACCCGGCCTACTGGAGGTCCCTTCCCTGGGAACCCCAGCGTTTCTGTGCCTATCGGAGGGAACCCTCCCGGCACCCGGAGCGCCTGTAAGCCACTGACCACCCGCCAGTGACCCACTTCGTGAAACCCGACATTCTCCAGCTACCCGCTTGGCGGCAGGAACCGGGGTTTCCCCACAGCCCATAGCTGGTTCCCTCGTCGGGTCTCGCGAATCCACCGACAGAAAACCTCTGGAACAAGAGGTTCCTGCAGGGAATAGAAACATAGAAACATAGAAACATAGAAATTAGGTGCAGGAGTAGGCCATTCAATATGATCATGGCTGATCATTCAACTCAGTATCCCGTACCTGCCTTCTCTCCATACCCCCTGATCCCCTTAGCCACAAGGGCCACATCTAACTCCCTCTTAAATATAGCCAATGAACTGGCCTCAACTACCCTCTGTGGCAGAGAGTTCCAGAGATTCACCACTCTCTGCGTGAAAAAAGTTCTTCTCATCTCGGTTTTAAAGGATTTCCCCTTTATCCTTAAGCTGTGACCCCTTGTCCTGGACTTCCCTAACATCGGGAACAATCTTCCTGCATCTACTTGTCCAACCCCTTAAGAATTTTGTAAGTTTCTATAAGATCCCCTCTCAATCTTCTAAATTCTAGAGAGTATAAACCAAGTCTATCCAGTCTTTCTTCATAAGACAGTCCTGACATCCCAGGAATCAGTCTGGTGAACCGTCTCTGCACTCCCTCTATGGCAATAATGTCCTTCCTCAGATTTGGAGACCAAAACTGTACGCAATACTCCAGGTGTGGTCTCACCAAGACCCTGTACAACTGCAGTAGAACCTCTCTGCTCCTATACTCAAATCCTTTTGCAATGAAAGCTAACATACCATTCGCTTTCTTTACTGCCTGCTGCACCTTCAATGACTGGTGTACCATGACACCCAGGTCTCGCTGCATCTCCCCCTTTCCCAATCGGCCACCATTTAGATAATAGTCTGCTTTCCTATTTTCAAAATGGATAACCTCACATTTATCCACATTATACTGCATCTGCCAAACATTTGCCCACTCACCCAGCCTATCCAAGTCACCCTGCAGTCTCCTAGCATCCTCCTCACAGCTAACACTGCCCCCCAGCTTAGTGTCATCCGCAAACTTGGAGATATTGCCTTCAATTCCCTCATCCAGATCATTAATATATATTGTAAATAGCTGGGGTCCCAGTACTGAGCCTTGGGGTACCCCACTAGTCACTGCCTGCCATTGTGAAAAGGACCCGTTTACTCCTACTCTTTGCTTCCTGTTTGCCAGCCAGTTCTCTATACACATCAATACTGAACCCCCAATGCCTTGTGCTTTAAGTTTGTATACTAATTTCTTATGTGGGACCTTGTCGAAAGCCTTCTGGAAGTCCAGATACACCACATCCACTGGCTCCCCTATCCACGCTACTAGTTACATCCTCGAAAAATTCTATAAGATTCGTCAGACATGATTTACCTTTCGTAAATCCATGCTGACTTTGTCCAATGATTTCACCACTTTCCAAATAAAACAGGTAAGAAAACCAGCTTATCTTGAGTTTAAACTTACCGCATTGGAGGAGCTGCTCCCCAAGCGGCTGCCTGCACCAATGCGTCTGACGTAATGACGCACGTGCGGCTGAACGGGCCTTCCTCACGTACTCACGCACTTGACTCTGAAGTAAAATGACTCTCCCACCACTAATGCTCTGTTCCTGCTGATTCTTTTCGTAAGTTCATACTTCACTCCTCCACAGATTTGTTTTCATCACTCCTGATCTCAAAAGCCTACTTGACCTACATTTTTGGCAATAGTTGGGATAATGATAATTGGCTGATATTTAGACATAAATGCTATCTGCTAAATAACTGTATTATAATTTATGAAACATGCATACCTGCAACATTTTCTTTTTGTAGATGTTTACAAATATCGTATTTTTGTTTCTTTTTCCCTATTGTAAGTCATGTTACACTTGGTTCAAATGCAAATACATCTAGATATTTAATGTTATTTCTAGCTCCCTTTGGTGAATCCTTGAAAGCCTTCAATGCTTGTCGAGATATTACGTTAGAATTGTGATAGAAACATCCAAATCAACTCTTTTACTTTTGCAGTTGATGGAGGATACAAGAGCAGATTTCACAATGACATTCCGCCAGCTCAGTGAAATTTACAAGCAAGATCTTGAGGTGAAGAATATTTCTAAGGTATGTCAAGTGGTTATGTGGAGATAGGGGGCCAGTTTGGAACTAGCCCTCCTGAAGAAAACTGATCAAGTGTTTGAAAATAGCGGTACTTGCCTTCCTGCAGTTTGGATAGAACCTAAGGCAGCAGAAACTTTTTTAATGGTTGTAGAGAATGTATTGTGGTTCCCTCACTGGATCAAACCTGGCTGACAAACAAGAACAAAAAAGACAGAGAAGAGGGGAAAAAAATTAGACAGCCTTTTTAACTGCATTTCATCTGTCAACTTGACTGCTTAGGGTCATTCTGTCACATCGCTGTCAATAAAGCACCGCCTCCCAATATCAACTGTAAATTCATCAGACATTTCTGCTTCAGGCAGATTGTGTAATACTAATATGGAACATAGGTGATCCAGAATTATAATATTGCAGGAATTGTACTGGGGTGCCAGGCTTCCCTAATATAATAAAATTGAATGTTAAAATTGGGTTTAAGACTTTGTTCCTGCAATTATCTCTCTAATAGTTGTGACCAATTATTATATGTTCAAAACTTCATATTGTTAATTTGTTAATATTGTTTATTTGAACATTTTGATTTTAGGGGTCACAGTTTAAGGATAAGGGAGAAATCTTTTAGGACCGAGATGAGAAAAACATTTTTCACACAGCGAGTGGTGAATCTCTGGAATTCTCTGCCACAGAAGGTAGTTGAGGCCAGTTAATTAGCTATATTTAAGAGGGAGTTAGATGTGGCCCTTGTGGCCAAGGGGATCAGAGGGTATGGAGAGAAGGCAGGTACGGGATACTGAGTTGGATGATCAGCCATGATCATATTGAATGGCGGTGCAGGCTCGAAGGGCCGAATGGCCTACTCCTGCACCTAATTTCTATGTTTCTAAGAAGTGGGGTGGACTATACGCGCCTGTCTGCAACGATGTTGTTGAAGTGGAGATGGTCAAGAGCTTCACGTTGTCGGATATGAACATGACCAACAATTTGACCTGGTCCAACCACATCTATGCTGCAGTTAAGAAAACACACAAAATTCAACTTCCTCCGAAGAATACATTTATTTTTGGCATATCTTACGAATTTTTACAGATGTGCCATGGAGCGCATCCTAACAGGATGCATCGCAGCCTGGTATGGAAATGCTCTATCCAAGACCACAAGAAATCGCGGAGTTGTGTATGCAGGCCAATCCATCAGTTTATCAATTTATCATGTAAACCAGCCATCCCCCCCCCCCCCCCCCCCCCCCCCCCCCCTCATCCCCCCTCCGTCGACTGCACGCTACCTCAGAAAAGCATCCAGCATAATCACGAACCACTCAAACCTTGGCCAAATGCTCAAAGGCATGTAGTACCTGATTCAAGAAAAGTTCTTCCTCGCTATTATCTGACTCTGGAGCAGGCCTCCTATGTCCTAAGGCCTCTTAAATCCTATTCCCAATCTTCCAATCCTCTTAGAATAAAGGGGAGGTCATTTAAGACTGAGGTGAGAAAAAACCTTTTCACCCAGAGAGTTGTGAATTTATGGAATTCCCTGCCACAGAGGGCAGTGGAGGCCAAATCACTGGATGGATTTAGGAGAGAGCTCTAGGGGCTAGTGAAGTCAAGAGATATGTGGAGAAGGCAGGCACGGGTTATTGATAGGGGACGATCAGCCATGATCACAATGGATGGCGGTGCTAGCTCGAAGGGCCAAATGGCCTCCTCCTGCACCTATTTTCTATGTTTCTAATGTACCTCGTTGCAGTCTTTGACATTTTATTTAATCCACACTATCTCAGTTGTTGTAACACACTTTTCTGCACTCTGTTTCCTTTCTCTTTTTCACTATCTTGCATGCTTGTGTATGGCATGACTTGACTGGAGAGTATAAAATTATTTATTTCACTGTACTCGTGACCAAAATAAACCAATACCAATACGAAAATTCTACTCTCCTTATGATAACAGAGACCTAGAGATACTGGAGGGGGGGCAGGAATGATTTACAAGGATGATACCAGAAAAAAATAAGTATACATATTTGTAAAATGTAAACAAGATCTTGTGAAAAGATTGAGGGGTGACCAAATAAAAGTCCTTGAAATGATAAAAGGTTTTGATAGAGAGACTATATCCATTTGTAGGGAAGGTCCTATTTAAACAGCAAAAATAGATACAAAAAGCTGGAGTACCTCAGCGGGTCAGGCAGCATCTCTGGGGAAAAAGAATAGGTGACGTTTTGGATCGGAATCTTTTTTCAGACTGATTAAACCCTATCCATTTATGGTCATCACTAAGAAATCCAATGGGCAATGAGAAAAATACTTCTTTACCTTATGAGTGATGAGAATGTGGAATAGAAAGTGGTTGAGACATAGCATAAATGGAGTGGAGTGGAAGTTAGCCAAGCATATGAGGAAGAAAGCCTTGGAAGGTTACACTGACAGTGTTGGGTGTAAAATAATAGCAAGTGTTTGGTGAAGACTAGCATGGACATGGATCTGTGTCACATGACTTTATCTCTTCTAGTGTATCAATTATGACAACATAAATATGTTTTTGATGCAGGAATACTGGGCACTTCAAGACCTTGCAAAACACAAGAAATTCTCGCACTGGATTAATCTGTATTTGTTAAGATTGAAAAGGTGAGAATTAATTCACTTTCAAAATTATTTTCAGAGGTTTGTTTGAATTTATAATGGGCCTGTCCCACTTAGAAGACTTTTTAGGCGACTGCAGGAGACTATGCAGTCGCCACATGTTCGCGGGTGGTTGCAGGGAAGTCGCCTTCATGGTCATGGAGAGTTCCCGCATTCTGGGAACTAGTCGCGGCCTCATTATGCGTGAAGCTGCCATGGAGAGTAGCGAGAATTCTCGTGACGTAGGTGGGTCACCAGGTGGTCCTAGTGTATTGCCAGGAGGTCGAAGGTTCTCGTAGGTTGTAGCCGGTGCTGACTGGTGAATTTATAACCATATAACCATATAACAATTACAGCACGGAAACAGGCCATCTCGGCCCTACAAGTCCATGCCGAACAAATTTCATCGGCTCATTGGGGGAAAAAAAAAGTCAGCAGAAGAAATGTACATGGGTTCATGAAAAATGAGAGGATTCAATAATTTGGAGCAGAGTATTATTGTGAATGCACCAGGTGAACGGTTTCCTGCTGTGCAGTAAGCTTAAACAATTCTGTGATTCTGTTACATTGTGAAGGCAAAGAGTATCTGAGAATGCCTTATAATTACAGCTGGGAATAGTTATAACCCTGACCAGTATTAGTGCATGAACGTAACACCTCTACATTAACACTATATTTCTTGCATCTGAACTGAACCCATATGAGTGGGATAAAACCGTTCAAGGCTCATGAGCATTGCAACAAGATATTTCTTATGGCGTGTTGTGACGTCAGTGCAGGAGTGAGGCAAGTGAGAAGCTGGAAATCGATACAGAAGACAATGAAAGCACGTTCAGTAGGCAGCATAGGCAGGTGCATGGTAGGGAGCAGGGAAGGACTGTTGGATTATGCGAGAAGCCTAATGAGTAAGGTGGATGGACTCCGGGTGTGAATAGGTATATGCATCTGGGATGTTACAGCCGTTATGGAAACCTGGCTAAGAAGAGACAAGACTAGCAAGTTAATGTTCAAGGATACACAAGCTATAGGAAAGATAAAAGTGTGGGTAAAAGAAGAGTGGGAGGTACCTTATTGATTAAAGAGAATGTCATGGCAGTAGTCGATAAGGTTCTAAATGATATGGGCAGAATTAGGCCATTTGGCCCATCAAGTCTACTCTGCTATTCGATCATGGCTGATCTATCTCCCCCTCTTAACCCCATTCTCCTTCCTTCTCCCCATAACCCCTGACACCCGTACTAATCAAGAATCTATTTATCTCTGCCTTAAAAAATATCCATTGACATGGCCTTCAAAGCCTTCTGTGGCAAAACATTCTGTAGATTCACCACCCTCTGACTAAAGAAATTCCTCCTCATCTTTCCTAAAGGAACGTCCTTTAATTCTGAGGCTATTACCTCTAGTCCTCGACTCTCCCATTAGTGGAAACATCCTCGCCACATCCACTCTATCCAAGCCTTTCACTATTCGGTACATCCCTGTTTTTATATTTTAATCCTCTTGAAATAAATGCTAACATTGCGTTTACCTTCCTTACTATCGATTTGACTTGCTAACTAACATTTTGGGAATCCTGCACCAGCACTCCCAAGTCCCTTTGCACTTTTGATTTCTGGATTCTCTCCTCCTACTACCAAAATGCATGTCTCCACATTTTGCTACATGGTATTACATTGGCCACTTCTCTGCCCATTCTTCCAACTTGTTCAAGTCCTTCTGCAGAGTCCCTGCTTTCTCTACACTACCGGCGCCTTCACCTATTATCGTATTATCTGCAAACCTGGCCACAAAGCCTTCAATTCCCTTGTCAAAATCATTAATATACAGAGCAGTGGACCCAGCACCGAACCCTGCAGAACTGCTATTCACTGGCAGCCAACCAGAAAAAAGCCCCCTTCATTGCCAATCTGTCTTCTGACATCCAGCCAACCTGCTATCCAAGCTGACCTCCCGGTGGCTCAGCACTTCAACTCCCCCTCCCACTCCGTCTCCGACCTCTCTGTCCTGGGTCTCCTCCATGGCCACAGCGAGCAGCACCGGAAATTGGAGGAACAGCACCTCATATTCCGTTTGGGGAGTCTGCACCCCGGGGGCATGAACATCGAATTCTCCCAATTTTGTTAGTCCTTGCTGTCTCCTCCCCTTCCTCAGCCCCCCTGCTGTCTCCTCCCATCCCCCAGCCTTCTGGCTACTCCTCCTTTTCCCTTTCTTGTCCCCACCCACCCGCGCCCCCGCCCCCGATCAGTCTGAAGAAGGGTTTCGGCCCGAAACGTTGCCTATTTCCTTCGCTCCATAGATGCTGCTGCACCCGCTGAGTTTCTCCAGCTCTTTTGTGTAACCTGCTATCCATGCTAGTATCTGCCCTTTGATACTATGGGCTCTTATCTTCCTTAGCAGCCTCACATGTGGCACCTTATCAAAGGCCTTCTGAAAATCTAGGTAAACAACATCCACTGACTCTCCTTTGTCCTGCTATATACTTTGGCAAAGAATTCCAGTAGATTCGTCAGGCAAGATTTCTTCTTCACAAAACCATGCTGACTGTGGCCTATTATTAACAGTATACATAAATACAAGCAACCTAAGCTCAACCAAGAACAGTATGAAGGGAAAAATTCAATGTGCAGAATTTAGTTCTCAGCATTGTAGCGTAACAGTTCCAGAGAAAATGTGCAATATCTGCAGTGGAGCAGAGGAGAATCGGTCTGTGCCCTAGCTTAGGAAAGGATCATTCAGAAGCCTGATAACTGACTGCAAGAAGCTGTTCCTGAGTCTGGTAATATGTACTTTCAAGCATCTGTACCGTCTGCCTGATGGGAATGGGGAGAAGAAGGAATGGTGGGGAAGGTCTTTGATTATGTTTTCCTGAGGCAGCGTGAAGTGTGGATTGGTCTGTGTGATAGACTGGACTGCATCCACAAAGCTATGCAATTTCTGCGATCTTGGGCAGAGATTTTTCCAAACTAAGATGTGATGCAACCTAGCATTATGCTTTCTATGGTATATCTGCAGATGTTTGTAAGAGTCGTTGGATGCATGCCGAATTTCCTCAATCTCATGAGAAAGTTGACACATTGGCTGTCAAGAAAGGATCCTGACATCAAAGATAGACACAAAAAGCTAGAGTAACTCAGCTGGCCAGGCAGCATCTCTGGAGAGATGTTTTGGGTCGAGACCCTTCCTCAGATTGTCCTGACACCATATTACTAAGTTCTCTATCTCATTAGTGTATTTCGTAACATGGTCATTGTTCGTGATCATGAGCTTACTGACATGATCATTGTTGGTGATCTGCCCCCCCCCACAGTGGAGTTACCTGCAAACTTGTAGATGGAGTTAAAACCGGATTGGGACGCACAGTTTAGAGGTAGTAGGGGATTGAGAACGCATCCTCATGTAAGGATTGAGTTTTGAGAATTATTGTGTAGGATGTGTTGTCATCTATCCTCACTGATTGTGGTCTATGGGTCATAAGTCAAGGATCCAGTGGCAGAGGGGCTGCTGATTCCTAGGGCCATTAATTTGGTGATGATTTTAGACTGGATCTATCTTGAATAAATAGGAGTCTGGTGTAGGCGTCCTTGTTGTCTGTGTTCCAGAGTTGAGTTTATGGCCAGTGAGTTGGCTTATGCTGTGGAACTGCAGCGGATTGAGGCTATCTGGGAGTCTGGAGTTAGTGTACACCATCTCCAGTCTCTCAGCACTTCATCTTTCAAAGGCGAAATGACACACACACACACACACACACACACTCACACACACACACACACACACACACACACTCACACACACACACACACACACACACACACACACACACACACACACACACACACACACACACACACACACACACACACACACACACACACACAACCACACACACAACCACACACACACACACACACACACACACACCAGGACGCCTACACCAGACTCCTATTTATTGAAGATAGATCCTCCTCCCCCTCCCCCCCTTTCTCTCCTCCTCCTCCCCCTCCTCCTCCTCATCCTCCTCCTCCCTCCCCCTCCTCCTCCCTCTCCTCTTCCTCCTCCTCTGCCTCCTCCTCCTCCTCCTCCCTCCAGCCTCCCCTCCTCCCCTGGTCCTCCTCCGCCTCCTTTCCTCCGCCTCTTCCTCCGCCTCTTACTCCCCCCTCCTCCCACCCCTCCTCCTCCTCCCCCCCTCTTCCTCCTCCTCCCCCTCTCCCTTCATTGGGTCCCAGCATCACATGGGCAGGCTGGTCCCCCAAGGCAATATTCCACCAATTCCAATATCAGAGAGGGGGGTGGGCTTTCTGGAGCGCGAGTATGGGTGTTGTGGGCTGAAGAGACTGGTTTCCAGAGGGCTAGTATGGGTGTTGTGGGCCGAATGGATTATTGGGCTGACGGCTCAGTCACTCAAGCCTGTTGTGCTGGCAGCTCACTCATTCATGGCTGGTGGGCTGGCAGTTGACTCACAGCTATTCCTTGAAATTCCATTTCAAGCAGGGTGCAAGGCCACTAAAGACAGCGAGTTGTGACCTCTCCCTCCTCCATCTTGCAGAGACTGAGCCACGCCCACACGTCTGGGTTTTATAGTCCTTCTCCCCCCCCCCCCCAACACCAGAAGGGGCATGGGCTTCATGGCATGATTGACAGGAGAGAGAATCTCAACATTTATTAAACACTAACAACTCTTTTATTTTTCATCAATGGGAAAAATCCTCTCGTCCTGCGCAGCGAAGGGGGATTCTTAGTAAGATGGCCAAAAATCGCAGCCGCAAGTGGCAGCGTTTTTTCTAAAATCAATATACAGAACAACAGGAGGTGGTCAAGATCAAACTTTTAGTTATATAGATATGATATGATATATATGATAGTTAGATAGATAGATAGATAGATAGATAGATAGATAGATAGATAGATAGATAGATAGATAGATAGATAGATAGATAGATAGATAGATAGATGTGAATTATTATTACAAAAATCTGGATTACTAGGCCAATATTTTACCATTATGCCATTGTGTCTGTCAAGGAATATTGATGGATTATGGAATATGTGCAAAAGTGAGTGTTGAGGTAGAGACGGTTACCATCTGTGAGAAAATTGCACTAATGTCAGAAATAAAAGGAAGAGCGATGGGGACAATGTCATTAGCTTTTGATAATCCTGGCAAAGGTTTAACATAGATACAATAATCTAAATCACCACGATCCAGGCTGTCAAATTTTATGGTTATATTTATTTATTATTTCTGTTTGATAATATAAGAAAATAAAGTTTTTACAAATATTGTTTCTTGTAGCAATACAATTGAGTCAGATGATGCTCGCAGAATCAGAATGCAAAGTAAGATTTTTCTAAATAGTTTTTTAATTTATTCAGTACAATTCATATATTACATATGGATCAACTGGTTTAAAATTAACTTGACTGTAATGATGTTAAAGGTGTCAATCCAAGGTATATCTTTCGCAACTGGATGGCTGAGTCAGCAATCAAAAAAGCTGAGAGGAATGATTTCTCTGAGGTAATTTTATTGGATTTGGTGTATTTATGAATTTAGCTATTTTTACCTCACATTCAGACTTCCTTGTCTATGGTATTCTGGTGTCTGAGCCACTAGTGTCATAATGCACACGTCAATGGTTCTGCATGGAGAAGGGACGTCATAGGCTCTAGGTTTGGTCCCTGTTATTTCTGTGTTCAGCTGATGAAATGTTTTATAACAACTCTAAATAGAATTCCATAATTATGATGATATCATGCATGCTTGATAATTATGTTGTAGGTTAAGGTATAATGCAAGGTCCAGAAAGACCAATAAATAATAAATGGAACAATAGGATGAAATATGATTGGCAAGCACTAGTCAGAAGCAGCCAGAGCAATGAGAAACATCTCATTTGGACATCTTTCCAAAGCCCTGAATCTTATACCATTCAACTCTGGTACCTTTGCAAATTTTTGCCAAATTCACTCTATTGGTCCCACTTCTGTTCATTTTCTTTTCTTTACTATGATTGTTTTTCTTCTGACGCTACTAACATTACCCTTTCAAGCATTGCCTTCTGGATTAGAGTATACTGCTGAAAATAAAATCTTCCCTCTGGTTCTCCTGCCAGCTACTTTTATACAGTACTAGACCAAGTGCAGACCCAGCACCCCTCTCCTACCCATAGCCCCCACGGGAGCCGTGGTCCTCCAACTTGACCCGTTGCCAAGGGTAAGATTCGAGCACTCCTCATCAAAGATCATAACTCGTGAGCCTCCCCCAGCACTGGAGTTGGAAACAAAATCCCAGTAGCACCTCCCCAATTGCAATACCAATTGACCCCCCCCCCCAACCCCCCCTGTCCTGCCAGGAGCTATTATGGCATCATTGTTGCAAATGTGCACTTGCTGTGAGATGCCATTGAGCTGAAAAGTTCAGTGTTCTTGCCAGTGTTCCTGTCTTGCAACTTTGTATCGAAGTGTGTTGGAAGCTGTGAGGAATGATTTTAACTAAAAACTTTTAAATTCAAAGTTTGGTCAGATTTTTGAACATTTTCATTAATAACGAGAAATAAAGCATGAAATTTTCAGATAAGGCGATTTTGGACTCCATGGGAAAATGTAAAAATGTTACCGTTACCGCGTCGTTTTTTCGAGAAGATGTGATCACACACGAACTAACAAATACACATACATCCAGGATCAGAGTTTTAATAGTTATAGACTAAGTGGTACCCCGTTGTGGGTGGGGGGGGGGCATGCAGCGTCACACATGAGATCATAAATTTGGATATGAAGTGGGATTCCTAATTTTCTTATTCCTAATTAGTTCAAAAGTTAGGAAAACAGTTGAGGGATCAGAAATGTAATTTGTTTTAGGATTGACAACCCTGCGCATATTAATATTGCTAATTATTATGATGTCTACATAAATGTTAATGTTTATCTCGTAACACCAGTACTATATATTTCAAAAGTCGTATGTTTGTTTTACTTTCTAATAGATTCATCTTCTGCAAAAGATTTTACGCCGTCCGTTCACAAAGCAGGCAGAAGCAGAAGAAGCAGGATATTCTTCCCGTCCTCCCCCATGGGCTAAAGACCTTCGTGTCAGCTGTTCCTCTTGATGGGGGAAAGTAGATTGTAACGGTATCAATAAGTGCTAATGGTACACCAACAGGACTTTAATGTTTTTTCCGGGTTTATTATTTAATAAAATTGACTGCTTTTTATATATGTTGTCAATAAAGTTTATTCATTTCAAAAAACATAGCTCAGTTAAAATAGCATTTAGTTCTTCTCAATAATTCAAACTAACTTATAATATCTGTCCCTTTTATCATTAATGCTATATTGCTTTGGATGAGGCTAAGAGAACTGATACTTCTGTTGGATTTATACACTTCCTTTGGAGTACAGGCCTGGACTTCCATTCTTTTGGCATTATTTTGGCTAAGTTTTTCTTATTTAATTCATGTACTCTGGCCAGCTCAGAATGACCAATAGCCTCACCAGTAACGGCACATTACACCGAGAAAGAAGCATAATCTGTTTGTAACTGCATCTATTGACCCATGTGAACGTAGCCTATCAGAGATCATTTCTTTATTCTACTCATCTCTCTCCCATTTTTTCTCCCCATGAAAACTAACTTTCTTAGTTTTGATGATGGGTGTCTACCAGAAAGATGAACTATTTATTTTTCTTATTTCTATTTCTTTTTCTACTGACTAATTTGCTGAATGCATAATTTTCCATTTTTTATTTCAGTTTCCAACATCTGCAGTTCTTTTTTAGTTTCCATTCATCTTTCTCCTTGCTTAGCATAGTAGCACCATTACTTTTTCCTACGGGAATCTGTTTGACAGGTTCCAAAAAAAAATACTTTTGCTCTCTATCAAGATTTGTCTAAATGTTAAAATGCCTTGTTTTTTCTCTTCATAATACACAAAATGTCTAGTTGCTATAGCTATACAAGCCTTGTAGCAGTCTGTTATTACTTACCCCAAACAAACAAATTCCCAGTCAATGGCATTTACTACCTTTTGAATTTGCCTTTTTTTATTCTGTCAAGGCAGGACCACAAGAGACAGCAGATAGAAACATAGAAACATAGAAAATAGGTGCAGGAGTAGGCCATTCGGCCCTTCGAGCCTGCACCGCCATTCAATATGACCATGGCTGATCATCCAACTCAGTATCCTGTACCTGCCTTCTCTCCATACCCCCTGATCCCTTTAGCCACAAGGGCCACATCTAACTCCCTCTTAAATATAGCCAATGAACTGGCCTCAACTACCTTCTGTGGCAGAGAATTCCAGATACTGTAATCCAGAGCCAAAAGCAAACTGCTGGAGGATCCCAGCAGGTTAAATAGCATCTGTGGGGCAAAGATTCTTCAGTTATTGAGTTATCGACATACTGGCCCCCGTTTCACCCCTTCCTCTCTCCTTATCAGGCTATCTGTCCATTTCCACTCTCAGTGTCCCAGCCCAAAATGGCATCAGTTCCTTTCGCACTACAGATGCTGCTTGAGTTCTTCCAGTAGTTTGTTTTTAACCAACTTTAGTGTATTTGGTTATATGACGATTCGGCCCTACCCTCCTAATTAAGGAATTGTCTTGGAGAAAATCTGGATTTAAATATGGAATGTAACGGAAATATTTTTAGTTTTATTATCTGATTAACACCTCATTTTATTGCACAGGCTAAGTCTGTTATGGAGAGGTTGCATTCCTACAAAACCAGCCATAATTTTACTTATGGCAAAACCTTTTTTCCCATTGAATCCCATGTTATGTGAAGTTGAGTTCCTTCAGGGTGTTTTTCTCTCAACAGTACTGATGAGTACCACAGCTGCTGGTTCATGGCAGGAGGTCACTTAAGAGATTGTCTTCTCATTTCCCAATTTTTTTAAGTGGCCAGCAGCCAAGTTTGGAGACACAAGTGACTACAGATAATTATCACCTTCCAGTCTTCAGTTGAATGGAGACATACACTTTCAAATGCACATCAAATACAGGTAAGACAGTTTAATGATGTAACTCACAACAAATATCAGGGGCTGTTTATGTTGGCAACTTCTACTTAAACTTGCTGACCCTGTTAATGAATCAATTGTCATATATACTAACAACCGAATAATTAATTTTTTACTTGCGGCAGCATAACAGGCCTGTAAACATAATACACATAGATAATATAATAAACAATAAAAATCAATAAATTTAAAACAGTACCAGTGCAAAAAGCCTGAAGTCCTCAGAGCAACCAAGACATTACATAGTATAGTTAATGTTTTGTTTAGTGTAATGTTCTGAAGCCCTGTTTCAGACATCTTGATGGTAAATAATCCGTATCAGTATCAGTATTTATTTAATATAATTTTAACTGAGTACTTGCATACACAGATGAAATGAAAAAAACGTTTCTCGATCAGTTTCCATTCAGTGTAGTTAATAAAAACAGGATAAATACATAGAGCTTTAAAAAAATTAAAATGACCATATCTAAAAACAGAAAGTAGGCCTAAAATTTACAATATAATAAAAACAGCCATTCCGACCGATAGTGGCTTTGCTTTAACAGGTGCCTAACTGTCAAAGCATGGGCGAGGTTGGATGTGTTGGTGAACGATATATGGGGAGGGGACACAGTCCGTTAACCAATCTTATTGCCTGTGGGAAGAAGCTGTGTAGCATCCTGCTGGTTTTGCAGCTGATGCTCCTATACCTCTTCCCAGATGGCAGAATGGAGAAGATATGGTGTGATGGATGATAGGGGTCCTTAACAATGGAGATGGCTCTACTGATGCTCCGCTTCTGATGGATCTCCAACAGGAAAGGGAGTGGAGCACCAATGATCCTGCTGGCTGTCTTCACTATCCTGTTGAGTTGATTTTGTTCATAAGCCTTGCAGCTCCCAAACCAGGAAGTGATGCCGTAGGTCAGTATACTCTCGATGGTGCCCCTGTAGAAGGTCCTTAGATGAACAGTAGGGAGACCTGCTTTTCTTAGTCTCCGGAGAGGGTGGAGCCGTTGCTGAGCTCTTTTGATGACTGCTGTGGTGTTGGTCGTAGAGGTCAGGTCATCCGCCAGGTGAAGTCCCAGGAACTTCACACTGCTGACCCTCTCCACAGCAGCTCCGTCAATATGCAGCGGAGTGTGATGGTGTTTACCAGCCCTCCAGAAATCGATCACCATTTCCTTAGTCTTTTCCACATCGAGGGTGAGATTGTGAGATCTACACCACTCTGGAGATATGGAGAACTCTTAAGGGGTAGAATAAAGCTGGAAGGCAGCTAAATGAAACTACCATGCTAAAATAGACAACCACATTATCTGTGGATGCATGAAGAAATGCGAGTTGAAAAAATATAATTCCTCTTGCATATTTTGTGAGAGCAAATTTTACTTTGTATCTCAGATTTTTGGGTAGTGTTTTGTGAATTATGCAAGGGTGAATTTCCCTTGGATGTCACCCATATTTCGGACTTTCTTCTTTGATTCTCCATGATCTGAAAATGGGAATTAGGAATGCTAAACTCAATCACAAACGGCGGATTGAGGAGCATTTCCAAAACAACTCTGACCCCAGGCGCATGTGGCAAGGAATCAAATCCATTGCTGATTACCAGAAAGTTAACACCCCCCCCCAGACAACGCCTCCCTTCCGGACGAGCTAAACCATTTCTATGCTCGCTTTGACCGGGACAACAAAACTCCAGCCACCAAAGTTGCTCCACCCCCGAATGAACAACCCCTCAGTCTCTCCACCTCTGCTGTACAAGATGCACTGAGCAAGGTGAATGAGCACAAAGCTGCCGGCCCCGATGGCATCCCCGGGCGGGTGCTCAGGGCATGTGCTGGACAACTATCCCTAGTCTTCACTGACATTTTCAATCTCTCACTGGCCCAGGGTGTTGTCCCCACTTGCCTCAAGACATCAACCATCGTGCCAGTGCCCAAACAATCAGCTACAGGGAGTCTCAACGATTTCCGCCCAGTGGCACTCACCCCTGTCATTGCAAAGTGCTTTGAGCGGCTGATCTTGGCTCACCTCAAAGCCAGCCTCCCCCCCACACTGGACCCCCATCAGTTTGCCTACTTGTCCAACAGGTCTACAGAGGACGCATATCGGCGGCCCTACACTCTGCCCTGACCCACCTGGACAGCAATAACACCTACATCAGGATGCTGTTCATTGATTTCAGCTCCGCCTTTAACACTGTCATCCCCGCCAGCTTGATCACCAAACTCAGCGGACTTGGCATCTCCACCTCCCTCTGCAACTGGACACTGGATTTCCTCACCAACAGACCACAGTCTGTTAGGGTCAATAACCTCACCTCCTCCACTATAACACTGAACACCGGCGTGCCACAGGGCTGTGTGCTCAGCCCTCTCCTCTCCTCTACTCCCTCTTCACCCATGACTGCATCCCTAAGAATGGCTCCAACGCCATCATTAAGTTTGCCGACGACACCACGGTGGTAGGACTGATCAGTGACAACGACGAGTCAGCCTACAGGGATGAGGTCCAGCACCTGACAACCTGGTGTGCCAACAATAACCTCGTCCTCAACTCCAAGAAGACGAAGGAAATTATTGTTGACTTCAGGAAGATCAGAGGGGGCAGACATACCCCCATCCATATAAACGGGACTGAGGTGGAGCGCGTCTCCAACTACAAATTCCTCGGGGTACACATCTCGGAGGATCTGTCCTGGTCCCTCAACACCTCCAAGCTGATCAAAAAGGCGCAGCAGCGCCTTTACTTCCTGAGGAGGCTCAAGAAAGCTCACCTGTCCCCCCAGATCCTGACCAACTTTTACTGCTGTACCATCGAAAGCATCCTGACCACCTGCTTCATGGTATGGTACAGCAGTTGCACCGTAGCGGACAGGAATGCACTACAACGGGTGGTGAAAACCGCGCAGTACATCATCGGTGCCCCGCTCCCTGCCATGGATGCCCTCCACCGAAAACGGTGTCTGAGACGGGCCAGGAAGATCATTAAAGACCCCTCCCACCCCAACCATGGACTGTTTGCCCTCCTCCCATCAGGGAGGTAGTACAGGAGCCTCAGGTCTCGTACCAGTAGGATGAGGAACAGCTTCTACAATAATACCATCACATTGCTGAACTCGGAGTCCTGCCGATAGATTTCTCCAGTCTCTCCGTCCACATTGTTTGCTTATTCTGTAGTTTTATTTCTATATTGCACTATTGAATTTCCTTTATTGTCATTCAGACCTTACGGTCTGAACGAAATTTCGTGCCTGCAGTCATACATACAATGATACAATAATGAACAACAATAAACACAAATTAACATCCACCACAGTGAGTCCTCCAAACACCTCCTCACTGTGGTGGAGGCAAAAATCTTAGGGCTGCAGTCTCTTCCCTCCTCTTCTCCCTCTGCGCTGAGGCAATTCCCCACCGGGCGATGGTACAAACAGTCCCGCAGCTCACCGAACCCCGCGAACGGGCCGGTTCAAACACTGCGGCCCGGGGTGGTTGAAGCCGCCGCACCTCCAGTCCAGCACACGCAGCCGCCGGCCCGCGGCTGAACCCAGGACTCTGGACACCGCCGCCAGAACGTCGTCCCAGCCACCGGAGCACCGTCCCAGCCCCCGGACCGGATCGTCCTCACGTGAGTACCGTTCCACCCTCGGGCTGGGCCACTCCAGCGGGAGTGCCGTTCCTCCCTCGGCTGGGCCACTCCAGCGGGAGTGCCGTTCCTCCCTCGGCTGGGCCACTCCAGCGGGAGTGCCGTTCCTCCCTCGGCTGGGCCACTCCAGCGGGAGTGCCGTTCCACCCTCGGGCTGGGCCACTCCGGCGGGAGTGCCGTTCCTCCCTCGGGCTGGGCCACTCCGGCGGGAGTGCCGTTCCTCCTTCGGGCTGGGCCACTCCGACGGGAGTGCCGTTGGGCTGGGCCACTCCAGCCCCTCACCATGCCGCTCTCACGGGAGCACCGTTCCATCCCGGGCTGGGCCGGGAGCGAGCCCAGGACGAGTCCTGTCAGCTGCCTCCAGAGTCCCGAGGTCGCCGGCTCCGCTAGGCCTCAGCGTAGACGGAGGCAAAGAAGGGGGATACGACAAAAAGGTCGTATTCCCCCGAAGGGAGTGACAGCAGCCCCCGTTTCACCCCCCACCCCCCTCCCCACATAAGCACAGCCTAAAAACCAAAAACATAACTAGACAAAAACGAAAAAAAACAATACAAAAAAGTAAAAACCAACGGACTGCAGGCGAGCCGCTGCTGCCAGGGAGCGCCGCCACTATTACTACGGACTGAGGCTAAACTGCATTTCGTTGTACCCATACTTGTATTTGTGCAATGACATTAAAGTTGAATTGAATTGAATTGAATTGAATTGATTTCGAAGTTCATGTCGTATTTGTTACAGTTGTGATTTAAAGAGCATTTTCCCTTAGAAAACGAATAAAGCCTTATTTGAGGGTGATAAATGAGATAAACCTGTATAAACAAAACCCCACCATGATGACAATTCTTTCAATGACATTAAATTTTGTTCTAAAATGTAGTTGGTACATATATTGGATTTCCTGAATTGCAAATATCTAGGTTTCTAAAGCATGTGAATAAAAATGATCCCTTTGATTCCAGAAGAATTTAAAGCAAGGTGTTCCCCCTCCCACGGTAGGGAGCTTTTGCATTTTTCAGCTTGAAATTGTGCAATCTGGTGCATACTGTAGCGAGTCTTTGAACTTACACTTGAATGCAACATTTATGCTTTAAATTGATTTAGGTATGAATAAGGTTAGGCTAAATTTCATTCCTAATTACATTCCACAATATAGGCCAGGCACAGATCAACAGGTGCAGCACAATAATGACTATATTCATGTATGGAAATCAGATTATATTCATGCTGTTCTTGCATATATATAGAGAACATTATGCATATATATAGAGAAAACACAGAGAAACAAAGCAAAAGTTGGACTTCCATCACTGTTCTGCACAAATAAATCAATCAACCTTGTTCAAGAAGGAACTGCAGATGCTGGAGAATTGAAGGTAGATAAAATTGCTGGAGAAACTCAGCGGGTGCGGCAGCATCTATGGCAAGTTTCGGGCCGAAATAGGCAACGTTTAGGGCCGAAACCCTTCTTCAGACCGTTTCAACCTTACCCTTTGAATATAGAAACAAGACGAAAATAGGTAAAAAAAAAAAGGGAAGAGGTCCTGAAGGGAGGATTTAGGGAGTTGGGAGGAGAGTTAAGGAAAAGGACCAAAAACGTAACAATCTCAGGATTACTGCCTGTACCATGCGACAGTGAGAGTAGGAATGGAGCGAGGTGGAGGATAAATGCGTGGCTGAAAGACTGGTGCAGAGGGCAGGGATTCAAGTTTCTGGATTGGGACCTCTTTTGGGGAAAGTGGGACCTGTACAGAAAGGATGGGTTTGCACTTGAACCCGAGGGGGACCAATATCCTGGCGGGGAAATTTGTAAAGGCAACTGGGGACACTTTAAACTAGAATGGTTGGGGCGAGGGACTCAAATAGAGAAAGCTAGTAGACAGAATGGGAGGCAGGAAGCAGAAATGGGAAGCACTCGGACAAAAGAGGAGAAAGAAAAAAAAGGAAATAGAAAAGAAGAGACGGGGGTTTCTTAAATGTGCATATTTTAATGCTAGGAGCATTGTAAGAAAGGTGGATGAGCTTAGAGTCTGGATAGACACCTGGAAGTATGATGTTGTGGTGATCAGTGAAACGTGGTTGCAGGAGGGCTGTGATTGGAACTAAATATTCCAGGATTTCGTTGCTTCAGGTGTGATAGAATTGGAGGGCCAAGAGGTGGAGGTGTTGCATTGCTATTCAGGGAAGATATTACAGCAGTGCTTTGGCGGGATAGATTGGAGGGCTCGTCTAGGGAGGCTATTTGGATGGAACTGAGAAGTGGGAAAGGTGTAGCAACACTTATGGGGGTGTATTATAGACCGCCGAGTGGGGAACGAGAATTGGAAGAGCAAATATGTAAGGAGATAGCAGATATTAGTAGTAAGCACAAGGTGGTGGTTGTGGGAGATTTCAACTTTCCACACATAGACTGGGAAACACATTCTGTAAATGGGCTGGATGGTTTGGAGTTTGTAAAATGTGTGCAGGATAGTTTTTTGCAGCAATACATAGAGGTACCTACTAGAGGAGGGGCAGTGCTGGACCTCCTGTTAGGAAATGAGACGGGACAGGTGGCGGAGGTATGCGTTGGGGAGCACTTCGGGTCCAGTGATCACAATACAATTAGTTTCAATATAATTATGGAGAAGGTCAGAACTGGACCTAGGGTTGAGATTTTTGATTGAAGAAAGGCTAACTTTGATGAGATGCGAGATGATTTAAAAGGAGTGAACTGGGACATTTTGTTTTATGGGAAAGATGTAGAAGAGAAATGGAGGACATTTAAAGGGGAAATTTTAAGAGTACAGAATCTTTATGTTCCTGTTCGGTTGAAAGGAAACAGTAAAAATTGGAAAGAGCCCTGGTTTTCAAGGGAAATTGGACATCTTGTTCGGAAAAAGAGGGAGATCTACAATAATTATAGGCAGCATGAAGTAAATGAGGTGCTTGAGGAGTATAAGGAATGTAAAAAGAATCTTAAGAAAGAAATTAGAAAAGCTAAAAGAAGATATGAGGTTGCTTTGGCAAGTAAGGTGAAAGTAAATCCAAAGAGTTTCTACAGCTATATTAATAGCAAAAGGATAACGAGGGATAAAATTGGTCCATTGGAGAGACAGAGTGGGAAGCTATCTGCAGAGCCAAAAGAGATGGGGGAGATATTGAACAATTTCTTTTCTTCGGTATTCACCAAGGAGAAGGATATTGAATTATGTGAGGTAAGGGAAACGAGTAGAGTAGCTATGGATACTATGAGTTTCAAAGTAAAAGAAGTACTGACACTTTTGAAAAATATAAAAGTGGATAAGTCTCCAGGTCCTGACAGGATATTCCCTAGGACATTGATGGAAGTTAGTGTAGAAATAGCCGGGGCTATGACAGAAATATTTCAAATGTCATTAGAAACGGGAATAGTCCCCGAGGATTGGCGTACTGCGCATGTTGTTCCATTGTTTAAAAAGGGTTCTAAGAGTAAACCTAGCAATTATAGACCTGTTAGTTTGACTTCAGTGGTGGGCAAATTAATGGAAAAGATACTTAGAGATAATATATATAAGCATCTGGATAAACAGGGTCTGATTAGGAACAGTCAACATGGATTATTGCCTGGAAGGTCATGTTTGACTAATCTTCTTGAATTTTTTGGAGAGGTTACTAGGGAAATTGACGAGGGTAAAGCAGTGGATGTTGTCTATATGGACTTTAGTAAGGCCTTTGACAAGGTTCCTCATGGAAGGTTGGTTAAGAAGGTTCAACTGTTGGGTATAAATGCCGGAATAGCAAGATGGATTCAACAGTGGCTGAATGGGAGAAGCCAGAGGGTAATGGTGGATGGCTGTTTGTCGGGTTGGAGGCAGGTGACTAGTGGGGTGCCTCAGGGATCTGTGTTGGGTCCTTTGTTGTTTGTCATGTACATCAATGATCTGGATGAAGGGGTGGTAAATTGGACTAGTAAGTATGCAGATGATACCAAGATAGGGGGTGTTGTGGATAATGAAGAGGATTTCCAAAGTCTACAGAGTGATTTAGGCCATTTGGAAAAATGAGCTGAAAGATGGCAGATGGAGTTTAATGCTGATAAATGTGAGGTGCTACACCTTGGCAGGACAAATCAAAATAGGACGTACATGGTAAATGGTAGGGAATTGAAGAATACAGTTGAACAGAGGGATCTGGGAATAACCGTGCATAGTTCCTTGGAGGTGGAATCTCATATAGATAGGGTGGTAAAGAAAGCTTTTGGTATGCTAGCCTTTATAAATCAGAGCATTGAGTATAGGAGCTGGGATGTAATGTTAAAATTGTACAAGGCATTGGTGAGACCAAATCTGGAGTATGGTGTACAATTTTGGTCGCCCTATTATAGGAAGGATGTCAACAAAATAGAGAGAGTACAGAGGAGATTTACTAGAATGTTGCCTGGGTTTCAACAACTAAGTTACAGAGATAGGTTGAATAAGTTAGGTCTTTATTCTCTGGAGCACAGAAGGTTAAGGGGGGACTTGATAGAGGTCTTTAAAATGATGAGAGGGATAGACAGAGTTGATGTGGACAAGCTTTTCCCTTTGAGAATAGGGAAGATTCAAACTAGAGGACATGACTTCAGAATTAAGGGACAGAAGTTTAGGGGTAACATGAGGGGGAACTTCTTTACTCAGAGAGTGGTAGCGTTGTGGAATGAGCTTCCAGTGGAAGTGGTGGAGGCAGGTTCATTGGTATCATTTAAAAATAAATTGGATAGGCATATGGATGAGAAGGGAATGGAGGGTTATGGTATGAGTGCAGGCAGGTGGGACTAAGGGAAAAAAGTTGTTCGGCATGGACTTGTAGGGCCGAGATGGCCTGTTTCCATGCTGTAATTATTATATGGTTATATGGTTATAAAATAATGCCACATATTCAATCATATATGGTTCAATTAAATTAAGATATATATGGAAAAATATATATGGAAACAGGCCCTTCCGCACACACCGACCAGCAATCTATCATACACCAATTCCATCCATCACGCCAGGGACAATTTACAGAAGCCTACAAACCTGCGCTTCTTTCTGATATGGGAGAAACCGGAATATCCAGAGAAAACCCACGTGGTAGTAAGGCAGCAACTCTACCGGTGCGCCACCGTGCCACACCATTAAATTATTTTTTCTGTAATATATTTATTATGGTGTCACGTGAATAAAGATGATGATTCTGATTTCTGCCCTTAGTTGGATAGCACACATGTTCTGTCATTGTGTTTTATGGCTGGTTTTCAACCTCTTCAGGCTGAAGGTCTCGACTCGAAACATCACCCATTCTTCCTCTCCAGAGATGCTGCCTGCTGAGTTTTTCTAGTTTTTAGTGTCTATCTTCAGTTTAAACTAGCATCTGCAATTCCTTCCCATACTATTTGTTAGGCAAAACAGGTCCTATTCTCATTATAGAATCTTGTGATCAGCGTGAGAGCGTGAGAATTTTTTTGAAATGCGTGAGTCTCACGCTCAATGCGTGAGAGTTGGCAGCCCTGCTAATAATGCAAACATTTTAAGCAAGTTCCAATTGTTTGGACAAAAATCACTTATTACTGCTTTATAACAGTTAAGTTACTTTAAGACCATTTCAGAAATTAATGCAGTCAACAAAAAATCAACTAACAAATTAAAGCAAACTAAAAAAAAATAACATGTTCCCTTTCCTGACTCGACCTCATAAGTACTTTAACGCTGTTAACAGAACAAAAGGATATTAATCTCAAGAATCAAAATGGGGAAAGTGGGGGCAATTTTGCTTAAATGGTCACTCTAAGCCCATTTAGATCTTCATAGTCAGAGTTATACAACATGTACGTGGCTGGCCCAATTTGTCCATAATGATCAAGTTGGCATTCTGCGTGCCCAGGGACTGGCTGCCGTTCCCAGATCAGCTCGCGTCCCAGGGACTGGCTGCAGTTCTCAGGTCGGCTCGCCTGCCCCTACCCTGCGAAAACAAATTGAAAATAAACGCGGTTTTTCGGGTTACGGGCCAGATTCAGCCCGTGTGCCGTAGGTTGCCGAACCCTGTCCTGGATGTTTGGCCTCATTGTGGTCCTCCCCATGTTTTACAACTGATTCACCTGGTTAGTTTTATCTCCGGCTGCTTCATGTTGTCGACGGCTGCACATCCAACCAAGAAAGAAGAGAAGAGAAGAGATGCGACGTCACTCACAGCCGCCAACTGACGCGCTTCCCCAGACAGCACAGATCGCTCTGATGTGGCGCAAAAAGGACAAACTGTGCAGGGACTGAAGACAGCATGAGAATTCTGTCATCAGCGTGAGAATTGGCTGAAATGCGTGACTCTCATGCTCAAAGCGTGAGAGTTGGCAGCCCTGTCTAAGGCCAGCATGTGACAACAGACACACAGGGATACACATACACAAAGGAACACACACACACACACACACGAAGACAGACAAACACACACAAAGGGAGACAGACACACACACACACACACACACACACACACACACACACACACACACACACACACACACACACACACACACACACACACACACACACACACACACACACACACACAGGGATACAGACAGACACACACACAGGGACACACATACACAGGGATACACACACACACGGGGAGCCACACACACACACACCCACACACACACAGGAATACACACACACACAGGGAGGCAGAGACACACACGGGGAGACACACACACACACAGGAATACACACACACACACAGGGAGGCAGAGACACACACAGGGAGACACAGAGACGAACACACACACAGGGAGACACACACAGGGAGACACACACACGGGGAGCCACACACACACAGGAATACACACACACACACAGGGAGGCAGAGACACACACAGGGAGACACACACACGGGGAGCCACACACACACACACACAGGAATACACACACACACACATCAACAGCAGAGACACACACGGGGAGACACACACACACACGGGGAGAGACACACACACACAGGGAGGCAGAGACACACACGGGGAGACACACACACACAGGAATACACACACACACAGGGAGGCAGAGACACACACGGGGAGACACACACACACAGGAATACACACACACAGACACAGAGACACACACACACACACAGGGAGACACACATGGGGAGACTCACAAATACACGGAGCACACACACACAGACACAGACACACACACAGGGAAACACACACACAAGGAGACACACACAGGGAGACAGACACACACACACACCTTTCCTTCCCCCCCCCCCATCCTCCCCTTCCTCTTTCCTCCCCCTCCCTCTTTTTCCTCACGCTTCCTCTTTCTCCCCTTCTTCCCTTCCTTCATCCCCTTTCTACATCCCTCCTCCTGTCTCCCTTTGCCTCCATGCCTCCCTTTTTTTCTTTCTCTCTCTCTCTTTCTCCCCTCCCTCTCTCCTCCCTCTCTTTCCCCGGCCGCCCAACTGGCGGGCACGATGTAGCGTGGATTGGCGGCGCTGGCGCTGCCAATCGAGTTGAAGGGCAGGAGGGAGCGAGGTTGCCCCGGAAGCGCAGCGCTCGCAGATGGCGCACAAAAGCGCTGACACCCGCAGCCCTGGACCGACGCGCTTCCCCAATCCGTGCAGATCGCTGTCATGCGGCGCAAAGAGACAAACTGTGCAGCAAAGATCCTTTAGCTCCGCTATAGGATCTTTGCTGTGCAGGGACTGAAGACAGCCTGTCAGCGTGAGAATTCAGTCTTCAGCATGAGGGCCTGAGAATTGGCTGGAATGCGTGAGTGTCACGCTTAAAGCGTGAGAGTTGACAGCCCTGGATTTATGGAAAATGTAACCTCAATAATGCATTCCATCTGCAGGACATTTTGAGAAATGCTTGTACCTTATCAATTGGCAGGAAGACAAATAATGAACAAACTAAGTTTTATCTCATGTTCTTATCATTTCCTTTCTTGCTTTCCTGTGTTAGCCACTTCTAATGATTCTCCAAGTTAAGTTTGAGATACAGAAAAATGCATATGCTCAGTATTGCTAACTCTCAGTTGCAATTAAATTGTTTTGCATAGAATTTTCTGTGTCATGTAAGCAACGAACGACAGGCCTACACAGGTTTTGTGTATGACATGTTACTGCAAAGTTTTATTGCATGAGGTTTGAAGTATGAGCATAATGGAATAGGCAATGTATGATTAAAATGTCACATTGCAGAGTGGGTGGAAGAGGTCATGTGGGTTGTGAGGTTGGGCCACTCACGGGAAGCTAGGGGAGGTTTAGGTTTGTTATTGTCATGTGTACATCTGTTGGGAAGAAGCTGTTCTGGAACCTGGAGATCAAGGTTTTTAGGCTTATCAGACCTTCTCTGCCATAAGGAAATTTGACAATGCTTGTACCTACAACTGGTTGCAAAGTAAAGTTGGACAGTATAGCTAGTGACACTGCAACCCTCCCTAATGAGCTCAATACATTCTATGCTGGTTTTGAACGGAAGATCAGTGAAATTATGTCACTTGCCCCAACACGTCAGGTGCAACTGTACCCACGGTAACCATTGCAAACTCAGATCCATTAATTCCAACCCAACTCATCCAAACTACTGGACCTATGATTCAGAGACCCCCCCCCTCACCTCTCAACTTGTGGACATTGAGAACCTTGCAGAAGGCTCAGTGAATTCTTTGGCATATTTAAGTAATTATGAAGAATGCAGGTCAGACTTGTTGCAACTATTTCTGCTGATAATATTTTTAGATTTTGTTATGGGGAATTTGCATTTTTTTTACCTCGCCTTTTATCCTTCAGCTGTTTTTCTATGACTTTGTGGGTAAGTTACTTATTGCCAGCCACACCTACTTTAGAGAGATTTGATGTTTCTGCCACCTTGTTCCCATTCTCTAACATTGAACATTGAATAAAACTCTTTAAAAAAAAATTGGATTCCCCTTCTAATTTTACCTTGCCGCTCTTCCTCAGTCACTGACACTGTCACGACAACCCCTTACACAGCATAAAAGTATACACATTTAAAAGTAAATTAAATTTGATAATTTCCATTATATCACTTGAAAATAAAATCTACTAAAGATTTAAAAATATATACTTTGGCACTAGCTGGTGCAAGTTTGGGCTAAACTTTTACATATTTTCTGTGCTAGAACTGTTTCAGAGACTCTTGAATTGGAATCCAATTTTATAGAAACTTTTGTTCGCGATGGTGAGATCTTGGCACCTCTGGTGAGATTATACTTGTGATATATCGTACATTGGTGACACCTAATGTCTGTACAATATTGGTTTCCCTACTTAAGAAAAGATGTTGATGCATTGGAAGCAGTTTATTGCTTGACAAATAAATACCAGGTGAAATTCTGATGAAGCGAATTCTGATGATCGATCTAAAGCATTTGCTCACTCTTCCCACAAATGTGGCCGGATCTGCTGAATAGTTCCAGCATTTTTAATTCTAATTTAGATTTCCATCATCTGCAGTATTTTTTGGTTTCCCACTTAGTAAATGCAGGTGATCGCTGCATTACGGCAATTCAGATAATGGAAATTCCAACCAAGAATCTAGGATACAGAATAAAAATCCACTTCTATGTGAAAAAATTAAATAAATGCACTTATTTCTTGGTAAGAATGCAGATGACATGGCTTTGCAATATATTTTGTAATTGGCAATTGTTTTCTAGGAATGTACCCCCCCCCCCCCCCCCCCCCCCCCCCCATCCCATCCCAACCCCCGCCATTATGTACAGGTTGCCTGGAATATCCTCGCTGCTCTATGAGAAAAGGTTGGACAGGCTAGGTTTGTAATTGCTGGAGCTCAGAAGAGTAAGAGGTGACGACTGAAATACTTAAGAACATGACAGTGTAAATATTTCAGAAAATGGAAAGGATATTTTCTCTTGCAGGCAAATCCAGATTCAATGGCACTCTTTAAAAATAAGGGATTGTCATGTAGCATATAGTTGAGACAAACATCTTTCTCTGAGAAATCTCACTCTCAATGCATAGTGGGAGCAGAATCTTTGAATATTTTTAAGGTGGAGGTGGAAATATTCTTGAAAAACAAGTGGGTGAAACATAATTGCAGATAGATTATGATATAGAGTTGAGATGACAGTCAGATAGCCATTTTTTAATGCATAGCAGGACAAGCTCATAAAGGATAAATAGCCACTCCTGCTCCGAACTGATATGTTTGTGGGTTCACAATCAATTTGGGTAATTCGGGTATCGTGATGGCTTCGGTTTTTCTTTCTAAACATTGTCTTGATATTTAATTTCACAAAACAATATAATTACACAATAATTATGATCACATCAAACAAGTAATTGACATGTATGGTTTTCTTAATTTTAAATTTATACTAGACCAAGTGCAGACCCGTTGGGTCTGCTCCCCCAACGCAAGATCCCACCACTCACCCGTTCCCCCAACAAAATATTGCACCATTCACGCACAGCCCCCAACTGAGCAGGCGAGGCTCACTTCTCCTCATCACCCAGCACTCCCTCCTCCTCTTCACTCTCCCTCTTCAATCCCTTGAGGGAGAGGGGTGGTAGAGAGGGGGGGGGGGGGGCAGAGAGGGAGGGGGGAGAGAGGGGGGGGGAGGGGAGGGAAGTAGAGAGGGAGGGGAGAGGGAGGAGAACAGAGAGGCAGAGAGGCAGGGGTAGAGAGAGAGAGGAAGGTGGTAAAGGGAGAGGAAGGTGATAAAGGGAGAGGGAGGGGGTAAAGGGGAGGGAGGGTAGAGAGAGGGAAGGGGAGGGGTATAGGGAGGTTGGGAGTGAGGGTACATTTCCCTCCTCCACCCTCCCATCTCCCTCCTACCCCCCATCTCCCTCTACTACCCCCCACCCCATCTCCCTCCACATTTCCCTCATCCTCCTCCCCTCACTCTCGTTCACTGCCCCAGGACCTACCCAGGTCGTAGAGCAGCGCCAGGGTCTGGAACTCGGCCTGGTTGTAGACTCCAGCCGTCAGCTCAGCCGCCGCCTGGGCTCCAGTGCAGGCCCCGACATCATCTTCAGGCTCGTCCCTGAGCCCGGACCCAGGCTCGTCCTTGGTTCCAGCGGCGGCTTCTTTCTCGGCCTCGGTCATGGCCCCATCCCAAGCCCCGGGCTCGGCCCTCACTCCAGCTCCAGCACCATCCTCCCCACCAGGAGATGGCAGCCGCTGCCATTCCCCGTTCACCACGAGCGTCGGAGTGCTCCTCCCTCCCGGAGTGTCCCGTCCTGTCTTGCATGTGCATTGTGACGTCACTCGGGTTTTTTTTCCTGAAATGGGTGAGTTTTCGGGCTGTTTATAAAACTTTAAATGATTAACAATTTCGGAAATATAGGTGGGAATGCGACGGGCAGATGTTTATCGCATGGATGGGGAAAATGTGAGTAGGAAATGTGAAAATGGGAATGCTGTGGCCTCGCGTTTGGAAGAAAATAGGAATTAACCAGATATATACACACACACACACACACACACACACACACACACACACACACACACACACACACACACACACACACACACACACACACACACACGACAAACAGATTTAGTATTATAGAGATGAACATGAAGTTTGCACCACAAATTCTACAATCTTGACATTAACAAATAGCTGCAGAAAGGAAAAAAAAAAAATTAAGTCATCTCTTGACAACGGCAATGGTTGCCCAGGATAATGTGACAAAAATTCTGCAAGCAGTATTATCTGCAGCAGGCAAAATGAGGCAGCAACAAAAATAGTCATGCTACACTTCGAGAATTTATTTACATATGTTATGAAGTTGGAATATGTTGTGCTCTTAGAAATCAGTCACTGTTATTCAGTATCACCTTTTCTACAGAGTATTTTCATAATCTTGTAAATGTCACAGTGTATAATAACTATTTTGTTACTCTGCCTAAAAATAAAGCTCCATATTTTGTATAAGATGCTAAACCAAGTTCTAATGCAGTGCCTCTTATTTTACAGCGATTAATTTTCTGGCCAATTGTGACCCATAGATATCAATCATGAGGAACAGTGATAATAATGCATCAGTGAACATCCCTACTCAATGCAGCGAGATTTGGAACATTTAGAGCTAGAGAATTAAAGATAAGGTCACATGAGCTCATGATTTTCTCCCACCAAGCACAAACATCTTTCATAGAAACATAGAAAATAGGTGCAGGAGTAGGCCATTTGGCCCTTCAACCCTGCACCGCCATTCAATATGATCATGGCTGATCATCCAACTCAGTATCCTGTACCTGCCTTCTCTCCATACCTCCTGATCCCTTTAGCCACAAGGGTCACATCTAACTCCCTCTTAAATATAGCCAATGAACTGGCCTCAACTACCTTCTGTAGCAGAGAATTCCAGAGATTCACCACTTTCTGTGTGAAAAATGTTTCGCAGTGTTAGAACCAATGACAGTCGATGGAAGATTCACCCCTTAATTTCCATTGGGTTTTGGTGTCACCCGTGCTCCAATACTACCTGTAGGGCCAAGGTAGGCATTCTCTGCTGTTACTGTATGTTTGGCCCAAAGGATGTGGGGAGAGCAATATATTTAGCCTCCATGACTTTTAGTGAGAAACAAAATTACCCATCATTCTTTCTAACTTGGATTTCTAGTCATGAATCCTTGCTTATTATGCGTGATTATGCAGATATTAAAGAAGGACCAAACATCAGTTCCTCAGTGACGTTCTCCTCCTCCAGCTGAATCTGCTTACCAAAAGTCTACTTAGTTTTGCCTATAAACATTAGGGTTATTAATAACCATTCGTTTCGTTAATATTTAAATTCAAATTGCAATACTGCATTAACAAGACGCTGATGGTTTTTCAGTTACAATTGACGGCAGGAATTGAATACTGCATCAACAAAGTTCAGCCCATGAACCGGTACACTGTAACCTGCATTAACAAGATAAGTTTCAAGGCAGGAAGTGAAGGATGTTAGATTTGAGAAACAGGAAACCAACACCTACCCACTAGTTTTCTATTATTTTGGAACAAGTTAATAAGATTTTCTGAAATGTTCAAAACATTTTTCTGGACATTAATAGAGATTTAGGCTATTGAAATAAACAAAAAAAAAAATAATGATGGGATTTCCATGGTGGAAAATTGTGAGGTTGCCTAGAATGGGTTTTTTTCTGCTTATAGCAATGCATTTGATCCTTTTTGTTCAAGTGTTAGCAATGTTATTATTTTTGGATCTAGGTGTATGTCAGTGGATCAAAAGTGGGCAACAGAATTATGAAAAAGAATAAATGAACCATTTGGATATTGGGGGATGTGGACCAGGAAGGTTCAGAAAGCTTTGCTAGGGAAAGAATTATTAAGAAATGGAGTATTAGAGTTGGCCTCAGTGCCCGAGGTGCAATTAAAATAATGCTGTGAATTTCAAAACAAGTCTAAGTTCAGTTTCAGAACACTAAAACAACAACTTCCATTTATATATCTCCCTTAACGTAACCAACGTCCTAAGGTGCATTATAGAAGCATTATCAATCAAAATTTGGCATGGAGTCACATTGAGATATAATTAATGTGTGTGATCTAGGTTTTGCTGACAAGGCTGGACTGTATTACAACCCCATAATTGAGAAGGTAGTTCTTTATTATCTGATGAGCTGAAGAAGAATGTTCTTGAGTGCCAGTCTTCCGAACAACTGAATCCTTTGTGTCAACCAGTGCATCCCCATTTAAATTGATATCTTAACAAATTTAAGTCTGAAGCAGCCTTCACATTTATGGTTGGAAGTTCTTGAGGAGCTATAGCCTTTGAACATTCCCTACACTCACCTTTCATTTAATAGTTTTGATACACACAAGACCAGTAATGGTGACATTTGATAGTAAGATTAAATGAGAACTTACCAGTTTGAAGTTTGATCTGTATTTTATGAGGAGTTACGATGATTACGTGAAGAAGCCCGCCAGGACGCATGCGTGTCATTCTTCAAAGCAGCGGTGTGAAATCACAGATAACTGTAATGACTTAAACATAGTAAGATTAGAGAAGAGATACCAGTTAAGTATATGATCAAGGGTGGGAGCGGAGGGCACGTAATCCCTCATCGTAACTCCTCATAAAATACAGATCAAACTTCAAACTGGTAAGTTCTCGTTTAATCTTACTATTTTACTTCGGAGTCACGTGAGTGACTATGTGAAGATTTTAAAGCTCTGTGATTTCATGCCGTGGAAACGAGTCCATGCATCACATCTGCCTTGGCTGTAGGAGGAATAGTGTTAACATAATTTAGACATGATTCGTCATTGAAATCATAAATTTTATTAACACCAATTATAACCCCTTTTATGGGTTTGATTAATTTACAGAATTAAATTTTTTTTCTGCAAATGTTCCAGCTTTCATCACTGGTTTATTGTAAAATAACTGGAAAGTTCTTTCCCCTGACCATCCTGCTGCTTCGAGGACTTGGTCCATGGGCACATCCAGTTGTACTGCTGCCGATGTAGTTGCAGCCCTGGTGGAATGAGATTTAAAAACGTTAGTATCCACCCCAGCCTGTGTCAGTACCTATTTCAGCCATCTCGAGATGGGCTGGACCGTCACTCTTTTGTGAGGTTGCTTATGGCTGATCAGCAGTCCCTTCTCATTGCCTCTTAGGATTTTTGTTTTCTCTATGTATAATGACAGGTGTCTAACTATACATAGACGGTCATCTCAAGGGTATGACCTGAAGTGTATATTGAGGCCTGCTGATCCCTGTCTGTTCTGCTTAACTAGTTCGTAGATGTGGAAAGTAATATCGTCCGGTGAGGAGGTCATGTTGTCCAGTCTGAGTTTATGCAGTGACTGAACCCTCTGTGCCGTGACCAGTGCCATTAACATGACTGTTTTCAAAGTTATTCTTTGTAGGGACAGAGTTGATGCTGGAGACCAGGTTCTGAGTGTTTTCAGGACAATGCTTACATTCCAAATTTGGGAGTACTTGGTTTTTGGGGGATTCGTATTAAATATTCCCCTCATGAGCTTTGTTACCAGAGGGTGAGTCCCTACAGTGTAACGCTCTGTCCCTTGCCATAGGTAAGTCGACAGGGCACTTCTGGCGCTGTTGATGGCACTGTAGCTGAGCCCCTCATCATAGTGGAGGCCTGCCAGATATTCCAGAACAGACAGGATGTTCATGTTTCTGTTGGTGATGTTGTTCTTTTGACAGTACATTTCCCACTTCATGATGTAGACCAGATATTGTTTTTTCGTTGATTGTCTTTGGGCCGCCGAGATCATGATCGCCGTTCGGTCCGTGAGTCCCAGTTGTAGAAGTGGTATTTTTAAACTCTACAAATTAACAGGTTCAAGCTTTTATGGCATGGATGGCTATCCCCTGTCACGGGATGTAGCAACAAGTCTGGTCTATGTGGGATGTTAATACATGGTTCTAATACCATGTTTTGCACCACTGGGAACCATGGTTGTGTAGGCCAATCGGGTACTACCAAAATACCAGACGCAGAGTCTTGTTGTATTTTCCTTAATACCCGACTGATGAGGCAGAAAGGAGGGAATGCATAGATAAACAATTTCCCCCAATGCAGCGAGAATGCATCTGTTGCTGCTGCCCCAGGATCTGGTTCCCATGAAACATAGTTAGATATCTGGTTGTTTAGTCTGGATGCGAATAGATCGATATCTGGTGTCCCATATTTTGCTGTAATATCAGCAAATACCATTTTGTTCAACATCCATTCGGTGTTTTCATTAAATTTGCGTGACCTGGTGCCTGCCACTAAATTTAGTCTCCCTGGTAGGTAAGTGGCTGATATCCAAATATCCCTCTGGATGCACCATTGCCAAATTGAATTAGCGAGATTGTCACATGATATCGATTTGTTTCCACCCATCTGGTTGATGTATGCTACCACGGTGGTATGGTCTATGTGGTTGATGTATGCTACCACGGTGGTATTGTCTATTTGTAATCTAACATGCTGGTGATATGACCCAGTACAATATGACTTAAGGCCATGGAACGCACCCAACATTTCCAAGTAGTTTATGTCCAGTGTGAGTAAGAAAGATGCCTCCTGTGCAGTCCATCTACCTCCACAGCTGGTGATGGTATTGGTGGCTCCCCACCCAAGTGCACTGGCATCGGTTTGTAGTACCATAGAAGGGTTACTGACAATGATTGGGTTGGAACAAAACCAGAGGTTGTCTATCCACCATTTTAGTTCCATTTTGGCTTGGAATGGTTGTCTCATAGGTCTGTCAAAGTGACCTGCATTGATTTTTAGAGCTTGTGTTTTTGCTCTCTGTAAGTTTTGGTAATGTAGGGGTCCAAATTGTGTGGCTGGGAAAGCAGCCACCATTTTACCAATTACTTTTGCTACCAATCTGATGGATGAATTTCTGATGTCAATGGGGTTGTTGCAAGCCTCTATTAAATCTCTAGCCTTTCCCTTAGGTAGAGTCACCGTCATGTGAACTGAGTCAATAGTGAATCCCAAATAGTCCATAGTAGTGGACGGTGTTAGTTTAGATTTAACTGGATGGATGATAAATCCCAGTTTTTCGAATAACTGGTTTGTGGCTGTTACAGTTAGTATAGCCAATTCTAAAGTTATGCCCACTATGAGTATGTCATCTAAATATGCCATAAGGATGTGATTACGTTTCCGTAGGAACGCTAGGGCTGGTTTTAACATTTTTGTGAACAGCCTGGGGGCTGATGATAGCCCATTTGGCAGTGCTTTATATTGGTTTTGGTAAAAATATTGGACACGAATTCTAATGGTTCGTGTTGGGTTATCTCAATTACACCTTTTATGTAAAGCCACTCCAGTTCAGCTTGTGCCTCTGTTTTTTCTTTATCAGAGAGTACGAACATTCGGTTCGGTCTATGTTGAACTGGAGGGCTGTACTTGTGTATAAATTCTATTGTATAACCCTGGATACTGTTTAAGATGTAAGTATCGGTAGTTAGCATGCTCCATGCATTCAAAAATCAGTGTAGTCTCCCCCCAACACCCATGCTCTCCATATCTTTTAGGGAACCAGATCCACCTACCTCCATTGTTACCAGTGGCACGTTTATTTCTTCTTGTAGGTCTTCCACTGTTGTTGCGCTGGTGCCTGGTTTCTCGGGTTGGTTGGTGTTGGCTTTGGGGTTCCCCGCATCTTCCAAGAAGGCCGGCCTGGGCCATGGCCTAAAAAAGACTCATGTTTGTAATACCGGGCCTTCGAGCTTTCACCAGTTCTGCTGGTGGGGGTGCGTAGGGATGCTGTCTTTGGCTGTAGTGGGTTTTTGTCGGAGTCCCTTTTATTAATCCCAAAGTTTTGGCTTCTTCATCGAGCTCTTTTACCTGCTTCAATAGGTTGCCTCCGAACAAGAGAATTGGTGGTTTCGTGGCCCCAGATTTGCACAGTCCCGCAAATTTTGGGTTCAGTGTCGGTTGAATGGCACTTTTTCTGATATTATTTATTTCGTGCTGGGTGTTACACAGTAGTGCCAGCGCATCTTGTTGATCCTGGGACATATTTCTGTCGTCCACTGTACGGGCAAACGCAGTTATCCCTGCGGTCAGCAATTTTAGCACTTTTTGTAGTTTCACATCCATGCTCCTGCCCCTGTTCCGATGTGTTTCCATATATAGTTGGTGATGATTGGGACATTCAGGGAAATGCAATTGCCCGGTGCCATATGTCTTCCTGTGGTGTCCAGTACAGCCTGCTCTTGTAACTGGTTTAATGACATATAGTCAATACTGGCAGCAAGCTTTGGCTCCAGATTTTTCCCAGTCTGTTCCGGTTGTATAAGATTGGCCACCATGTCCAGCAAGTTCTCCTTTTCTCGCACCACATGCACACTTGTCTTTTCTTCTGCGGACCCCTCTTCCAGGTCAGCCCAGAACTGACCCGCAGTGCTCCCCTCCGGTGAGGTGGAAACACTGTGCAGCACTTGACAAGGTACTGCTGTGGGCTTACCATAGGGCCCACAGTGACCCGACTCCATCTCCCGGAGTCTGTCACGTTGGAGCAAATGCTCCATACACCGCTCCATTCGGGTCCAGCGCTCTCGGCCGCTGTCCGCCCGCGGCGTTTCAAAGTCGGACTCCTCCGAGTCCACGACCTTGTTGGATTTGTATTTTGCCTTGCCGCCCGGCCGCGTGGATTTGGCCGGTCCAGCGGCAGCGTCAGGCACAGCTGATCCCACTACGGGTGATCCGAGTGCCATCAGCTGCTCTCGCTGGCTTCCCGCTACCCCGCGGTCCTCCCTCATCAGCTTTGTCGCAGCCCTTGTCTTTTTTGCTCTGTCCATTTTCCACCTGTAGTTGGGAAAAAGAAACAAAAAGACCACAGAGTAAACTCTTACCTGCAATTAGCGGCTTTTAAACTGCCGCCGCGGAGGAACGTCCTTCCAACGCGTCTGACGTTTCGCAATGCGTGTAGCGATATGACACGCATGCGTCCTGGCAGGCTTCTTCACGTAGTCACGTGACTCCGAAGTAAAATTAATGTTTTACTGCATTTGGTTATTCTGTTATTGTAGTTTAATATATATTATCTTTCACTACTTTAGATTATACTACAATCTTGCACCATTCTGCTGTTTTGGACGTTGTATTATCATTACGGTTTGTATACTGTGAGCTTCATGTGAACAAGGAATTTCATCACACCTTGCTGTATAATACAGTAAAATAACCTGAATGATAACTGACAGTGGATTGTCACATGAGTATTTTAATCAGTTCTGAGGATTTGACTACGATTCTGGAGAACATAACCGTATAACCATATAACCATATAACAATTACAGCACGGAAACAGGCCATCTCGGCCCTACAAGTCCATGCCGAACAAATTTTTTTCCCCTTAGTCCCACCTGCCTGCACTCATACCATAACCCTCCATTCCCTTCTCATCCATATGCCTATCCAATTTATTTTTAAATGATACCAATGAACCTGCCTCCACCACTTCCACTGGGAGCTCATTCCACACCGCCACCACTCTCTGCGTAAAGAAGTTCCCCCTCATATTACCCCTAAACTTCTGTCCCTTAATTCTGAAGTCATGTCCTCTTGTTTGAATCTTGAATCTTCCCTATTCTCAAACATAGAAGAGTATAGCACCGGTAAAGGCCCTTTGGCCCCAACATCTGTGTCGGACACGATGCCAAATTGAACTAATCTCCTCTGCTTGCATTTGATCCATATCCTACCATTTCCTGCATGGATGCCTTGAAGCATCTAAAAGTCTCGTAAATGCCACCATTCTATCTGCTTCCACCATTACCCTTGGGAGTACGTTCCTGGTTCATACCACTCTCTGTATAAAAGAAAACCTGCCCCACATATCTCGTTTAAACTTTTCCGCTCTGGCCTTCAATTTATGCCCTTTAGTATTTGACATTTTCACAGGCTGGAAAAAACGGCGCGATCTACTTGAGGCCACGAGTACGCGGAGACCACTCACGAGCACGAGGAAGAGTTACGAAGACCTCCTACGACTTTGTGGCGACCATGCTGCGAGTATGAGTCAAGGGCAAACTCGGCAGAGGTCGCCAATTAGGTCGTGAATGTGGGACAGGGGCTTAATACTTACTAATCCAAGCATCACCCGGGCAATTTCTTTCTGCACTCTTTATTAAACCTCACGTCCTTCCTGTAATGTGGTTGCCAGTACTGTATGTAATAATTTGATATAAAATAGATATGTATTCGAAAGCTTTCAAATCATAGCTAACAAGCACATGTTTCTACAATTATCAGCTCACCTTTAATATTCACTTTAATAGGCTCCGCAGTGGTGATTAATTCCGTAAGGGTGAATGGCAATTTTTGAAGCAGACATCGCTTAACTATTGGAACAGAAAATTGAGAGTTGATTTGTGATGAATACAATTTGCATCATATTGTTGGCCAATTTCAGGAAAAATATCTGAACGAAATGGCAGAACTTAATTGAAAGGTCAGCCTAAATGAAAACAAATTGTGTCAAGCCAGAGCATTTGACATGTCAGGGTAGCTAGCTCATTGTGTAGGAAGGAACTGCAGGTGCTGGTTTAAACCGAAGATGGATAGAAAAAGCTGGAGTAACTTAGCGGGTTAGACAGCACCTATGAAAAAAAGGAACAGGTGACATTTCGGATCGAGACCCTTCCTCAGACTGAGAGTGAGGAGAAAGGGAAACGAGAGATATAGACAGTGATATAGAGAGATATAGAACAAATGAATGAAAGATATGCAAAAAAGTAATGATCATAAAGGAACCAGGCCCTTGTTAGCTATGGGCTAGGTGAAAATGAGTTACAGACAAAGAGACTCAACAAGACAACTTTGATACTAGAACAACGATTTGGGTGGGAGATGGATGGAGAGGGAGGGGATGTAAGGGTTACTTGCAGTTAGAGAAGTCAATATTCATACCGCTGGGTTGTAAGCTGCCCGTGCGAAATATGAGGAGCTGTTCCTGAAATTTGTGTTTGGCCTCACTCTGAGAGCTCATTTACTGTCTTAGAAAAGATAAAACGTCTATGATATTCTTTTTCCATGACTATATCAAGGTCCACTGTCCAATTTGTGAAGTGAAAAGTGATGCAACGTTTTAGGTTTATTATTGTCACATGGCACATTCAAAAGATTTGTTATACATGCTATCCAAACAAATCAGATGTACTACGTATAAATAGAATCGCGTAAAATTCAAGTCCAATAAGTAGAGCAAGGGGGAATATAGATGCAGAGTGCAGAATATAGTTCTCAGCATTGTTCCGCATCAGTTCCATAGACAAAGTCCAATGTCCACAATAGGGTAGAGGTGTATCGGACAGTGCCCTACTTTATGGAAGGGCCATTCAAAAGCCTGATAAAGGAGGGGGCGAAGCTGTTTCTGAGTCTGGTAGTGTGCTCTTTCTAGCTTTTGTACTTTCTGCCAGGAAGAAGTGGAATGAAGGGGCTGGGACAAGTCTTTGATTATGTTTGCTGCTTTTCTGAGGCAGTGCGAAATGTAGCCGGAGTCAATGGTGGGAGGTGTGGCCTGTGATGGTCTGGGCTACATCTATAACCGCAATGTCTTGTGGTCTTGGGCAGAGCTGTTCCCAAACCAAGCTGTGATGCAAAGTGACAGTATGCTTTCTATTGTGCTTCTGCAGACGTTAGTAAGAATCATTGGAGACTTGCCAAATTTCTTCAGCCTCCTCAGGAAGTAAAGGCATTAATGTGCCATATTGGTTGTTGTGTCATTGTGGTTGGTCCACAATAGGTCGTTTGTAATATTAATGCCAAGGCACCATTGGTGCAGATAGGGATATGTACTCCAATATGCTTCCAATACTAGCTCCCGTCTTGCTGACATCAAGGGAGAGGTTATTGCCCTGATGAACAAGTCCTCTGTAACTTCTACCTATCTATCTCCTACCTGTACTCCATCTTGCCCTTCTTTCTGATCTGGCCCACCACCGTGGTGTCATCTACAAACTTGTAGATGGAGTTGGAACTGAATTTGGCATTAAAGTCATAAAGTACCTACAATGATGATTAAATGGGAAACTTATTAATTTGTCACAACAAAATCATGACTCCAGTCAGAAGGTGCATATGAGGGAGCTGTTATTCATTTATAATACTGCCCTTATAATGTCTGATGAGGATCCACAGGAAACTCTTATAAAAGGACGTTGACCAGGGGTTTCATAGATTTATGTTCATAAATTCTAGGAGCAGAATAAGGTCATTCAGCCAATCAAGTCCACTCCGCCATTCTATCATGGTTGATCTATCTTTCCCTCAACCCCATTCTCCTGCCTTCACCCCATAACCCCTGACATCCTTACTAATCAAAAATCTGCCAATCTCCGCTTAAAGATATCCATTAACTTGGCCTCCACGGCTGTCCGTAAGGTATTCACCCTTATACCTCAATGGGTAACAGGTAAAAGGCATTTTAAAACCTATATTTCAGTATTCACTGGAGTTTAGAAGGATGAGGAGGGATCTTATAGAAACATATACAATTATAAAAGGACTGGACAAGCTAGATGCAGGAAAAATGTTCCCAATGTTGGGCGAGTCCAGAACCAGGGGCCACAGTCTTAGAATAAAGGGGAGGTCATTTAAGACTGAGGTGAGAAATAACTTTTTCACCCAGAGAGTTGTGAATTTATGGAATTCCCTGCCGCAGTGGAGGCCAAATCACTGGATGGATTTAAGAGAGAGTTAGATACAGCTCTAGGGGCTAGTGGAGTCAAGGGATATGGGGAGAAGGCAGGCACGGGTTATTGATAGGGGACGATCAGCCATGATCACAATGAATGGCGGTGCTGGCTCGAAGGGCCGAATGGCCGCCTCCTGCACCTATTTTCAATGTTTCTATTTGCCTGATTCTATAGTGACCCCCAACTGTGAGCTGTATGAATACTCACTGTTCGCGTTAGAAGAGTTGACGCTCTTCAAGAGATCAATGAAATTAGCATTGGAACAAGTCCAAGACCAAAATGTTTCCACAGAAAACTGGTATATTGAGTGGGGAAACGCAAACAGTAACAATACAATCAAGAAGAGCAAAGATTAAAGCGTTGCCACCTATCTCTGCTTACACTGTACACTCAAATACCAACTTCTAAGATAGAGTCATCATGACTGAGGTTTTTCAAGGGAGAAATTTTAATAAACACACAAGCCCCACCCAAACAGAAGCAGTTGCAGAGGTGAGTATATTAGGAACACATATTTGGAAACTCATATTAGAGCTAAGGAGATATGATAAGGTGGATTATTGGAGGAAACAACGACGGATACCCCAAACTGTGCTGTGAATCTAAATGAATGCAAGGTGTGAAGGGGTTTGCAATTGATCCTGGCCAAAGGGAAACTGATAAACAATTGTTTACCAATGGGAACAAGTAGCATCATTGTCTTTGATAGACCATTAGATTCTATACAGAAATTGGCTCTAACAATTTCAAAAGAAAAGTCCAAATAGCTTTTGAACCATCTAATTATAACATATTCTTCTTACTGTGCCTCAAACAAATCTCAGATTAAATGATTTAACCACATGAGAGCCTATAAGCGATCCTTGTCGTAGAATCGAATATTCACTGTCTTGCACAGATAAATATGGTTGATCTCCATAGAGTGCAGTGTAACAGTGTTGCCACCTTCTGGTATGAGGCCATATGGCAGGCTGGTAGATCTTAAAAACATATACATTTTTGTTACAAATGTGAATGAATGAATTAGTCTTAATTTTGTGGTTTTGCAGCCCAAGGACAGTACTCGCAACTAACCTTGAAGTTCACAATTAAAATTTACTGATTTTTGGAGCGTGGAGCTTCCTTTTTCTGACATTGGTTGCTGTGAGGCCTTGGCTTGTTGTCTAACACTTGCAGTGCTATCAAGCTTGCTGATCAATTCATCACATTTAGGAATTGTGACTGTAAACCTAGATAGAGAAATCACAACTTAAAAATAGAAAGAAAAATGCAGTTAATGATTCAGTTCAGGGTCCCATTGCCAGACCTGGGATAGATAAATATTTTTAATAAGTGTTTTGGACATTTGAGAGAGCATTAGACAGACTTGGTTTATACTCTCTAGAATTTAGGAGATTGAGAGGGGATCTTATAGAAACTTACAAAATTCTAAAGGGGTTGGACAGGCTAGATTGTTCCCGATGTTGGGGAAGTCCAGGACAAGGGGTCACAGCTTAAGGATAAGGGGGAAATCCCTTAAAACCGAGATGAGAAGAACTTTTTTTACACATAGAGTGGTGAATCTCTGGAACTCTCTGCCACAGAGGGTAGTTGAGGCCAGTTCATTGGCTATATTTAAGAGGGAGTTAGATGTGGCCCTTGTGGCTAAGGGGATCAAAGGGTATGGAGAGAAGGCAGGTACGGGGCACTGAGTTGGATGATCAGCCATGATCATATTGAATGGTGGTGCAGGCTCGAAGGGCCGAATGGCCTACTCCTGCACCTAATTTCTATGTTTCTATGTTTCTATTAAATTACAAATGGGACATACATTTAGAGTAATTAAATTATACAGTGAGGAAACAGCCCCTTTGCCCCAACTAGCCCACACCGGCCAACATGTCCCTTATATGTTGGGATAGTCCCTGCTCTCTCCGGCAGTTTGCTCCATTCACCCACCACCCTTTATGTGAAAGTTACCCCTCATAAATTAGAATTAGGCCACTGGCCCATCAAGTCTACCTCACAATTCAATCATCGCTGATCTATATCCTTCCTAACCCCATTCTCCTGCCTTTTCCGCATAACCTCTGACACCTGTACTAATCAAGAATCTATCTCTGCCTTCAAAATATCCACAGCCTTCTGTGGCAAAGAATTCCACAGATTTACAACCCTCTGACTAAATACATTTATCCTTATCTCCTTCCTAAAAGAACATCCTTTAATTCTGAGGCTATGACCTCCTGTCCTAAACTCTCCCACTAGTGGAAACATCCTCTCCACATCCACTCTATCTAAGCCTTTCACTATTTTGTATGTTTCAATGAGGTCTCCCCTCATTCTTCTAAACTCCAGCGAGTACAGGCTCCGTGCTGACAAATGCTCATCATAGGTTAACCTACTAATTCCTGGGATTCCTCAGATTCATATTAAATCTTTTCCCCTTCACCTTAAACCTATGTCCTCTGGTCCTCGATTCATCTGCTCTGGGCAAGAAACTCTGTGCATCTACCTGATTGATTCCCCTCATTATTTTATGCACGTCTATAAGATCACCCCTCATCCTCCTGCGCTCTAAGGAATAGAGTCCCAGCCTACTCTACCTCTTCCTATACTGAGACCCTCTGGTCCTGGCGACATCCTCGTAAATCCTCTCTGTATCCTTTCCAGCGGACAACATCTCTTCTATACTTATACAATACTCTAAGTGCGGCCTCACCAACATCTTATATAACTGCAACATGACCTTCTAATTTCTAGACTTAATACACTGACTGATGAAGTCCAATGTGCCAAAAGCCTTTTTGACCATCCTATCTGCCTGCAACTCCACCTTCAAGGGATCATGCACCTGCACTCCGAGATCCCTTTGCTCTACAACACACCCCAGAGCCCTACCATTCACTGTGTAGGTCCTACCCAAAGATGTCCTGCTCCTCTATAATCTTTGGTCCTGCCCATGTTAGACGTCCCAAAATGCAACACCTCACATTTCTCTGTACTAAATTCCACCAATCATGCCTCAGCCCACCTGGCCAATCAATCAAGATCCTGCTGCACTTTTTCACAACCATCTTCACCATCTACAAAACCAACCACTTTATGATCACTTTCAAGAAAATTTGAAGGCCATAGCTGAAATACAGACATGTTTAAGTTTCTAATCTTTACAAAGCTTTTCACTGTACTTCGGTCGGTACCATATAACCATATAACAATTACAGCACGGAAACAGGCCATCTCGACCCTTCTAGTCCATGCCGAACACGTATTCTCCCCTAGTCCCATATACCTGCGCTCAGACCATAACCTTCCATTCCCTTCCCGTCCATATAACTATCCAATTTATTTATAAATGATAAAAACAAACCTGCCTCCACCACCTTCACTGGAAGCTCATTCCACACAGCCACCACTCTCTGAGTAAAGAAGTTCCCCCTCATGTTACCCCTAAACTTCAGTCCCTTAATTCTCAAGTCACGTCCCCTTGTTTGAATCTTCCCTACTCTCAGTGGGAAAAGCTTTTCCACGTCAACTCTGTCTATCCCTCTCATCATTTTAAAAACCTCTATCAAGTCCCCCCTTAACCTTCTACGCTTCAAAGAATAAAGCCCTAACTTGTTCAACCTTTCTCTGTAACGTAGTTGCTGAAACCCAGGCAACATTCTAGTAAATCTCCTCTGTACTCTCTCTATTTTGTTGACATCCTTCCTATAATTAGGCGACCAAAATTGTACACCATACTCCAGAATTGGCCTCACCTGACATGACACATGACAATAAACAAAACTGAACTGAACATATTAAAATGTACAGAATTGGAATTATGATCCACTTGCATAATATCTAAGGCCAGGTAAATTGTTAAGCAATAACTATGGGTTAGTTCAGTGCCCCCTGCTGCATGTAGATTTGGTAGATTTGAATAAAGATGGGTTGAATTTTACCAGACTTCTTTTATGCCTGGTTATCATTGTCAAATCTTATGGATGAATATTGACCTCTTGAAGAAGGGGCTGTAAATATCAGCATGGAACAAAATGATGAAAAAAAATAACATGAAATTGTTAATTCTACTTTTAATGTAATGCAATTATATATAATTTTTTTCTTGTTTAGCAAATAATAATCAGATCACATTTGTTTTGATTTCTAATAGTATTGGTTTACTACAAGGATATAAAGTCCTAAAAGGATATAAAAAAACATTTAAAAGTCTGTACGTTAGATTCAGCCTTGAAATTTTCTTGAAAGCTGATCATAAATGTACATACGAGGTACATAAAAAACATAAACGTTGGAATCTTTTGATATAACAATGACTGCGATGTTAAAGTTGTACAAGACACTGTGGAGGCAGCAATTGCTGTTCTCACAGTATTGTGTTCAGTTTCAGTCACTCTGATATAGGAAGGAGGTTGCCAAGATGGAAAGAGTGTGAGAAGATTTCTGAGGTTAGTGTGTGTGTGTGTGTGCACAGGGGTAGTTTTTGTGTGTGTGTGTGTGTGTGTGTGTGGGGGGTGTGGTTAATGGGGTGTGAAGCCGCAGCCGCAGGCCGCCCCCCCCCCCCCCCCCCCCCCCCCCCCGCCCCACAACCAACGGGTCCCACTTGATCCTAGTAACATTTAAAATGGTACATGGATAGGATAGGTATAGAAGGATATGGGCCAAACTCGGGCAGGTGAGACGCTATGGAGCTTCTTGGTCAGCTTCTTGGGAATGTTGGGATGAAGGGCATGTCTCCGTGCTGTATGACACTCCGACTCTATCATATCAATTACTTTAGAGGAAAATAATCCTTTGGTTCAACCATGTGACAATAGAGTTATAGACTGTAGCACGGAAAGGCGGGCACTTCTGCTCAATTGCTGACCAAGTTGCATAACTGAACTTGTCCCACTTTCCTGCACCTGGTCATATCCCTGCAATTTTTTCCAATCAATGCATCTGTCCGTGTCTTTCAAATATGGGCTGAAGGGGCTATTCTTGTGCTGTACTGTTCTATCTTCTATGGATACGCAGAGAATGAAGGTGTGTGGAATATGTACAGGCAGATGAGTTTATCTTGGCAGCATGTTCAGCACAGGTGTTGTGGGCTGAACGGTCCGTTCCTGTGCTGTACTGTTCTATGTATCCATCTCTGTCACTTCCTCTGGCAGGTCATTCCATATATGTATAATTATTTGTTTGCATTAATTTTCAATTCCTTTTAATTCTTTCCCCTCTCACCTTAATCCCGCGCCCTCTTGTTTAGACACCCATACCCTGGGGAAAGGATGGTGGTTGGCCACCTTATCAAGTCAAGTCACGTCAAGTTTATTCGTCACATACGCAAACGAGATGTGCAGTGAAATGAAAAGCTTGCGGATTGTGCAAAAAAACTACAAAACAAAATGGAACAGAATCACATATTCACATATTACATATTTGTGGGAGGAAAAAAACACGAAAAAAACAGCAATTATAAAAAGACACCACAGCAAACAACAGTAAAGTGGTACAGTAAGTTAGTCCCTGGTGAGATAGGAGTTTACATGGCCTCTGGGAAGAAACTCCTTCTCATCCTCTCCGTTTTCACAGCATGGCAACCTGTGGCGTCACACATACTAACCACCCCCCGTCTGTGGGGCTACACACACCAAACACCCCCGAACGCACGTACATCAACGACTGCATCGGTGCCACCTCTGCACCCATGCAGAACTCATGGACTTCATTAAGTCCTTGGAATGTATGCAGGATAGTTTTCTAAACCAACATGTAGAGAAACCAACAAGAGAGCAGGCTATTCTAGACTGGGTATTGAGTAATGTGGGAGGGTTAGCAGTCTTGTTGTGTGTGGCCCCTTGGGCAAGAGTGACCATAATATGGTTGAGTTCTTCATTAGGATGGAGAGTGCCATAATTAATTCAGAAACAAGGTTTCTGAACTTAAAGAAAGGTAGTTTCAGGGTATGAGACGTGAATTGGCCAAGATAGACTGGCAATTGATTCTTAAAGGGTTGATGGTGGATATGCAATGGAAGACATTTAAAGACTGCATGGATGAACTACAACAATTGTTCATCCCAGTTTGGCAAAAGAATAAATCAGGGAAGGTACTGCATCCGTGGATAACAAAGGAAATCAGGGATAGTATCAAAACAAAAGATGAAGCATACAAATTAGCCAGAAAAAGCAGCCTACCAGAGGACTGGGAGAAATTCAGAGTCCAGCAGAGGAGGACAAAGAGCTTAATTAGGAAAGGGAAAATAGATTATGAAAGAAAACTGGCAGGGAATAAAAAAAAACTGACTGCAAATGTTTTTATAGATATGTGAAGAGAAAAAGATTAGTTAAAACAAATGTAGGTCCCTTGCAATCAGAAACAGGTGAATTGATCATGGGGAACAAGGACATTGCAGACCAATTGAATAACTACTTTGGTTCTGTCTTCACTAAGGAAGATGTAAATAATCTGCTGGAAATAGTAGTGGACCGGGGGTCAAATGAGATGGAGGAACTGAGTAAAATTCAGGTTAGTCCGGAAGTGGTGTTAGGTAAATTGAATGGATTAAAGGCTGATAAATCCCCAGGGCCAGATAGGCTTCATCCCAGAGTACTTAAGGAAGTAGCCCCAGAAATAGTGGATGCATTAGTGATAATTTTTCAAAGCTCTTTAGATTCTGGAGTAGTTCCTGAGGATTGGAGGGTAGCTAATGTAACCCCACTTTTTTAAAAGGGAGGGAGAGAGAAAACGGGGAATTACAGACCAGTTAGTCTAACATCGGTAGTGGGGAAACTGCTAGAGTCAGTTATTAAAGATGGGATAGCAGCACATTTGGAAAGTGGTGAAAGTCAGCATGGATTTATGAAAGGTAAATCATGTCTGGCGAATCTTATAGAATTTTTCGAGGATGTAACTAGTTGAGTGGAAAAGGGAGAACCAGCGGATGTGTTATATCTGGACTTTCAGAAGGCTTTCGACAAGGTCCCACATAAGAAATTAGTATACAAACTTAAAGTACACGGCATTTGGGGTTCAGTATTGATGTGGATAGAGAACTGGCTGGCAGACAGGAAGCAAAGAGTAGGAGTAAATGGGTCCTTTTCAGAATGGCTGGCAGTGACTAGTAGGGTACTGCATGGCTCAGCGCTGGGACCCCAGCTATTTACAATATATATTAATGATTTGTACAAGGGAATTGAATGCAACATCTCCAAGTTTGCGGATGACACGCAGCTGGGGGGCAGTGTTAGCTGTGAGGAGGATGCTAGGAGGCTGCAAGGTGATTTGGATAGGCTGGGTGAGTGGGCAAATGCATGGCAGATGCAGTATAATGTGGATAAATGTGAGGTTATTCACTTTGGTGGCAAAAACAGGAAAGTAGACTATTATCTGAATGGTGGCCGATTAGGAAAAGGGGAGATGCAACGAGACCTGGGTGTCATGGCACACCAGTCATTGAAAGTAGGCATGCAGGTGCAGCAGGCAGTGAAGAAAGCGAATGGTATGTTAGCATTCATAGCAAAAGGATTTGAGTATAGGAGCAGGGAGGTTCTACTGCAGTTGTACAGGGTCTTGGTGAGGCCACACCTGGAGTATTGCGTACAGTTTTGGTCTCCTAATCTGAGGAAAGACATTCTTGACATAGTGGCAGTACAGAGAAGGTTCACCAGACTGATTCCAGGGATGTCAGGACTTTTATATGAAGAAAGACTGAATAGACTCGGCTTGTACTCGCTAGAATTTAGAAGATTGAGGGGGGATCTTATAGAAACTTACTAAATTCTTAAGGGGTTGGACAGGCTAGATGCAGGAAGATTGTTCCCGATGTTGGGGAAGTCCAGAACAAGGGGTCACAGTTTTAGGATAAGGGGGAAATCTTTTCGGACCGAGATGAGAAAAACATTTTTCACACAGAGAGTGGTGAATCTCTGGAATTCTCTGCCACAGAGGTAGTTGAGGCCAGTTCATTGGCTATATTTAAGAGGGGATTAGATGTGGCCCTTGTGGCTAAAGGGATCAGGGGGTATGGAGAGAAGACAGGTACGGGATACTGAGTTGGATGATCAGCCATGATCATATTGAATGGCGGTGCAGGCTCGAAGGGCATCTTCCCCAGGCATCTCTGCCACCACAGGAGATGCAACACTGTCCCTATACCTCTTTCCTCGACTCTGGCACCCCGACAGTCCTTTCTGGTTAGGCAGATGTTCACTTGCACCTCCTCCAACCTCATTTACTATATCCGTTGTTCAAGATGTGGACTCTTAGACATCGGCGAGCCCAAACGTAGACTGGGTGATCATTTCGTTGATCATCACCTTCGCTCAGTCCGCTTGGACCTACCTGATTTCACGGTTGTAAAACACTTTAATTCACCTTCCCATTCTTATACTGACATTTCCGTCCTAGGCTAAACGCAAATTGGAGGAACAGCACCTCATATTTTGCTTGGGTAGCCTACAACCCAGGGGGTATAAATATCAATATCTCCAACTTCAAGTAACCCCTCCATCCCTCCCCCACCCAAGTCACACCAGCTTTTCATTCCCACCTAGCAAACAGCTACCAATGGCTTGTTACTTTTTTTGCACATTTTTTCATTTGTTCTATGTCTCTCTCCATCATCGTCTATATCTCTCGTTTCCCTTTCCCGTGACTTTCAGTCTGAAGAAGGGTCTCGACGCTAAACGTCACCCATTCCTTCTCTCGAGAAATGCTGCCTGTCCTGCTGAGTTTCTCCAGCATTTTGTGTCTATCTTAGCCAATGGTATGATCCAGAATCTAGGAAGAAAACAGGAGTTCAGGGTAATGAATCAGTATTTTAAATGTTGACTTTTATTCTAGTGATAGAGTTTGTTTATTTGTTTACATTATTTTCAAATGGTATCAAAATCCCAGACTCTGTAGGACTTGCTTAAATTGCTTTTATAGCCTCCAACTCACACTCAGAGTAGTTATTGCCTGTAAAGCTTAGATTTTAATTTATATGTTATAGTCTTTACTCTATGATTTAGCTAACAATGTGCTGGAATAATCATCTCATACCAATTACAGGCTGCAGTTAATTTAGAATATAGACAATTCCATTGAGATAGGAGTCTAAATGCTTTAGGTTCTTTAGATTCCTATTTCAATCCTAATTAGCTGACTATGAAAATACACAGTTGGGAACAGGAATGCTCCTCTTGTACATGAGTGTAGTCAGTCATGAGTTTATGAAGAAGACGGAAAGCTTGGAAAAACTATTAAAAGATTTGAATCATTCATCATACTCTATTCATATTTTAATACAAATATTCATAATTGGCAGGCTCAGAGAGTTAGAATTATGATAACTAGTCAATTCCAAAACTTGCGGAAGATAACTTTCATAGTTTCATTCTTCTTCCAGCAAACTGGGTCGCGTGTTGGGTGTCTTGCATAAGTATACTATCTTTATATGTATTTGAGGAGGTTGAGGAAACGTAATTAAATCAGCCCAATTTTAACTTCATCAACATTCACTCATCCATCCTTATAAGAAAACAAACAACTCAAGCAAATAAAACCTAACCCGCTACAGGTGCACAACCTTTTATCCGAAAGCCTTGGGACCAGACACTTTTCGACCGGTCTTCGGAATGGGCTTCAACTGGCTCAGTGGTCATGGGCTCAATAGGTCGGAGTTTGCCTTCAGCTCAACTTGCTTCCATCTCGATGCTAGGAAGTTGCCCTGTGTCGGCGACTAAGTCAACACCAGTCTAAAACGCCGCTGTGTCTCCCTGTCCCTGGGATAGCAGGGGGCGATCAAACAGCACAATACCCCCCTCCCCCTCCAACTCCAGAGGAATCGCTCCCCGATGGGCCCGCTACGGCGACAATGGCATCTCCAGCCCGAGCTGCGCCACAAACACCTTGCACACCATCAGCTTCTGCCCTACGTGTTCCTCTAGAGTTGGAGCGGGGCTGGGCAGTTGCTGCTGGCTGTGCTGGGATCTCCGTGCTTGCAGTCCTGGGGGTCGCTGTCCCGTTGGTCCTGACGTCTCCACCCCCCGGACTGGACAACCTCAACTGTAACCGCCCTTTGCCCCCTCCATCTGCAACTGCAAACAACCCCACTCTCCTGCAAGGGCGGTGTTCCCGGAGGATAGCTGGCCGGAGACGTCAGGACCAACAGGGCTCCCTGATGGGCCCCTACACGCCCCGAGCTGCGCCCCGTCAGCAACCCAGGTTCCTCTGTAGTTGGAGCCTGGGTTGCTGCTGGCTGTGGGTCTCTGGGCTGCTTGCGGTGGGCCCTGGTGGTCGACGTCCAATTGGTCCTGACGTCTCCGGTGACTGCACTAGCCTGCTGGCTGCCATCGCCGACTGAAGACAGTACAAAGCCCCCGCGCCGGTGCGATGAGCGGGGAGCTGGAGAGGGGAGGGAAGGGGTCACACACATGCCGGGAAGCAGAGGGGTGTAGGTGGTTGAAGGGAGCGACAATCTGCTGCTGCCTCCGCTGATAGGTTCCCACGCAAGACTCACGATACACTGTGTATCGTGCTCTACCGTGGGAACTTTTTAACAGCGGGCAGGTAGCAGCATATTGAATTATAACCTCCCGCCAAATACTCACCTTCCTCTTTTATCCTGTTCCCCTTTCTTGGACTGTCCGCTCGTCACCTGCGGGCCGCCCTCGGTGAAGTCCCGTCTCCCGCTGGGATATAGGCGATCAAACAGCACAAATCCAGGATCCGCTCCCCGATGGGGCCGCTACGGCGACGTGGCAGTTCGCCCACAGCCCGAGCTGCGCCACCCCAAGAACAAGACGTACCCCTTGCACACCACCAGCTTCTGCCCATAGTTGCTGTTCCGAGTTGGAAATTGCTATCTACTATCCGTTTTCAAATTCCACACTGTGCTGCTGCACTGACTACAAAGCCCCCGCGCCGGTGCCGCTGGAGAGGGGAGGGAAAGGGGTCCACACACGGAACTTCCATCTGTATATATGTTATATATGTATGTAGCGCTACCGTAGAACTTTTTGCTGGCAGGTGCACCTATTGTCAATTATTAACCCTCCCGCCCCCTCACCTCTCTCTCTTTATTTGTTTTGTTCCCTTTTTTTGTTCCGCGCTGTCACCTCTGCGGGCCGCCCTCGGTGTTTTTTGTGAAAAAATTGTATTGTATGCACTGAGTACGAGCAGGTTTCAGTTTCATTTGATCATGTACATGTATAGTGACAATAAATGGCATATCATCATCAAGTTGGCAGTGTGGGCTTGTCCTCTTTGCCTGCATTTAGCACATATCCCTCTTCACCTTTCCTTTTCTAATGCCTTTTGAAAGGATGGAGTCTGTGCTTGGAGTCGAGTACTAAACAAGTATTTGCAGCTGTTTTCACCAAGGAGAAGGACATGGAAGAGGGTGAGATCAGTGTGGAGAATACTAATATGCAAGTGCAGTTTGAGATTAAGGAGGAAGAGGTGCTAGAACTCTTAAAGAGCATTAAGATGGATATAGCCCCAGGGCCTGATGGGATCTATCCTAGATAATTGAAGGGGGCATGATGAAATTGTGGGTGCCTTGACGCATATCTGTGCATCTTCTCTTGGCATTGGTGAGGCCCCGGAGGACTGGAGAGGAGCTAATATTGTTCCTCTGTTTGTGAAGAGAAGTAGAGAGATTCCAGGGAATTATAGTAAGGTGAGCCTTTCTGAGAGTGAATCTGCAGAAAGCAATTGGCCTGGATGGAGTCCCTGGCTGTGTCCTCAGGACCTGTGTGGATCAGCTGGCAGATGTATTCACAGACATCTTTAACCCCTCACTACTCCATTCCGAGGTCTCAACCAGCTTAAAAAAGATCACCATCATCATGCTGCATTAGAAAATGAATGTAGTGTGCCTTAATGACTACCGTCCAGTGGCTCTGAAAAGCACCCTCATGAAATGCTTCCAGAGACAGGTGATGGTGCACATTTTTTTTTAAAACTATGTCCAAATGTGTGTGTTTTAATGTCTCTCGGTGTGTCTTGTGTGGGGGGTGGTGAGGGAGGGTAAGGGGGAAACCGCTTTTGGTCGCCTCCTCCATGGTGAGGTGACTTTATCCATGTCGCCTCCCTCGTGGCCTAACACCAAGGATTGGTGCGGCCTTTCCCGGAGTCAGGCCCTGAGCTTCAGCAACGGGCGCAGCATCGACTTTTTCGAATGGGCGTCCATGGCGACCAGCCACATGTCCTCCAGGAACGGTCCGGCCAAATCTATGTGGATTCGCTGCCGTGGTTGGTCGGGGAAGGGCCAGGCGGAGGTCTCTTCTGGCAGATTCTGCCAAATATCCTCAGATGCACCATAGTAAGCATATGGTCATGTTCCACCACAGCTTGGTTTAGTAACAGCTGTGCCCAAGATCGCAAAACCATCCAGAGTTATAAATGTAGCCCAATCCATCACACAGCCCAAACTTCTTACCATTGACTCCATCTACACTTCATGCTGCATTGGAAAAGCAGCAAACATAATCAGACCTGTCCCATTCCTTTCTTCTTCCCGCTGTCTGGCAGAAGGTACAGAAGATTGAAAGTGTACACCAGCATACTCAGGAATAGCTTTTTCCCTTCTGTTATTAGGCTTCTGAACGTTCATTCCATAAGCTATTGTTCATTTCACCACTACCTCATCGAGGGCATTGGACTTTGTCTATGGAACTGATGTATTACAATGCTGAGAACTATATTCTACAATCTATATCCTCTTTGCTCTATCCATTTGAACTGATTGTATCTATGTATGGTATATCTGATCTGTTTGGATCTGTTCTAGCATGCAACACAAAGTTTTTAACCTAACGCAGTGGATGCGGTCTACATGGACTTTTTTTTATTATTTTAAATGTTTTAAATATTTATTTTTATTAGAAGCAATTGTACAAAGATAAAACATTCGGCATCTAAAATTATACAATTATTGTACAGCTTCATTTTTAACCTTATAACCAAAATTATGAAAATAAAAAAATAAAAAAGGAAAGAAAAAGAAAACAAGAAAGGAAAAAATTAGAAAGTGAAAAGACAGATCGAAAAAGAACAAAAGAAAACCCCCTAAACTACCAAAGTAGTGTGGCAGAAAGATATAGAAATAAGAAAAAAGAAAAAGAAAGGTGGAGATATACCTTGCCCTTCGTCCCCCCCGCCCACCTCACCCAACCCAGCGTCGGATTTAAATTTAAATTTGTGTTGCACCATGTTATTGTTGTAAGAATTCAGTGAAGGGTGTCCATGTCTTGAGAAATTGATCTGGTTTTCCCGCCAAGACAAGCCTAATTGTTTCCAAATGTAGTGTCTCGGATATGTTGTTGATCCACATCTTCACTGTAGGGACTGTTGTCTGTTTCCAAAATTTAAGTATTAATTTTTTCGCCGTTATCAGGCCATGGTTAAGAAAATGTCTTTGAAATATCGTTAGCCCAGATCAGGCCTCTGACATACCTATTGTGATCAATTTTATGTCGGGATCCAATTTTGTTTTAAGTATTTTGGAAAAGATATCAAAGATTCCCCTCCAGAAGTTTTGTAATTTTATACAGGAAACAAAAGAATGGGTTGTAGTCGCTTCTTGGAGGAGACATTTATCACAGATAGGAGAGACATTTGGGAAGATCTTATTCAATTTAGACTTTGAAAAATAGAGTCTATGCAGTATTTTAAATTGTATTAGTGAGTGCCTAACATTAAGAGAACAGTAGTTGTGTGTACATATAGAAGACTTTCCTGCCAACTACCCTTTGAAATTGTTAAACCCAATTCGACCTTCCCAAGCTCGCCTAATTATTTCCGACAATGGGATATGTAAATTTAAAAGGGTATTATCGAAGTACGATATTAACTTATTTGAATCCGCCTTTCTATTCATGCATTCATCTAGTATATCTGGACCCATGGAGTGACAATCTTGCGTGTATTTTCACATAGTCTCGTATTTGAAGGTATCTGAAGTAATGACTACCTTTCAGATGATATTTCAACTAATTCTTGAAACGAGAGGAAGGTCCCCATCTCGTAAAGGTCTCCCAGCTCAGCTTTCCCATTGTACAAACGCCTTGTCTAAAGTAGACGGTTTAAACGAGGGATTATTGGCAATTGGTAAAGAGGTGAGATAGATTTCTCAATTTTAAGGGTTGATTTCAATGTGGACTTTAGTAGGTATTTGACGTGATAGGCTGATCCAGAAGATTAAGATGCACCTGCAAGGTAACTCCAGAATGTTAAAGCTGCCAAAGCCTAATATAAAAACAGCTTTTTTCCATGAGCAGTAGCTCCACTCAACAACCAAAAGTCTGTAGCCTTTTGCTCTGGTATTTTATTTCATTCTTCACATGTTTAAATTAGACAATAGACAATGGGTACAGGAGTAGGCCATTCGTCCCTTTGAGCCAACACCACCATTCAATATGATCATGGCTGATCATCCTCAATCAGTACCCCGTTCGTGCCTTCTACCCATACCCCCTGACTCCACTATCATTAAGAGCTCTATCTAACTCTCTCTTGAAAGCATCCAGAGAATTGGCCTCCACTGCCTTCTGAGGCAGAGAATTCCACAGATTCACAGCTCTCTGGGTGAAAAAGTTTTTCCTCATCTCTGTTCTAAATGACCTATCCCTTATTCTTACACTGTGGCCCCTGGTTCTGGATTCCCCCTACATCGGGAACATGTTTCTTGCTTCTAGCATGTCCAATCCCTTAATAATCTTATATGTTTCAATAAGATCCCTTCTCTTACTTCTAAACTCCAGAGTGCACAAGCCCAGCCACTCCATTCTATCAACATATGACATTCCCGCCATCCCGGGAATTCCCCGTGTTTGTGATAGACCAAGAGGTTGCTCTCTCAAGAGTATACAAGACATTTAGGATTGAGTGGGAAGAGCACTCCTCCAGTTCTTCATTGAGAGGGTGATAAATATGCGCGATCCACAGAAAACTGAGAAGACTAAATCGTTGAAGATGTTTAAGAAAAAAGAAGATACATTTGTCAGTAAAGTGAGCATCAAGTAGTATAAAGAAATAATTGGAATCTGGTATTAAGATAAATGATCAGCCATGATCCTAATGGATGATAGAGCAGGCACAAATTACTGAATGCTCCTGCTCCTTCTGCTATTTGTCTGTCATTAAAGCTTAAAGCTTCATAATGTTTGACTCTTGTGTAAGAAGGAACTGCAGATGCTAATTTAAACCGAAGATAGACACAACAAGCTGGAAACTGAAGAAGAGTCTCGACCCAAAACGTCACCCATTCCTTCTCTCCAGAGATGCTGCCTGTCCCGCTGAGTTACTACGACACTTGTATTCCTTATCACAAAATTCAATGTCTGTAATGAGTTTCTCAGAGAAGGAGCATGAATGGTACCTTTATTCACATAAACACTGGCAATAATAGTAACACAAAGTTATTACACTCACAGAAAATTACATTGTTGAGGCATTTTCAAATAATTGTTCCAAAATTTGTTTAAGAAATATTAAATTTCCATGAAGACAAGGAACAGCTGTTCATAATAAGGCCTGATTTAGGGCATCACTCCTTTACCAGTTGAGATCCTGGGAATGGGAACAGGTGTCAAGGGTTATGGGGAGAAGGCAGGAAAATGGGATTAGGAGGCAGAGATCAGCCATGATTGAATGGCGGAGTAGACTCGATGGGCCGAATGGCCTAATTCTACTCCTATAACTTACTATCGCTATCATCTTAATAGGCAATGCCCTTCTAGGTCAAAGTTTAAATGCTGCTGCTGTCACACTTTTGGTAGAGTGGTAACAAGTAGATAGGGTGGTAAAGCCCCCTGTCCCACTGTACGAGGTCATTCAAGAGTTCTCCCGAGTTTCCCCTGATTCCAACTGGGAGAATTACGGTAACGGCCGCTCGTGGGGTTCTCGGGGCTCTCGTGGACATTTTTCACAATGTTGAAAAATCTTCACGAGTTTACCGCGTTTACTGGGTACCTGCCGTTAGCGTTACGAGCTGCTAAGAGACGTCCCGAGCTCCAACGTTCCTGGTAAGTACATACTTACCACAAGTCCGATTCATTTTTAAACTCGGGAGAACTCTTGAATTACCTCGAACAGTGGGACAGGGGCTTAAGGCATATGGACACATGCCTTCATTCGTCAAGGCATTGAGTATGTCAGGAAGTCATGATGCTGCTTTCTAGGACTTTAGTTAGGTGTCATCTGGAGTATTGCATGCAGGTCTGGTTGTCCTATTAGAGGAAGGCTTTGGAGAGGGTGCAGAGGAGGTTTGCCAGAATGATGCCTGGGTCAGGGGGCATTAGCTACAGTGAGAGGGTGGAGCAACTTGGATTGTTTTCTCTGGGATATGAAAGTTGAGGGGAGACCTGATAGAACTACATAACACTATAGGCAGCATAGATAGACCAGACAGTCAGAATCTTTTTCCAAGGGTGTTAATACCAAATACTAGAGGGCATTGCTTTAAGGTGAGAGGAGCAATGTTTAAAGGAGATGTGCTGGGCAAGATCTTTTAAACAATTGCTGCTGAGGATGAAGGTAGTTAGAATAGTGGCATGTAAGGGACTTTTAGATAGCCACGTGGATATGCAGGGAATTGGGGGATATAGATTGTGTGCAGACAGTTAAGAGTTGGTCTTGGCAACAAGTTTGGCACAGATATTGTGACCAAAGGGCCTGTTTCAGTTGTACTGTTCTATGTACTGTACTTTGCCTAAATTAGTTCTTTTTATGCTGATTAGTAAAATCTGATGGGATTTATGATGACCCGTGGGAAGATACCTACAGATAACTGGCAGATACTGAAGATGACAGTTTTCCACTCACTATTAATCTTAGGACATTGAGATCAGTTCTAGGTGCAATAAGTAAACTCAGCAATAACCAGTTATCAAATCTGGGACCATCCTGGTCAACTTTGTTACATATCGCGGTGCATTTACTGAGAGTCACAGGGAATCTATAACTTTTTATTTTCTGTTAAAACAGTGGAATTGGCAATTCAAAGTACGTGGAGCATTGTAGGCTATTGAATATTTTTACCTTCAATGGAACAAGATTGACAGAAGTGGGTATAGCAGAGTTTCATGTAATTAAATATGAATTATAGCCACTTTATCTATTAAGCAAAATGCTCAGTCTACAGATTTCTGGGCGGCACAGTGGCGCAGCTGGAAGAGGAGCATGATCAAGTACGTCAAATGTTATCTCTGTAATTACTTATTCTTATCATTCTTTCATACTTATGTACAAAACATTTACTAATTGTTCACACCCTCATACACTTCATGGAGGCATAGGGCAGACTGTTCAGTTTTAATGCAAAGACTCTTGGCTGTTGTCTCTCTTTTCCCAAATTACAACATTGTCCTATTACCATATTAGAATACCGTTAAAATATTAGAATTTTATTTTAGTTGTGCCATAGTATCTAGTTCCAACCAAAGTTACATTTAACTTCCTCTGTATTTCCAACATAAGGCCTGATGGGAACCTACCAAAGGCCACTGGAAAATTGGAAGGACTCTTATGCTAAGAATTTCAGTCAGCTTTGTGCATGGTACAAGCTCTCTACAACTCTTTGGTAAATTAATAACCCTTATGGCAGCATTTGTGCTTGGTATGTCTGTGGTTGCTGATAGTTCCTGATTCACTTCTTTAGTTGAGACCCTTTCTGGAGATCAGCAAGGTAAGCATATCTGGTCTAGGTGGTGGCATCCTAACAGGTGTAATTGGCTCCACAATAGAGAACATAGAAAAGCCCCATTTACAAGATACATATATATGAAAAGAAATGGATCTGCAACCATGCTCAGGGATCCTTAGATTGTAGGGATGAATAAAGAGAGCATGAGGTATTTCTTGTGGCAGGTGTTTCCATATTAATTTGGTGACTTGTGGTCATTCGAGTGAATGTGTCCATCACTAACCACACAGACATAGAAACATAGAAACATAGGTGCAGGAGTAGGCCATTCGGCCCTTCAAGCCTGCACCACCATTCAATATGATCATGGCTGATCATCCAACTCAGTATCCTGTACCTGCCTTCTCTCCATACCCCCTGATCCCTTTAGCCACAAGGGCCACATCTAACTCCCTCTTAAATATAGCCAATGAACTGGCCTCAAGTACCTCCTATGGCAGAGAATTTCAGAGATTCACCAGTGTGTGAAAAAAGTTCTTCATTAAAAGAATCAATCAATCAATATAGCCAATGAACTGGCCTCGACTACCCTCTGTGGCAGAGAGTTCCAGAGATTCACCACTCTCTGTGTGAAAAAAGTTCTTCTCATCTTGGTTTTAAAGGATTTCCCCCTTATCCTCAAGCTGTGACCCAACATCGGGAACAATCTTCCTGCATCTAGCCTGTCCAACCCCTTAAGAATTTTGTAAGTTTCTATAAGATCCCCCCTCAATCTTCTAAATTCTAGTGAGTACAAGCCGAGTCTATCCAGTCTTTCTTCATATGAGAGTCCTGACATCCCAGGAATCAGTCTGGTGAACCTTCTCTGTACTCTCTCTATGGCAAGAATGTATTTCCTCTGATTAGGAGACCAAAACTGTACGCAATACTCCAGGTGTGGTCTCACCAAGACTCTGTACAACTGCAGTAGAACCTCCCTGCTCCTATACTCAAATCCTTTTGCTATGAATGCTAACAAACCATTCACTTTCTTCACTGCCTGCTGCACCTGCATGCCTACCTTCACCTCCCCTCTCGACTCCATTCAAGGACACTTTCCGTCGCAACCGCAAGAAATGCAACACCTGTCCCTTCACCTCCCCCCTCGACTCCATTCAAGGACCCAAGCAGTCGTTCCAGGTGTGACAAAGGTTCACCTGTATCTCCTCCAACCTCATCTACTGCATCGGCTGCTCTAGATGTCAGCTGATTTACATCGGGGAGACTATGCGGAGGTTGGGCGATCGTTTCGCCGAACACCTCCGCTCAGTCCGCAATAATCTACCTGAACTCCCAGTGGCTCAGCACTTCAACTCCCCCTCCCATTCCCAATCCGACCTCTCTGTCCTGGCTCTCCTCCATTGCCAGAAATTGGAGGAACAGCACCTCACCCAGGTCTCGTTGCACCTCCCCTTTTCCTAATCGGCCACCATTCAGATAATAGTCGGGGGGTTATAGCTGCAAGAGCTGTGGATTGTCAGGGCTACCTTTTCTTTGCAAAGTAAACTTGACTGTTCAAGGTGCAGATTTAATTCAGCTTTGCTGCTCACATTGAGATGATAATATTAATAGGATATTGTGGCATCCCCACTAGATTGGTGCCATAAAAGTCCGAGTCATAAAATTTCCCAGACCTCAGGACCATTCGTACTGACACCCAGCATTTCAGTGAAGACTTCTGCAGTCTCGACATCAGGAAACCATGTAAGATTTACTATTGGGAACCTTTTCATACACTAATTGTAATGCCATGAATATTAGCTTTAATCGGATATTCCCATCAACAGCAGTTGCTCCATGTGTGGAAATCAGATTCTGTGAGTGGTAAAATCATTCTTAAAACAGAAGAAAGGAAAATTCAGAATTCTCTCTGAAATGTGCAGTACATTAGGTAAACATAGAAAATAGGTGCAGGAGTAGGCCATTCGGCCCTTCGATAGTCATGGTAGCCATGGTATACTATTTATAAAATTTTAATAACAATAATGCAAATATACTCATTATAGAGTTTTAGTTTCCGAAGATTTTAGGCACTATGAACACAGAAAATTTGGTGAGACTGGTTGAGTTTCTTCTCAGTAGGGTGTTAGTCAAATTCAAAACTGCATTGTATGTTGGCCAATAATGAAACAGTGGAGCCCCAGACTAAGCGTAAAATGGTAAATTGCCTGAAAACTCTGCCTCCTGTATCACTGTTCAATTTTACAAACACAAACTTTTGGACTATTAACTAGAAAGAATTGGAACCAAGAAAGCTCAAAATCCATGGTTGGTAGCCATTTTCACCAAGGCACTTAATTTGTTCTTTGTTTTGCTATACTGTATTGAGAATGAAGCAGAATGTATTTGTTGCATCTGATAAATCCTTTTTATTAACTTGTCCGAACAGAAATTCTTCATGTGAATCTGGATCTGGTTTGTGAGCTGTTTGACCGCAATCCCGGCCGTTATGGCCGTTAGGAGTCCAAACTCTTCCTGTTTCACATCCTTCTAAACTGGAGATCACACTTTAAACATCGCCATCAATCATACAACAACATGTTTCAATAGTGGAGCCTTGAGTTCAACTGAATCAGTAAGAGAAATTGAAAAGAGGACCTCACCAAGCTAGATTTGCCCTTTGATAGAATTTCAGTTCTCTCTTAAAATAACGTAAAACATTTTGGTAAATTGTTCAGTACGAACTCAAAGCTTTGTTTTGAAACTGCTTGTACTTATTCATTCAGTGCCGCTCTTTTTTTCTGTAAGACTTTCATGAGATCTGACATAAGGTCTGGCTTGTCCGAGACAACAGGTCTAGAATTGGGGCTGTTTTCACTCCTCTTCGGCACGACTATTCTTGCGGCATAGGTGGCTGGAGCTGAAGCAGGAGGAGGAGGAGGAGGAGGGGGTGGAGGTGGAGGTGGTGCCCCTCCACCTGAAGTGCTGTTAAAGCAAGGAGGAGGCGGCGGCAGGAAATCTGGAGGCGGCTCTGGTAAACTCTCCGGATCCGGTGGCGGTGGAGGTAACGCCGTAAAGATGGCATTTTTCCCACCTGAATTTTTCCGTTTGAGTAGGGTTGGAGGTGGTGCTGCTGATGCTGTTGAAGATCGGACAGGTGTTGGAGGAGGTCTCGAGAAGAGCTTTGGCTTGGATGGTGATGCTGCACTTAGAGGAGCTTTGAAAGGCAGAGGGGGAGGTTCAAAGGATGGAGGAGGAGGAGGTGGGAGATCCTCTTCATCAAAATCGTTAGGGCCTTGAAACATTATTTGCGCAGGTGGTGGCGGGAGGAAGGTGTCAATATCTTTCGTCGTCTTCACCTTAAAATCAAAAATACATGTTATTTTATGAGCCACTCGCACAACAAACATTGATTGTAGTTGTTATCATAGAAAATAGTTGCAGGAGGAGGCTATTTGGCCCTTTGAGCCAGCTCCGCCATTCATTGTGTTCATGGCTGAGTTTTCATTTTAACCATATAACCATATAACCATATAACAATTACAGCACGGAAACAGGCCATCTCGACCCTTCTAGTCCGTGCCGAACACATAATCTCCCCTAGTCCCATATACCTGCGCTCAGACCATAACCCTCCATTCCCTTCCCATCCATATAACTATCCAATTTATTTTTAAATGATAAAAATGAACCTGCCTCCACCACCTTCACTGGAAGCTCATTCCACACAGCTACCACTCTCTGAGTAAAGAAGTTCCCCCTCATGTTACCCCTAAACTTCAGTCCCTTAATTCTCATGCTGCATTATTGCCATAGAGGGAGTGCAGAGAAGGTTCACCAGACTGATTCCTGGGATGTCAGGACTGTCTTATGAAGAAAGACTGGATAGACTTGGTTTATACTCTCTAGAATTTAGAAGATTGAGAGGGGATCTTATAGAAACTTACAAAATTCTTAAGGGGTTGGACAGGCTAGATGCAGGAAGATTGTTCCCGATGTTGGGGAAGTCCAGGACAAGGGGTCACAGCTTAAGGATAAAGGGGAAATCCTTTAAAACCGAGATGAGAAGAACTTTTTTCACGCAGAGAGTGGTGAATCTCTGGAACTCTCTGCCACAGAGGGTAGTTGAGGCCAGTTCATTGGCTATATTTAAGAGGGAGTTAGATGTGGCCCTTGTGGCTAAAGGGATCAGGGGGTATGGAGAGAAGGCAGGTACGGGATACTGAGTTGGATGATCAGCCATGATCATATTGAATGGCGGTGCAGGCTCGAAGGGCCGAATGGCCTACTCCTGCACCTAATTTCTATGTTTCTATGTTTCTATGTTTCATGTCATGTCCCCTTGTTTGAATCTTCCCTACTCTCAGTGGGAAAAGCTTTTCCACGTCATAAGTAATATTCCACGTCATTTTCCTAAGTAATAATGTTATTATTTAGCAACCCCTCAGTTAACTCCTTTTCCTGGCTTGGCTACAAATTTAGTTTGCCTTTACTTCCTATAACTCAGTGCCATTCACCCTGGGCCAGGTTTAGTATTTGGATTATGCTGATCTCTACCCTGGTGGATGGTGGAAGTTGGATCATTCGAACATTTTTAAATGGAACATAAAATATAGAAGGTCAGCATAGGAACATGTCCTTCAGCCCACAAAGTCTGTGCCAAGCATAAAGCCCACACTAACTCTTACCTGCCTGCACAATAATCCATATCTTTCCATATTCCTCCATTCTCTGCATATACATGTGCCTATCCAAAATACTCTTAGATGCCACTATCGTGTCGGCCTCCACCACTCCCTCGCAGCAGGTTCCAGATACTCGTCACTCTTTGCGTCAAACACTTGCCCCGCACATCTCCTTTACATTTTGGGCCTCTCTGCTTAAAGCTATACCTTCTAGCATATACCATCCATAAAGACTCCTCACACCCTTGTAACGGACTGTTCAAACTACTTCCCTCCGGCAGACGTTACAAGGCCTTCTACGCCCGAACCTCCAGACTCAGGAACAGCTTAATTCCCAGAGCTATAATGGCTCTGAACCGGCCCTGCTGAGTGCCCCCCCCCCCCCCCCCCCCCCCCCCCCCCCATGGACTGTGTTCCTCGGATGGTCACGTCGCACAGACACATCTGCACTTTAGTCTGTTTGAACTGTTTTGACTGTTTTACTGTTCTTTTTACAAACCATGTTCTCGGGGTATCTAAATCTAAATTTTATTAGTTATTTATGTTATGACATCGGATGGAAGCTGCATACCAAATCTTGTTGCGCTTATGTGCAATGACAATATATTATTATATTATTATTATTATTATTATTATTATTATTATTATTATTATTATTATTTCATGGAGGTGGATTAATATTTGCTAAGTCAAGGAAAAGAAGGGAATGAAGAAAGGGCACAGAAGAGGAGCTGAGGCCAGCATAGATCAGCCATGGTCTTATTAAATGGCAGGTGGACCTGAAAGGCCTGATGGCCTACTCCTGCTTCTATTTTCTTGCGGCCCTGTGTATATGTGGTAACTTATTAAAGATAAATCTTATCTTTATAAAGCGGCAAAATGATGCATTAGTTTCAATTCCCTTTTTCTCAGAGAGTGGTGAGTCTGTGGAATTCTCTGCTTCAGAGGGCGGTGGAGGCAGGTTCTCTGGATGCTTTCAAGAGAGAGCTAGATAGGACTCTTAAAAATAGCGGAGTCAGGGGATATGGGGAGAAGGCAGGAACGGGGTACTGATTGGGGATGATCAGCCATGATCACATTAAATGGCGGTGCTGGCTCGAATGGCCGAATGGCCTACTCCTGCACCTATTGTCTATCGTCTATTGCTGAGTTTCTGAGCATATGTACAGGAACCTGGAATCATTTAAATATTTGCTAAGTAGTATGATTCATTCCCCATCTATCCCAGACATGCACGGACACGACAACATAAGACATTGAAACAGAACTGTCCCATATAGTCCTGCATATGGTCCTGCACTGCCCTTAGTGCTCTGTCATTCACTTAGTGCCAGGATTTGATGGCCTGAGTTATAAGATGTGGTTGGGCAGGCTAAAACTTTATTCCTTGGAGTGTACGAAACTGAGCAGTGCCCTTACAGACATGTATAAATTCATGAGGAGCTGCATGGGTTGAAGGCACACAGTTTTATTTCTCTGGAAAGGGGCATCAAAAACTAGAAGGCATAGATTTAAGGTGAGAGGGGAAAGATTTAAAAGGAAGCTAAGGTGTAACTTCTTTACACGGAGGGCGAGTCATATATGGAATGAGCTGCCAGAGAAATTGGTTCAGGAAGGTACGCTAACAACATTTAAAATACATTTGCACAGGTAACATAGAAACATAGAAATTAGGTGCAGGAGTAGGCCATTCGGCCCTTCGAGCCTGCACCGCCATTCAATATGATCATGGCTGATCATCCAACTCAGTATCCCGTACCTGCCTTCTCTCCATACCCCCTGATCCCCTTAGCCACAAGGGCCACATCTAACTCCCTCTTAAATATAGCCAATGAACTGGCCTCAACTACCCTCTGTGGCAGAGAGTTCCAGAGATTCACCACTCTCTGCGTGAAAAAAGTTCTTCTCATCTCGGTTTTAAAGGATTTCCCCTTTATCCTTAAGCTGTGACCCCTTGTCCTGGACTTCCCTAACATCGGGAACAATCTTCCTGCATCTAGCCTGTCCAACCCCTTAAGAATTTTGTAAGTTTCTATAAGATCCCCTCTCAATCTTCTAAATTCTAGAGAGTATAAACCAAGTCTATCCAGTCTTTCTTCATAAGACAGTCCTGACATCCCAGGAATCAGTCTGGTGAACCGTCTCTGCACTCCCTCTATGGCAATAATGTCCTTCCTCAGATTTGGAGACCAAAACTGTACGCAATACTCCAGGTGTGGTCTCACCAAGACCCTGTACAACTGCAGTAGAACCTCTCTGCTCCTATACTCAAATCCTTTTGCAATGAAAGCTAACATACCATTCGCTTTCTTTACTGCCTGCTGCACCTGCATGCCTACCTTCAATGACTGGTGTACCATGACACCCAGGTCTCGCTGCATCTCCCCCTTTCCCAATCGGCCACCATTTAGATAATAGTCTGCTTTCCTATTTTTGCAACCAAAATGGATAACCTCACATTTATCCACATTATACTGCATCTGCCAAACATTTGCCCACTCACCCAGCCTATCCAAGTCACCCTGCAGTCTCCTAGCATCCTCCTCACAGCTAACACTGCCCCCCAGCTTAGTGTCATCCGCAAACTTGGAGATATTGCCTTCAATTCCCTCATCCAGATCATTAATATATATTGTAAATAGCTGGGGTCCCAGTACTGAGCCTTGGGGTACCCCACTAGTCACTGCCTGCCATTGTGAAAAGGACCCGTTTACTCCTACTCTTTGCTTCCTGTTTGCCAGCCAGTTCTCTATCCACATCAATACTGAACCCCCAATGCCTTGTGCTTTAAGTTTGTATACTAATTCTTATGTGGGACCTTGTCGAAAGCCTTCTGGAAGTCCAGATACACCACATCCACTGGTTCTCCCCTATCCACGCTACTAGTTACATCCTCGAAAAATTCTATAAGATTCGTCAGACATGATTTACCTTTCGTAAATCCATGCTGACTTTGTCCAATGATTTCACCACTTTCCAAATGTGCTGCTATCCCATCTTTAATAACTGACTCTAGCAGTTTCCCCACTACCGATGTTAGACTAACTGGTCTGTAATTTCCCATTTTTCTCTCTCCCTCCCTTCTTAAAAAGTGGGGTTACGTTTGCTACCCGCCAATCTTCAGGAACTACTCCAGAATCTAAAGAGTTTTGAAAGATTATTACTAATGCATCCACTATTTCTGGAGCTACTTCCTTAAGTACTCTGGGATGCAGCCTATCTGGCCCTGGGGATTTATCGGCCTTTAATCCATTCAATTTACCCAACACCACTTCCCGGCTAACCTGGATTTCACTCAATTCCTCCAACTCCTTTGACCCGCGGTCCCCTGCTATTTCCGGCAAATTATTTATGTCTTCCTTAGTGAAGACGGAACCAAAGTAGTTATTCAATTGGTCCGCCATATCCTTGTTCCCCATGATCAACTTCCCTGTTTCTGACTGCAAGGGACCTACATTTGTTTTAACTAATCTCTTTCTTTTCACATATCTACAAGGTACATGGATAGGAACGATTTAGCGGGTAATGGGCCAAATATGGGCGAATGGGGCTAGCTTAGATGAAGTAAGGCTTCATCAATGGCATGGATGAGCTGGGCCGAAGGGCCTGTTTCCATGCTGTATGACTCCATTAACTAATTTTAATCAGCATGTTTTAATTTTTTAATCTATTTATAGATATGATAATTCTCATCAGGCATGCTTGGAGACCGTTGAAGAAGTCTTCCTTCATTATGAGCTAACAGGGTGGTCCTAGGCTGGGCCCCTGGCCTGAAGCCAGGTCACTCTCAATGACCATCCTGTGGATAGTTGCAGAAGGGATGTCCCCTGCTGGAGAACAAAGATGAGGTGTGGGCTCACTTTTCACTTGTTACCCAGTAGTTTGGAGAAAGAAATCATCATCTCTGGTAAATTATGCCGTGATTCTCTCCACATATAACACAGGCTTTGAGCCTGCAAAAGTGAGGTCAGTGAATTTGAAATGAACAGTTGACCTCATGCTTTTACATGCAATCATATGGGCAAGACTGCCTGTGCAACAAGTCCTGGAATCCTCACAGATATCCCCAATGTCTGTGATCCCACTGGTAAGACTTTAATTTTATGGAGGATGGGAAGGTTGTAGTCACACACTGCTCATTATCTGGGCAACAGACAAGCATGGACTTGTCTGTTGCGAGAGGCTTGTTCTCCCATCACCTGTTTGAAGGCAAAGCTTAGGCAAAAAAGGTTATTTTAATTGAAAGAACACTATGGCTTAAGATTATGCTTTACATTGCAGATCCCGTGTACCACTGTACCGTCCATTTTTCCAGGCCAATGTTTGTACTATTGAGACTACACGATCAGTTTTAGGGGAAATCTATGTACTCACTAGTTAAAGTTAGAATATAAAACAAAAGAAGGGTCTTGACCCGAAACGTCACCCATTCCTTCTCTCCAGAGATGCTGCCTGTCCCGCTAAGTGACTCCAGCACTTCGATTTAAACCAGCATCTGCAGTTCTTTCCTACACGTAGAACAGTACAGCACAGGAACGGGCCCTTCGGCCCACAATGTTTGTGCCGAACATGATCAACTGATCTAATCTGCCTGTACATGATTCATATCCTTCTATTCCCTGTACTTCCATGTGCCTCTCTAAAAGCTTCTTAAATGCCATTGTCACATCTGCCTCACAACTCTCTGTGTAAAATAACTTGCCCCGCATATCTCTTTTAAACTTACCTTAACCATCTCACCTTATAACTATGCCCTCCAGTGGTGGACATTTCTACCCTGGGAAAAAAAAGTTCTGACTGTCCATCCTACCCATGCCACTCATAATTTTATATACTTCAATCAGGTCTCTCCTCACCTCCGACATTCTAGAGAAAACAATCCAACTCTATCCAAACTCTTCCGTTAGATGAAACCTTCTAATCCTAACCTACGGAATCAAGGGATATGGGGAGAAAGCAGGAACGAACTATTGATTTTGGATGATCAGCCATGATCATATTGAATGGCGGTGCTGAAGGGCCAAATGTCTTACTCCTGCAACTATTTTTTGTCTTTCCATCCATTCAGCATTCTAGTGATAAGATTGTCAAAGATAGTTATTAAAGATTGTTATCAAAGAAAATTGTTATTAAACAGGAAAATTAATTGATCTCGGTCAATATTTTCACTTTGCTTACCTCTTCATTATACTGGGCTCCAATTGGGTTCGGAGGTCGCTGGGCTTGTCCTGGGTGGCCATTCGCTTGAAGAGGAGCTTGATGACAATATGGAAAATTTGCTTGTTAAGAATTGGTGAGCAACAGATAGACAAACTCAAGGACTTACTTATTGCATAGAATAATTCCCTCTTAATCTGCTCAAAAATCTTTATTTTACAAGACATTCAAAACACAGTGAAACTAAAATGTTTTGCCTTTTTTATTTTAGTTTTAAGTTGCAATTAAAATGAAGTACACAGGTCTAATCTGTTTTTTTGTTGAATTCCCAGACTCAATCACCGAGGAGGTAAATTAAGTGTCAAAGAGGTGAAAAAAACGCCATTCAGGTTTTCCTGTAATCTTTCCTGATGTCAAACCTTTGAAAAGCATTGAGGACATCTGACAGCAACCCATTTACCCTGCTTTCTGAGAAAGAAAAACCTTTGGATGAGGGGGGGGGGGCTACAGAGAAAACGTAAAGGTCGTGTAAGAAAAGCATCATCTTACATGGTTTCTGTAGAACTGTTAATTTTGTGAATGAATGCTGCAATATCTGTTCTTTTATGCTGAAAATGTCCCTCCTTTTGTTACAACTGTGTTTAATTGTTTTCACTGCATCTTTCTGTATGCTAAACTTTCGACACAGTGAATAATTTCCTGTATAGGAAGGAACGCCAGATGCGGGTTTATATCAAAATTAGACACAAAATGCCGGAGGAACTCTGCAGGTCAGGCAGCATCTCTGGAGAAAAAGAATAGGTGACGTTTTGGATCAGAACGTTCTTCATAATTTCATGGGTCATCTTTGTCACTTCTAGTTCAAAATGGACCCAGTTTGCATTCTCAACAGATCAGTTTTAATGACTGATGTAATATTGGACTTGCGTTCCTGTACTTGCCTGGCCTACCATAAAAAGGATGAGGAGCTTTTACTTGTGGTCTCTCTCAGAGAGCTGCACGAGTGCTCAATTTGGAAATATGTAAGTATTAATTTTTGAAGATAAACAGAGGGAGTACAGAGAAGGTTCACCAGACTGATTCCTGGGATGTCAGGACTTTCATATGAAGAAAGACTGGATAGCCTTGGTTTGTACTCGCTAGAATTTAGAAGATTGAGGGGGGATCTTATAGAAACTTACAAAATTCTTAAGGGGTTGGACAGGCTAGATGCAGGAAGATTGTTCCTGATGTTGGGGAAGTCCAGGGCAAGGGGTCACAGTTTAAGGATAAGGGGGAAATCTTTTAGGTCTGAGATGAGAAAAACATTTTTCACACAGAGAGTGGTGAATCTCTGGAACTCTCTGCCACAGAAGGTAGTTGAGGCCAGTTCATTGGCTATATTTAAGAGGGAGTTAGATGTGGCCCTTGTGGTTAAGGGATCAGGGGGTATGGAGAGAAGGCAGGTACAGGATACTGAGTTGGATGATCAGCCATGATCATATTGAATGGCGGTGCAGGCTCGAAGGGCCGAATGGCCTACTCCTGCACATATTTTCTATGTTTCTATGTTTAGTTGTTATATCAATAGCTACAAGCTATTTAGTTGTTATATCAATAGCTACAAGCTACTTTGACAATTATTTCATCAATGTTACCAATAAAAAGCTAGACACCCACAATATGTGCACAGAAACGTTGATCCTCAGTGTTATTGTAACTGGAGATTCATGCAAGAAGACAAGACAATATTCAAATATTTTCCCTGTTTTAAAGCATTTATTCTGTGGTCCATTCTTTGTTTTAACAGCCAGTAGTAATTTCACCAAATGTACACTTTCAGGTTTATTCAATACAAATTAAATTGTAACTGTAACTGATTTCAGATCCAAGTCAATATTGGCTACTTTGGTAAAGAGGGTGAATTAGTGAAATTTATGAACTAGAAGTGACAATGGAAATTATTCACTGTGGTGAGAATTCCAATGAATGCTGTGAAAAAGCTGAGGAAGGGGAGGAGACAGCAAGGGCTAGCAAAATTGGGAGAATTCAATGTTCATGCCCGCAGGATGCAGACTCCCCAAGCGGAATATGAGGTGCTGTTCCTCCAATTTCCGGTGTTGCTCACTCTGGCCATGGAGGAGACCCAGGACGGAGAGGTCGGATGGGGAATGGGAGGGGGAGTTGAAGTGCTGAGCCACTGGGAGGTCAGGTAGGTTCTTGCGGACTGAGCGGAGGTGTTCGGCGAAACGATCGCCCAGCCTCCGCTTGGTCTCACTGGTGTAGATCAGCTGACATCTAGAGCAGCGGATGCAATAGATGAGGTTGGAGTAGATACAGGTGAACCTCTGTCGCACCTGGAACAACTGCTTGGGTCCTTGAATGGAGTCGAGGGGAGTGTTATGTGTAACTCTTGATGTTATAAATTCCATGATATGATCTTCCCTCATCCGATGCTGGTGTTTAAGAAGGCACCTTCTCATGGGAGTTAGGAAAAGACAATAGATGTTGGGCTTGCCAGTTGATATTAGATCCAGCGAATCTGCTTTTGTAGGAGTTTTTAAGGATTTTTATTTATGTGTTTCATCGTGACATATTTATTAAATACGGTTTATAATTTGCAAAAGCAATTGTTGGGAGTGAGTTATTTAAGAATATTCAAAGCATGTAACAAGATGCAATACAAATGCAAGCTGTAACTCGCCTGAACAGGGAAATATTTGATGTGTTTGATGGATGAGACGACATAAAATACGAGATTATGTGCCCTCAATGCCACCAAACAATTTAATAGCTTCCATTGCCATTTTCTTCAATGGTGAAGCATGGGTATAAGTAGTCTGGAAGGAAAATAGAAGCACTTGTGTACCTGGAGTGGTGTTGGTGGTATCGACAGGCTTGGCATTTGATAAATCCGCCCATCGTGATGCCAGCCCAGCCTTTTGTAATGCCACTTTGTAATTGTCGTACAATGTCTTACTGTACTAAAGGCAGAAAAGAGAACTCATTATCCTCCATGTATTGTGAAATAAAGAACATAGAACAGCACAGCACTGGAATAGGCCTTTTGGCAATGTCTCTGATGAAATTATGTCAGGTTAAACTAATCTTCTCTGCATGCATGCTATCCATATCCCTCCATTTCCTGCATATTCATATATCTGAAAGCCTCGTAAATGCCCACTATTGTATCTGTCTCCACCACCACATGTTTCAGGCACCCACTACTCTCTATATTAACAAATCTGTCCTGCACATCTCCTTTAAATGTTGCCCATCTCGTCTTAAAGCTCTGCCTTCTAGCCTGTGACATGTCCATCCTGGGAAAAATGATTTGACTGTCAACCCTATCCATGCCTCTCAATTTTTTTAATTAATGGTTTACTCCTGCTATGATTGGTTCTAAAATGGAATATACGTTTCCAATATTCAATCTGATTCACCTACATTTTAATGTCAAAGAAAGGCCCTGAGAACACAGAACTGGGGTCATTTTTTAGTTTAGTTTAGAGATACAGCGCGGAAACAGGCCCTTCGGCCAACCGGGTCTGGGCTGACCAGCGATCCCCGCATATTAATAATATAATAATAATAATAATAATAATATAATAATCTTATTTATATAGCACATTTTTAGTCAACTTGCATTGACCCCAAAGTGCTTCACATAATTACATTACATTTACACACAGGCAAAGGTGGGTGAAGTGTCTTGCCCCAAGGACACAACGACAGTATGCACTCCAAGCGGGATTCGAACCAGCTACCTTCCGATCGCCAGCCGAACACTTAGCCCATTGCGCCATCTGTCGTCCCACTTAATTAACACTATCCTACACCCATTGGGGACAATTTTTACATTTACCAAGCCAATTAACCTACAAACCTGTACGTATTTGGAGTGTGGGAGGAAACGAAAGATCTTTTGAAAACCCACTCAAGTCACGGGGAGAACGTACAAACGAACCCGGGTGTCCAGCGCTGCATTCACTGCATTCACTGCATTCATACAAGACAACTACTCTACCACTGCGCCACCATGACCGCCCAATGGTTCAATTATGGTTCATTGAATTCAATTAAGCACACTTATACTGTTTATTTAAATACAGTTTTATATTGTTATTTAAATATCAAGGTATGTGCACTATCAATATAACAAACCAGCGTTCGTTCAACCAGGGTTAACAGTTGCTGATCAGATTTTCATTGTGTTTTTAGCAAGAGAATTTGGTGAAGGTGGAAGCCCATATAAAGCAAAATAAAGAAGAACAATTATCCCAACGGTTGGGATATCAGTTTACAGCTGTATCAAACGTTGATGAGGCTGTACTTGGACTATTAGCACATCTGGATGAATAGCCATAGGAAGGATGTAATTAAGCTGGAAAGGATGCAGGATGCAGGATGCAGATTCACAAAGATGTCCTTGTGACTGGAGGGCTTGAGTTATACGGGAACAATAGATAGACTGGGGTTTTATTTCCCTGGTGCATAGGAAGTTGAGGGGTGATTTCACCGAAGTTTATAAAATAATGAGGGGCATAGATAGGATGATGATCAAAGTCTTGTTTTCCAGGGGAGGGGAGTCTAAATCTAAAGGGGTAACTTTAAAAGAGACCTGAGGGTGTTGGGTATTTGGAAAGAGCTGGCTGTAAAGAGTTAGAGGAGGGTACAATTACCAAGTTTAAAAGAGTTGGACAGGTACATAGATAGGAATGATTTAGAGAGATATGGACTAAATGCAGGCCAGTGGGGATAGGCAAATTGGTCAACATGGATGAGTTGGGCCAAAGGGCCTCTTTCCGTGCTATATGATATACATTTTTAGAGAAAGGTTACAGACAAAATCAAGTGAAAAAGTTTGTAAGATCTGTTTTCTAATGAGGGTCGACTGATTACTAACCAGCACTCATTACTACAGCAAAAAAAAATGGCTGGAGGAACGTTTGTGTCTCTGTTCTCATTACCATATTTTATTAAGAGTTTCAACAATCCCATTTTCACTCACCTTTCCGATTCGTATTCCAGTTACCCACTGTTGTAGACTCCAAGCATTATCACAGCACAGGTACTTGATGTATTGTGATTCCTTTTGAATCTGGGGATGCTAGCACATTATATATATTGTCAAAATCAGACATCATTTCTGGTGTTTTAAATGTAAAATACAATCAACTGCAGGATCTTGCATTTAAATGTCTGGGAATTGGTTTTGTTGTTAGTGAGCAATCTGATAATGCAATCTATTTATTATTTGGTTATTGTTTACATAAATAATGCCCTGCTAAATTTGGCAAAGTTAAAGAGGAAGGTGGAAAATAAAACTTACTTATGAATGGGTTTGGATGAAGAGCTAGAATTGCCATAGAGGGAGTGCAGATAAGGTTCACCAGACTGATTCCTGGGATGTCAGGACTGTCTTATGAAGAAAGACTGGATAGACTCGGCTTATACTCTCTAGAATTTAGGAGATTGAGAGGGGATCTTATAGAAACTTACAAAATTCTTAAGGGGTTGGACAGGCTAGATGCAGGAAGATTGCTCCCGATGTTGGGGAAGTCCATGACAAGGGGTCACGGCTTAAGGATAAGTGGGCAATCCTTTAAAACCGAGATGAGAAGAACTTTTTTTACACAGAGAGTGGTGAATCTCTGGAACTCTCTGCCGCAGAGGGTAGTCGAGGCCAGTTCATTGGTTATATTTAAGAGGGAGTTAGATGTGGCCCTTGTGGCTAAGGGGATCAGAGGGTATGGAGAGAAAGCAGGTACGGGATACTGAGTTGGATGATCAGCCATGATCATATTGAATGGCGGTGCAGGCTCGAAGGGCCGAATGGCCTACTCCTGCACCTAATTTCTATGTTTCTATGTTTCTATGTTGAGCTATTCAATTTTACACTGACTTTTGTTTCAGATAACGCGCACGTGTCCTTAAAATTAATTTACCACAAGAGACAACAATTTCAAAACCAACTTTTTTTTTGCCTTCATTAAATGTGCTTCAGAATGGGTAGTGAACTAATTTGTTGAACCGCTGCAGTGTTTCTGGTGAAAGTACTTCCTCATTATTGTTGGGTTTACTATATACTTATTTCAATTGCTTTTTCTATTGTTTGGTCAGTGATATTTGTTTCATATTCTCTTAAATAGATCCAGGGCATTAATCCTGCTCTTTGAGCTGTTGAGTCCTTTCGTAACAATGGTAGTACCAGAATGAAGACCCAGTGATGATGAAGTGTTTTCATTTAGAACTATTCCAAGTTAGGATGGTGGACAGTGGAAGGGAACCTGCAAGTGATGCTGTCATGCACCTGGTGTGCCTGTCCTTCTTGGTGGGAGAGATTGTAGGTTTGGGAGATAGATTTGAGTAACCTATGCAATTAAATGCCGCAGCACTGGTGAGTAAGGCAAGGCAGTGCCTTTACCACCTCAGGCAATTGAGGAAATTCAGAGTGTATCCGAGGATCCTCCAGTGCTTCTACTCAGCGGCGGTGGAAAGCATCTTGTCCGGAAATATTACCATCTGGTTTGGGAATTGCTCTGCCCAGAACAAGAAGGCTCTGCAGAGTGTAGTGCGTTCGGCCGAACGCACTATGGGAACTTCACTCGCCCCCCTGCAGGAACTATACATCAGGAGGTGCAACTCCAGAGCCAATAAAATCATGGGAGACCCCTTCCATCCCTGCACGGACTGTTCCAGCTGCTACATTGAGGCAAACGCCTCCGTTGCCATGCTGTGAGAACGGAGAGGTTGAGAAGTAGTTTCTTCCCAGAGGCCATTAGGACTGTAAACTCCTATCTCACCAGGGACTAACTTTTACTGTACCACTCTACTGTTTTTTTTTTAAATTGCTGTTGTTTTTCCTTTTTCCTTCCGCCCACAATATTTAATATGTAAAAGATTATGTGATTCTGTTCCATTCTGTTTGTAGTTTGTTTGTTTGTCTTTCTGCACAAAGTCCGCGAGCATTGCCACTTTTCATTTCACTGCACATGTGTATGTGTATGTGACGAATAAACTTGACTTGACTTGAAATGCAGTACACGGACTGAAAGTTTAGGTTGGTGGATAGAGTGCCTGTCAAGTGCGATGCTTTCCCATGGATGGCATTCAGAATCTTGGGCACTGTTAGGAAATTGACTCATCCAGGTAAGCAGAGTTTTCTGTCACACTCCTGAATACATGGATGTCAAGTAACAATTATAGATTAAATGTTAATTTTAAATGTGCTTATATTGTTTAGATTTGAAAAATGAGGTGGGAGCATGATTTTATTTCTTCCTCATAACTGGATACATAGATATTGGAATAAAATCCTTCCTGGATAATGTAATCTTATGATATTACTTCTGTTATGAAGAAGGGAGCAGATTTAATATCTCTAGATTTCTGCAACAAAAAAAAGCCTCCACATGATATCGATCTTGCCTGAAATAAACAAGCAAATAATTCACTGTCCTACACCATGGTGTTTGTGAATCAGTGAAGAACGAAGTCACCTTGCATTGAGCATTACAATAGATGGCACAAAGATTTTTCAGCTTGTTGTAAAACTTAAGTAGGTGACATCTCAGGTGGCTGGATTGATGGCATGGGTCTTTTTAAGGTAATGCAATTCAATTGGCATTGACTTAAAAGATAAATGAATTGAAATAAATATATAACATCATGCTGAAGGTCATTCACTGTTGCATTCCCACTGAATACCCATTGCATTCCAAATATTATAGCATATGAATAGCATATATAAAGCACAATGTCCATTAAATGAAACTTTGGCCATTACACACAGATTCGGTAGGAGAAACATAAATCCTATGTTAATGAAACCTTGGAATATTAAAGCATGGGATAGCTGTACACCTTTATTGGCAACGTGAATCTGAAGCAAACGCCGATACTTGCCAATCACTATTTCTGAATTATGCCATTTATAGATGAAGAATACTGGACAAGGGGTCACTCTTCCATATTCCAATCAAGAAATATCTTATTGGATATATCGTATATATCCACAGTGGTGCAACTGGTAGAGTTTGCTGTTTTTTTCCCCCCTTTTTCCTTCCGCCCACAATATTCAATATGTAAAAGAATATGTGATTCTGTTCCATTCTGTATGTCGTTTGTTTGTTTGTCTTTTGGCACAAAGTCCGCGAGCATTGCCACTTTTCATTTCACTGCACATCTCGTATGTGTATGTGACGAATAAACTTGTTTGAGCCATTTAGAGATGGTTTGACTCGGTACCCTGACCCAGTGGCATTTTTGTGGCTGACCCATCGTGCTTGTCGTCTCCCTCGGGAACTTTAAATTGTGTTGATACATTGTAGAAGGTGAGTCATGACATGTAACGGTCGTCAGGTGAGTACGCCCGGAATTCCATAATGAGTCCTGAAGTTCCTGGTCTGCTTTGTTTTACCAGCTCCTGAATGGTGAATGTTATTTGGTCTGATGTTATGATTAGATTGTCCAGTCTGAGTAGGTAAAACGACTGGACCCTATGCTGAGGCTAAGCCATCAACATGGCCGTATACAGGGTAGCTGTTTTCAGAGTAAGGGATCTGGCTGGTGGCCATCCTTTAGGTATGTCAGGACAACGCTGACATCCCAGATCTTGGTATATCTAGGTCTAGGGGTTTTGAATAGAAGGTACCTCTCATTAATTTGGCCACCAGTGGACGAGACCTATGGCCTGTTTCCCTTGGTGCCTGTCTTAGATAGGCTGACAGTGCACTTCTAGCACATTTGATAGTGCTATAGTTCAGACCTTCATCGTGGTGAAGGCTGGCCAGGAACTCCGGTACATAGGTATGGTGGTTGATTAGTAGGTTGTCTCTGTTCTCGAGCAGTATGTTTCCCATTTTCTTATACTGGAGAGATATTGTTTCTTGGTGGAAGTCGGTGAGATGCTGTCATCGTGTTCATGGTCCTATTTGACAATCCCAGGTCCATCAAAAGGTCTTTTTTGGAATCTGCAACCCAGTAGGCTTATTTTGTCATGGCATGGGTGACTTTCGCCTGATACAGGGTGGATCAGTAGATCTGGTCCGTGGGGAATAGTCATGGGTTTCAATGACCCTCAGATTCAGATTACAGTGCAGAGACAACAGAGACAACAAAATGCATTTAGCATCTCCCTTGAAGAGCGACATAGCAAACGATTTGAATAAAAAAATAATAAGTTTCCGGGGGGGGGTGGTGATTGGCAGTCACCGAGGTACGTTGTTTAGTAGAGTGACAGCCGCCGGAAAGAAGCTGTTCCTCGACCTGCTGGTTCGGCAACGGAGAGACCTGTAGCGCCTCCCGGATGGTAGGAGGGTAAACAGTCCATGGTTGGGGTGAGAGCAGTCCTTGGCGATGCTGAGCGCCCTCCGCAGACAGCGCTTGCTTTGGACAGACTCAATGGAGGGGAGCGAGGAATCGGTGATGCGTTGGGCAATTTTCACCACCCTCTGCAATGCCTTCCGGTCGGAGACAGAGCAGTTGCCATACCATACTGTGATGCAGTTGGTAAGGATGCTATCGATGGTGCAGCGGTAGAAGTTCACCAGGATCTGAGGAGACCCAGTCAAGGATCACTGGGAACCATGGCTGCGTAGGCCAGTCGGGTACTACCAAAAGTCCGAAGCAAAGTTCATCTGTATTTTGCGTAGCACCTGACTGATGAGGCAGAAAAGGGGGGGGGGGAACTTAGAGATTAGCTCCCCCCCCAGTTCAGCGAGAATGTATCCATCGCCGCTGCCTCAAGGTCTGGTTCCCTAGCGACATACATCGGTACGTGGTGATTCAGTCGGGATGCAAAGAATTCGATATCTGGTGTTCCATATTGCTTTGTAATTTCAGCAAATACTTTGTATTAACATGTCTGCCACAGCATTACCTGGTAGGTAAGTTGCTGATAGCCAAATATGTTTGACGACACATCATTACCAGATTGTGTTGATCAAATTGTCACATGATATCGATTTTATTCCGCCCATGTGGTTAGTATAGGCCACTACTGTGATATTGTCAAATTGTAAACGAACATGCAAAATGGTGCACTATTGAACAATATGCTTTTAACCCATAGAACGCACCCAACATTTCCAACTAGGTTTTATGTCCAGTGTCTGTAGTGGTGATGACTCTAGATTAGTCCATCTACCACCTGTTCTGGATATGGGTTATTTTGTTTAAACGCTAGCACCTTTGCTCTAACGGAAAGGTCCAAGTTAAGTAGCTGGTAATGCTGCTACTAATTTCCCAATTACTCTTGCCACTTTGTCGAATGGTTGGTTGATTGTTAACCATTAATTTGTTACAGGTTTGTGCCAATTATGCTGGCTTTCCTTTTGGCAGCGTTATAGACATGTGGACTGAGTTAATTGAATACCAGGTAGTCCATAGTTGTGGATGGTGTCAACGTAGGTTTATCTGGATTGTATGACAAAGCCCAGGCTAAATACGTTTTTAGTAGCTAATGCTGCTGAATTAGCTAATTCCATGGTTTTGTCAGCTGGTAAATATTATCGAGGTATGCCATGATAATATGTTTCCTTAATAGTGTCAGGGCTGGTTTAAATATCTTGGAAAACAGTTTTGGCTCATATTTAGTTCATTAGTCAATAATTTATACTGCCATAGTTACCCCATCCAGGTAAGTTTTAGGTATCTCCGATGATCTTTATGAATGGGTACTCAATAGTATGCATCTTTTAAGTCAACGCCTACCATAAAGTATCCTTAGGTAATCCATTGTTTGGCAGTTACAAATGTTTTCCCTAAAGTGTGTATACCTGACGAAAGTATTCAATGTGGTTAAGTCAATGATGGTGCGACATTCACCATCTTTTTTGATTTTTTAGTAAATTTAATACGGATTCCAAAGGTTCATATTTAGACTTCTTTATGACCCCTTTGTATGTCATCTCCAGTTCAGCTTGTCCCTCATGTTTTCTTTTTAGTGAGAGGGTAAAACCCCTTTGGGGTGCATGCTGAACTGATAGCAAGTTTTTCTTAAATTCAATTTTTATCCTTGAATACCTTTTGGTATATAACTACCAAGTGTGATAGTTCTTCATGCTTCCAAAACCAGGTTTTATGTGGTGGTAGGAACCAGACCCACCTACCTCCACTGTTGTTTAGTGGTGTGTTCATTTCTTCGGTTTTTGGTTCCTTGTCTGTCGGGGTGGTGTTGTTGGGGGGATGGTGCATTTTCCATGGGACCCGCTCTGGGCCCTGTCCCGAAAGACTTGCGGGGACGGTATGCAGGCCCCGAACTTTCACCAGTACCATGAAGTAGACGCCTACTGGTGGATGCCTGGAGGTACTGCCATCTGGGTTTTTGCGTGGTTTGCTCATTCCAGGTCCTGCCCTCATGAGGCCAAAATACCTTGGATTTTTTGTCCAGATTTTAGGCTTGATTTGGTAATTCTTTGCTAAATAGCAGGATCTGTGGTTTTGAGGTCAGCGTTCTACACAGTCCTGCAAATTTTTGAGGTTGAGGGCAGGTCTTATGACCTCCTTCCGGAGGTTACCAATCACATACTGTGTTGCACAGTAGAGCCAGGGTGTTTTGGCATGCCAACCCTGCCCATGGAATGAGCAGATAGCTGACGTCAGGGGTATCTACATTTTTTGCAATTTTAAGCTTTTTTTGGGGTTTAAATACCCTGCTCAATGTACCCCCTGTAATGGCAAGCAGATTGAGCAAATGCAATTTTGGGGAGGCGTGATAAAGTCCAACGCCTCAATGACTACCTGTCTTGGAGAGGTTTAAAGGACAGGTAGTAAGCTGGCCGCCAGTTTAGGCTATAACGGGCGTTCCGCTTGTGGGGTTGCCACGTAGCGGTTCACCACACCCAGCAGCTCTTCCTGGTCCTGTACCCCAAGCATACTCCCGATGTTGTTCAGCCAGTGACCCCTCTTCTTGACCAGCCCAGCCCTGGTCGCCAACGTTCCCCTCTGTTGAGGGAGATGCGATGGCCAGTGCTTGTTAGTGTAATGGAGCGGGAGTGTTTGTGCTCCCTTGGCGAGCTTGCCCCATCCCCCGGAGCAAGTCTCGCTGGAACTTTTGCTCCATGAGCCTTTCCATAAGGCTTGAAACGGTCTCCTTTAGCCGCTCTCGGGCGGTGAGTCTACCGTGCCGGGCTCTTCTGAGTGAACCGGCCGGTCCGACTTCCGTTGTGCCTTACATCCAGCCCGCTGCGGTTGGTCGCCAATGTTCCCTTGAGCTATGCTAGCGGCGCTGGGCTCGGCTTGGAATGCTGTCGGTGACTGTGGACCGCAGCGTTGTGCGCCCCCCACTGCTGGAACCCTCCTGGTCCATAGCAGCCCGACGGGAACGACCTTCCTTGGTGTTTTCCCTGTTCTATTCCTATTTAAAAATTAAGCAGAACAGGGTTTCGAAAACACCATGTCCTCAGAGTAAGATTTGCTTACCTGAAGGTCCGTTTTCAAATTGTTGCGGGAGAGCTCGTACTCCCGTCCGTCGCTGTGCACTGCGTGAGACGCTATGTCGCGCTTGCGTGCTGGACGGGGTCTTTACGTAGTCACTCATGTGACTCCGAAGTAAAATTAGTGTGAAAGGGTCATTGATGGTTTCCTTGCACCTGATTAGCCAAAGAGCCTGTTCCCATGATATCTTTCTGAACTAAATAATTATGTGTGAATATGAGCTGATTCCCTAAATTAGACATACATCTGAAAGCAGATTTAGTTTGCAATTTCATACATAATTCTCAACAAATTGAAAATTAAAAGCATCTAAAATGTTAAATGTATTTGGCATGATTTACCTTCAGTACAAAGCAATGGTCAGTTGGTGCTTTGTATTTTGCTTTATAATTCATTCCGTAGTAAATATTCAGATTCTCAAACTGGATGAAACAAACCAGGTCACAAGATGTCTGTGGGAAAATTAGAACATAATTCAAGAGTCAAGTCAAGAGTCAATTTAATTGTCATTTGGACCCCTTGAGGTCCAAACGAAATGCCGTTTCTGCAGCCATACATTACAAACAAATAGACCCCAGACACAACATAATTTACATTTTACATAAACATCCATCACATTGCTGTGATGGAAGGCCAAAAAAAAATTTTCCCCTCTCCCCTGCCCCCCCCCCCCCTCTCCCCATGACAGAGTCAAAGTCAAAGCCCCCCGACTGGCGATGGCAATTGTCCCGCGGCCATTAAAGCCACGCCGGGTGATGCAAGGTCGCACACCGGGTCTTGATGTTAGAGCCCCCGGCGGGCGCTCGCAGAGTCCCGCGGCCCCGCTCCAGGAGCTCTTCGACCCCGCAACTCGGGCGGGAGAAGGCGCGTTGCGGGAGCCCTGAAAAGCGGTCTCCCTCCAGGGACCCGCGGGCTCCCGGTGCCGCCGTCCGCCAGACCTGCAGTTGCAGCCTCCGAATCAGCAGCAGCAGCAGCAGCAGCAGCAGCGCTCCACCACCGCTCCACCCGCTCACTGGACTCGGCAATAATTGCAATGTCATGGAAATATAGAGAGAGAAACTCATTTACCTATTATCTACCTATTTCCCCTGAATTCCAGGAGGAGCTCTTATCCTTGGTGGGCTAATGGATATATTTTGACTGGCTACATGATATGTTACAGCCACTAGGGGGAGTGCAAACACCTCTGACGATCCCTTGTTAATAGGTCTCCTTGCAGCCTAATTTGCCATGAGAGTTCTCACTGGGAATCCTGCCCTATTCCACAATATGCCCAAGCAATTTGCGGGGGGATGGGTTCGGGTATTTGATTAGGCAGTACTTGACTTTAGCATTCAAGAATTTTCAGTTAGTAAATGCATAATTTTATATTTCCTGACCTTAGTTTTCCCTTTTGGAACATAATAAATTCCAGAAGCTCGGAGGAGAAAGTATCGACGCTTCCATGACTTTTTACCATCTTCCTTTACAAAGAGAGCTCCTTCTAGCTCTGGAATAATGACAGATGTTCCACAAAAGCATTCCTGCATGTGCAGATAAATTGAGAGGAAATGTAAACATATTAGTTTGTATCAATCAAATGCGTTTTTACATTAGGTTTAATAAATATGATTTGCCATTAGGTCAGCTACACATAGCCAGATTACTTAAAGCACTATAAATTGAAATGAAATTCGAAAGACTGCTGATGGTGAAATCAGAAAGAAAAAAATGCTGAAAATGCCGACTAGCTCAGGCAGAATCTATGAAAGGAAAATATATGATGTTTTGATTCTGGGATGTTTCATAGCCTTTTCCACAGAATCACAGGCATTCCTTTTCCCTTCCCTGAAAGTCTACACAAGCCTGTTCTGCAGACAGGTTATTGAGGTGAATGTTAAATAAAATGGGTCTAAAGTGTAGATACATAGAAATGTAGATGTCTGAAGAGGGGTTCTGAACTGAAACATTGCCCATCCATCTTCTCCAGAGATGCTGCATCTCCAGAGACCACAGCATTTAGTGTCTTATACAACAGGTCTAAAGGTCTGGAAATGAACAAACTAGAGTGGTTTGTCGAATTTTCCGCTTTTTTGTCTGTGATGGGACTATTTTTGTAGGCAATGGATAATTAAGCTAAATTTAATCTTGAACCGATGTAAACGACTGCAGAAGACATGAATGTGAGTGCCTTGTGCCTAATTTGTGGATCCCCTAATATTTTGTGCTGATTTGCCAAGTTCCACTCAAACTCTGTAATAGAAAGCAAAAATTCTGTGACAATATATCTATGACTAATTGTATGATATCTAAATGTTAATAACCATATAACATATAACAATTACAGCACGGAAACAGGCCAACTTGGCACTTCTAGTCCGTGCCGAACACTTACTCTCACCTAGTCCCAACTACCTGCACTCAGACCATAACCCTCCATTCCTTTCCCGTCCATATACTTATCCAATTTATTTTTAAATGATAAAAACGAACCTGCCTTCACCACTTCCTCTGGAAGCTCATTCCACACAGCTACCTATTTCTGAGTAAAGAAGTTCCTCCTCATGTTGCCCCTAAACTTCTGTCCCTTAATTCTCAAATCAAATAAAAAAAATGATGGAATATTTTGAGGGGATTGAGTCCGATTCTGCCCTTCAACTGAAAATAGATGGATATTTTTGACATTCAGTCAAAATTTTGGTGGACTATTTGGAACCGTCTCACCATGATGTGTAAAAGCAAATGTGTCATATCCTGTTGTGGAGGCTAATAGATTCAGAACATATTAGAGATTAATTTGGCACTTGGCTTGTTAGATCAGTCCTGCATTGGGTATTTTCATTATGATTCGTGGTACAATGCTGTACTGTCCCAACACAATTATATCCTTAGCTCACATCACTGTGCTTATGCATCTCCTTGACTGCAGTTTCCTGTTCTCAAGTGGACAGCTTTTTAAGCAGAATTAATTACATTATATGTGAGCTTGAAATATGATAATCAAATAGATTTTCCCCAAGAGTAACCTCGTACAAAATGATTTTCCATAGTGAAAATAAAGCTTCTTGTCATGAGGAAATTGATTATGTGGATCATCCTAATTGAAGTAATCAAAAGCTAATAATCTGCTTTGGAATGATATAACAAATGATAGCCTATTAAGCACTGTAGTATTGCAAAGAACTATTAATCAAAGTGAGCTAAGGCAGTGCAGTAAGAATACATTTATGAATAAAATGTCAAAATATAGCTTGAATATGTATTTACTTACTAGTATAAATAGGATTTATTTTCCTTGCATTGCAAAGTGAAAACTTTTAACTTTAATGATGAGCTGTCTCTTAAGAATATTCATAGAAAACAGAGGTGTTTATATGTTGGGTAGTTGGTCAATAAATAAACCGATTTCAGTGGCTTTTTATGCCTTGTATTAAAAAATAGACATTTGGTATTTGGAACCTGTTAATTTAGTAAATCAGCCTTCCATGAGAACTTAAGCAACAAGTTGGAGTAATTTTGGTGTTCCAGCTCAAGGCAATTACGCTGTTTAATAGCATATCACAAGATGGCACAGTGGCATAGTGGTAGAGCTGCTGCCTTACCGGGGCTCGCCGTTTGGAGCCCTGGAGTGCTGGGCCTGTTGCACCGACATCGCGGAGCTGTGGTTCGTGGAGCTCCCAACGCGGGTGGCGCTGATCAACATCGCGGAGTCCTGCGACTTCGCTCGGCTCGGCCTGTGGACTCAGGAGCCGCGGACTCCGGTGGGAGGTGACTGATCTGGATGTCCGGGCTGCTGAGGATGTTCTCCGTCGGGGTTCGGCGTCGGGGTTCCATCATCCCAGCGTGAGGGCCTGAGCATCGGGCCGCCCGTGGCGGCGACTGCGGGTGCTCGGGAGGCCCCGACCATGGGTGAACATCTGGGAAGATCGGTGAGGAGGCTGGCTGGACTATGGTACCTTCCTCAACTTTGGTGCCACTGTGAGGTTATGTGTCGTGGACTTCTGTGTTTGTGCTTTTTTAAAAATATGTTTTATTTATTTATTATTTATTTTTATGTTACTTGACTGTAAGGAAAATCCATTTCGTTGTCTCTAATATGAGATAATAACGATAAATTGAATACAATACAATACAACAATACAAAAGTACAGTGTCAGAAACCCAGGTTCGATCCTGAGTATGGGTGCTGTCTATATGGAGGCTGTACCTTCTCCCTGTGACCGTGTGGGTTTTCTCTGGCTGCTCCGGTTTCCTCCAACCCTCCGAACATGTACAGGTTTGGTATGTTAATTGGTTTCGGTAAAAATTGTAAATCATCTGTAGTGTGCAGGATGGTGTTAATGCACAGGGTGATGACTGGTTGGTGAAGATTCAGTGGGCCGAAGGGGCTATTTCCATGCTGAAAGTCTGTTTAAATCGGCTGATTAGATCTTCAACTTCACTTTCCTGTTTGTTCCTATATTGTGCAAAGTTCTCTATTTCCGTTGAATATATTTAATACTACAACTTGACGTTGTTATTAATATCAGTTTCACCAGTTCAGCAATATTTAGTGCATTTATTTGTTAAATGCGATGTGAGATCTGATATGGTTAAGTAAAGTGAGGATGTGAGAAAAATGAAACATTAAAAGCCTGGTCTTCATTCTGAGATGTACAGTGCTGTCTATTGTATTGTGGTCGAACTATGGAAAGACAAGTATGCAGAGACTAAAGGTGGCATATAACGATGCCATGAGAACACTGCTAAGGCGACCTAGATGGTGTAGTGCCAGAAATATGTTTGTGGCTGCAGGAGACAGTACTTTAGAAGCTATCCTAAGACACCACACGTATAAATTAATTTGCAGGATAAATGACTCTAAAAATGTGCTTATTGTGGCCTTGACAAACATAAGGGTTAGTACTACACGCTACGAATCCCAGCTGTGGAGACACTGGTATCGTTGTCTTGTTGTAGGACATTGATCATCTTTTAATCTGGATTTTTAACTTAAGTATTGTAGGTTTAAAAAATATATAAATTATGATGTTTTTATGTGATACTAGACCAAGGTGTAATCCCAATGGTGTGATCCCCCAACCCAATATTCCACCATGCACCCGTCTCCTCCAATGGAACTGAAGCCGTTCTCAAAGTAAGATTCCAGCACTGCCCTGCCTCTTTAAAAAAAAATCCAATGGCACCTCCCCTGCCTGCTGCAGCAGTGAAAAGTTCAGTGTTCCTGTCTTGCAACTTTGTTTCGAAGTGTGTTGGAAGCTGGCATGTAAATGGAGAAGCCTGTTTATTTTTGAAATACTTGGGCATGGGTGGGGGGGGGGGGGAAGAAGGATTTGATTAAAAACGTGTACTTCAACACGACGAAATGAAATGAGGAGCGGATACTTAGAAAGAAAAGCGAAATCTCTACCGAAATGGAAAATATCTTGGAGATTGAACGTCTGGATTGGGCGTGGCAATGAATCAAAGGAAGAAATGCAGCCGGCAGCCGTACATGCAAATGAATCCATTCCGATTGGACATCTGCGAGCATCGGCCATTCCGATTGGACATCTGCGAGTATCGGGCACGAATCAAAAGGCAGGAAGGGCGCCGGTCGGCAGTCGGTCGGATGGGGCCAGAGTTTTAAATGTACATAGAAGATACCATGATTTTATATATATTTGTGATATTTGATATGCAATACATTTTTAATGTAATGTTGCCCCTTGTCTGGACCTTGAGTCCGTAATAAAGTATATTATTATTATTGTGTGAGGTTGAATAAACCTATCATCATTCCTTAAGATTGAGGGTTACCTGAACAGTGAGAACTCAGGAGTATTTTTAGCTGCCCGTGTAGATTAAGATAATAGTGAATTGCATTGGCTTCTACTGGAGTTGTACAGGGTCTTGGTGAGACCACACCTGGAGTATTGCATACAGTTTTGGTCTCCTAATCTGAGGAAAGACATTCTTGCCATAGAGGGAGTGCAGAGAAGGTGCACCAGACTGATTCCTGGGACGTCAGGACTTTCATATGAAGAAAGACTGGATAGACTCGGCTTGTACTCGCTAGTATTTAGAAGATTGAGGGGGGGATCTTATAGAAACTTACAAAATTCTTAAGGGGTTGGACAGGCTAGATGCAGGAAGATTGTTCCCAATGTTGGGGAAATCCAGAACAAAGGGTCACAGTTTAAGGATAAGGGGGAAATATTTTAGGACCGAGATGAGAAAAACATTTTTCACACAGAGAGTGGTGGATCTCTGGAATTCTCTGCCACAGAGGGTAGTTGAGGCCAGTTCATTGGCTATATTTAAGAGGGAGTTAGATGTGGCCCCTGTGGATAAAGGGATCAGGGGGTATGGAGAGAAGGCAGGTACAGGATACTGAGTTGGATGATCAGCCATGATCATATTAAATGGCGGTGCAGGCTCGAAGGGCCGAATGGCCCTACTCCTGCACCTATTTTCTATGTTTCGATGTTTCAACGTGTATTTTCCGGGGAACGACACACTTGGTGCATGTGACAAGTTTCCAAATTTTCATCTTGTACTGAGATTTTGGAAAAAGGCCACATGGTCCATTGGAAATTGGTGCGTCAGATCTACCTGTTGACCTGAAATGTTTATTTTGTTTTTCTCTACATGTACAGGTCTGTGAACCTTACATCAGTGGTACGGAAGCCGTTGAAAAACATCCTGAAGTCCACAGTTCATGTTTACTTGTAAAGGCAGGAGTTAATTAGGAACTGAAAAAGGACACAAATACTGGAGTAACTCGGTGTGTCAGGCAGAATCTCTGAGAACATAGGCAGGTGATGTTTTAGATTGAGACCCTTCTGAATTTCTCTGTCTTTCACAGAATTTCACTGGATTAGAAGTCCATATAAAATATGGTTTTATATAGGGGAAATTTTGTCTCACAAATTTGGCTGAGTTTTTTCATGAAAATTGATTGAAATTGAATTGAAAGGTGCAACATGGAAACAGACTTGATGAAGGCAGATGTGGTTTATGGGAATGTGAACTTCAGTAAGATTTTTCAAAAGGTCCTGCATGTTTGGCTGTTCCAGACAGTTAAGATGCAAGGAATCTGAAGCATGTTGGCAAACTGGATCCAAAATTAGCATAGTGACATCTGGCCAAATAGTGGTGGTGGAAAGGTCATTTTCTTTCTGGAAGTCTGCGTTGAGTAGTGTACTGCAGGGATTGGCGCTGTGCCACTTGTTTTTTTGTACAAATGACTTAGATTAGTAAATCTGTAGATGACACAAAATTTGGTGGAGTTGTAGAAAACAAAGACATTTGTTTAGTTTAGTTTAGAGATACAGAGTGGAAACAGACCCTTCGGCCCACCAAGTCTGTGCCGTCCAACGCACTCTAGCACTATCCTACACACACTAGGGACAATTTACATTTATACCAAGCCAATTAACCTGCAAACCTCCACGTCTTTGGAGGTAAAGGTCTGAAGGTATAGTGGTATATTGATTAGCAGAAATGTTGGTGGAGCAGTGGTAGGTAGAATTTAATTCAGGCAAATGAGGTCATGCACCTTTGGAGGTCAAATTCTGATAGGGCAGATAGAGTAAATGTCAGGGAGCTTAGGGGTGTTGATGTACATAGGGACTTTGTGGTGCAAGTCTATTATTCACTAACAAAATGGCAATGGAGATGGATAGAGTAGTGAAGAAGGTATTTGCTGTGCTTGTCATCATAGGCCGAGGCATTAAGTTTAAGAGTTTGGATGTCATGTTTCAGTCATATAGAACACTTTTTAGACCACACATGGAGTACTGTTTTGTTTGCCATATTATAAGAATGATTGGTAGTAATAGACAGTGCAGAAGAGATTCACCAGGAAATTGGAGGGTTGTAGTTATAAAGACAGATTGGATAGGCCAGGTTTATTCTCAATGGAATGTAGGAAGCTGGGAGTGACCCAAAAGAGGTTTATAATATTTTGATGGCCATAGATAGAACAGATTGAGACTTTCTTTAAGGCTGGGGATGTCTAGATCTAGAAGCCACAGAGTTAAGATGAGGTGAATTATAAAACAAAGAACTGAGGGTCAGGTTTTTCAAGGATATGATGGTTATCTTGAACAAGCTGCCAGTGCAGGTGGTAGAGACAGATACAATAACAATATTGAATAGGCATTCAGACAGGTACTTTGATAGGAAGGGCATGGAGGGATATAGGCCTAATGCTAGCAAATAGAATTAGCCTAGATAGGCAACAAGATCATGGACAACGTGGCCCATTTTTGTGCTGTATGATTCTATGATTTAAAGCAATTCACGTTTGAATCATAGTCATATGAAAATGTCTTCAGAATTCAGAGAGTTGTGTCAAGGTGGCAACAAATAATTTGCTGATAACATAACCCAACTGCAAAAATGGTGAAACTGAAAAAAAGATGGTAAGTCTGTAGGAAGGACAAATGTTGTTTTCTGAAGAGTGTAAATGATGTTTAACAGATGGCATGGATGACTTGAAGCTTATTTTAATGCCTTAGATCACCCTTTTAACATTCTAGCAATTATCACATATTACAAACATTGTGGATGTTGATTCATATTATGAAAACAATAAACTGCTTGGAAAGAAAAGGTGTAAAAAATTGCTGAAAGCAGTGCAATTTTAACATTACAATCACCCGACAGAGATCTCTTTATGTGATTTGGACCTGACACGAGCCATAAAACCTGTTTCGGATAATTTTCCTAATTAGTTGCAATATATTCTCAAGGCACTTGAGAATTGTCATAATGCATTTGTATATAGGAACATAGAAACATAGAAAATAGGTTCAGGAGGAGGCCATTCGGCCCTTCGAGCCAGCACCGCCATTCATTGTGATCATAGAAACATAGAAAATAGGTTCAGGAGTAGGCCATTCGGCCCTTCGAGCCTGCACCGCCATTCAATATGATCATGGCTGATCATCCAACTCAGTATCCCGTACCTGCCTTCTCTCCATACCCTCTGATCCCCTTAGCCACAAGGGCCACATCTAACTACCTCTTAAATATAGCCAATGAACTGTGGCCTCAACTACTCTCTGTGGCAGAGAGTTCCAGAGATTCACCACTCTCTGTGTAAAAAAAGTTCTTCTCATCTCGGTTTTAAAGGATTTCCCCCTTATCCTTAAGCTGTGACCCCTTGTCCTGGACTTCCCCAACATCGGGACCAATCTTCCTGCATCTAGCCTGTCCAACCCCTTAAGAATCTTGTAAGTTTCTATAAGATCCCCTCTCAATCTCCTAAATTCTAGAGAGTATAAACCAAGTATAAACCAAGGCAGGTCCGGGATCTGAGTTGGATGATCAGCCATGATCATATTGAATGGCGGTGCAGGCTCGAAGGGCCGAATGGCCTACTCCTGCACCTAAAGATGTTTCTATGTCTATCCAGTCTTTCTTCATAAGACAGTCCTGACATCCCAAGAATCAGTCTGGTGAACCTTCTCTACACTCCCTCTATGGCAATAATGTCCTTCCTTAGATTTGGAGACCAAAACTGTACGCAATACTCCAGGTGTGGTCTCAGCAAGACCCTGTACAACTGCAGTAGAACCTCTCTGCTCTTATACTCAAATCCTTTTGCTATGAAAGCCAACATACCATTCGCTTTCTTTACTGCCTGCTGCACCTGCATGCCTACCTTCAATGACTGGTGTACCATGACACCCAAGTCTCGCTGCATCTCCCCCTTTCCCAATCGGCCACCATTTAGATAATAGTCTGCTTTCCCTTTTTTGCCACCAAAATGGATAACCTCACATTTATCCACATTGTACTGCATCTGCCATGCATTTGCCCACTCACCCAGCCTATCCAAGTCACCTTGCAGCCTCCTAGCATCCTCCTCACAGCTAACACACTGCCCCCCAGCTTAGTGTCATCCGCAAACCTGGAGATATTGCCTTCAATTCCCTTATCCAGATCATTAATATATATTGTAAATAGCTGGGGTCCCAGCACTGAGCCTTGTGGTACCCCACTAGTCACTGCCTGCCATTGTGAAAAGGACCCATTTACTCCTACTCTTTGCTTCCTGTTTGCCAGCCAGTTCTCTATCCACATCAATACTGAACCCCCAATGCCGTTAAGTTAAGTGCTTTAAGTTTGTATACTAATCTCTTATGTGGGACCTTGTCGAAAGCCTTCTGGAAGTCCAGATACACCACATCCACTGGTTCTCCCCTATCCACACTACTAGTTACATCCTCGAAAAATTCTATAAGATTCGTCAGACATGATTTACCTTTCGTAAATCCATGCTGACTTTGTCCAAAGATTTCACCACTTTCCAAATGTGCTGCTATCCCATCTTTAATAACTGAATCTAGCAGTTTCCCCACTACCGATGTTAGACTAACTGGTCTGTAATTCCCCGTTTTCTATCTCCCTCCCTTCTTAAAAAAAGTGGGGTTACGTTTGCTACCCGCCAATCCTCAGGAACTACTCCAGAATCTAAAGAGTTTTGAAAGATTATTACTATTGCATCCACTATTTCTGGAGCTACTTCCTTAAGTACTCTGGGATGCAGCCTATCTGGCACTGGTGATTTATCGGCCTTTAATCCATTCAATTTACCCAACACCACTTCCCGACTATCCTGGATTTCACTCAATTCCTCCAACTCCTTTGACCCGCGGTCCCCTGCTATTTCCGGCAGATTATTTATGTCTTCCTTTGTGAAGACGGAACCAAAGTAGTTATTCAATTGGTCCGCCATATCCTTGTTCCCCATGATCAACTCACCTGTTTCTGACTGCAAGGGACCTACATTTGTTTTAACTAATCTCTTTCTTTTCACATATCTATAAAAACTTTTGCAGTCAGTTTTTATGTTCCCTGCCAGTTTTCTTTCATAATCCATTTTTCCCTTTCCTAATTAAGCCCTTTGTCCTCCTCTGCTGGTCTCTGAATTTCTCCCAGTCCTCCGGTATGCTGCTTTTTCTGGCTAATTTGTATGCATCATCCTTCGCTTTGATACTATCCCTGATTTCCCTTGTTATCCACGGATGCACTACCTTCCCTGATTTATTCTTTTGCCAAACTGGGATGAACAATTTTTGTAGTTCATCCATGCAGTCTTAAAATGTCTTCCATTGCATATCCACCGTCAACCCTTTTAGAATTAATTGCCAGTCAATCTTGGCCAATTCACGTCTCATACCCTCAAAGTTACCTTTCTTTAAGTTCAAAACCATTGTTTCTGAATTAACAATGTCACTCTCCATCCTAATGAAGAACTCAACCATATTATGGTCACTCTTGCCCAAGGGGCCACGCACAACAAGACTACTAACTAACCCTTCCTCATTACTCAATACCCAGTCTAAAATAGCCTGCTCTCTCGTTGGTTCCTCTACATGTTGATTTAGATAACTATCCCGCATACATTCCAAGAAATCCTCTTCCTCATCACCCCTGCCAATTTGATTCACCCAATCTATATGTAGATTGAAGTCACCCATTATAACGGTTTTACCTTTGTTGCACGCATTTCTAATTTCCTGTTTGATACCATCTCCAACTTCACTACTACTGTTAGGTGGCCTGTACACAACACCCACCAGCGTTTTCTGCCCCTTAGTGTTTCGCAGCTCTACCCATACCGATTCCACATCCTCCAAACTAATGTCCTTCCTTTCCATTGCGTTAATCTCCTCTCTAATCAGCAACGCTACCCCACCTCATTTTCCTTTCTCTCTATCCCTCCTGAATATTGAATATCCCTGGATGTTCAGCTCCCAGCCTTGGTCACCCTGGAGCCATGTCTCCGTGATCCCAACTATATCATAATCATTAATGGCTATCTGCATGTTCAACTCATCCACCTTATTACGAATACTCCTTTCATTGAGACACAAAGCCTTCAGGCTTGTTTTTACAACACTCTTACCCCTTATACAATTATGTTAATAAGTGGCCCTTTTTGATTTTTGCCCGGGTTTTGTCTGCCTGCCACTTTCACTTTTCACCTTGCTACCTATTGCTTCTACCCTAATTTTACACCCCCCTGCCTCTCTGCTCTTGTACCCATCCCCCTGCCACATTAGTTTAAATCCTCCCCGACAGCACAGATCGCCCCATGCCTGCCTTCTCCCCATATCCCCCGACTCCCTTAGCCCCTAGAGCTCTATCTAACTCTCCCTTAAATCCATCCAGTGGCTTAGCCTCCACTGCCCTCTGTGCAGGGAATTCCATAAATTCACAACTCTCTGGGTGAAAACGTTTTTTCTCACCTCAGTCTTAAATGACCTCCCCTTTATTCTAAGACTGTGGCCCCTGGTTCTGGACTCGCCCAACATTGGGAACATTTTTCCTGCATCTATCTTGTCCAGTCCTTTTATAAATTTATATGTTTCTATAAGATCCTCATCCCTCTAAACTCCAGTGAATACAAGAATACAAGTGAATACAAGTTTTCAATATAAAATTGAAAGCGTGCCTTCAGTACAAACTATGACTTTATGCTGAATAACTTCACAATGTTTTATTAACCTACATTCTATTTTAATAAAAGATAGACACAAAATGCGGGAGTAACTCAGCGGGACAGGCAGCATCCCTGGATAGAAGGAATAGGTGACCTTTCGGGTCGAGACCCTTCGTCTGACTTGGTGTTTTATTAGTCCACATTATGCAGTATGTTATGCAGGGTTCTACAGTATGTCAATATTTCTAAACAAGCCTATGCTTCTGTTGGACTAATTTTTAAAAATTGTTTTTTGACTATTATTCATTTTCCTGTTTCTTAACTGCTGCAAGGAGCGACTGAACAGGTGTTTGAAACGGTTACTAAGATCTATGAAGGTTGAGATAGACCAAAGAAAAAAGGTGTCCAAATGTAAAACTGCCAGAAACACAAACTAGGTATGTTTACATCTAAAGAGCTGAAAGGTAGGTTAATGTTTTTTTTAATGCCTGAAATTTAGCTCTTTTTATTACTCTAGATCTGAATCTCAACCGATGTCTGCTCCATTAACATTCAAATGGAGTTGCAGGAAGGAATTTCAGGAAGGAATGTGTAGAAAGGTATTACGGATGCTGGTTTAAACCAAAGATAGACCTAAAAAGCTGGAGTAACTCAGACTGAAGAAGGGTCTCAACCCAAAATGTTATCCATTCCTTCTCGCCAGAGATGCTGCCTGTCCCGCTGAGTTACTCTAACTTTTTGCCTCTATCTTCCATTAACATTCAATCTGCTTGTGAGGACATTGTGGGGCATTTTGAACATCTCTCCACTGGTGGCTCGAGCTCTGCATCTCATGGCTGCTGATGTTTGTTCTCCCTGCTTTTGTACTGATCCTTTTCTTCATTTTGGTATGATCATGTTGATTTCTCAACAAGAAAATCAAAACAAGGCGAGGGGAAAAATAATGATATACTAATATTTTCCCCTTCTGGTCTGATATGAAATGCACCCAGTAACATACAAATCAAACAGAAAGCAATGATTTCACTTTGCTCAGTCATCGCTTATCATTGTTATGGGATTCGGGACTCTATTGAAGGCTTCTTATTTTAGTTTAGTTGGGAGGTACAGCATGGAATAGGCCCTTTGGACCACTAAGTCCGCATTGATCAACAATCACCCGTACACTAGTTCTATCCTATGCACTAGGGACAATATACAGAGGCCTACAAACCTGTGCTTCTTTGGAATGTGGGAGGAAATTACAGCACCCAGAGAAAACCCACGTGGTCACAGGGAGATCGTATAAACTCCATACAGACAACACCCGTAGTCAGGATCAAACCCGAGTCTTTCACGCTGCAAGGCAGCAACTCTACCGCTGTACCACTGCGCCATTATTACCTGATTGCAGTCGTATCTTTAAAGTATATTCTACCTGCATATAGTTATCTCTGTCCAAAATGTTAAGATTGTGATAGGTTTAAAAAAAACGATAGTTATAAAAATTATATCAAAAATCAAACAGCATAGCAAAAAATACATTTGATCGTCGTGTCCCCTTGTGTTCCTGTGTAGTTTTTAAATAAAATATTCCTTTTCACTATCAAATAACCTTCTTCAAAGTTACTTCTAAATATATTTCCTAAACCCTTTCAGGCATTGAATTGCAGATTGAGCAGATTGAAGTGTTTTCAATTATGCACGGGTTCTATAGCTATTCTATGCCTAGGGTGCCTCTATGCCTAAATTCGATGACTTCTATCATAGTGCAAATTAATATTTGTTGCTCTCACTGATGCAAATAATTGGCTAGATTATCTTTTGTAGCAATTCACGGGGGTAACCAAAATAGTGGTTGCTGCAAAAGTTAGGGATTTACTCACCTCCAGTAAAGTTTCCTTATTTTTCTCTTTCATATTCTTCCCTTCTGTTTTCTTTTTTGCAATATAGAAATTCTGGACACAAACACAAAGAAAATATTTTGTTCTGAAATGTCAAGGAAAGCTTTAACTAAGAAATAAGCTAGTATTTTCTAACGATAAGACTGCATAATTTATAGTCTTCCATTCTTTCCATTATTATCTTTTGTATAGTAGTACAACATCATTTAAAAGACATTTGGACAGGTACATGGATAGGAAAGGTTTAGAGGGTGCTGTATGTGTCATGTGCCAAATGCAGGCAGGTGGGAATAGTGTAAATGGGGCATTGTAGTCAGCATGGGTAAGTTGGGTTGAAGCGCCTGTTTTCCGAGCTGAATGACTGTATGGCTCTATCTGTGTTCTGAATCTTGACTGCAACCTGATTATTGGCCTATAAAGCAGATATGCAAGTCAGTACATCAAGACTGAGATGACATGCAGATTTCAAATTCTACAAAGTTTACACTGGCTGCAACAGACTCTTTTGAATTTTGGCAGAGAACAGAATCCTTTCTCCAGGAGTTGCAAACTTTAAGATTATTAGGCCAATTATATCAGTATTTTATCTGGTAGTGCTTCAGGCACTGGAGGAAATCATCCAACATAACACTGCCTCTATGCCTAAATTCGTTGACTTCTATCATAGTGCAATTACTGTCATGTCATTGAATTTAGCTCAATGCAACAGTGATGCATCGTTCTTCTGCAGCGACATGGCAATTAGACGCATCAAATTAGAGGATCACTCAAGTTCAAGTTCAAGTGAGTTTATTGTCATGTGTCCCTGTATAGGACAATGAAATTCTTGCTTTGCTTAAGCACACAGAAAATAGTAGGCATTTACTACAAAACAGATAAATGTGTCCATATACCATGATATAGATATATACACACATGAATAAATAAACTGGTAAAGTGCAAATAACAGATAATGGGTTATTAATAATCAGAGTTTTGTCCGAGCCAGGTTTAATAGCCTGATGGCTGTGGGGAAGTAGCTATTCCTGAACCTGGTTGTTGCAGCCTTCAGGCTCCTGTACCTTCTACCTGAAGGTAGCAGGGAGATGAGTGTGGCCAGGATGGTGTGGGTCTTTGATGATACTGCCAGCCTTTTTGAGGCAGCGACTGCGATAAATCCTCTCAATGGAAGGAAGGTCAGAGACGATGATGGACTGGGCAGTTTACTACTTTTTGTAGCCTTTCCCTCTCCAGGGCGCTCAAATTGCCGAACCAAGCCACGATGCAACCGGTCAGCATGCTCTCGACTGTGCACCTGTAGAAGTTAGAGAGAGTCTTCCTTGACAATCCGACTCTCCGTAATCTTCTCAGGAAGTAGAGGCGCTGATGAGCTTTTTTGATAATTGCGTTAGTGTTCTCGGACCAGGAAAGATCTTCAGAGATGTGCACGCCCAGGAATTTGAAGTTCTTGACCCTTTCAACCGATGATATAAATGGGGCTGTGGGTCCCCCTCCTACTCCTTCCAAAGTTCACAATCAGTTCCTTGGTTTTGCTGGGGTTGAGGGCCAGGTTATTGCGCTGGCACCATATGGACAGTAGCTCGATCTCTCTTCTATATTCCGACTCATCCCCATCAGTGATACGCCCCACAACAGTGGTGTCGTCAGCGAACTTGATGATGGAGTTCGCACTGTGGTTGGCTACGCAGTCATGGGTATAGAGTGAGTACAGCAGGGGGCTGAGCACGCAGCCTTGAGGTGCTCCCGTGCTGATTGTTATCGAGGCTGACACATTTCCACCAATACGAACAGACTGTGGTCTGTGGACGAGAAAGTCGAGGATCCAGTTGCAGAGGGATGCGCAGAGACCCAGTTCTGCGAGTTTGGTAACCAGTTTGGAGGGGATGATTGTGTTAAATGCCGAGCTGTAATCAATGAATAACAGCCTGACATATGAGTTTTTGTTGTCCAAGTGGTCCAGTGCGGAGTGGAGGGCCAGCGAGATCGCATCCACCGTTGATCTGTTGTGGTGGCACGCGAACTGCAGTGGGTCCAGGTTTTTGTCGAGACTCATTCTCATTTAATTTTATTCCACCTCACCAAGTGAATCTGAAACACTAAAACTACTTTCATTGAAACTTTTCAATGCCATATTCTCCTGGAGAGTAACTGAGGTTTAATTGTATAACCTGTTATCAGCTCTCATGCAAGATATTCAGTTACATTAAGGATCAATGTGTTCCATATCACCATCTTATCAAATAATGTTGATAATATAAGCGCTGAAAAGATCCAGAAGAGACATAGTGGAAGATCCTAAAATAATTATTTCAGTATACAATTAAGATTTGAGTTTCAATATCAGTTAAATGCCCACCTTCATATATTAATAGTAACAAAAAAACCTTCTGCAGTGAATTCTGCGATCATTCAGGCTACATGTATTTTAAATCTAAAAATGTTATTTGAATACATTGTAAAATAATACAGAAATAGTTTAATATAAATAGTTTCTGGGATACAAAGAACAGGCCTCTCTTCACCATTTCTTTTCCCAATATATCTAAAAAACATTTGGACAAGTACACGGTTGGCAGTATCATCAAAGACCCACACCATCCCGGCCACACACTCATCTCCCTGCTACCTTCAGGTAGGAGGTACAGGAGCCTGAAGACTGCAACAACCAGGTTCAGGAATAGCTACTTCCCCACAGCCATCAGGCTATTAAACCTGGCTCAGACAAAACTTTGATCATTAATAACCAATTATCTGTTATTTGCACTTTATCATTTTATTTATTCATGTGTGTATATATTTATATTATAGTGTATGGACACATTGATCTGTTTTGTAGTAAATGCCTACTATGTTCTGTGTGCTGAAGCAAAGCAAGAATTTCATTGTGCTATCAGGGACACATGACAATAAACTCACTTGAACTTGGATGGGTAAGGTTTAGAATTAAATGTGCCAAACGCAACTAGGTGGGACTAGTGTAGATGGAGCAACTTGGTTGACGCGGGCAAGTTGGGCCGAAGGGCCTGTTTCCATGCAATATGTGTTGACGGTATTTCCTGAACTCGAAGTTTCATCACCTTTCCTGCAAACCTTTGACCTGCATTTCCAATAGCATGATCCATCTGTGACTCACCCAGTCCTTTTCTAGATATCTTTTGTCTAGAGCACAATGGAAGAAGTAGTCCAGATCACCATTAACAAGAGCTGTTAAAGACTGCATTAGATCAAGGGGGAGCTTACAATGCAACAATATGAACACTGAATTCTTCAATTTCAAGTAACCTCCCCTTTTCCCCTCTCTCCTTTGTGTGTCTACTTAGTGCGTAACCTCCACTGCTGGTTATCACACTACAAAAGCTTTTCACTGTATCTCGGTACATGTGACAATAAACTAAACTAAACTGAACTCTGGTGAGCACCCATTTCTTCCCCTATATTGCCCCTTTTTTCTTTTCTCCCTCTCCTATTTACTTCCACCTACATCCTTTTCTCTGGCTGTATTTCATTCCCCTTTTCTCCTCATCCGGCATATTTTTGTCTCCTTTGCATGTTTAGCCTCTGTCACATAATCCACCCATCTGCCAATGAAAGCCCCCTCATCTGTATCCATCTGTCAGTTGTAAGCTTTGTCCTGCTCCCACCTCTTTTCTAGCTTTCTCCTCCAACTACACTCAGTATGAAGAAGGGTTCTGACCAAAAACCTCGCTGTTCCATTCCATCCATAGATGCTGCCTGACCTGCTGAGTTATTCCAGAACATTGCGTTTTGCTTAGATCAATGAAAAAGGTTCATAGAATTGCCAAAAAGAACAGTGAACCTAATGATTGGGCAGAAATGTCACAACTTTGGCAAAGACTACCAAGATCTTTATAAGGAAAGGGAAAGAAAAGTACCACCGTAATCTAGTGCGAAATATACAGAAAAGTCTGTCTAACTTTCTATACATATATTTGGGCCCATATCTGAAGAAGGATGTGCTGGCGTTGGAGAGGGTCCAGAGGAAGTTTACAAGAATGATCCCTGGAATGAGTGGGTGAACATATGATGAACGTTTGATGGTGCTGGGCCTCCACTCGCTGGAGTTTAGAAGGATGAGTGGTGACCACATTGAAACACACCGAATAGTGAAAGGCTTGGATAGAGTGGATGTGGAGAGAATATTTCCACTCGTGGGAGAGTCTAGAACCAGAGGACATAGCCTCAGAATTAAAGGACATTTTTCACTTTAGGAAGGAGATGAGGAGGAATTTCTTTAGTCAGAGGGTGGTGAATCTGTGGAATTCATTGCCACAGAAGGCTGCGGAGGCCACGTCAATGGATATTTTCAAGGCAGAAATAGATTCTTGATTAGTACGGGTGCCAGGGGTTATGGGGAGAAGGCAGGAAAATGGGGTTGAAAGGGAGAGATAGATCAGCCATGATTGAATGGCGGAGTAGATTTGATGGGCTGAATGGCATAATTCTGCTCCTAATGTATGAACTGACAAAAAAGGGGCAAATTAGTTAAAGTTAATGCAGATCTTTGATACAGTGAGACAAGAGATAATGTGTGTGGAACAAAAAAATGGTAAATATATTTTCAGTCTGTTACATAGAAACATAGAAAATAGGTGCAGGAGTAGGCCATTCGGCCCTTCCATTCAATATGATCATGGCCGATCATCCAACTCAGTATCCTGTACCTGCCTTCTCTCCATACCCCCGTGATCCCTTTAGCTACAAGGGCCGCATCTAACTCCCTCTTAAATATAGCCAATGAACTGGCCTCAACTACCTTCTGCGGGAGAGAATTCCAGAGATTCACCACTCTCTGTGTAAAAAAAGTTTTCCTCATCTCAGTCCTAAAATATTTCCCCCTTATCCTTAAACTGTGACCCCTTGTTCTGGACTTCCCCAACATCGGGAACAATCTTCCTGCATTTAGCCTGTCCAACCCCTTAAGAATTTTGTAAGTTTCTATAAGATCCCCCCTCAATCTTCTAAATTCTAGCGAGTACAAACCGAGTCTATCCAGTCTTTCTTCATATGATAGTTCTGACATCCCAGGAATCCTCCAGGTGTGGTCTCACCAAGACCCTGTACAACTGCAGTAGAACCTCCCTGCTCCTATACTCAAATCCTTTTGCTATGAATGCTAACATACCATTCACCTTCTTCACTGCCTGCTGCACCTGCATGCCTACTTTTAATGACTGGTGTACCATGACACCCAGGTCTCGTTGCATCTCCTCCTTTCCTAATCGGCCACCATTCAGATAATAATCTACTTTCCTGTTTTTGCCACCAAAATGGATAACCTCACATTTATCCACGTTATACTGCATCGGCTATGCATTTGCCCACTCACCCAGCCTATCCAAGCCACCTTGCAGCCACCTTGCAGCCTCCTAGCATCCTCCTCACAGCTAACACTGCCCCCCAGCTTCGTGTCATCCTCAAACTTGGAGATGTTGCATTCAATTCCCTCGTCCAAATCATTAATATATATTGTAAATAGCTGGGGTCCCAGCACCGAGCCTTGCGGTACCCCACTAGTCACTGCCTGCCATTGTGAAACGGACCCGTTTACTCCTACTCTTTGCTTCCTGTTTGCCAGCCAGTTCTCTATCCACATCAATACTGAACCCCCAATGCTGTGTGCTTTAAGTTTGTATCCTAATCTCTTATGTGGGACCTTGTCGAAAGCCTTCTGAAAGTCCAGATATAACACATCCACTGGTTCTCCCTTATCCACTCTACTAGTTACATCCTCAAAAAATTCTATAAGATTCGTCAGACATGATTTACCCTTCATAAATCCATGCTGACTTTGTCCAATGATTTCACCACTTTCCAAATGTGCTGCTATCCCATCTTTAATAACTGATTCTAGCAGTTTCCCCACTACCGACGTTAGACTAACTGGTCTGTAATTCCCTGTTTTCTCTCTCCCTCCCTTTTTAAAAAGTGGTGTTACATTAGCTACCCTCCACTCCTCAGGAACTACTCCAGAATCTAAAGAGTTTTGAAAAATTATCACTAATGCATCCACTATTTCTGGGGCTACTTCCTTAAGTACTCTGGGATGCAGCCTATCTGGCCCTGGGGATTTATCGGCCTTTAATCCATTCAATTTACCTAACACCACTTCCCTGCTAACCTGGATTTCACTCAGTTCCTCCATGTCATTTGACCCCCGGTCCCCTGCTATTTCCGGCAGATTATTTATGTCTTCCTTAGTGAAGACAGAACCAAAGTAGTTATTCAAATGGTCTGCCATGTCCTTGTTCCCCATGATCAATTCATCCGTTTCTGACTGCAAGGGACCTACATTTGTTTTAACTAATCTTTTTCTCTTCACATATCTATAAAAGCTTTTGCAGTCAGTTTTTATGTTCCCTGCCAGTTTTCTTTCATAATCTATTTTCCCTTTCCTAATTAAGCCCTTTGTCCTCCTCTGCTGGTCTCTGAATTTCTCCCAGTCCTCTGGTAGGCTGCTTTTTCTGACTAATGTGTACGCTTCATCTTTTATTTTGATACTATCCCTGATTTCCCTTGTTATCCACGGATGCACTACCTTCCCTGATTTATTTTTTTGCCAAACTGGGATGAACAATTGTTGTAGTTCATCCAAGCAGTCTTTAAATGCCTTCCATTGCATATCCACCGTCAACCCATTAAGAATCAATCGCCAGTCTATCTTGGCCAATTCACGTCTCATACCCTCAAAGTTACCTTTCTTTAAGTTCAGGACCCTTGTTTCTGAATTAACGATGTCACTCTCCATCCTAATGAACAACTCAACCATATTATGGTCACTCTTGCCCAAGGGGCCACGCACAACAAGTCTGCCAACTAACCATGTTTAAGAAGGAACTGCAGATGCTGGAGAATCAAAGGTACACAAAAAAGCTGGAGAAACTCAGCGCCCTCGTTCTGTCTGAAGAAGGGTTTCGGCCCGAAACGTTGCCTATTTCCTTCGCTCCATAGATGCTGCTGCACCCGCTGAGTTTCTCCAGCTTTTTTGTGTACCTTTGCCAACTAACCGTTCCTCATTTCTCAATACCCAGTCTAGAATAGCCTGATCTCTCGTTGGTTCCTCTACATGTTGGTTTAGAAAACCATCCCGCATACATTCCAAGAAATCCTCTTCCTCAGCACCCTTGCCAATTTGATTCACCCAATCTATTTGTAGATTGAAGTCACCCATTATAACTGTTTTACCTTTGTTGTACGCATTTCTAATTTCCTGTTTGATGCCATCCCCAACGCCACTACTACTGTTAGGTGGCCTGCACACAACTCCCACTAGCGTTTTCTGCCCCTTAGTGTTTCGCAGCTCTACCCATATCGATTCCACATCCTCAAAGCTAATGTCCTTCCTTTCTATTGCGTTAATCTGCTCTCTAACCAGAAACGCTACCCCACCTCCTTTCCCTTTCTGTCTATCCCTCCTGAATATTGAATATCCCTGGATGTTCAGCTCCCAGCCTTGGTCACCCTGGAGCCTTGTCTCCGTGATCCCAACTATATCATAGTTATTAATAGCTATCTGCACATTCAACTCATCCACCTTATTACGAATGCTCCTTGCATTGAGACACAAAGCCTTCAGGCTTGTTTTTACAACACTCTTACCCCTTATACTATTATGCTGAAAAGTGGCCCTTTTTGATTTTTGCCCTGGATTTGCCAGCCTGCCACTTTTACTTTTCACCTTGCTACCTATTGCTTCTACCCTCATTTTACACCCATCTGTCTCTACGCTCACACATTTAAGAAACCCTTTCCCTTTAACTCCATCCTCCACTATCCCATTCGCCACCCCACCCTCCTTATTCCGTTTAAAACCACCCGTGTAGCAGTGGCAAACCTGCCTGCCAGAATGCTGGTCCCACACCTGTTAAGATGCAATCCGTCCCTTTTGTACAGTTCCCCCTTACCCCAAAACAGATCCCAGTGATCTAAGAATCTAAATCCCTCCCCCGTGCACCAGTTCCTCAGCCACACGTTCAGGTCCCGTATCTCCCTGTTCCTGCTCTCGCCAGCACGAGGAACTGGAAGCAAACCGGAGATAACAAACCTGGAGGTCCTGCTTTTCAGCATTTTTCTGAGATTTCTAAAGTCACGCTGCAGAATATTCATCCCCTTCTTTCCGACATCGTTTATGCCGACATGCACTACCACTTCCGGATGTTCACCTTCTCCCTTGAGGATTTTCTGCACTCTGTCCGTGACGTCCTGGATCCTGGCACCAGGAAGGCAGCACACCATCCTCGCATCCCGTCTGTTGCCGCAGAAACCCCTGTCCGTACCTCTCACAATGGAGTCTCCCACTACAATGGCGTTGCCTGCTTTAGGCCTTTTTTGTTTTGGCTCAACAGCCCTATTCGCATCGCAAGACCAGTCCGCCGCTCAGTGTAAACACGTCTTCTGTCCCGACAGCTTCTAAGTGGGTGAACCTGTTTACAAGAGGTACAACACCCGGGGACGTTGGCGTTCCATGCTTCCCTCCCTTTCTCACTGCCTCCCACCTTCTCTCTTCCAGTACCTTAGGTGTAACAATCTTACTGTAGGACTTGTCGTGGAACGACTCTGTTTCTCGTACGAACCAGAGGTCATCCACTTGCTTCTCCAGTTCCCCAACACGGCCCTTCAGGAGCTCTACCTGGATGCACTTTTCGCATTTGTAGCAGCCAGAGGCACCAGCGGTGTCCTTGACCTCCCACATACTGCAAGCATCGCACTGAATCAGCTTGCGTGACATCTCCTTCTTTCGTTTCTCCCTCTACAGTGTTTTGCGTGGTCTCCTCTCCTCAGCCTCCTCGCCGAAGAGTCTCGAGCCAAAGACTCACACTTTACTCACAGGGCACTTCCCTCACAAGGCCACTCCCTAAGAGCCGTCTTGCTTAAATTGACTGATAAATTGCCTGATTTACCAATTTACAAAGCAAATTCCTCAGTTTTCAACTGTTTTCCCAGCACAGACTCACTTCTCTCCTCCCACTCGGGCTAGAGCCAATCAGTCTGATCTCTTGCTAATCTCCTCCTGCTGTTGCTCCCAAATCTACAGCAGTTCTGTTAGAACATACACTGTACATTCCTGATTAATAAGGATGTCACGGGTTATGGGACGAAGGTATGAGAATGGGGTTGAGAGGGAAAGATAGATCAACTATGATTGAATGGCAGAATAGACTTGATGGGCCAAATGCCCTTATTCTGCTCCTAGAAGTTATGAATGTGATCTACATAGAATAATACAACAAATGATCAAGCCCCTCAGGCCATGATGTCTATGCTGAACATGGTGCCAAATTAAATAAAGATATCTGTCTGCACTCTATCCATCTCACTCCATTCCCTGCATTTCTACATGCCTAGGTAAATTTCTTTTAAATGTCACTATTAATCCATATAACCATATAACAATTACAGCACGGAAACAGGCCATCTCGGCCCTACAAGTCCGTGCCGAACAACTTTTTTCCCTTAGTCCCACCTGCCTGCACTCATACCATAACCCTCCATTCCCTTCTCATCCATATGCCTATCCAATTTATTTTAAATGATACCAATGAACCTGCCGACACCACTTCCACTGGAAGCTCATTCCACACCGCTACCACTCTCTGAGTAAAGAAGTTCCCCCTCATGTTACCCCTAAACTTCTGTCCCTTCATTCTGAAGTCATGTCCTCTTGTTTGATTATGTTTAACTATTATGAAAACTATTATGTTTGCCCCACCACCACCTTTAGGAACGCATTCCAGGGACCCTCCATTCTCTGTGTGACAAAACTCACGATGCACATTAAACATCCATTAAACATTCCTCCTCTCACCTTCAAGCCATGCCCTCCGGTATTTGACATTTCCACACAGGAGAAAAGGTTCTGACTGTCTCCCCTATCTATTGCTTCTCATGATTTGATATACTTTCCCCATCAAGAACGCCTTCAGGCACCGCACTCCAGATAGAACAATTCAAGTTTAATTTCATGGGGGAAGACTCACATAACCCCCTCGAAATAGTGGCGAACAATAGGGCAGGAGTGAAAGAGGAGCTGAAAGTAGCCTTTCTCCAAAAGCTTTGGAGAAATCAATGAGACTGACAGCCAACAATACTCTTGACTGTAAGATTTGACTATATCCTACAGTTTGGAAAGAGATGGCAACTGAGATAGTACATGCCCTAGGTGTTATTTTCTAAAATTCCAAAGATTCCAAGACATATTCTTACAATGTAGCAAATATAATCCTGCTATCTGTGGAATTTGTGGAATTCTGTGGAGGCTGTGGTGGCCATCAATGGATATTTTTAAGGCAGAGAGATAGATTCTTGATTAATATACGGTGTCAGGGGTTATGGGGAGAAGGCAGGAGAATGGGGTTAGGAGGGGGGGTGATGATGAGGGAATTGAAGGCAATATCTCCAAGTTTGCGGATGACACTAAGCTGGGGGCAGTGTTAGTTGTGAGGAGGATGCTAGGAGACTGCAAGGTGACTTGGATAGGCTGGGTGAGTGGGCAAATGTTTGGCAGATGCAGTATAATGTGGATAAATGTGAGGTTATCCATTTTGGTGGCAAAAACGGGAAAGCAGACTATTACCTAAATGGTGGCCGATTGGGAAAGGGGGAGATGCAGCGAGACCTGGGTGTCATGGTACACCAGTCATTGAAGGTAGGCATGCAGGTGCAGCAGGCAGTAAAGAAAGTGAATGGCATGTTGGCTTTCATAGCAAGAGGATTTGAGTATAGGAGCAGGGAGGTTCTACTGCAGTTGTATAGGGTCTTGGTGAGACCACACCTAGAGTATTGCGTGCGGTTTTGGTCTCCAAATCTGAGGAAGGACATTATTGCCATAGAGGGAGTGCAGAGAACGTTCACCAGACTGATTCCTGGGATGTCAGGACTGTCTTATGAAGAAAGACTGGATAGACTTGGTTTATACTCTCTAGAATTTAGGAGATTGAGAGGGGATCTTATAGAAACTTACAAAATTCTTAAGGGGTTGGACAGGCTAGATGCAGGAAGACTGTTCCCGATGTTGGGGAAGTCCAGGACAAGGGGTCACAGCTTAAGGATAAGGGGGAAATCCTTTAAAACCGAGATGAGGAGAACTTTTTTCACACAGAGAGTGGTGAATCTCTGGAACTCTCTGCCACAGAGGGTAGTTGAGGCCAGTTCATTGGCTATATTTAAGAGGGAGTTAGATGTGGCCCTTGTGGCCCAGGGGATCAGAGGGTATGGAGAGAAGGCAGGTACGGGATACTGAGTTGGATGATCAGCCATGATCATATTAAATGGCGGTGCAGGCTCGAAGGGCCGAATGGCCTACTCCTGCACCTAATTTCTATGTTTCTATGTTTCTAGATTAGCCATGATTGAATAGTGGAGTAGACTTGATGGGCTGAATGGCCTAATTCTGCTCCTATCACTTATGACATGACCTTATTTATCAAAGGTCTAAGAGAGAAAACGGGAAGATAGCTGTAATTGTCAACATGGAATTAAATTAATAATTAAATGATTAAGTTGTGGCAGTCCCTGGATATTAGGCCACTCCTTGGGCAGCCCCCTTGGCACTTGAGGGACAGGGACGAGGGACTGCCCACAGGCCTCCGGTTTCTGCTCAGGGGTTTTCTGGGAGTTTGTTTTCTCCCTTCTGTGGAACTCGTTGTGAGTGGATGCTCACAACCATCATTAAAGAACCTTTGAACCTGCCTGGCGTCTAACCTTTTTCTGACCGCGCCCAGGCCACTACAAAGTCATATTTCCCAAATCTAGTAACATGTCCATCAACACCCACTCCCATTCCCATGACACCTTCCCAGCAATTGCAACCATCTGGATGGGTGATCAAGATTTGACTTTGCTTATTCACAATTATATTGAGATGACATATTAAAATCAGCACAACATCAAAGCATGTGTTCTCTAAATGCTTCAGTGTGTTTGAGCTCATATGATAAATGAGTTTCCAATTTCAGAGCTGACCTACCTAGCTGAAGCATGTAAATGCAAGGAAGCAATATAGCAGTCACCATCCGAACATGGATTCTTAAAATGTAGAAATATCCATCAAATGCTCTGTCTTTTCCGAAAATCCTTGAAATCCTTTTTGTGTTTCTTGCAATTTTTTTTTGGGGTGGGGATTTCCAACACTGTCAACCCATTTTGCACATTTCATGTTTCATTAAATAAACTGAGTTAAATTGTGAGCAGCTGCAGTTTAACCCAAGCAAACTGGGAGGTGGCATGTAATGGGAAAGTATACAGTTAATGGCACGATCTTTAAAAGCATTGATGTACAGGAGGATCTTAGAGTCCACACTTATAGCTCATTGAAGGTGGCAGCTCGCGTAGACAGAGTTGTAAAGAAGGTGTATGATATGCCTTTATTACTAGGGTCATTGAGTATAAGTGTCAGGAAGTCATAATATAGCTCTATTTGGAGTATTGCATGCCATTCTGGTTGCCCGATTTCAGGAAAGATGTGGAGGCTTTGGAGAGGAGGTTTACCGGGAAGCTGCCTGGATTAGAGGGGGTTAGAATTTTGAAAGTTATAAGGAAGATAACCGTGGTGCTCGCTTACTGGGGAGCATGATGGGAAAATGGCCAACATAGAATGAAGTTAAAATAGCTAAAGCTGAAACATTCTGCTGAAAAGCAGGCTTTCTTATCTATTGGGAGGAGAATATTCCTTCATTGTTTTATCTACATTCTTATCTCTTACAATCTTGTGATTACAGTTGCTTTTTGCCACTGTGTTTAGCAGGCAATTCTTCCAAAGGTTAACGATCGACCTCATTAACGAGGGGACCCCATTTAATGAGTACAATTAATTCTCCTTACATGGACATTGACTTTTATGGTATCTATTTGTAGAATGGGTTAGGGAGAGCCAGTAGATGTGGAATATCTGGACTTTCAAAAAGCCTTTGACAAGGTCCCACACAAGAGATTAGTGTGCAAAATTATAGCGCATGGTATCGGGGGTAGGGTATTGACATGGATGGAGAACTGGTTGGCAGACAGGAAGCAAACAGTTGGAATTAACGGGTCCTTTTCAGAATGGCAGTTCATATATCAGTGGTGAGTCTATCGAACAACACCAGTGGGGTGCCGCAAGGCTCGGTGCTGGGACCCCAGTTATTTACAATATATATTAATGATTTGATGAGGGAATTAAATGTGACATCTGCAAGTTTGCGGATGACACAAAGCTGGGTAGCAGTGTGAGCTGCGATGAGGATGCTATGAGGCTGCAGGGTAACTTGGATAGGTTGGGTTTCCCTATGTACATCGACAAGGCCTTTAATAATTCGACTTGTTCAATAGACTCACCACAGATCTATGAGCGGTTTTATTTTGTGTCTGTGCCTATCTGAGTAAAGTCAGATATAGGGCATGGGTATAGTACAAAATCCCCTACTACAGCAGGTTTCAGCAACAGGGAGAGATTGGATAGACTTGGATTGTTTTTGCTGCAACGCCAGAGATTGAGACTCAATTAATTGAGAGGTGAAAAGTTTAATGGAGATGTTTGGCAGGATTTTTACAGAGTTGAGGGAGCCAGGAATGCATTGCCTGGGTTGGTGGTAGAGGCAGATACAATAGTGGTGTTTTAGAGGCTTTTAGATAGGCACATTTAAGTGCAGGGCAAGTGCTGAAGTAACTCAGTTAGTCAGACAGCATTACTGGAGAACATTGATCGGTGACGTTTCAAGTTGTGATCCACTTCAACCCGAGACGTCACCTAACTTTGTTCCCCAGAGATGCTGCATGGCATGCTGAGTTACTACAATACTTCGTATCATTTTGTGTAGGGCAGCATCTGCAGTTTCTTGTTTCTGCTAAGTTAAATTAGGTTAAATTTTCATTTAGATTCAGCTTAGATTAGTTTATTGTCATGTACATCAGGTTGAAATTAAATTCCTTGTTTACATGAAGCAAACTAAAAAACGTGAGTACAATAGTGGAGTAATCGAATGGGATAGAGTTAAGAGTAAGGCTATGATGCAGCATGTCGGGGAGTGGAGGTGGTATAAAGAGACTAGTTCAGGGGAAAGAAATGGTTTGTAAGGCTGAACATCTTGGCTTCCGTGTCTTCTCCGAGAACGTAAAAGAGAGTTAAAGTGAGTGGCCTGGGTCGCAGCAATTCTTCTCCAGCCTTCCTGACACAACACACTGTGAAGATGGACTGGTTGGAAGGAAGTGATGAGGAAGTGATGGACTGGTCTCACCCCCACTCTCTCTGCAGGCTCAGGCGGTGAAGAGCAGAGCAGTTGCCATACCAGTCCAAGATGCATCCTGACATCACGCTTTCTATAGTTCATCTATAGAAGTTCGAGATAATCTCATAGTTATGCAAAATCTTTTCATGTGCCTAAGAAAGTAAATGAGTTGTTGTGCTTTTTTGATCCCTGCGTCAGTGTGAGAGGACCCAGGTAGGTTGCTGGTGATATTATCCCTGGGAACCTAAAGTCGTCATCCATCTCTACAGCCTCTCTGTTGAGGAGGACAAGGTTATGTTCGTTCCCTTGCTTCCTTGGATCAACAACCAACTCTTTCATGTCATGCTTATGACACTTAACTTGGGCTAGGAGTTGTCTTATTCTGAAACATGACACACAAGGATTCTGATCTTAAGGATAAGGGGGAAATTTTCCTGAGGAGAACTTTTTTCCTTGCCTGGAAGTCTCCCAGTTGGATTTCAGGCAATGTTTGGCCCTCCATTACAATGCAGCTGGAGAAATGGATTTCATCAAAATATTCGAAGGGCCTAGAATTCCATCTTGGTTTGATTTCATCATGCTGACAACCGTGATTTGAAACAGCAGGTTGAATCTTTTTCCTGACTCCTTGTAGATTTCAGGTTTCTCCATTTTGGGAGAAATGTTTATTGGCCTAGAATTCCATTGATTTTAAACCGTGAGCAGGTTTGTAGGTTTTTTTTTTGCTCTCTTTTTATGACTTTTTTTGCTTACCTGCGGATCTTTAAAGACAGCGTACTTCTCTTGTCGTTCAACGAACATAAGTTTGTTTTCACTGTCCCGCATCCAGTGGGATAAGGTTTCCACCAGAATCTCATGATCTTCCAGAAATCTCTCTGAATAGAAGGAGCAAGGTCAAAGTTTTTAAAACAATCACAAACAAGGGACAAGATACAGCAATCAACAAAGTACAATAACCCTTCATCACAAATTGACCATGAACTCATTGACATTTTAAAGAATATACCATGCACAAAGTCGGCAGCAAGATTACCTTTGTGACATTTGTTGAACAGCGCTTTCTGAGGTGATATGAGGCGATTTTAATAAATTTAGTAAACAATTATTTTGTTACACATTTTGTCTCTATTCTCTCTTCCATGGCTTATATTTGCAGACCAGATCTTATTCCTTTGTGGTATTGTTTCTTGTGAAGTCCCCTTGTTCAATTTGTTAAATTGAATATAAAGCTTTAATTTATTTTTACCATTACTTCCTCGAATACAGTTTTCTCTCCCGTGAATCCCTTTACTCTAGCTAAATAATGCAGACCTATAAAAAAGGGGGGGGGGGGGGGGGGGGGGGGGGGGGTGGGGGGGGGGGGGGGGGGGGGGGGGGGGGGGGGGGGGGTGGGGGGGGGGGGGGGGGGGGGGGGGGGGGGGGGGGGGGGGGAGGGAGATTTACCTAAAGGTGTGGGACCAGCATTCTGGCAGGCAGGTTTGCCACTGCTACACGGGTGGCTTTAAACTGAATAAGGGAGGTGGGGTGTCGAATGGGATAGTGGAGGATGGATTTAAAGGGAAAGGGTTTCTTAAATGTGTGAGCGTAGAGACCGAGGGGTGTAAAATGAAGGTAGAAGAAATAGGTAGCAAGGTGAAAAGTAAAAGTGGCAGGCAGACAAAACCAGGGCAAAAATCAAAAAGGGCCACTTTTCAACATAATTGTATAAGGGGTAAGAGTGTTGTAAAAACAAGCCTGAAGGCTTTGTGTCTCAATGCAAGGAGCATTCGTAATAAGGTGGATGAGTTGAATGTGCAGATAGCTATTAATGACTATGATATAGTTGGGATCACGGAGACATGGCTCCAGGGTGACCAAGGCTGGGAGCTGAACATCCAGGGATATTCAATATTCAGGAGGGATAGAGAGAAAGGAAAAGGAGGTGGGGTAGCGTTGCTGGTTAGAGAGCGGATTAATGCAATGGAAAGGAAGGACATAAGTTTGGAGGATGTGGAATCGGTATGGGTAGAGCTGTGAAACACTAAGGGGCAGAAAACGCTGGTGGGTGTTGTGTACGGGCCACCTAACAGTAGTAGTGAAGTTGGAGATGGTATCAAACAGGAAATTAGAAATGCGTGCGACAAAGGAAAAGCCGTTATAATGGGTGACTTCAATCTACATATAGATTGGGTGAATCAAATTGGCAGGGGTACTGAGGAAGAGGATTTCTTGGAATGTATGCGGGATAGTTATCTAAATCAACATGTAGAGGAACCAACGAGAGAGCAGGCTATTTTAGACTGGGTATTGAGTAATGAGGAAGGGTTAGTTAGCAGTCTTGTTGTACGTGCCCCCTTGGGCAAGAGTGACCATAATATGGTTGAGTTCTTCATTAGGATGGAGAGTGACATTGTTAATTCAGAAACAATGGTTCTGAACCTAAAGAAAGGTAACTTTGAGGGTATGAGACGTGAATTGGCCAAGATTGACTGGCAATTAATTCTAAAAGGGTTGATATGCAATGGAAGACATTTAAAGACTGCATGGATGAACTACAAAAATTGTTCATCCCAGTTTGGCAAAAGAATAAATCAGGGAAGGTAATACATCCATGGATAACAAGGGAAATCAGGGATAGTATCAAAGCGAAGGATGATGCGTACAAATTAGCCAGAAAAAGCAGCATACTGGGACTGGGAGAAATTCAAAGACCAGCGGAGGAGGACAAAGGGCTTAATTAGGAAAGGGAAAATAGATTATGAAAGAAAACTGGCAGTGAACATAAAAACTGACTGCAAAAGTTTTTATAGATATGTGAAAAGAAAGAGATTATGTTAAAACAAATGTAGGTCCCTTGCAGTCAGAAACAGGTGAGTTGATCATGGGGAACCAGGGGATATGGCGGACCAATTGAATAACTACTTTTGGTTCCGTCTTCACTAAGGAAGACATAAATAATTTGCCGGAAATAGCAGGGGACCGCGGGTCAAAGGAGTTGGAGGAATTGAGTGAATTCCAGGTTAGCCGGGAAGTGGTGTTGGGTAAATTGAATGGATTAAAGGCCGATAAATCCCCAGGGCCAGATAGGCTGCATCCCAGAGTACTTAAGGAAGTAGCTCCAGAAATAGTGGATGCATTAGTAATAATCTTTCAAAACTCTTTAGATTCTGGAGTAGTTCCTGAAGATTGGCGGGTAGCAAACGTAACCCCACTTTTTAAGAAGGGAGGGAGAGAGAAAATGGGGAATTACAGACCAGTTAGTCTAACATCGGTAGTGGGGAAACTGCTAGAGTCAGTTATTAAAGATGGGATAGCAGCACATTTGGAAAGTGGTGAAATCATTGGACAAAGTCAGCATGGATTTACGAAAGGTAAATCATGCCTGACGAATCTTATAGAATTTTTCGAGGATGTAACTAGTAGCGTGGGTAGGGGAGAACCAGTGGATGTGGTGTATCTGGACTTCCAGAAGGCTTTCGACAATGTCCCACATAAGAGATTAGTATACAAACTTAAAGCACACGGCATTGGGGGTTCAGTATTGATGTGGATAGAGAACTGTCTGGCAAACAGGAAGCAAAGAGTAGGAGTAAACGGGTCCTTTTCACAATGGCAGGCAGTGACTAGTGGGGTACCGCAAGTCTCAGTGCTGGGACCCCAGCTATTTACAATATATATTAATGATCTGGATGAGGAATTGAAGGCAATATCTCCAAGTTTGCGGATGACACTAAGCTGGGGGGCAGTGTTAGCTGTGAGGAGGATGCTAGGAGACTGCAAGGTGACTTGGATAGGCTGGGTGAGTGGGCAAATGTTTGGCAGATGCAGTATAATGTGGATAAATGTGAGGTTATCCATTTTGGTGGCAAAAACGGGAAAGCAGACTATTATCTAAATGGTGGCCGATTGGGAAAGGGGGCGATGCAGCGAGACCTGGGTGTCATGGTACACCAGTCATTGAAGGTAGGCATGCAGGTGCAGCAGGCAGTAAAGAAAGCGAATGGTATGTTAGCTTTCATTGCAAAAGGATTTGAGTATAGGAGCAGGCAGGTTCTACTGCAGTTGTACAGGGTCTTGGTGAGACCACACCTGGAGTATTGCGTACAGTTTTGGTCTCCAAATCTGAGGAAGGACATTATTGCCATAGAGGGAGTGCAGAGACGGTTCACCAGGCTGATTCCTGGGATGTCAGGACTGTCTTATGAAGAAAGACTGGATAGACTTGGTTTATACTCTCTAGAATTTAGGAGATTGAGAGGGGATCTTATAGAAACTTACAAAATTCTTAAGGGGTTGGACAGGCTAGATGCAGGAAGATTGTTCCCGATGTTAGGGAAATCCAGGACAAGGGGTCACAGCTTAAGGATAAGGGGGAAATCCTTTAAAACCGAGATGAGAAGAACTTTTTTCACACAGAGAGTGGTGAATCTCTGGAACTCTCTGCCACAGAGGGTAGTTGAGGCCAGTTCATTGGCTATAATTAAGAGGGAGTTAGATGTGGCCCTTGTGGCTAAGGGGATCAGGGGGTATGGAGAGAAGGCAGGTACGGGATACTGAGTTGGATGATCAGCCATGATCATATTGAATGGCGGTGCAGGCTTGAAGGGCCAAATGGCCTACTCCTGCACCTAATTTCTATGTTTCTATGTAAAGATCTGAATGACTGCCAGCTAGAGACTTCGAGCAGCAATGAGAAAACCGGCTCATATTGCTCAATGTTCATTCCCTGTCAATGTAAGTGTTAAAACAATACGTGTGCCCACAATTAGTGACATCCACTGTTTATCGAGGTAGAATGAAAAATATTAAACATGCCGGGGGAGAAAGATGGCCCTGATTGGTGAGGCCACACTTAGAGTACTATGCTTGGTCACCCTGCTATAGGAAGGATGCCATTAAGCTGGAAAGAGTGCAGGGAGGATTCATGGGGATGTTGCCAGAACTCAAGGGCCTAAGCTCTAGGGAGAGTTTGAGCAGGCTAGGACATTATTTCCTTGGAGCACAGGAATAGATAATGTGAATACAGAGTCTTTTTCCTGGGGTAGGGGAATCAAGAACAAGAGGGCCTAGATTTAAGGTGACAGGAGAGAGATTCAATAGAAACCTGAGGGGCAACCTTTTCACACACAGTGGGGGTACATGGAATGACCTGCCAGGGAAAGTTGTTAAGGCAGGTACAATAATAACATTTAAAAGAGATTTGGACAAGTCCATGGCTGGGAAAGGTTCAGTGGATCTGGGTCAAATGTGAGCAAAAGGAATTAGCTCAGATGGGTCATCTTGTTCTCTAAAAAGATGACGCACAGCATCTACAGCAACTTACTCCTGATTCACTTTAAAAAAAAAATCATTTGGAACAAATAGCATAGAGATGAGTGATCAAATGTATGGAAATCCTTAATGTGAATGTTGAATTAAATCAAAAGTCATTTCAAAGACATTTGCAAAGGAAATCCACCAATGGCAATGCAACTATCACGCCTCAGATTAACTTTGCAGATTAACAAATCTATTTTAATATCAAACATTCTTAGCAAACCTTTGTTTGATTCAGGTTTTTCCAATGGTGTATGAATTCTTTGCCATATTGATCTCTTTAAACACTGGGTGAAATATACTTCAAGTAATTCCAGGTGGCCTCATTACATTTGAGTGGTTGTCACAGTGAGCGTAGACTCGGGCTCTCTAGAACAGTATCATAATCACTAGACATCTATTCCCAATGTTAATATATATATTTCCAGCACCAGTGTTCATTAAAGTGGCTAATATGATTATTTTACCCTTTTGTTAAAATAAAAACGATTTAGTGATATCCATCCTGACTCACCTAAATTATGCTGCTTTCTAATTTCCTATAATCAAGACTGATCCATAGATTTTTAAGAAGGAACTGCAGATGGTGGAAAATTGAAGGTACGCAAAAATGCTGGAGAAACTCAGCGGGTGCAGCAGCATCTATGGAGTGAAGGAAATAGGCAACGTTTCGGGCCGAAACCCTTCTTCAGAAGAAAGGTTTCGGCCCGAAACGTTGCCTATTTCCTTCGCTCCATAGATGCTGCTGCACCCGCTGATCCATAGGTTACTTTATTCAATACCTACCCCCATCACTTTCTAACATGAACCAGTTGGAATCAAAGCTACAGTCAATCTCATATCACAACAGCATCGACTTTAACTAATATCTTTCTGCAAGACATTTTGTCATGTGGCTTCAGGAAGACTAGGAATTACAAAATCTTCAGGAGTCTGAAGAAGGGTCTCGACTTGAAATGTTGTTTGCCTTTTTCTCTGCACAGATGCTGCCAGACCTGCTGAGGTCCTCCCTCTTTGACTCCATTCAAAGACCCAAGGAGTCGTTCCAGAGGTTCACCTGCAACTCCTCCAACCTCATCTATTGCATCCGCTGTTCTAGATGTCAGCTGCTCTACATTGGTGAGATCGTTTTGCCGAACACCTCCGCTCGGTTTGCAATAACCAACCTGATCTCCCGGTGGCTCAGCACTTCAACTCCCCCTCCCATTCCGAATCCGACCTTTCTGTCCTGGGCCTCCTCCATGGCCAGAGTGAGGACCACCATAAATTGGAGGAGCAGCACCTCATATTTCGCTTGGGCAGTTTGCACCCCGGCAGCATGAACATTGACTTCTCTAATTTCAGGTAGTGCTTACTTTCTCCTCCCCTACTCAGCTCTCCCTCAGCCCACTGGCTCCTCCTCTTCCTTTCTTCTTCCCCCCCCCACCCTCACATCAGTCTGAAGAAGGGTTTCTGCCCGAAACGTTGCCTATTTCCTTTGCTCCATAGATGCTGCCTCACCCGCTGAGTTTCTCCAGCATTCTTGTCTACCTGAGGTCCTCGAGCTGTTTGTTTTGTTTTTTTAAATCAAAATTCCAGCATCTGCAGGCTCTTCTGTCTCCAAGAGTGATCATCTATGTCTTTACTACAGTCTACCTATGATGCTACAACCTCAAAGAAATCAACAAATAGAAACATAGCAAATGGGTGCCGGAGTAGGCCATTCCGCCCTTCGAGCCTGCACCGCCATTCGATATGATCATGGCTGATCATCCAACTCAGTATCCCATCCCTGCCTTCTCTCCATACCCCCTGATCCCTTTAGCCACAAGGGCCACATCTAACTCCCTCTTAAATATAGCCAATGAACTGGCCTCAACTACCTTCTGTGGCAGAGAATTCCACAGATTCACAACTCTCTGTGTAAAAAATGATTTAAATCATCTTCCTCTTCTGAATCTATATTGGCTCATGTCTTTATATAGATCGTCACTGTGACTCCATTGAAAAATTAGTCCCACTATTTTACATGAAATTATAAAATGAATCTGTTGGTGCTTTAGATGCATGAGTTTGATTTTTGCCCTTTTAAACTATGGGCACTATGTTGGGCTGTTTGGTATCAGCTGACATATCCTTCGGTATCTCGTGACACTCTCTAATAATGACTTGGAAATCTTTCAAAGTCCATTAACCCTGTCTGCAGAACAGACAGAGAGCTATTTTACTTTATAAAGCATTCAAGTGTTCCATCTGTAATGCGTTGCTCGGGAGTATGGAGGAAGAATGGTTACAGACAGTTTTTAAGACAGCTGTCTAGCTGAGCCTAGGCAAAGAAAGCTATGGGTTAAGGGCTGGATGATGGGATTATTACAGATATGTGCCTACTTGTCAGTATGGATGTGCTGGGCTGTGCTGGGCTGTGCTGGGCTGTGCTGGGCTGTGCTGGGCTGAACAGCCCGTTTTCATGCTCGTATAATTCCATGACTGAGTACAAGTACATATTTCCCTGAATATAGAGTCACAGCTATATAGGGTGGTAAAGAAGGCCTTTGGTACATTGACCTTCATCAGTCACAGTATTCAACAACTAGAGGGCACAGTTTTAAGGTGAGGTGGGGGTAGAGATTTAATAGGATTCTGAGCGGCAGCTTTTTCACTCAGAGGATAGTGGGTATACGAAATGAGCTGCAGAGAAGGCAGGTACTATAATAGCATTTAAAGTCACTGGACAGAAATTTCTATGTTGTATTTTTCAATAGATCGATCAATCAAAATTGATCACCTAATAAAAGAGTGAGAGATGCTAGAGGTTGTAGTTATAGATTAAAGGTGCTATTATGGACAGACGGAGTTGATCTAGTGCATCAGATTATTACAAAGCAGAACATATTTCATATTTAATGATTGATGCGCAGGAATTTCAGGTCCTAGGTGTCTAGCTAATGGTAATGTGGTCTTAAGTCTTAAAGACTCCTCAGTTTAAATTATTTTTTATTCATGAAGAGCAGAGCAAGGATGGTACAATCAAAACATTTAAGAGAGATCTGGACCAGAAGTAGAAAGATACGGATGAAATGCTGGTAAATAGGATTAGTGTAGACTGGTAGTAACTAGTCGGCATGGATAGGATGGGTCAAGTGGCCTGTTTCTGTGCTGTTTGGCTCTCAGACTGTAACTGTTGGAGCAAAGGTTCGGTTTTCTATTGATCTGATATCACATAAAAGTATCAATTAATTCAGTAAATTAATCCAAAACAAAAATACTCTAGCAAGTACATTTACTTATGTACTCTACTGCTGTTGTTATATATAACTTAAGGCCAACCATATGATATACCCTAGAAAACAAATGGGTTCTGTTTTTATACAAACAAACAAAAAATCACGATATGGTAACCATACCTCCGTAATGAATGGCAGAAAAAGCATATGAGTGTTAAGAAAGAGGAATTATTCAAAGTGGGCAGAGAGTTGAAACTAGTTCTGCTGTTCATAGAAACAAATGTATTTAGATAAATCAGATAAATTAATTTAATCTATCGTGGGACCTCGTCTGTATATAGAGGTGACCATAAGTCAGGTGTTTGTAACCCCAAGATGGCTTCTACTTGGTTTCCTAAAGCTAACTTGATATCTGAAGAAGGGTCCAAACCCAAAACATCACCTATCCTTTCCTTTTACAGATGCTGTCTAACCTGCTGAGTTCCTCCAGAACTTCGTGTTTTACTCAAGATTCCGGCATCTGCACTTCTTGGTGTCTTCATCACACTTTCTCTTTCCGTTGTTTGAAACAGTTGGCCAGATTCCCTACAGTTGACAGTGTGCCCCAATCAAACAGTTAGCCTTGTTTACAATCTGCTGGCCAGCCCAAGAGGAACTATCTCCACATTATCTCCATCTGTGTGGATATCCATGCCCAGTCTTGACCTTTATTTTTAAGCTGTTCATTAGGGTTTACCAGAGGAAGGCACTCGTCTGTAAGGCAAATAAGGTTTTAAAAAGCAAATTGAAAAATCAGCGCACACGAGTTCCCTTCTTGTTTTTAACTGTTTCTGCAATTTGTCTGTTGGAACATTGCAACACTTATGTTGAAAGTTCCACCCTGCGTACAAAAGCCGAGGTGATGCAACTTTCCTGCTTGAATGTCAACAATGCACTAATATAAATCGAAAAACAGTTACAAAACTAATCCAAGATCTCTTTGTAAATAGTTTACTGCTCAATAACATTGACAACTAGACTAAGTGGGACCCGTTGGGTCCCAGTCACACGGGAGGCCAGGTCCACCAACGCAATATTCCACCATTCACCCGTTTCCCCAATGCAACCCGTACCCCCAATGCATTTTATTACCACTCACCCATAGCCCCTAACTGCGCAGGCGCGGCTGACGGGTTCTCGTTGTGACGCACCTGATCTCCCCTCACCCGCCCACTCCTCCTCTTGCCCTTCCCCCTCCATGCACTCACTCCATTCTCCTCCCCCCCCCCCCCCCCCCCCCCCCAACCCTCCCCCCGCCATCCACTCGCCTCATTTGGAGTACTTTGTACAGTTCTGGTCGCCATCATACAGGAAGATTGTGGAGGCTTTGGAAAGGATGCAGTAGAGGATTACCAGAATTATGCCTGCATTAACGGGTATTAGCTACATGGAGTGCTTGGACAGACTTTGTTTTCTCTGGAAAGCCAGAGGTTGAGGGGACATCATATAAGAGACCATACACACATAAAAAATTCAGAAAGGCACAGATAAGGTAGATAGTCACAATCTTTTTCCCAGAATGGAAATATCACATACTTGCATTTGATAAGGTACACATAGAAGAATAGTGGGCAAAATTAGGGCACATGGTATTGGGGGTAGAGTGCTGACATGGCTAGAAAATTGGTTAGCAGACAAGAAACAAAGAGTAGGGATTAATGGGTCCCTTTCGGAATGGCAGGCAGTGACTAGGTGGGTACAGCAAGGCTCGGTGCTGGGACCGCAGATATTTACAATATACATCAATGATTTGGATGAAAGGATTCAAAGTAACATTAGCAAATTTGCAGATGACACAAAGCTGGGTGGCAGCGTGAGCTGTGAGGAGGATGCTATGAGAATGCAGGGTGACTTGGACAGGTTGGGGGAGTGGGCAGATGCATGGCAGATTAAGTTTAATGCGGATAAATGTGAGGTTATCCACTTTGGTAGCAAAAACAGGAAGGCAGATTACTATCTAAATGGCGTCAAATTGGGAAAAGGGGAAGTACAACGGGTTCTGGGGGTCCTTGTACATCAGTCTATTAAAGTACGCATGCAGTGGAGAAAGCGAATGGCATGTTGGCCTTCATAACAAGAGTAGTCGAATATAGGAGCAAAGAGGTCCTTCTGCAGTTGTACAGAGCCCTAAAGCCCAAGCCTTTCCTGACATCCTCTGAGTGAGGAGTACATGTACAAATGTATGTAGTTTGTTTTGCTGCGCTATTCTTATAACAAATGTAAAGCAATTTGGCCAACGAGAGTTGTTTTTTAAATGTGCTATATAAATAAATGTGACTTGACTTGACTTGACTTGACTTGACTAGTGAGACCACACCTGGAGTATTGTGTGCAGTTTTGGTCCCCTAATTTGAGGAAGGACATTCTTGCTATTGAGGGAGTGCAGCGTAGGTTTACAAGGTTAATTCCCGGGATGGCGGGACTGTCATATGCAGAGAGAATGGAGCGGCTGGGCTTGTACACTCTGAAGTTTAGAAGGATGAGAGGGTATCTCATTGAAACATGTAAAATTGCTAAGGGTTTGGACATTTTAGAGGCAGGAAACATGTTCCCAATGTCGGGGGAGTCCAGAGCCAGGGGCCACAGTTTAAGAATAAGGAGTGAGCCATTTAGAACGGAGCCGAGGAAACACTTTTTCTCACAGAGTTGTGAGTCTGTGGAATTCTCTGCCTCAGAGGGCAGTGGAGGCAGGTTCTCTGGATGCTTTCAAGAGAGAGCTAGATAGGGCTCTTAAAAATAGGGGTCAGGGGATATGGGGAGAAGGCAGGAACGGGGATCTGATTGGGGATGATCAGCCATGATCACATTAAATGGCCAAATGGCCTACTCCTGCACCTATTGTCTATTGTCTATTGAGGGCATAGTTTTAAGCTGAGATGGGCAAAGTTTATGTGATGTGCGGGGCAACTCAATATCAAATGGTATCATTTCAACTAACTTACTTTGTCAACCTGCCCTCACCCCATCGGAGGTAGCCTCTTTGAATAAGCAAGTTCAGTATTCTGATAAACGCAAGGAATTATGGGATTTGCCAAAGGTCAAATGCTATAATGAAAAATCAAATGAAGTGTTGTAGATACAGTGAGTATAGTTTGGGTCTGATTTTTACTCTTTTTTCAAGCTTGTATTTGTCAGGGGGCAGATAGAGGGGGCACATGTGAGTGGGAGACCGGGGAGTGGGGTGAGACTGGACCGGCGGAGAGACATTCTCGGCAGCTGCACGCACACAGAACCGCGCCTCATCCACAGCCAGGATCGAACCCAAGTCCCTGGCGCAGCAAGCGTTGCCGAACCGCCACTGCACCGTTTCCCCCCACTCGAGTGTCCCATTCTTGCCTGGGGGTGGCCAGAGACGTCCGGACCAACGGACACCGGCTCCCAGGCCCACAGCCAGCGCAGAGAGGTGGCAACCGCAGCTCAACTCTGTTTTTCCCGCTGGGCCAACCGACAGCCCTGGACTGACGACACCAGCGGCCCCAGGCCCACAGCCAGCGCGGAGAAGAAGCGGTAACTCCAGCCCAACTCCGCTCCAACTCCAGAGGAACCCGCTCCCTGTTGGGCCTCTACGGCGACAAGTGCCAATTCGCCCACGGCCTGGCCGAGCTGTGCTCCCTCAGCCGCCACCCCAAGTACAAGACGGAGCCGCGCTGCACCTTCCACATCACCGGCTTCTGCCACTACGGTACCCGCTGCCACTTAATCTACAACCGCGAGGAGGAGCGAGGGCCTTGGCCCCACCTGCGCCAGAGCGCCAGCCTGGGCTCAGCCTCCTCCTGCCCATCGCTCGACTGGGCCGCGCTGCGGACGGCCTTCAGCCCTGACCTGGAGTTGGAGCTGGCCCGGACTCTGGGCATGAAGCTGGGCAAGGGAGGGGGTGGAGGATGCTGCTGCCGCCAGCATCAGCAGCTCCAGTGGGCGCCCGGCCTGCTAATGGCCGGCAGGAGCCCGTCCGCAGACTTTCTCACCGACCAGGACGACTCCAGCAGCAGCGGCTCCGAGTCGCCCATCTTCGAGCAGGGCCGGCGACTGCCCATCTTCAGCAGGATCTCGGTGTCAGACTGAGGGGAGGGGGGTGGAGGTAGAGAAGAGAAGTGAATCAGGGTGTTGCCTCTCCCAAGCTGGGGCTGGGTTCCATCTCCCATAGGGTGTCACCCTCCCCTCTAGATTTGTGGGGGCTGTTGTACCCGAGTATGAAAGACTGGAGGGGGCAAGGGGTGGTGGCATCTTTCCCATTGAGAGAATGTAAGTTCTCAACAGCCACTGGAATAAGTGAGAGGTGCAGCCGATGGTCACCGGCCCGCCGGGGAATGGCCCCTCTGGGAGCCGGAGCAGAGCCAGCACCTCCCCCCCCCCCCGTGCCAGCTGCAATTCCAGGGCCGCCACAGGACTGGGATGGACATGTCCGCCCTCTCCTGGACAGGGACGGGGACGGGGACGGCCCAGCAGCAACCCAACAGCGCCCGCTGCGCCAGAGAGCCAGGCCCAACCCCGACCACGGACGAAACGCAAGCCTGCACACAACGCAGCACCACCGTTGGCGAGACTGTTTATAGCTAGTGACTTATGACCTGGGCATGCGCAGTCGGAATACCGAACTCGCTTATTATCCTTCACTCCCCCAACTTATTTGTTTTTTTATTCTTTCACTTTCTCTGTACCATGTACCATGAACACTTGTTCCGTTCTCTTTCCACAATTGTTGCCTGGCCCACTGAGTGTTTACAGGATTTTTCATTTTTATTAAAAACATAATTCACATTGATCGCTATCAAAGGTCAAGCAACCAACCAAACAATACTCCTACTCGGTCATAACATTGCACCCACCTGGTACACGTTAACTTGACCTCACAATGCCTTGAAGGCCAGAAATCTGACAAATGATTACTTGAAGCCACCATGTGTTAAGAGACTGTAGGCTCTTGATTTATGGCAGCTGGTTCCTGGAACTGAACAGCAGCACGTTGTGCCTCTGGGTTCCTCTGCTGGGAAACTTAGTTTAGTTTTTTTTTAAATTTAGTTTAGAGATACAGTGTGACACAGGCCCTTCGGCCCACCGCATCCGCACCAACCAGCAATCCCCGCACACTAATACTATCCTACACTCTTGCCATAGAGGGAGACATTCTTGCCATAGAGGGAGCACAGAGAAGGTTCACCAGACTGATTCCTGGGATGTCAGGACTTCCATATGAAGAAAGACTGGATAGACTCGGCTTGTACTCGCTAGAATTTAGAAGATTGAGGGGGGATCTTATAGAAACTTACGAAATTCTTAAGGGGTTGGACAGGCTAGATGCAGGAAGATTGTTCCTGATGTTGGGGAAGTCCAGGACAAGGGGTCACAGCTTAAGGATAAAGGGGAAATCCTTTAGGACCGAGATGAGAAAAACATTTTTCACACAGAGAGTGGTGAATCTCTGGAATTCTCTGCCACAGAAGGTTGTTGGGGCCAGTTCATTGAATTTTTTAAGAGGGAGTTAGATGTGGCCCTTGTGGCTAAAGGGATCAGGGGGTATGGAGAGAAGGCAGGTACAGGATACTGAGTTGGATGATCAGCCATGATCATATTGAATGGCGGTGCAGGCTCGAAGGGCCGAATGGCCTACTCCTGCACCTATTTTCTATGTTTCTCTGTTACACACTAGTGACAATTTACAATTATACCATACCTCTACATCCTTGGGGCGTTGGAGGAAACTGAAGCACCCTGAGAAATCCCACGCAGGTCACGGGGGGAACGTACAAAATCCATACAACCAACACCCGTAATCAGGATCGAACCAGCGTCTCTGGCGATGTAAGGCAGCAACTCTACCGCTGTGCCACCGTGCCACCCTTTAGGCATCCTGCTCTAAGGAGGGAGGCTGGAGTCCTAGCATTAGATACTCTAGGCTTGCATTTGATTGCATGAAGCTGAAATAATGTGCCATTTTAAGAACCAATTTCGTCTCTTCAGTAAAGAAAAGGCTGTAAGCAAAGGAAGATGAAACTAAAAAAATAAACTTGGTTTCCCAGATGGGTACAGCCACAATTCCGTTTAATAACATAATCAAGCTTTAAGAATCATACCATACGTATACAATCAATCAATTTGTAAGGGAAATGCTGCATTTACTTTAGAAATGAATAAAGATTAGCCTTAAAAACTGACACAGAAATCGCATGGCTTAAGAGCTACACGGGCAAAATTTGCAGTCAGTGCTAAAGTAACAGTGTTTCTGCTGATCTCTGTGAAAACTCCCCACACCACCTAACAATTTCTGCGGTAATAGCTTCCCTTTTCCAACAGTTGCTGCTAAGCATCAGTTCAAGGAAATTGCTGGCATCTAACAGCTGTGATGCCACGTGACTCTAGACCCACCAACTCTGGCACACGGCATTGGGGGTTCAGTATTGATGTGGATAGATAACTGGCTGGCAAACAGGAAGCAAAGAGTAGGAGTAAACGGGTCCTTTTCACAATGGCAGGCAGTGACTAGTGGGGTACCGCAAGGCTCAGTGCTGGGACCCCAGCTATTTACAATATATATTAATGATCTGGATGAGGGAATTGAAGGCAATATCTCCAAGTTTGCGGATGACACTAAGCTGGGGGGCAGTGTTAACTGTGAGGAGGATGCTAGGAGACTGCAAGGTGACTTGGATAGGCTGGGTGAGTGGGCAAATGTTTGGCAGATGCAGTATAATGTGGATAAATGTGAGGTTATCCATTTTGGTGGCAAAAAAAACGGGAAAGCAGACTATTATCTAAATGGTGGCCGATTGGGAAAGGGGGAGATGCAGCGAGACCTGGGTGTCATGGTACACCAGTCATTGAATGTAGGCATGCAGGTGCAGCAGGCAGTGAAGAAAGCGAATGGTATGTTAGGTTTCATTGCAAAAGGATTTGAGTATAGGAACAGGGAGGTTCTACTGCAGTTGTACAGGGTCTTGGTGAGACCACACCTGGAGTATTGCGTACAGTTTTGGTCTCCAAATCTGAGGAAGGACATTATTGCCATAGAGGGAGTGCAGAGACGGTTCACCAAACTGATTCCTGGGATGTCAGGACTGTCTTATGAAGAAAGACTGGATAGACTTGGTTTATACTCTCTAGAATGTAGGAGATTGAGAGGGGATCTTATATAAACTTACAAAATTCTTAAGGGGTTGGACAGGCTAGATGCAGGAAGATTGCTCCCGATGTTGGGGAAGTCCAGGACAAGGGGTCACAGCTTAAGGATAAGGGGGAAATTCTTTAAAACCGAGATGAGAAGAACTTTTTTCACACAGAGAGTGGTGAATCTCTGGAACTCTCTGCCACAGAGGGTAGTTGAGGCCAGTTCATTGGCTATATTTAAGAGGGAGTTAGATGTGGCCCTTGTGGCTAAGGGGATCAGAGGGTATGGAGAGAAGGCACTACGGGATACTGAGTTGGATGATCAGCCATGATCATATTGAATGGCGGTGCAGGCTCGAAGGGCCGAATGGCCTACTCCTGCACCTAATTTCTATGTTTCTATGTTTCTAACTCTCTGCTGGCCCCTCAACTGAGGGCAAGAAGGAACAGGCAACCAGGAACACCAGCATTTTCATCCAAGCACACATCCCGTGAGTACAGGTGCACAACCTTTTATCCCGTGTTCCAGAAACCGAAAAGCTCCGAAAACCGGCCATTTTTTCCAGATGTCGTCTGCGCACCAAAGCTTGCGTTTGGCGCCAAACTTGACCCAAAACGACCCACGGTCAACCCAGGTCTGTACTACTGTAGCGGCTGCCTCCTCCCTGGAGACCGGGAGACGCTTAAACATCTGTAAATCATTGCTTAAATGTTAGTCAGTTAGTTTGGAGGGCTTTTATGTGAAGGGGGGTGAAGGGGTAAACTTTAATTCTTAGTCCCCTACCTGGTCGGAGAGGCGGGGAGCGGTCAATGCCTTACCGGGTCGCCGTGCAGTAAGCTCCGCAGCGCTGTGGCCGGTGGGGCTGTGGGCGACGCCGGTTGTAGCTCCGACCCCGGCAACTCTACCCCTGGCTGCGTGGTGCTCCAAATCCAGCGCGGCCCGCGGCCCGCGGCCGGACGCCCCAGCTCCGCGAATGTCGGGAGTCGGCGACGTCGCAGCGCTGGGATACCAGCGGGGTGCGGGCAATGCCTTACCGGGTTGCCGTGCGGCAAGCTCCGGAGCGCTGTGGCCGCCGACACACAACATCGCGGAGCGTCGCTGGATTTGGAGCCGCGCAGCCAGGGGTAGAGTTGCCGGGGTCGGAGCTCCAACCGGCGCCGCCCGCGGCCGGACGGAGCCCCCAGCTCCGCGGCTCCAAATCCAGCGACGCTCCGCGATGTTGTGTGTTGGCGGCCACAGCGTTCCGGAGCTTGCCGCACGGCGACCCGGTAAGGCATTGCCCGCTCCCCGCTGGTATCCCAGCGCTGCGACGCCGCCGACTCCCGACATTCCCGGAGCTGGGACGTCCGACCGCGGGCGGCGCTGGATTTGGAGCCGCGCAGCCAGGGGTAGAGTTTCCGGGGTCGGAGCTACAACCGGCGCCGCCCGCGGCCGGACGGAGCCCCCAGCTCCGCAAGGTTGGGAGTCGCCGACCAGGTAGGGGACTAAGAATTAAAGTTTCCCCCTTCACCGCGACTCCACCACCACCACATAAAATCCCTCCAAACTAACTGACTAACATTTATGCAATGATTCTCCCGGTCACCGGGGAGGAGGCAGCAGCTCCAGACTTTTCAAGCCGCCCGCGCTACCTACCTAATCTACGCTAAAAATCTTCCATTCTGAAATCCGAAAATGTCCGAAATCCGACAAGTGTCTGGTCCCAAGGCTTTCGGATAAAAGGTTGTGCACCTGTACTATAAGTAAGCACAATATTGCAGCTGCAAGATCATGTTAGAGGCTGGGTATCTTGCTGTGCGTGATTCACCTCCTGACATCTCAAAGCCTTTGCACCGCTTCGAGGGCATAATACAGGAGCACAATTAAATAATAAATAATCTGCTGGAGGATCTCAATGGTTTGAGTAGCATCTGTGGAGGGAAATGGACAGTTGATGTTTCAGCTCGGAATCCTTCATC